>NC_084708.1:18312671-18995388 GCF_033807575.1 Cydia pomonella | reverse complement strand
AACTTTTTTTCTCTTGTTGATATGTGAAATGTAATTCAGTAACTTGTTTTATACAATTAACGTAGGGACAGAATTTATGGCTAGACAAGGTAAATTGTTGTTGCAGAAATACTATTATAAATTTTCCTACTTTATGACCCGTGGGCATTAGGTGCCTGAGAATGACGCACTGCGAGAAGCCAAATCATTGTCATAAAAATATAATACAAAGTCCAATCTTAAATGAATATATTAACTACGTTGCTTAATAGCTGTCAATGACATATAGATGGTCGTAAAATTAAAACACGTCGTATGTATTATACTAATAAATGCAATTAAAATTTTCGCATTCAATCTTTTATATAATTTCAAAAGAAATAAAGTGGATTACTAACTTTTATAAATTTCCATAAAAATTACCTTTTTTATGCTGTTTAATGTATAATTTTGATATGATATTTAATATACCTAGGTCATATCTGATCACGTTTTGAATAATGCTCCAGTTACTAACCTATTTCTACGTAATGTTGCTGCTGTTTTGTTTTTTTTTTTTATTGTAGTCTGGCGTATTTAAAGCTATCATTTCAATAGGTACAGTAGCTTTACGCTCGAAGTTATTTTAGGCATTGAAGACATGCCGTACATGTCAAGGTGGCGTCTGAAAATATCGGTACGCAAAATGTGCCAAAAATATGTATACACTATCTTAATACATGGGCAATTAAGTCGTGTATACATATTTTTGGCACTTTTTTCGTATCGATGTTTTCAGACGCCACAGACTTTAATTGTTGATCCATTTAAGGTTCAAGCTAATTTGGTTGTCAATACTCCGTATGAAATATCCAATGTAAAGTGAACTCCAAAATTTGGCAGTCCGTGACTGTATGAAACGTAAGGACTGTCACTTGTTTACTCGTATTTCTGCGTATATTATGGTTTTGAATCTCGTTTGCACATATTTTCGGAACGTAAATATTGTTACTTGCAAATTTATAATCATAAGCGCAAAGACGTCATATAAGGATGTGAAAATATGTTAATTAGGCATAAAAATATAGAACTGGATTGAAAGCAGTATTTTTATCGTTATTCCATGCGTCAAATAACCATTACGTGACGTCCGACTTTGTTGACGTAGGAATTGCTAAATTTGACTCTTTTTGTATGGATAGCTATAATAATTATATTATACCTACTTAATTTAATAGGATTGAACAACGTTATGTTTTGGACTAATAGGCATCAGGCGTTATCTTATGCATTTTATGAGCAGTTGCGTAAGAAAGTAAATGCATTGCCAAATGTAAATTAGGTTTTATTGAATGCTTCGTTTTGATGTTGATCATGATCAGAATAGAAACTTCTGTATATAAGATTTTAAGAGTTTCTTCGATTCTTCGTGGATCCCATCCGGTTGCTAAGAACTATTGGAACTTTATTTAATTGAACTTTTAGGATTTGATCTTGGTTAAAAAGTATACCACAAGGTTATTGTTGTTGTATTCAACAGAGTTAAGGATTAATCCAAATGGCCATGGTCGCCGGCCAGTAAAATGTATATTCAGACTTGCCTTGTCAATGATTGACGGGAAAACATTTACTTTCTTTTTAAATCTACTTATTGAAGAATAGATTTAAACTTCGTATGAAATGAAATTGATGTATAAAGTATTCGAAAATTGTCTTTAGTCCATATCGACAATTTAAAAGTTTAAATGTATATTTTAAGAAGTACCTAAATTAAAAAAAAAGTAAACGTTTTCCCGTCAAACATTGTCTATGGAAATATAGTTTTGAAAAAGTTATGTGATAGGCCACCTATTTGTTTCATATTTGTCTATTGCAATACTTATCTAGTAGTTAGTGCTGTAAGCTAGGCTAATATTGACTTTTAAAGCCATTTGGTGTATAGTTTCGCGAGTCTTGGAGACTCGAAGATTGTCAAGGTTGATTGTTGCAATACTACACATGCTTTGTAAAGAAAACAAAAATATAAACTTGAATGAATTGAAGACTCTGAACTGTTTACGCAACAAGCACTAGTTTTGGGCATCCAAACGGCTAACATTATCGCAAGCTTGGAGAATTTAACAACTGGAGTCGCCTTTAAGAGTTTATCTTTCTGTCGAAATCCTCGCACGATGGTCATATGTATTGTATGGACTTAAGTTTATCTGACATGGCTTTTTGTACGTAACGAACAAATAGCTATACATTTGATGTGCCTCTCCCCTGTGAAAATCTTCCAAGGTCGCAAGAGGTTAGCACTCCTAGAGAATGCCTATTGCCTCCAAGACACATTTGTCAAATAACTGTGACATGTAAGTGAAGGCAATACAGGTATTATAGGATTTTATATTATGTTTATATTCTGCTACTGAATTATTATAAAAAGCATTTATGAAAAAAAACATTTAAAAAAATAAATTTTTATTTCAACTTATTTTACAACATAATAATTTAAATACAATCTACATAGTTAACGAATTACAGTCCTATTTACATTTTTCGCTTTTTGAAATAGAATCGGTACATATCAAACTTGATTAATCTAACTAGATTATCTAAATAGATAATATAGATCGTGTCATTCACGTAGACACGTGCCTTGACTAATATTATCATGATATTAAAGGATAGATTTGACAAAATTAATCTGCACGTAACCGTGGATGACACCAACTATACATTTATTGTATATTTCCTAACAAGAAATATTATTCAGAATATACACATGCCAACATTGTAATTGTTACGAGTATTCTAGGTCATTCGCAAAAATATAACCAAAACTGATTTAATAACTGTAGTATTATTGAAAACAATACACAATAACTAAGCTTGTTTTCATGTTCAAGTATTTTAAAATAATATTTCTGTCTCATTGACGTAAACAGAGTAGGGCACGTAGGTGCAGGTCTCTTTCAGTGTGACGAGGTCAACGGAAATGTCGGAAATTAGCTTGGACTCAGAAACCTAAGTGGAAACCTCTAAATTTGAGGTATGTTTTTAGAATTATTCCTCTTTTAAAACTTAACCAATAAACAATTACAATGGAGTGTTCCTAGCACTTACTACTATTTTAAGTAATTTTTTTATTGCATTTTTTAAAATTGGGTTATTTTAATAATTGTTTGAAACACACACACACTAACAAAATATGAAAATGAAAAACAGACGGACATTGATTATTTGGACTTGAATTGAAAACCTAACATGGAATAGTCCATAAATTACTTAAGGTGCGTTTCCACCAAAGCAGTTCGAGGATGCATAGCGATGGTTGTGTTTGTCATGAACCAATAGTAACACTACATTTACCCATCCTCGCTCAACACAGGTCTAGTAGAAACAGCTCAGTGGAACAAGGTTTTAGTACACATAAAACAAGAAAAGGATGTGAGCAAGAAATGTGTTTCGAGGAATGTGTTGCGAGGAATGTGTAGGGACGCGAGCGAAATACATTAAAGGTGATGTTCAGATTCCGATTGCAGCTGCAATACTGCTGCAGTATTGCAGCGTGAAATTGCTACCTACTGCATTACTGCTGCAAATATCAAAAACAATGTTGCAGTCGATTCAAGCAGTATTGCAGCACATTTTCTACTGCAGGAAAAGTAATATAAGCTACTTGATAAAATGACGTTTTAACATTTACGCAAGAAAACTGCTGACTGAATTACTGCTGAAAATTTATTAAACGAAGAATAATGACCGCGCAATGCAGCCGCGGTTGGAGTCCGAACGTTATGACCTTAAAAAGATCCGCTCCCGCCTCACCGCTTTTTTGAAAGGAGCCCGCAACAGAGCCTACACATCGTCCCACCGCTCAACTATCTCGTACATCCAGAATCGTTCCACATCCTCGTTACGCATCTTCGCACGCTCAGCTACCTCGCACGGGAAGCCGTGCGGTGCGAGCATTAATATTATCTATATACATTATTGTCTACGCAGTTCAATTATTTTCAATAAGATTTCATAAATTTGGATAATACCTTCTTCCTCTGTTGCATCATATGTCCAAATAACATCGGGAACATAGGTATGTACAGCAACATCCAACAAATAAGGAAGTAATGATATAACATGCTAAAGATTATGTGGTACTGGCTCGCTATAGTAACGTAGTTTGACAAGACTGGTACTGTCCAAAACTGACGAGCAGAAATATCCTTCAGGGAGTCATATATGCACAGTATCTCTCCAGTAACTCCAAGTGGATACAGCAAGAAAAATGTTGAGTATCGTAGTAACATCAGCAGCGGTGGCGGTTGGCCGATCGCGTTGGCTACATAATAACCGTATCGGATTATTTCTGTGACTGACCACGCAAGCACACACAGCACTATGCCGGGGCTTATTGTTGCCGCATCTGACACAAGTAGAACGCCGCACACAAGGAATACTCTAGATGTCACTTGCGTGAGAGTCAAGAATACACCGGTGGGTACAATCCCCAATATCGCATGTAGAACTTCTAACGCTGCAGCGTTTTGAAAAATTACCAAGTTCCAGCTGATCTCCTTCCAGAAGTTATCGAGGGTTCCACGATTCAAGAAATAACCCAACGTATGCAAAAACATATATGTCCAGCCAACAATCTGCGTACCATTGTAGGCCACGAGGTACGCTTTGCTAAATTGCCAACTTTTTCGAGGTTTCGGTGTTATTTTTGCTGCCATGTCAACGTTTCTACACAAATATGCTTCGTTTCTTAATTTATTATAATACAAGATTATGTTGTAAAGTCCAGCGTCAACCACTTAGAACTCACTTTCTGATGAAATAAAGCCGCTTATGGCACGCAACCAATTATGACGGTGAAATCGAGGTTTTCTACGCAAAGTTTATATATAAATGCTCAGGCGCACTTAACGGTCGCCGCGACGTGCTGCGCACACGGCGGCGGAGCAACTAACGTTCACTTCTCGCTTCGAGATGAAGTCTTCCTTCTATAATTTACATACAAAGTGTTACTTGTAAACAACTTCCATATTTTCGAGTTTTTGTCAAATCTTCACTGGTCGCAAAGTTGAAAGCGTATTATTATCATGTACATTTCCACGTTGAGCCTTCAAGTTCAAGGGAAATATATACCTAATCATTAAGTTTGATAATATTCAGTAGCGTATAATTAAAAACAGTTTTTTTTGTGTGTTAGAATTTATGAACGATTATAATAAAATGTAACAAATTAAAGCTGACCTCTTTTTAATCAACATGAAATTCAGGAATAACTAAAGACATATTTAGTAGGTATGATAACACATATTACACTTCTACTTACTGTGCTGAAAAACAAAAAATGTATGAAAAAAATATATGTAAATTTATTAATTCAAAGCAAAAAGACTAAAAAAAGGACTTTCTACGTGTAACAGTCTTAAAATAAATAACTTTTTTAAACTTACTCATTGCTCGGGGCAGTTATAAACATAACTAGCCGACCACTAACTTTCTACTAAGGAAAACCAACACACGAGTGATCACCGATTAGGTATGCAAAATTACGAGGGATATCGACGTCACACTTAACCGGTGTTTTTCAAGTTTTCTAAGACATTCTACCAGAAGGTTTTATTTTTCGGCAATGTGATGTTATGCGAATGTGATATTCTTTTGGTAATTCCTATGGTAGCTACTTAAACAAAGTTAACAGTTAAGTTATTAAATATTATCATGCCAAATATCGGTGTCTTATTTTTACTAGAAGTATCAAAAGTTAGTGTCACGTAGCCGATATTTTTCTAAATTTGTATTTGCTAGCTGAGTAATAGGAATAACAGAAATAAAGGAACTCCTCTGTATGGATCCCAGCCTCTTATTTCACCCTTTCGGGTAGTTAATGTAAGGTGTCGTACCCATATTACAGCCCCGATTCCCTACCGTAATAAAACGAAACAAAATCTAAACAGTAATATAATCTGTGCGACCTTTACTATTTTCAGCAACAGCAGTTATGTAAATGGAATTTATTTATTAATCAAATTATTTTATCATATTCCCCGTGTGACGCAGATTTCAAATACTTTTTTCTCTTCTTCTTCCTCGCGTTGTCCCGCCATTTTGCCACGACTCATGGGAGCCTGGGGTCCGCTTGGCAACTAATCCCAAGATTTAGCGTAGGCGCTAGTTTTTACGGAAGCGACTACCATCTGACCATCCAACCCAGAGGGTAAACTAGGCCTTGTTGGGATTAGTCCGTTTTCCTCACGATGTTTTCCTTCACCGAAAAGCGACTGGTAAATATCAAATGATATTCGTACATAAGTTCCGAAAAACTCATTGGTACGAGCCGGGGTTTGAACCCACGACTTCCGGATTGCAAGTCGCACGCTCTTACCGCTAGGCCACCAGCGCTACTTTGATAATATTATAACCAGAGTAAGCGTAGGAGTTGAAAATAGAGTTCCGGTTACCCTGGTTATAATATTAGCGGAAAATCGTTGAGCATTAGACTTTTTGTTTGGCGCGATATCTATTGTCGAGTAGCAGTACTGAGAGTTCCGCTACTTGACGCTTGATGTAGACTACGAAAATAATAGTATTTTTGGTAACAAAACCATTGTATGGAGTGAGCACTCTTGGTCTTCTTAATTCTCTTTGTTTGTAAGGAGAAGCGGCCGTCCCCTTTCCTCTTAAGACGAGCAAAGTCACTGTCAATTTCCTTGACAAATGCTGTGTGTTAATGAACAATAAACATGTACTTACATACAAACACAGCGTTCTTAATTAGTAGTATGTATAAGTTACATATATGAGTATAGTACATACTTGTACGTGGGTTGAGGCTTCGCCATGCGTAACTGGGCTAGACACAAACTTGTTATTGGTCAACGTGTCTGAGTGCGTCTGATGTAATTTAAGTAACGTCGGTTTTATGATGCCATACCCTTTTAGTTAGGTAATTACTTTCACTATCTACCTAAAGGTACCATTTTCGTACAGTCGTCCACACAGTTTAAGTTTCATATTGTTGATAATTTTAATAAACGTTTACGTTTGTGTATCAAAGCTAAAGCGCGCGGTCGTTTGCAAACGCAAACGCATGCAATCAACGGAATCTCGGGGAAATGACAATGCGAGTATACGGTCAAAGTTGTTAATATACAGTCATTAGATTATCTGATTTAAAATGTATTTTTTCCTACATACCGTTGATTGCATGCGTTCAACGCTGCGTTTATCGCATACAACGACCGCACGCTTAATGATTGTAATTTTAATTTGTAATGGCATTATGTCAATATGTATTTTAGAAAAATATTCTTATCATTCTTTTGTCAATATATTTTTGGGCCAAACTGTAATCAAACTAAAGTAGTCAATAAACGTAAATTTGTTTAGGTGCAGCGGCTGGGTGAGTATAGTTACCATTGACTGGTAGCCTACATGCCTAGCACGGCTACCACCAGTTAGCATTTGTCATTTACGTTTGCGACTGCGTGAACTCTATCGCATTCCCTCTCTATTGCACCTATACATCGCTGCGAGCAAGATAGACTGCTATTTAGTTTACAGAGTTGCTAACGTAAACGACAAGTGTCAACTCGTGGTACGGCTGCAGCGCGTGCGCTGACTAGCTATCGTTCATAATCATAATAAAATAAAATTAAAAATGCGTCAATTTTTTTTTCCTTTTTTTTCCTTAGCAGATGGAGAACAAATGAATAGAAAATCGGATCGCTTTTTGCCATATGTGATTTGTCGAATAGGTCGACAAATCTATGTCAGGAGGTCGATTCGTGCTTACAAATTGACAATAATTTATTTGAATCTTGACACCATTTGTACTACAGTTGTGTTGCAAGAATTAACAAAACAATATCAGATTTTTTTATTTCAAATGCCGCGTCAGTCCTCCAGTGGGCAGCTGTAATTATGCAAATGTAGATAGATCAGAAGATCACATGCAAGTAAAAGAGATATTATCTCTAAGTGCAGTGTATGGTTTAGCATCGCGGTTTTTTGTAGGATTTTATGTAATGTTTTATTATTTGTGCGCTTTCTCTACTTTCGATTTCTCTATGCTACCGGTCATTTCATCAATAACGAACGTGTATTGTTTGGTTTCATTTTACGGTTGGCGAGTTGAGCGAAAAATCGCCAATGCATCGCTCGCTTATGGGATATGGAACATGTTCTTTGATAGGTCGAATAGTATGAAAATTTAAGCCTGCAAATAATCACATTTTATTTACGTTGAGAACGAGGTACGACGTTTTACTTTTCCTCCTGTGTGAAT
The DNA here is from genome assembly GCF_033807575.1 of Cydia pomonella. NCBI lineage: Eukaryota > Metazoa > Arthropoda > Insecta > Lepidoptera > Tortricidae > Cydia > Cydia pomonella. The sequence goes on along the minus strand of NC_084708.1, from coordinate 18,987,152 downwards.
TAACTGAAGTTCACATAAAGTGCCAGCATAATTGCAGTCTACTTTACAACCTGTGACTTTTTACGGCACGTAAAGTCTTAAATTAAGGTAATGCAGGGGTCAAGGGACCATTTACGCCCTGCAGGATTAAAATATGTAAATAAAATAGCGAAAGTTTTGGCCTTGGCAAACAAATAGAGTAGGGACAGTCGCAGAGTGGCCCGGGGAGACACGATAAAGGATGACTCGCTTTACACCGTACTGTCTAACACAGAATTTGTTGGGTGTTCTTATATAGTCTCTCAATTCTTTATTAATTATTTAAGCTAAGCTTGAGCGTTGACCGTTAGACATGAGACAAGAGATATTAAATATCTACAAATTTTGTAGTATGGATGGTCGCGTAGACATGTTGTTGAAAAAGAAGCTAAGAATTATGCGAGTGTATTTTTACACCACAACGATCGCAAACAAGCATAATACCGGTTTGATTATAGGCGGAAGCAGTGTTTTAATGCTTCCGACTTAAAATGAGATTTCGTTTCGCTGAGCGTCATATTAATTCTATCAAAACAGCTATTGACCGAGCGAGCACGAAGCGCTCACGAAGTGTCCCCATTTCAACTTGGAGCATTTGCATGTCTCTTCTTCAATATTACAAGTTATATTCTTCGAGATCGCTTTTTAGCGATAAGTCCGCCTGTTGTTACCTACTCACTTATGTCCTTTTTTTGTTTGTAACATGTGTTTTTCTTTGTAGTGCACAATAAAGTATTTTTATTATTATTATTTTCCTTTATTTATTTTGGGTCTTAGTTTAGGTTTTTTACAATATGAATATAAAAGTAAAATATAAAAACACTTACAAAACAATACAAAAACATATAAACACATTATAAAAAACCTATTATTATTATTATCTCTTTATTGATCTTGTGTCTTAGATTAGGCATTTTATAATATGAATATAAAAGTAAAATACAACAAATCATACAAAAATAATACAAAATACATATAAACACATTATAAAAAACCTAACCTAGGGTGCCGCCAGCAGCGGGGCAGGGCCCAAGCTGCCGGTGGTCAGGGCCGCAGAGAGAGGAACCGGCGGACTATCCGCGCCGTGTCCAAGATCACCGCCTTCTGCATCTGACCCTTGATCCAACCACCTAGCGAGAGTCTCTCAAGGTGTTGATCGAGACTCTTCGCTATGAGACCATTCGCTGAAACGACTATCGGGACAATGATCGTCGAATCAACATCCCACATGGCGGTTATCTCGTGAGCCAAGTCCTACTGGACTTGTCCTTCTCGGCTTTCACGAGATTCTCATCATGGGGGATGGTGATGTCGACGAGCACGGCCCGGCGTTGCGATCGATCTATTATCACGATGTCAGGCTTATTGGCTACAATAGTCCTGTCAGTGATAATAGATCGATCCCAATAGAGCGTGGCACGACCATTTTCGAGAACTGGCGCAGGTGAGTACTTGTAGTACGGTACTTCGCGGTCCACAAGGCCGTATAGAAGAGCAAGTTGCTGGTGAATAATCCTGGCTACGAGATTATGTCTGTGCAAGTACTCGCCGTTAGCAAGATGAGAACAACCGGAAATTATATGCCTGAGTGACTCTCCGGGACGGCGGCATGCCCGACAAATGTCGACCGTACCGTCCTTCAGGATATATTTCCGATAGTTGTTCGTCATCATCACTTCGTCCGCAATTGCACAGGCAAAACCCTCGGTTTCTCCGAAGAGGTCCCCGAATCGTAACCAGTTCACCGACGCGAGCAGGTCCACGTCGGGTCCCGTGAGGGCCTTGTAGAACCGCCCGTGTAGCACCTTACTCTCCCATGCCGCCTTGCGATCCGCAGTACTTAGTACCACAGGTTTGTGCCAGTTCTCGTTTGCCAAGGAGAGCGGCGTGAGGTTCCTGTCTACTGCCACCACATCACGATGCATCCCACACTCGTTGTTAAGGAAATAATTCCTGAGATTGCACACCTCGCGGTTGTGGAGATCTTTGGCGTTTAGGAAGCCTCGACCTCCACACTTCCGTGGGATGTACAATCTCATAACTGACGAGCGTGGGTGTAGCATACGGTGTGTGGTTAGCAGTAGCCGGACCCTCCGATCCAGGGCGTCCAGCTCGGTCTGAGTCCACCTTAGTATGCCAAAGGAGTATGTGAGCAGGGGCATTACCCAGGCGTTGAAGGCGCGCACTTTGTTGCCTCCTGACAAAAGACTGTTAAGGACTTTTGTGAGCCGACTGAAAAAGCGTTCCTTCACCGACTGTCTAATACCCTCATCCTCAACACCCAACGACTGTGACATACCAAGGTATTTGTAGGTTTCTGATTCAGAGATAGATCTGAAAGCCATTGCCTCAGATAGTTGTAAATTTGTTGAATTTACAACCTTCCCCCGCTGTACATGCATAACTGCACATTTATCGACACCAAACTCCATGTTGATGGCACTACTGAAGACTTCGGTGGTTTTCAGTAGCTCCAACAAGTCTTGGCTATTTGGTGCAAATAATTTGAGGTCATCCATGTACAGAAGGTGAGAAACGACTTCACCCTCTCTCCGAAGCCGGCAACCTAGTCCCGAATCCTTCAGCAGGGTGCTGAGGGGATTCAGAGCTAGGCAGAACCACAGGGGACTCAGACTATCACCCTGGAATATTCCTCGCTCAATCCTTATAAAATCCTGCGGGCCAGGACGGTCATCCCCGCCTCCTGGTTGACGAAGGACTGTGGTCCACTGCCTCATACACGCGCTTAGGAAGGCTCTTAAAGCTGTATCAACTTTATACAGCTCTAAGACCCTCCCCAGCCATGAGTGAGGCACCGAATCATAGGCCTTCTTGTAGTCAATCCAAGCGGCTGAGAGGGCCCTCTTGTTCCGCCGGATTTGTTGGCAAATGGTCATGTCTATGAGGAGGAGCTCTTTAGTACCACGGGACCCAACCCTACATCCATTTTGAGCAGTGGCCAAAATGTTATTAGCGACAATATGCGCGTTAATTTTTGCTCTCAAAATGGATGTAAGGAGCTTGTAAAGTGTAGGCAAGCACGTGATGGGTCTGTAGTTCTTCGCTTCCGTGGTACTACCGGACTTGTAGAGCAGGAAGGTTACTCCAGTTGTTAGGGAAGGAGGGAGGGAACCAAGCTCGAGGGCTTGTTGGAACTGCGTTGCCAACCGTGAGTGCGAGCACCGAAACCATTTTAGCCAGAAGTTGTGCAATCCGTCTGGTCCAGGACTTTTCCAGTTCTGGACCGTACGGATGGCACAACTTACGTCATCGGGGCTGATGGTGGTAGCCCCCATAGGTTCGATATTCTCGCACTCACGTTCGACAACGTTTATCCACTCGCCCTCCGTGTGTTCAACGGGCACCGACCAGATGCTACGCCAGAAATCAGTCATGGCAGTAGCATCCGGCAGCCGCACGTCGGACACATGAGGGTCGGTTTCCTCCCACCTTCTGTATACCTTCCTTTGGTCACTTTGAAAAAGACGATTCTGCTGGAATCGGTCCACACGCTCTCTGTAGCGGCGAATACGGTTTGCCCATGCATAGACTTTCTGCTTTAGAAAGTCGATGCGCTCTGTGACATTGGCCATGTAGTCGCGGGGCCTGATATCCGTCCCCGCGAATGCCTGGTACACAAAGCGCATTACTCGGGGGCGGTTGTTGCCCCCCCTGAAGCAGGTCAGCTTTGCAATGAGAGTCCTAAACGAGGTGATACGTCGCTCGATCCGCGCTTGCCATGCAGGCACACCTCCGACGGTCCTAGGTGCACGTTCAGCGTCCGGAAACTTGACTCGAGCAACACGGCACGCCGCGATGGCTCCGCAGTACATGATCGAGTGCGTATCATCTAAATCTTTACTAGTCCGTATGTGTGGCTCTAGTAAAGCGTTCAGGGCTCCCACTAGCGCTAGGTTGCGTCTATTCATAGGCAGACGTGGTAATCGTGGCCTAGAGTGAGTTGTGGAGCGATACTGCTTAATTGCCTCATCCAAAGTCCTCCTCAGTTGCTCATTAGCAGGGGTGCTCATGCTCTGACTCGCAAAGTCCCCCTCGTCGGTACTGAAATCGACCCGCGGCGCCCCCGGTGCCAGGTCGGGTGCGGGCACCGGATCCGGCGTCGTGGCGGGCAGATCCCGCACAGAGGTGGAGGCCGCGCGAGCAGAGAGAGCCTCCAGGCGAAGCCGGTCAAGTGTCGCGTCGTCCAACCGCTTTAACCGTTGAATGACGCGCACCTGATCCGATAGTCGTTGCTCCGACACGGTGATGGTAGGTTCAAGAGCCTGAAACAGAGGCAGTATTCTTGAACGATACGCGGATAATTGTGTTCCCCCCTCTGTAGCCCCATAATAGGCGCGCATGACATTCTCATTAATGGATTGAGACCATCTCATGCGTCGCACTATACCACCGGCAGCGGGAGCCGTGGGCGGGGCAGGATGTCCCGCAGGCCCCAAGCGTGCCGGCAGCGGTGGCCGCCCTCGTCGCGCAGGTGGTCGTGGCGGCGGCGGTGGCGGCCCGCTCTCGTCACTGGACCCGTCTGTGTCAGGCGCTGTCGCGAACTCGTCGCCTGACGACGATGTGGACGGGGAGCTGGACGAGGCGGGCGGGGGTGATGGTCGTGCGCTTGTTGTGTCCGCTTTTGCTCTGCTCCTTGTAATCATTGCTAAACTACGCGTAGTTTTGCCGATGAAATGTCAAATGTTGGTATTGTGACTGTGACCCATGGTCGGGGCGTAATTTCAATCGACCACATGATGTAGTTGTCAATGTGGTCACTGATTGGTATTTATCACGTTTTTAAGCAAAAATCGCGTATAAAAATATATTTTTAGCAAAATTGATTTGAAAGGACGTCTGACAGTGGCAGCGGTTTTTTTTTTTTTTTTTTTTTTTTTTTTTTTTTAATTTTTAATTCTTAAAGGATGATGATGAAATTCTGTGAGCATTTTTGACAATCATATGTAGTTTTTGTCGATTCAGTTTTTGTATTTTTTTATAAATAATACTTGGCTTGCCTTACGAGGGTTTCTTACAAAATCTATAGCTCACAAATCCACTAGTTTAGTGCGTATCGGTATCAGTACGGAGTATCGTGTCATCCTTGCCACAGCAACCTTCCAGAGGTAACTTTCTTGTCATAATTATGAACTCGACCTTTCACGCCGACCTTCCCAAGGGACCATTCTTTGCGTTAGAGTATGACCTTTATGATATCCAATTCGTGCAACAACTACCAATTTAAGGAAGAGTATTTATTTATATTTTTAGTGTCTTCTTTTGTGTATTATGTATCTTGAATTGAAATATTCTTTGTACGTATTTAATTAAAAACAACGAGAGCACATTTAACGTGTTACATAATTGAAAGAATCATTTTTTGTGTCACTAATTGCTATGGTAACTTTAACCCAGACAACTCTATATTTTGAAACTTAAATTTTAATTTACACAATTATTTTAAAGTTTTACTTTTCCAAATCGTCAGTAGACCAGTAAATTTTACTAAAGTATTTTTTTAAACTATGCTTATTGCTGTGTGGCCTAGTAAGTAAAGTACCAGCAACAAATGAGCGTTCAATACTATCTCCTATAGGCAGTAGGTACTTTATAGTTTAAAAACCAGTCAAGTGAGAGTCCGTTTAACTCGCGCACTGAGGATTCCGTACAAACTTTCAATTATCTCATTTGAAATCCATAATAATTAAATTACAAAATATTACTTTGCTAATCCGAGAAAAGATAATGTGCTAGTCAATCAGTGCTAACCCGTTATACTTACTTGCGTATTCTTACATGCAATTAATGTTTCCACCCTCCCACCGCAAAAATAAATACGCAAATAAATATAACAACCCACCACCAATAGTACAAAACTCGACACGTGTTTCGCGGCATTCTCAGGAGATGTTGAAGGCCCGAAGTCCGACGACTAAAACACCTGGTTTTATGCGATTTATTTTGCTGGCCCAGTAATATTTTTTGTTTTAATTAAGAAGTATAACCGATTAAAAAAATATATTTTATTAGAAAGGTGTTTTTTTTTCAAGTATAATAAACACCCGTAAAGGAGGTGAAATTGCAAACAAAAATATAAAATGTTTTTAAATAATTACAAAAAAGTTATCTAGTTAGAGGTGTGGTTATATTTTTCCTGTAATATTTATGAAAATGTATTTTTATTGTATCAAGAATGAATACAATAACAAACAGTAATCAGCAGGTCTTAATGTAAAAATTATAATCCAAAATTAAAAACTAAACCTAAAAATAAACTATTTATAGAAAAAAATACCCCAAATCGCCGTCTATTGGCAGCGTGCCCAGAAGGCTGGCAACATTGCCACGTTGAATGGCAATGCTGATCCGTTGTCTTAGATATGACCCTGCCCTCTGGTTACACGTGAAGTCAACTAACCTGTGGCTACATTTTTTAGAGACCCTGTGGGTGCTTTCCCTCAGGGCCTCAGAGTCTAAACCCCAAACGGCTCAAATATGCAATCACTATTTATAGTTGCATACTTGCGCCGCTTGAAAAAAAAGTGATAGTTTTTCGTTGGTATTCGGAGATAAGGGAGGACTGGTTATTATCACATTTTACATTTTTTTCCACTATGAAAAAAATAATAAATTGCTTTGAAATATTCAATTTGAGCTCATTTAACGATATTCCAATTGTCTTAGTAATTCGACTTTGAAATTTTGCCTCCTCTTTATGTTGTGCTTTTTCAATAGTTAACAAAAAAAAAAAAAAAACATTTTCTATATGTTTGAGTTAGCATTGTTCATAAGTTCATAACTATTCCAAATTTCAAATCGATAGCTTAAGTAGTTCTCGAGATATTCAGCATTGTAACAGACAGACGGACGCACGGACGAATAGAGTCCCTTATGGTGTGCATAAGGGTTCCTTTCCGTTAAACTTAAACTTAGCATACAACAACGTCATATTTTCACATAAATTTGACAATTTGACATTGCTACACTTTGTCATTGAAAACGCCATAAAGACTGTAGTTATTAACAAACTAAATGCACTTTTGTGAACTTATTATAAAATAATTTCAGTATGTAAATAATTATGTATATTTTGAAATTTTAATACAGCATTATTTACCTGTCTTCTACAACATCTTCTCGGTAAATTAAGCAGCAATCTGTTAACGCCAGTGAGCATTAAACTAAAGGCATTAGACACCGGCATGCACACAGTAAGCTCAGTGGATCTTATCAATATTCTTTTTACTGTTAAACATATCAAATTTAGCTCTAGAGCTAATGCAGCAAAAGCTATGTCATATGCATTTATAGCGCTGCAACGAGTAAATTAATGTAACATGATTAAGATTCAAATTCAAACCTATTTGCGATGCACTAATACTAGGTAGATGTATATCGACCGGGATGTTTTCGAGCTCTTGATATTCAAACTATTCGATCTAGAATCGATTTTAGTCTAGTGAAACTAACCATGAATCATTCGAAACTGTTATTGCACGAATATTGTTGCTGTAACGTAAGTAGGTACTTATGTCAAAGGAATAAGATTTAAAATGTAAGTACATGTTAAAGAGCAAGTTGTATCTTACATATGTTCAAGTTGCGTTGACGCTCTCGAGGGAGCAGTCGCAGTGAAATGTGGCGACAGCTAGAATCTTGTTCTCACTTAGAGCTGGCACTTGTGAACAATTTGAATTGTACCGTGAAAGTTATGGTCGCATTGTGTAAAATATCTACGGGGTTTGCGGTTGTTACATAGTCGACAGAAACGTTATAAAATGTCTACCCTAATGGAATATGATTCATAAAACTCCTGTATATTAATACCTAAATGCCTAATATAAGATATTTCGAAAATAAGGAGTATCTTTAACTGTCAGGCCAATTCGAACGCACTTTTGTTCATGTTATTTAGTTATCGTGCGCCTCCCTCCCGCTATTACATGTATGGACAAGTACAAGCGAAATGCACGATAACTAAATAATATCATCATCAGCATACGTCTGCATTGGTGGTATCTCGGGAAAACAATAATTACCTATAAGTATTATCTGTATAACATCCAGTGTGCTACTGGATGTTATACAGGTAATACTTATAGGTAATTATTGTTTTCCCGAGGCTAGTTCTAACAACAAAATATGGAGAAGTGATCATAATAATATACTAGGTATATTACCTTATTGAGCTTACCGTGGGACTCGTAGTCAATTTGTGTAGTAATGTTAATAAATTATTTTTAACCGACCAAGTGAATCAATCTACTGCACATAAATTTACTCTTAGGCCAGTTACTGTTTGTTAAATCAAAATTTTAATTGCATATCTATTTCACACGAGACATATGCCCAATTGGTCTGCATTTTAACTCCGTAGAAAAGGCATAAGGTAAAATGGGGTAAGATTTGTCTTACCCCATCTAGCCATTTGGGCAAGACAAAAGTAAGTTATTCCGCAACCCCAATACTATTTACGATTATTAATTTATGTATAAAGTCACGATAACATGAAATCAGTTTCATAGAAAATCAAATCGATTTTTGAATTTCGAGCATTCGATTTTGTGTGGCTTCCTTCAATAGATACTATCTCCACTACTAGGCATTTAAATTCTACTAACAGAATCGATAACGAGTGGTCAATACATTTCTATCGCTTGTTTTTTTAAATATCATTTCACCGTTTCCCTTAGATTTTACAGTGACGTAAGCGAGCGCTCTAAATTTAAAATTGGTCCCCTATCGTCAAAAAATCGTCCACGCTTGTGTAGTTACAGTGCCACGTAATATAACACGATTGAATGCCTGTAACAAATAGACCACAGGAAAATTTGACAGCTCTCCCATTCATCTCGCTGCCGTGTAACACAAAGCGCGCCAGGTGGCCGACGAGGCAAAACTGCTGGCTCATCGTTTCTCATCTGTTTACACTTTGTACAGTATTTTTAGAGTTCCGCGAAAGCTATAATGGAACCCTTAGTGTTTCATTCCTGTCAGACTAATTCGAACGTACACTGACATCAATATTATATTTGAATCATGTTATTATATGTACAGACAAGTACAGGCATCAGTTAGATGTAGAGTTTTCACGACGGATCTGAAATGTATGGAAGATCCGCGGATCCGGATCCAGATCGGGATAATTTCATATATTTCGGATACGGATTACAAACCCTAGTTAGATGTTATGAACTTATGATGTAAGTATCAGTGTACGTTCGAAATGGCCCGTGTCTATCCATCCGCATATCACAGCTATTTTACACTGAAACATGATATTAGGTATAGGTATTATTATGAACCTACATAAATTAGGTTTGTTGATGTTTGATAAAAAACAATATTTTCTCCTTTCTCGGGCTCAAACTGTCTTCATACTTAATTTCATCTGAATCGGACAGACAGAGGACGATAATAAAGGGACTTACCTAAATGCAACGAGTATACACTGGTTTGCTTGTACCTGCGGTCTTTTGTACGTTGCTTTTTCGTATCGTAAGAAGGTACGGAACCCTCGATAATGCACGGATTTAGACGCATTCGTCGGTTTTTATTTTATACTGTCAGCTACATTATTAATACGTGACTCGAGAAATAGTCAGCGCTCCAAAACATCCGCTGACCACTAAGGCACATTAAAAAAATGATGTATATATAATTTCTTGACACTAGACATTGTGAACCGTCAAGTGGGGACATAGGGATAACATCAGACAAAGAAAATATACTTTTTAAAATGTTTGAATCAGGATCTACGAGCCGTGAGGTCAATGTTTCAACTACGAGTAGCTAGACTAGTTCAAAGTAAAAAAAATGATTGATATTACTCCGTCCCCAGGAACCCACTTCACGATATCTAATTAAATTTACAAACAATAAAAGGTAGATAGATCATTTAAATAACAAATATTATTTAACATAAGAAAAGAAGTTATTATATTTTAAATATTTTGATATTAAATATCCAAAATATAAAACTATCATAAAACGCTTAAATAGTACAACATAATACAAATCCTCTTTATTGCACAACCTCAAAATAACATTTACAGAGAGACATATGTACCTACATAATACAAAGTACCTGCTTAAATACTATAAATATACAAACATGGTTTAAAAAGTCATCATAAAATTATTTTGATTTCGGAAACTAAGGGCCTGATTCGAAGAATGATTAAGAGATGCTTAAGATCTTGGAAAGAGATTGAAAACATCGATACCTAAACGATATGTCAAAATTGACGTTTATTTCGATTCTGCTGTGATCTCAATAAGATCTATTTACGATATTTCTAACGTCAAAGTGACATTGGTTGCCCGAATCGTGCTGCTTCTGTCAATTATACGACATACAAACGATATCTACTCGTAATTGAGAACTTATCTAAACCAGAATTTATCGTTATCTTATCTTTTCCGTATTTCCGTTCTTCGAATAGGGCCGTAACTAAAATATTTGATTCGATTTTTGGGATTTGAAATTTGAAAAAAGATGTGTGAATATGAAATGTGATGTGTGAATATATGTATGTATAATTCATTATTGGGAAAATTGGTTTTCAGAATTTTCTTTGCTTACGCGTAGAGAATAATTTTACGCCTAAACTTTAAAACGAGCAATATTGTCGACCGATGACAACGTCTGGTCAATCAACTATTACCAATACTTTTACCAATATTGATTTTACAAGTAGTCAAAATGTCTAAGTTTTGTGTGGTAGTATACACGAAGTGACTTTCACTATGACCTATTTATTCTTTTGGCGGTTTTTTCTATCTTTAGAACCATAAAATAATAATGAGCTTGATGTGACGGTTTTGAACTTGCTTTGATACGACCTTGACGACAGCTCATGCTGATTTGTGCGAGCAAAATGCACTGGAGCCCAATTCGAACTTCCATTTTGATATCTGATTGATGTTATTTAGTTATTATTCGCCTGTGAGTCTCGCTTGCGCTGATACATGTACGAACAAATAAGTGCAAAATACACGCACAGAATATACCTACCGTTGCCATTTTGCTATAATTTTGGTTTGGTTTGGTATGCTAATTAATAATTAATTATTATTAATAAGTTTACAAACGTACAATTTATATTAAATACGTTTTGATGTGTTAGCATACTCGGGTGATATCAATGTCACCAATGTCAGTACTACGAGAATGGAATGCTGTAATTAATTACTGTGTAGGTAGACGTAATCTGAATATTACATAAAGTTTGACGCTCAGTAATAATAACAACTTTGAGAATGTCATGTTATGCGAACATTTCTGAAATAAGTAAGGAGTTAGTTTGTCTGTTCAGGATGTTATTGCTCTTAATTAAATCCAGGCAACATGAATATATCTGCTGTGGAACACTAAACCTGAGAGCTTAACCGCTACAATTTGGTTTGTCAATCTTTGCCTAGAAGTTATCATTAAAAAATACAACAGTTGTACTATATTACATGATTATTCATAAGATTATTGCTAAGCAGTCGTATTATGATCTAACAGAGAAGCGCCACCGCGCCCCTCGCGCCGGGCATCAAATGAAGTTGATTTAGTAGAAAATTGTATTTTATACAATCGTGAACTAATTGCCTACGTAAATGTACTACGTACGAGATTGAAAATCTTAATTATATCACTATTGTATACAATGCTTTTTCTATGAGTCGACACGAGTATAAATAACTAATATAAATTGGTAAGTATCAGTAGACAAAATTGTAGTACAAAAGACATAAACGCGGGACTAGTTAGTCACGCCCCGCGCCCGTTTAGTATTTTCTATGGGAGTTGACTTCAGCGTATCGAAATGAATATTATAGTTGAGTTGGTATACAAAATGTCAAGATCAGTGAATGAGTAAGTGAGTCAGTGACGAAATCGTTTTTATTAGATGTCAATAAAATCTTAAGTATAAGAGTTATGCAATTGAAATTTTTTATGTTTGATAGGTCCACTATCGACATTATCTCGAGAACTTTGTTTATGTGGGGTAATCCAATCCAAACCCAAGTAATGAGGGTTCAAAAAAGGTGCCCTTGAGCTTCGCTTGGCTCATCTTGGCACGGCAGATGTAAGTGAATGATATCACGTGTGATGCAGATAAAAACAGCCTATTATGCATGTATAATTACGCCTTAAAATGTAGTATTGTGAGTAGTTTTGCACCTTTTATTTCATGAGTACCTAACTATCTCGGTAACCGTAGACAACATTATTAAGACTTCGTTTAAAACGATAAAACATGATTAATAGCATGTAAAGTCTAATTTTATTCTATAATGATATGCTCGAGGTCAGTTGGGATGCTTTGTCAGTTGTCATCTGAAAAAAGCTCCTTAGTGGAAAATAAAATTGAAATTTTCAATTTCACTACAACGTTACACGAGCGAACAAGTTATTTGATTTCAAGACGGTTGTTGAACAGATTGCTCCTCGCAGTTCAAAGAACGGTTGGCTTCAAACAAATGCTCTTATATTAATACTGGGATTAATACAATTGTGAAATTTTCATGGCAAAAGGACAAGATATTATAACAATAGTCGACAGTGACGGATATGTTCCATCGATAAATAATAAGAAAAGAATGTGGTGGTGCTGGTTAAATTTTATCAGCGAAGGAATACACTGTGTTTTTGTTTCCGTTTATTTCGAGGGTGCCTTCTTGAGCTTAAATTAAGTAACTTAACTGTCAAAGACACCGGTATTCTAATTAACTCCATTTCGGAGATAATCAATAATTTATTTTTATCTTATAAGGTCCTCACGAGCGTATAAACTTGCCTTAGGGCCTGTTTACATATTGATTAGTGTTTAGTACGAGTGTGTATATTTGCTACTAAACGTAAATACTATCTCGGACGATTGATGTTCGAAATGACATTGATATGTCATAGTTTTCAATTGTTTATTTGAATTAAATGTAATGCCAATGTTACATCAAAGTTATATGCAACATTTGAATAATGTATATTCTTATGTGAAAAATGTCTTAAACCATAACATTTAATTACTCTTTATATTTTTTGGAAATTAACTATGCTATTGGTATCCTTAATATTTATTTATTTATTGACAATAACAATATATTGGTTTCCTTAAATGTACTTACCCATACCCCGGAGTTAACGGAATTCAATAAAAACACGGTGTATAATTGTTATATGGTACATTTTTGTCTTCCTAAAACGAAGCATATAACTGACCCTTAAATGATACAAAATCACTGAAACTGAATTATTTCTTTTCCATAAATTTACCCCACCAACAGCTTTGAATCTTACTCAATAACACGATTTCAGTTATTAAAAAAAAAATTGATTGGCTAAATTAAAATTCTATGTCAAACTTCTTGCACGGCATTACAATATTTGACGTTATTAAAATGTGCATAGTACAGTTAAGTCCACAAATCTATATAGTTCTGTGGTTGAGTCGCTCGCTACATAGTTCCCGATGGGTAATTTTTCAGCACTAAGTATTTCTCTATAGTTATTCTAGTACGTTGGTTAAATGCTCCAACGTTAGAATTAAAACGCGTCGTTACTCAGACCAATCGCTTGAGTTAAGAGTTTAGTATCATTTGCTAAGTAAATCCTTCTTCATTTGCGCAAGAACCGCCCACACACTCTTAACGCAAAGTATATAATGTTGTCCTTTAATTGTTTTGTTCTGCGGTAGTTCGAGATGCATTTTACACATGCTATTAGTGCATGCCTGCCGGCAGACGCGAGCCTGCCGGTGTCTTGTTCTAATTGAATTCGCTGCACCTCTCAAACAAGACTACCCGTCAGGGTTACAAGTGAAAAGCGTAAAGCGGTCTGTCATCGTCTTGTTTCAGGATAATAACATGTTTTTTAGTTTTAGTAGTTTTATTTTATAAATAGCCATAATTTTGTTTTAGTCAATCCTCATATACAGGTTGTATTCTTGATATATCCACAAACTAGTCGTAGGTTTTCGTGCTATAAAATTGAATAAGTTCATAACTGAATGTTTTATTTTTAATTTAGTCTTAACTACCAAAGCATAATTATATGTTATTGTTTTTCGATTGGCAATGTGTTTCGTACATCATGGTCACTTGTGACAGTTGTGGCGTCGCATCATTAATTGCGACGGTTTGAGTTGAAACAAAGTATTGATAAATTATTTGCTGAATTATTATATATGGAAAAATAAAAGTCGTTATTTTTTTTTATAAAACATATGAAAGTATGTTCATTACACATATTAAATCACATTTATAATCGGGTCTATAGCGAATTTCTTATATTATCTTTATTTTCCGACGTTTCTACAATTATAAATGTGGCTTAATATGTGTTCAATACGCGAAAGTTTTGTTTATGTGGTTGTATAAAAAAAAAACGCGCTGTATTGTGGGAAATATATAACGTTAACGTAACATCTATATTTCTAATCCTTTCAATAAAGAACATTCTCCCTTATTTCATTTATTCATAAAGGCTTTTACTAAATGAAAGCGCACGCGCTCGGCTCACAACAGTTTCGAGCAGTCGTTAGAACCTCGCATGCTACAGGCTAGAAAGAGGAGGCGTCATCGGTTTCATGCATTTCGGATGTAAAACGTGATTTGTGACCTTTTGCTGTGAGAATTCTGTACATCGTAGTAGGTACAGTACAGCACAAGCAGCAGTAGACAAAAAAATAGTACTAAAGACACAAACGCGCGCGAGAGACGCGGCGCGCGACTATGCATATACTCATAAAATAGTTGCCCCCGTCCGACTGCTCGTGTCCGTCCAGCCCATGTATGTATTTTCTATGGTAGTGCGGCGACACGTGAATGGTAATTTTATATATATATAGTTGACTACAGCGTATCGAAATGAATATTATAGTTGAGTTGGTGGTCTATACATAAGTACGCAATTATAGTTTAGTATACGAAATATTAATTCAACCATTACAGTCCACGAGTAGAAATAGATATTTAGCTACACTATTTTCTACAATTACTATATGACGAATACTCTATGCTCATCATAAACACCGGTCGTTTATAAAAGCTTATACGAGATGCATAAATACTAGCATAATTAGATATACGTTAGTTACGTACACACACTTAGGTGCAATATAATACATAGTTAATGAGAAAATTATCGACCTTTAGGTTAGATGAATCATATTGTTCTTCTTCTGCATTACTTAACATTACTTCAAAATTAACTGTAAACTTTACTTCAATTATATAATATATTGAATTTAAGGTAAAAAAGTACCTAATTATAAAAATTGGTTTATTTACTTCCTAGCAGGAATTCAAAAACACGATTGTGTACAATTATTTCAAATTAGTATCTTGCAGATTATTTTAATCCTTTTCCATCATTCCATCTCATGCAGATAATATGTTTTTTTTTCTATTAGTTGATCTATATGTACTTCACAGAGTGTAATAATGGTGCATCATTAGGACTTTTTTGTTGATTTTCGACCGACTACTTTGGTTTATTTATTTGCTTAAGGCTCTAGTGATAGTGACGCCTAACCCATGACTGTCTATTAAGCTATATTTAGAATTATTAACTCAATGTACTCTAATACAAATAAACTGCTGTTATTTTAAGATTACTGTAGTTTTACAAGGGAGTGTGTGCAGTCAGTCAGGTTTTGCTTGGTAACTTAAAAGCGCATTCGTAAACACACCTACTGTACACATACACTAACGGAATTCTTTTCCCTAGTTTCCCGCCTGTAACTCGTGTCACGTTTCGGGAGTCTATCCTACGCCACTAATACCTTTATATACCTCTACTGCATCCCGCATTCTCAACTACGTTAACCCTCCGCAATATCCCACATGTCGTTCTTTCCTCCTCCTATCATATTCGTGTAACAGAGACAGGTGAAACTCCGCACGGAATGTACTCAGGCAACTTTGAAATGGGAACCACTTACTTTATTGGAGCGATGCGAACAATTTGCTGTATTTGTATCTGCTGGCAGTATGCAGGAAAAGAGATAACTGGATTAGGCTCCAGTTTACTACCCTGCTACGTGGTCGATAAACTTTAATTTGAACAGTCCCAAACACGACAAAACATGGATGCCAACAGAATGCTAATTATTTTAGTGAACCTTTTTAGCGTCAACTATACAACCGCCACAATCGGAAGCAATTTTGATCTGTGGATTGCTAGAAGCAAGTACGTAGAGCTTCCTAACTGGAAATAATAAAACAACCATAGCAGAAACGAATAAATAATATATATTGTTGTTATATATGTTTTTATCGATTATCCTGTTATTCCAGTTTTGTTGAATTAACTTTCAATCTAGCTTGTAGGTAGCCCTTGATTCTGAGTATTTATTTCGGGGCTGGAAGGATTCATCAGAGCTGCATTATAGAGTTACTTTACATTGACTGAGGCCTATAACTATATTTTTCCTTTTCGCTATGTACCTATTTTATATTAAATGGGTAAGGACGGATTTAAGGGCTAAAAGTATCATACAAATATATTTCTAAAAAATGTTAGCAATACCAGCTTCCGACACGTCGGAAGGGAGGAGCCTAAGCGATATCTTACCGTACAAATCGTTCTGCCATTTTTTCCGGGATAAACGTGCACACAGTTGCACTTCTCACTCATTACATACAAAATCCAATCTGTAATTATGGAATGTAGAGGTAAGAAACGCAATATTCATAGGCAGAACTGATGCAATAGTGTCCAGAGTAGCGCTAGTGTAGCTAAGAACCTAGGCGTTATTGACGGAGCGCGGAGTGAAGTGTGCCGTCTATGATTTGATTATCTTTTCAAGTATTCTACATAGGTATTGTAGCGCCACCTATTTAAGGTTTTTTGATGACACTTTTTGGTATATGGAGATTCCATCTCCATCCTTCTATATCTGTAATGACGATACAAATACATAAAAAATTACAGACATCAAAGACAAATCTTGCACACCTCGATCTCTTTTAGTATATGTAGATAAATGTATAACCGTTATAGTAACACCACTATTTTCAATATAAAATAGGTTACATTTGTGACAAAACTATATGACACACATATTATGCTTAACTTGACTTGGGAATTTTCAGCGTGTTTTGAAATGTACGGTATATTACTGCAGGCAAAAAATTGTTGAAAAATGGTTGCAAGTTTCAAAGTCAGTCAAATATTTCCGCTTTTCAGTTATAAAATATGAAGCATACATTATTTCTATACAGGTTTAAACTAAAAAAGCCTAAAGACATGAAAGTTTTGATGGTGGGCAATGTAATCCTATAATTTACAGATTTATGAATGGCAAAATTGCTGACCACCAAAAATGGCTTAGGGTTGTCACTTTCGAATAATTTACCAAACTGTATTTGTAAAGTAAGTTTATAAACTGTATTTAATTTCTCTCGTTATTCTTTGTTTAGATCTTTTCTCATTTCAACGTGTCAAAAATACAGCAAAAACCATGTTTTCGGCCATTTACGTATTGTAAAAGATTTTCTCAAAAGTGACAACCCTAGCATAATATATGTAAAATGCTTAGGCAAGTCTTGTATTAAAATGGGTAGGCCACATTGTCCACATAACTTATTCAAAAGTTAATACACTAATCGCTAAGTTATTAACAGAGAATGGTAGGATTGCCCAAAAACTTTTTGTGATCCTTGGACATCATCATTACACGAGTTGTAAATAAACTGATGCGTTAGATCACGATGGAGGTGCTGAGAAAAAAAGTCATAAGATGCCAAATATATTTTTTTGAGAAATTGTTGTTTTTTTTAAAGCGGGCAAAGTTGGCTAGTTTCATGGCAGGTCTTTAAAAACGATTCTATCGGAATTAATCGTTCTGAAATGAAAAAACAGTAGTGCCTATGATTGAACTATGGGTCTGAAAAATATAAAATAAATCGTAAAAATAAAACTTTAAAAAGATTTCCAAAGATAACTATAGCAAACATAATCACAGTTTTTACAAAAAAGTCCTTCGTTTTAGTAAAAAGACAATATTACTGCAAATATACCCCTCTTACTTTTATGAACGATAATATGAACTAATAACCCTCTTTCAACAATTGTGATGGACGGGTACGGGCTCTGCTACGGTACCCTACACAGAGCATGGGCCGACATGCTCTTGCCCGGTTTTACTTAGCTGTTTAAGTAAGTAAGTAAATATTCTTTATTGTGCACCATACATTTAAAAATAGACAGGAAATGAAAAAAACACGTAAAAGTTAGGTAACAACAGGCGGTCTTATCGCTAAGAAGCGATCTCTTCCAGACAACCTTTGGGTAGCAGGAAACAATGAACTTACAACATTGAACGGGTAGTGCCGATATACATCTATCATCTATATCTGTTTATATGTGATGTAATTCATTCTTCAATCGCTTTTTCTAAAATGCGTAGCTTTTGCCCACTGGAATAATTGTATAAATCTTTCTAATACATAATTAATTGTAATAATATAGGTAGTAAAAATATATGAACAAACGCCTCAATTATCGTTACGAGCGTATTGCACAGTAACCAATTTATCTGAAATTTGATTGAAATTCAATCCCATAATCACGAGGTCAATTCGAGTTAACGTGAATCTAAATGCACGCACTAGTAATCAGATGGAATTGGGGTTTATTAGGATTTGATTATATCTATACATATTTATATCATAGCGATTAGGTATATACCTACTTTACTGGGAGTTTGTAGGAGCCCGCTTAGTGCGGGCGCGAGCACATATCTGTTTAATTTTTTACAACAATTAAAAATTCTGTAACTTTAACTTGGAATATTCGTGACGTTCTGGCTTTCCAGCTACTATTTACACATTTGTGAGACCAGAAAATATAAAATATTAAAGTGAAATTGAGAGTATCGTTTTTTAGGGTTCCGTAGTCAACTTATAGTTTCGTCATGTCCGTCTGTCTGTCTGTCTGTCCGAGGCTTTGCTCCGTGGTCGTTAGTGCTAGAAAGCTGAAATTTGGCATGGATATATAAATCAATAAAGCCGACAAAGTCGTACAATAAAATCTAAAAATTTTTTTTTTTTTAGGGTAGCCCGACATGCTGAGCGTGGCCCGACATGCTCTTGGCCGGTTTTTTTGTATTAAATTCAGCTTGTAAAAAATACACTGAAGTGTATCAATGTATTTTAATAACCTATGCACGTACGATTTAGTAAACAATTTAACAGATAAGTGCTCGCGCCGGCACTAAGCGGGCTCCTACAAACTCCCAGTAAACTGCTGCCAAATACTGCAACTAAGTGCACGTTTTATTGAGTAAAGTCTCTTCATTGTGTTACGAAGAATGTAGATAATCTAGCGGTATACGAGTATAAAGTGCAACAGCAACTCTGTTATTCTGTCACCTCTTTACTCTTAAATCGCTGAACCAAATTACATGAAATTTGGTATGTAGAAGGTATGAGTCCTGGAAAAAGATATACGATGGTTTTATTTCGGAAATCGTCTCTCATGGGGTTACATTTACTATTGAAGTGAGGATATAGAAATACAAATTTTACGTAGACGAATTTGCGGGCAGAATCTATGTTAACAGCACCAATCATGGGACATTTAAGAGAAAATTTGGAGTATTTTTAATATTTCACCGACATCTGTAAATTTCTACCGCTTTATGCTTTAAAAGTTGAATGTCCAATTCGTCCTTTATGTTTTCTATGTATTTTATTAAAGCTACTGCAGTTGGTTTCAATAATATTAAGCAATTAAAACTATGGTTTTTTGCTCCAGTCATAGAATGTATAGCGCCATTAATTTTCAAACTAACAAATACCAATGAAAAATTGAACTTAAGCAGCTCTTTGGCTCTTATTAATGGTAAAATGTTGCCAGCGATTAAAAAAGGATGGTAAATACTTGTTTTACAGGATTTCTCTATACCATCCCATTACAGGTGCCTATTCCATTATTTACTATAATTAGTAATTAAATATGTCGTTATTGTTAGGTACGCGCTGCACTAATATGTGGTAGCCTGGAGGTTCACTTAGTGGTTGACATTGTGGTCACAGCATTTAACTAGAATGCTTATATGACAAGATGCACTGTTATGCCATAATTGAATGCTAAAAACGTATTAACAATTCTGAAGTCTGAACCTCGAGCAATGGAAATTAATGAAATAGAATCCTGAGCGATGTTGGGGTCCCAAATTATGGTAACCGTCAACCGGGGTGAGTGAGAATGGCAGGGTCAATAGGAATAAAGTAATTATTAAACATTCAAAAAATGATGCACCCATTAGGGTCACAATGGCGCACAAAAATAATGTGGAAACTTTTTATCACGTCACGCAGTACAATACAGGTACACGTTGATGCAAGTGCGCAAGGTATTATGGTTCCAACGTATTTTAAGTTAAAGAGAGTAGCGTACAATTCAAACGGGTTAATAGTTTCTGCTTTGGACGAATAGCTCCCGTTCTACAGCGCGCGGGCGCTGCCAAAACGTAATCTTTTAATATCGCGGTCGACCGCGCTCCCATCCCTAACACCCACAAGTATCAAGAACCACACACGAGCGGTCAGAATATCCCAATGACATACGAATTATTTATGTGTATTTCCATTTAATTATAACGAAGAAAAGAATATAATAATTGTATATTTTTTATTGACAAAGTATCCAGGGCGATATTGATTGTGTGTGTTTGATTTGTGTAAGGCGTATTTTGCTGCTGGAAAACGTACATCTATTGTTTTAAATCAAGATGTTATTTATAAACCTGTTCTTTGTAATATAATTAAAAATTGACTACTTGTTACAGCCATGTTTATATATTTTTTTTTTGTTTTACTTAACATGTACATGATGTTTCTCTTCTAAATTGAAGATAATTTTCCAAAATATGTTTACTAACTAATAAAAAAAATTACTTCTTTAGGTTTTCATAATAGCGTCGCATTCATCAAACAATGTACGTAGCATGCAAAAAGAAGTATTGGAGATTATAGAAGCAAACTTAACTCACTTCTTAAGGTGTCTTACATTTAAATATCTTTGTCTGTCTGTATGTCCCGTTATTGCCTCTTTATTACGTTACCGGCGGGTAGCCGCCTCGCTTTCGTGATGAAACCTAAACGCATTTCCGACTCCTAGATGATTAAATGTCCTTTATTTTTATGACGCTAAATTTATGGTGGAGCTACTTAACGGTTTTCACAGAGTGTGACATATAAGAAAGGTAGGTTAGAACCCTCACAGAATTGGCTCTTTTTTTGGCACGTATTTAACCGGTCAACAAAAACATACATTTTCGGTACTTAAAAAAAAATATATATATATATGTACTAAAATTAAAAGTTTGGCGACAAAAGCAGATCCTTAAAATATGTCAATATGAGCATTACTTTAATGGCGTTACAGCTTTTGTTTATTTTAAGGCAACTACTAATTATTTATTTGGCAATTGAATTATTTAATTGGAGACTAATTGTTTAGCTCATTTTAAAAATAAAAAGAAGTTCTTTTAAAATATTTACATAGCAAATTAAGGTAAATGCACATTGATAGTAGATTTTTAACCAAGGGATGAAAGGCACCTTTCAGAAATGGTGCCTTTCACCCAAGTTTTTTACACTACTTTTCATTTCGAATACTCGAAAGTAAAATACACCTGCATTAAAAAAACTCGGCTAAGTATAAACTTCACTTGCATTTCTTGAGGGTTCTTTCAAATGTTAATTAAGTTAAATATATAGTTATTTGTGGAAACTAATCTTTAAATTACTTACCGTAAAAAAAAGAAATAAAAACGTACTTAGAAAGTTCAGTGCTCTAGAGCAGAAACGTCTACGTTTCTGCACACTTTGTAGAACAACAACGACCCATTTTCAGTGCATGAGAAATAAATAAAAAATTGTATATCGACAATCATTACTTAAGCTGTTATTTTAATATACAAAAAAAGTTGTTGAACCTATGGGTAGAAAACTTCAGAGGAAAGGGGACGGCCACTTCTCCATACAAACGTAGTCCCCATTTTTCTCTATGAATATTTTTATAACGTTTGCGCATATTATCAACTATATGACCACAAATATTAAAAATCATACGCTTTACAATATCAGGTGCCAATTTATCATTTTAGACGTCAGACTATTATTTCAAGTTCCTTATTTATATTTTGGTGGCTTGAATTTTCTGCCAGATTTTTAGTAATATGATGCTTATATTTGGAGCTAATATAATTTTTTGGCGCCAAAATATTATTACAGAGCCAAATTATATTATTATATGGCCAATAAAAGTTCCCGTTTGATATTTTAGTTGCCCAGTTAATAATATGCCTTTATTTTTTAGGTTTCCTTGTCAAATGAGACAATCACAGAAATATTCGTTCTTGCATCTGTGAGATAACAGAAAAATATCGCGTTTCAGATGTTTCGAGTCATGAATGCCGAATTTTTATGCACCATTTGATACTCCTTGATTTTTTGAGCAATAATTATAATGTACATAAGTAGCGCCTCGACAGGAACAGTCTTCCCTGAAGGCGATTCGGACCAGACAAGTAATTGTCTACTTGTCAGTTTTTCGTAAATAATGTCAAACGATCTTGATTTTCCTGAGGATCAAATGTCTGTATGGGACTCATGGCATTTAAGCAACACAAAGGTCAGAAATGAGAGTAGCCTGATGCTCGCACTCGACGATTGAAACGCCTCTAACAAAATGATAATGTGATGTGACGTCACATTATATAAGTCTGTCCTAAATGTATGGAAGATCAAGGAAATTGCCATTTTGACCCTGAAATATTGCGTTTATGTGTACTAAATTTTCCTTCTGCAATACGGAAGCCTAAATCTTATTTGTAAATTCTATTGTAATTAATCATTGAAAATTTTCTCTGATTAAGTACCTATTTACATATATTCATCGAAGTCCGCGTATCACTTACTATAGAAATAGTGCCGGAGTCAAGTGCATTAAAGGAATCTCTGACTTTTGTTACTAAACGCTTGTCGCGATCTGAGGAATCCCTTATTTCCCTACTTACGCAGTAATTTTCTCATTGTAATCTTAAACCGCTTTTTTCCTTTCGGTCTGAAAACTTAAGCTTATCAGTGGATCCAAAATTGCTTCGCCTTCCCATTTAAATTAAAGTTTAAATATTTGTTCGCACCGATATCTCCCGCCGGCATCTCGCCATAATCGGCCGAAGTTTTAAATTGCGGCCCGCCTGCCGTAGCGACTAGCGGCCGACCAGCTGCAGCTCCACCTTACAAAGACAGTTTAGGAAATAAAAACGCTGTAAGCAAAATAATAATAAAATAATTCTTATTTAAATGTATTTAAAATAAATACTTAATAATAATAATATATATCCATAATATAATGCTTACAATTTATGTTTATATCAAACATCATGTAATGTTTTTTGGCCAGCAACGTCAGCAAAGTAACTTTGTAATATTTTATACCATAATTTTTTTAAATACTTAGTGTTATTTTTACCACACCAGCTGGTAAAGGCTGTCTTGATACTTCCAAAAGAGATGAGAAACTGGCATTTTGTCCACAAGAGTGGCAAAGTTATGTAATGCAAATTTTGAGTTGTTTCCACATTTTGGTTGGTAGAATTGACTTTTTAGTGATGATTTTGAATGACTAAAATTTAATATTGTTCATTTGTATTTGATTTGTAACGTTTTCTAGTTAGGATTTTTCTCGCTTTGGTGTGGTAATCGAGAAGTGGAATCTTGAGCGTTGCGAGGGTTTCAAGGCACGAGGGCTAAGCAAACTTTGCGTCCGAGTGAAACACAAAAATATTCACCAAACAAACGCGAGGAAAATACTAACTATGAAATACCAAAAAAATCAAACCAAATTAAATCCGAATGAAATTTGCCATTCAAAATCATCATTTAAAAGTCAATTCTACCAGCTCACATACGGAAACAACTCAAAATTTGCATCTGATAACTTTGCCCCACATGTGGATAAAATGCAACTTTCTCATTAGTTTTTGAACAATCAAGAGGGCCTTTACCAGTTGGTGTGGTGAAAAATATGTTGTGTTTCACTCGGTGGCATTTAGCAGATTGTTCACGAAGGGATGAAAAGCATACATTTCCGACAAAGTAGTTTGGCGCTCGAAGGCAGTGAGAAAGCCAATAGTCTGAGGCTGACATGACGCCTTTCACCCGTATCAAAAAAAAATTTTGTTCCATTTCGAACACCTGAATACATGAATAAGTATAAACTTTAATAAATTTAAAACCTTATTTTAATAGCTTATCATAAAAATAATGAAATAAACGTACTTGCAGCAGAAACTTATCAGTTTCCGCAAACTCTACAGAACAACAACGACTCAGTTTCAGAGCATGAAAAAGGAAAAGTTTGTTTAAACCTCGTGCCTGTAAGATTAGCACGAGCAATTAAACAATAACTTCGCCCTCTCGTTAAACAAATAATTATAACCAAATTTTAAGAATTGTCGGATATTAAAGTTGTATTTTATCACATATTTCTCTTTAAATAGCGTCGTGCGTCTGAGTAATATAATATAACTATGTTAATATTTACAGATGACATATATTTCATTACAATTACTAGTCAAAGATATTCGCTAAAAAGCTAAGTGACGTTTATTTTATACTTGATCTACTTGTTGCCACTGGAAACGTTTAGTGTTTGTTCCACGATATTTATAGCATGGTTAAAAATGTACCTATACCTATCCACTCTGCAAGCAAGTTTTCCTTACTTCTCAAACTTCAACCAACGAGTTTTCTCAAAGTGCTTCAGTTGGTGTAAGCTGCGGCCGGCAGCCGCCGCGGTGATAAGATCTCGACGATAATGCTCTTTGTCTCAACTCCGAGCCCCCCTTTTCCCGCCCGCACCACCCGCCCCAAATGAACTGCGACTTTAATCTCACTTTAATAATGCCTGAGTCTTCGGAAATCGCAAAGTACTTTAAAGGTATTAAGATTGCACTTTAGATGCTGTTAGAGCAAGTTTAGTAGCTGTTTATACAGTAGTAATTTAATTAAGAAGACAGCCGAAACAAATTTGCTGCTAATTTTGAATTGAGACGTTGTTTTCCCATTTCAGTTTGAACGATCTTTAGGGACTATCGAATTATGTCCAGAGACAGTGAATAATTTGATGAAATAATCATTAATAAGTTCTAAGATTGTATGATTAATATGTTTAGACCTACTAGTATTAATTCGTCTTCAAATAAAGTAAATTCATTACAGATATTATTTAATTAAAATATTATATTAGGGACTCCATCTGGTCGCATAACAACTATTGTCATATTTTTAATTGTCATAACACTTCATGTATAAAATTTAGTCATAATTATTCCTGAGCATAACTGGCTTTTTGTCATAAATGAGTTATGTTATAATTTTTATAGTCATTAATTTAATTCTCATAAAATTTCAGGTTAGATTCGTTAGGTATGCACAAAAAATATATGACAACTGCTATGTATGTTATCAAATATGTATGACACAATATAATATGACTTTTCATTTATATGCGCAACGATGATTATCACACAAGTTGTTATGCGTATCAAAGATATGAGTTAAACTTGCATGCATTATATTGTATGAATATTGTTGCTATCTTTTTACTTATAAAGGTCTTTAACATAAATATATTAGCAATCCAATAATGCCATTAAATATCAACTATAATTTCCGTGAATACCTCATTTTCATACTGCGTCTTCGTTTTCAGAAAAAAAAAAACTAGGGATTAGCAATGAATATTCATATTCAAAGTAAATTCTTCATAGTACTAGAGAATTATAGCGAACCCAGCTCATGAATGGCAAAGCAGGTAACCGGTCACAAAAATGCTACAAAGAATTTCCTAATAAACCCAAAGACATAAATAATGGGGAACGGTCCAGTAGAATTCAGCCGGGGTCCGTCCGATTAATAATTCATACAGTAATCAACGTGCCATAATTTCGGTTCTTATCTCAATACATAAACGCATTTTTTTCATGGTTATAAATGGTGTTAATAAAAGCTTTTGCAAAGTTAATACACTATTGATCGTGTCTCATTAACACGGTTTTGTTTACAAGCGTTTGAAACTCAAAAAATAATTTGTTTAGTACAAATAAATAGATTATTATAAATAGGTAATATTGAAATTTCCGATATTTTGGCATAGTTTTACAACTTAATCTTCATGGAGTAACTGGCGTGCTACCACACACCTTCAGCTATCTACTCTCTTTCAGGTTCGCACGTTTATTACGAAAAGTATTTACAGTAAAACCTGGATAACTGGAACATTGAGAAAAACATATATAGTTAAATTCTTGTTAGAGTTTCTCTGTAGAATCTGAGCGTGCGAGCACAAACAGTATTGTGTGCGCTCAGGGCAATTACGTCGCAACACTTACCCGCAGAACATTGCCACATGCCGCCTCTAGAGGCAATAAATGGTTGCTACGTTAGCGTCGGTCAGGGCAAGTATAGTTTTCGATACAAAAATATTTCCATGCAAGCAGGAATCTCCAATAAATAAAAAAACAATACAGTCTGTTTTGTTCAGTTCAACGTCAGGCCGCATAGCCAACGCAACTGTCACTGTCGCACTAATATGGAAGAGGGATAGAGAGCCACAAAGCGTTTCATTGTCGTAGTGATAGCGATTGTCACCTTGGCTAGACCGGTAGGTCCACAAAAAAAATAAAACACTACTGATTTAGCCGACAAGCAGAATAAATTAAGTTTTTTATTTATATCAAGCAATAGTTGAATTTTCACTAAAAGCAGTTTTGTAAAATATGATTGTGCAAGCATAAACAGTAATGAACAGTAATATGTGCGCTTGGCGCATTTACATTGCAACACTTACCCGCAGAACGCAGAACACTTGCCACATGCCGCCTCTAGAGGCAATAACAGTTGCTACGCTTAGCGACGGTTATTACCTACCATGACATAAAGTATGTGACTCGGAAACCCGTGAATAACGTTAAAAATAAACTTTGTTTTTTTTATTATACAGGCCAATTCTAACAATATAATTTTATACTGATGTAACATGGGTCTGAGTTGATCTGACATCATTCCATCTGAGTTGATCTGACATCATTCCAATATGAGATGGTTCCAATCTCCTTTAGAGGACCTGCTGAATTGCACAATCTTCAATCAAAAACGTCACTTTTGATACTGACGAATCAGTATCATATTGGAACGAGATCTAATAACTAAATTCGAATCCAAAAACGTCACTTTTGTTTGACACTTACAGATCAATATCTGACCAGTATCACAAAACAGATACAGAAGTCAATCACATGTATGTACGTCACTTTTCATACCTACGCTCGGCGCTCGCTCTATCTCTAGGGTTGTCAACTATGGCTTATACACTAAAAACTATCTTGGTAGTGGCCCTCGTATCTAGTTATTTAATTTATTTTTGAGAATGAAACGGGAAGAATGGAAATATAAATGAATAATAACTAAAATATTTTAAATTTAATGTCATTGTTATATTACAAATTTGTCACAGAAAATATCTTGCGACGATTTCGACATTGGCGAAATGCACGATTATTATATTTTAAAGTGTAATAAATTCGCATTCTCATGTACAATTAGGTATCCTACAAAACAAAATAATAAAGCTTTTTGTATTGTAATAGTAGTCAACTATTACAATACAAAAAGCTTACAGAACAGAAACATACAAATTTTTACGTTTGTCAATTTTCACTATCGAAAATCCCTAGTTACACAATTTCCATTGTCCTATCCGTTTTAGATCCAAACCTATCAAATGGCACTAAAAACCACACAATATCTACACAAACAAAAAAAAACATGTTTTCAAACTTACGTAAGGTGGTATGAATTTACAAACGATTATACAAAACAATCTTAGATATATTCTTCTAACTGTTCTGTGTAACGTTAAAACGAAATACAAGCAGTTACCTACTTACCTCTCTGAAACCACTGGTAGCTTAAAAACGACAATTCACCGTTTAATGTTGAATTTAAACAACCGTCCACTGAACAGTTATAATAACTTTTTTATTGCTCCACTATTGCATAAAAAAGTTCACAAACGCGTGTCTCAAGCGTATGGCACTCGCACTCGCACTAGTCCCAATCAGTCCGAGATATCGTGTCCGTGAGTAGTGTCTATGTGTGCGTTGCTCGAGCGCACTTTGTATGTAGATTGATTTCTGTACCTATATGTTTTGTGCCAGTATCATATCATTATCACATTGAAGTGAGATCTAATAAGTAAAACTCGAATCCAAAATCGTCACTTTTGATACTGACAGATCAGTATCAGATCAGCATCATATTGGAATGAGATCTAATAACTAAAACTCGAATTGTCCTGATAGTCCAGAAGAATTATCAGACGTACCCAACCCACCTGGATCCAACCCAACAATAGTCCAGAACTACAATTATGATCCACATGATCTATCCTTAGGTATGAATAATTATATTAATAATCTACTAGAGTTAGATCGAGACAAGTCTGCAACGATTTTGATAGCACACTAAACTTATACGCAGTGTAGGCCGAAAGTTAATTAGAACTGACCAAAACCATTATAAATTTAACCGCAAACTGTAACTGTCCGTTACGGTTTGCGGTTCAATTTGTAACGGTTAATTCTAATGAACGTTCCGCCAACACTGTTTATAGTTATACGTCGTAATTTCATAGAAGTGTGACGTTTAAAATAACACTTGCATTACGTGTGCTATCAAAATTGTTGCAGACTTGTCTTGGTCTAACTCTAATGTTCTGTTTCGTTTTTTCTGAGTTATTTATTCTTCCATTTATACAAATATTTTGCCATAAAACTAAGATTGAACCATGAACGAAGATATTCAAGATAATTTTAGTTTTGATCATAGTTAGGAGCTTTTGAAATATGGTCGGGTGGTTTTACGGTATTATAATATATGTGGAAAGAACAATAACTCGCATTTTGTCCTAATGCACCGCGTGTATATGGTCATTATTACACTGTGGTCAGATTTAACTGCCTTGCTCCTTGACATTCATAATTGTAGAACCGTCCGTTTGCCTGAACGCAATCACAGGCTAGCAAACACGTCCTACGTGTAATCAACACGGTCTCATCATGTGTGCTTGTGTCTCACGGGCCATCGCGCGAGATAACTGCCTTAGATTAGTGATGCACCGTGGTTCCCCAGGCGGTATTTATATTCGCTGAAGTCCTGACTTGTGGGGAAAATTTGGCATTTACATGATGACTACATTAATTTTTAATGCTACGGCATATCTTTATGTCTATGAAGTTCAAAACGCAACCAATAAGAAATACTCCCTGTATTTCTGGAGTAAATATGATTTAGTTTTTTTTAATTAGTCAAAATATTTGTTATACCTATTTATGTCATAAAATAGCCAGATACTTATTAATGTAACAACATAGTAATTGTACATCTAAAATTACTTACTATCGTAAAACACGCCTATTTAATTTTATGAATTCATTTAAAGACGTTGTTCTATTTTATTCCAATAAATATTCTCTTTTGGGGATTACTAACCTATATTCCCGGAACATACCTATATTCCCGGTAACAACATGATGTTCCTGTGGCACGTCACTACTTTGGATCGAAATAGAACGGCTTTCTAGAGAGCGTAATTTCTTTGAAGGCATTTGAATAAAGAAATTGTTGTCCGTGCCTGATCTCTAGGTGTGAAAGCGAATATTTGAAATACTTTGAGAATCTACAGAACATCAATTTTATTGTTTTCGTTCTCCATACTGAGCTATTTTGTAACTTGAATTATTCTCTTAGTAACCATCTAATATGACAAAAGGCTATTTTGAAAATATATCTTAATCCACGTAATTTAAGGCGTTATTTCGTCTTCGCATAGAAAAGCAAATTCTGTTTTATGTAGCGAGGAAACAGCCGCAACTATGAAATGGACTGCTAATACACTTCGTTACAATGTTACTTTTATCCAGAAATTCATTTACCGGCACCATTCGCAAGAATAGCGGTCAATCAAACCTGAGCATTAATAGTACAAATACAACGCAATCCGTTCCACCATAATTGCCTCTTGCTGTCAGGAGTAATGCTGTACTTTTCCTTATTTTCATACCTGTAATAAGAATCCTGCTAGTAATAGAGGGGGTTAGGTAGGTGGGGGTAATTCTCCGGGAATTGCGTCTACATTTAATGTTTCCTTTGCATTTGATGGGCTTCTTTGTGCTTGCGGGATGTATATAAGAACTTCAAGTGATACGTGTTTTTATTGCGGCGTATCATATGAGCGTCGATTGGCAGATTGTGGTGGGAGTGAATTACTTAGTAAGTAAGTAAGTAAATATTCTTTATTGCACCAATAATTATACATAAAACTACAAATAAATTTTAAAGGAAAATAGAACCAGGTAACAACAGGCGGAGCCTGCCTTTTATTTTGATTACTCGTTGCTCGAATCTTACAGTTTTATGCCTGTTTCAAAAATAATAATGTTGCAGGTTTATAAATTAAAAATTATTTAATTTAAGGTATTTTGCCACTCTTTTTATTCGTGTTGCCTATGGGTGAACTATACTCAGCGGGCAGTCAGTGCCTTAAGGGTGCAATACAATAACACACTCAGGATACTGTTGGGACTGCCCAGATACTGCAGCGCATCAGACATGTTTGCAGAAGCGCGAGTAGAAGATTTCCATGTCATTATTCGGAAGCGGGTCGCCTCCATCATGCCATGCGCCATGTGTGTGGGAGTAACAATGGCATTCTGGGTATCATCGCTAACAGTTTGGACTCCCCCAAAGCGAGACACTGGAATAGTTTGCATGTAATAAATTAACTGATTTTTTAACTATTATAAATATTTATTTTGTGATTGTTTATAATTTTAAAGTATCTTTGTATTGTAATATTTTTTAATGTCCTTATTTATTGCTATTTTAACTGTGTACGTAATTTTAATAATTCTATTGTAATATGGATCATTTCTTATCTGAAATAAGGAATTGAATACGAATAAAATAGAAAAAGCGCACAGTACGTTTGTATTCATCAAAACATAGAAACACTGTTCAATTCGTTTCTTCTATTATGCTATTGAAATCAATCTCTTCTCAATCTCTGACGTCGCATTATTCAATACACGTGTGAAAACCAACATTTTGCTGTCCGTCTGCTTTTACCCTATTTGTACAACGCGACGCCGGTCACCGCCTTACAAAACACCGGAATCGTACTTGTGTACCGCCCAGAGGTTTCATTCTAACCGCTTGTAACACAAGGGCGAATCGACCACTAATTCACCAGTAAAAGTGCTTTCACACAAAGGGTATGTAGATCACGCTTATATGGTTATTTCGAGTGTTCACCTCACTCGCACTCGCGCAGTCAATGAGAATAAACGTCCAGATAATAGTCCAACCCAATGCGTCCAGACGGCTGTATAGATGTCCTGCACGCTGTGTGAGGCTTGATATCTTGCCTCTGGGAATAACAAATAAAATAAAAACTACCAGATTCGAACTTCTACTTGAAAAGCTTTGTTAGAATACGATCCGTGTAGTCGAACTACGACAATTTTTTTGCCCTAACAAAAAAGTTCTTGGCAACTTCATGAAGAGGATAAAAACATTAAAAATGAAACATACGTTATTACGACATTATTTGTCATAAAAAAAGTTTCCCCTTCATAGTAAAAAGACATAGGTACTTTAATTAGGTACTGATTATGCAAATTTGCCTATTTGTTTAACTCGCGTGAAAGGTACCGTTTCATCCCTTGGTTAAGATTTTACTATTCTTTAAGCTCCAGTTTAGCTTATTGTGACGGAAGAGTAACTACGGAACCCTACACTGAGCGTGGCCCGACATGCTCTTTGGCGGTTTTTTATAATTACTACCACATTTTTGACCCGATGCTTCAAACAAAAAAGTTACTTTTGACACTGATATTTCCGATCCATATCGTATCTAGACCTAATATGGCACCTTTATTTCAGCAATACTTTAATGCACCCACACCAATTTGTCATTTTTATCATTAGCTACCTACCCACACAATCAACAGACTAATCTATACACGGCACGCATTTAATCAACTGCTTGTCGTGACCGTTACCTAAAACCCATGATTTCTTTCTCGTATCAATTAGCAAGTTGGCGGGCACGCAGGCGGTATAAATCAACAAACAATCGTGACGAGTTGCCGGTCCGAGCCCATGCCCGGCGTCTATCCGGGTGCAGAAACGTAAATTCAATCGCGTACCAAGTACCTACAGGCGATTCCAAAGCTAAGCTGGAACAGTTAGGCGTGCTATCTGATTACGAATAGCTGTTATTGGTCTCAAGGTCCCATTACACTGGGGAGTTTCGGAGAACTAAGCTCCCTTGAGCTCTGATACAAAGGCAATAAGTAAGCGGTCAGGTCCAGGCCGCTCTCGTATGCTGTGCGGGTCGCGCCCGGTCTAATTACTGACGTGATTGCGAGACGGGACGCACTGCCTGCGGTCTGAAACATGAAAGAAGAAATTAATAGGTTTCCATGCGAAGAAGATAATCAGTTTCTCTGTAAATTTGGTACGCTAAGGTTTTGTTTGCCACGAAGATTGTTATTGAATATTAATATAGTTATAAACGACAAAGATGTTCGATCCTCATAAAAACCACGATTGACATAAAAAATACAAAACAAAAATTTTGTCACAAAGCCAATGTACAACGAGGTGCATAGCTG
This sequence comes from Cydia pomonella, assembly GCF_033807575.1. Lineage (NCBI taxonomy): Eukaryota > Metazoa > Arthropoda > Insecta > Lepidoptera > Tortricidae > Cydia > Cydia pomonella. The sequence continues at coordinate 18,954,384 of NC_084708.1, read as the reverse complement.
GACAGATTATAAATAAATTTATTCATAAATTGAAAATGCAATTTTGCAGCTGTATACCTGCGAGATTAATAATCACTATAAACAGATTGAATGGAAATTGCATTCGAATTAGATTAAGATTATGAGATAAAAAATCAGGGGTGGTAGGTTATCTGAGCCAAGATAAGGCCAACAGGCCAATTCGAACGTGTACTGACAAACTGACATCAAACTTGCATCTAACCGATATGACGATAATAAAACTTGCATCCAACCGATGGCGATAACGATAGCTGTACATTTGCACAATATAGGTACGTAATCGCTAAGAGAATCAACTTAAACCATCACCTGCCCGCCACTGCACTTCAAACTATTTCTTGATCATATGACAGAACACCAAAGTCCATAATCGTATAACACGCAGTTGGAGTCGTGCAAGGCTATGCGAGCCTTTGTCAAGAGGCTGATGGATGAGGCGGATTTATTACTCGGCGCGAGTCTCGCTTATGAAACACTCGCAACACCACACTTTGTGCACGGTAGCGAGGTGTTTGATTAAAATTACTAAGCAAGGACACCGGATCCAGACTCTCACAAAGAAATTCTACAGCGTGACGCTCTAAATTCAAAGGCGTAGTATTATGAGTTCTTTAGACGCTACAAACATTTTCAATAATACATCCTTTGTAAATCTCGTATCTACAATGCGACGCAGTATTTACTATTCCAGCAACTGATAGTATAACTTTATTCCTTTATTAATGAAACCTGTGTTCATAGTTCCGGTTGGTAGCGAGAATTAATATTTTTGGTGTATGCTATGCTCATACTTGCAGAATATTTAATATATGAAAAGACTTTAAAGAGGGTTAAGTGGAATTGAACCTGGAATGAAACCAATAATTCAATAAAGACCAGTATGTGCCCGGAAAACTGAGCTCGAACAATGCCATTGTTTCGAATGCAAGCGTGCGTTCCACTTATTTGTTATTAAAATAACTGCAAACAGATATGCAGGCGCGACAAGAGTTTACGTTAGCGCCGGCCAGTGTTACTCTTTTACATTTTATCCTTTTTATTTGCTAGCGTGGTGACTATAGAGTTGGAATCGAGAACTTGTGCCTACGATACGATATGTGAAAACGTTTCGATTATTGGCTTTAATACATAAGAATGAAAAACTATCTCAGTACGTCAAAAAATTTCCTAAAGATATTATGGATTGGATACACAGTGTCAAAAGTGACGTTATTGTTTGAAGGCAATGTTTGATGTATCTTAGAGTTCAAATCGGGCCATTTTATATTAGTTAATATTTTTTAAATAAAGACAATTTAACGAAGCATGTACTCTTTTTGAAAGGTAAGTTTATTCAGACAAAAGCTTGCTTTAATCTTTAAAAATATGTAATTGTTAACTTACACGCGCCACATACTTCTGTACATACAGTATACTAACTTTGAATAAGATACATATTTCTATACATATATATATATATTAATTTATTTTTATGACCTTTACCTCTCTCCTTCATTTTTGTTCGAACATTTAGTAGGTAACACGATTATAGTACTTTTACGACTAGTTGCGTTATTATTTAAAAGAAAAACCTGTCTGCCTGTCTGACTCACTAACCGAGCGTTCCGTATATTTTTTCGCGATTTCGGGGTTGGTCCCATAGTAAGTTGCTCAGTATGGCCTATATATTCAGCCCGTAAATTATTGCAGGTGATTAAATAAACACCGTGTATAAGATACATATGTTACAAGAATATAGTACCTATTTATAAGACCTCTCTCTTCCATTTTTGTTCGAGCATTGAGTGGATCGTCGATCGTAGTATTGACCAAACAGTATCAATTTTATTAAAGTCAACCGAGTGGGAGTTACATTGCATACACTCTACGTTATCGGACACTTTTAGTGAATTCGGTTCCAGTTTTATTAATATATAAAACAAATAACTAAGTAATAAATGAATGTTTGCAGGTTTTGTTATATAATAAAATTTTCAAGTTTAATAAGGCGTATGCTTCAGAATGATTGAAACACCCGCAGTGATTTTTTGTCTATTCTCACATATTACCGTTGGATTAAATCGATTGATAATTAACTAGCAGGCTAGTAGGCAGACGAACGTGAAAGTCGTAAAAGAGATTGTGTTAGCTAGTCAGATCCCCATATAGCGTTTTCCCAAGGGTACCAAATGGCACAAGAATGGAGTATAGTTAATAAAAGCCAGCTTTTTCCCTTACCAAGTTGAATTTTCCAGTGCACTGCTCGACAAAAGCGCACCTCGTTTTCACTACTCGTCTATATTGAGTGCAGGCTTCCGTTGCGAAATGCGTCTAGCAATAAGTAGTCTTGCACTTCTTGCAGTCTTATTCATTTTCTTCCTCTTAGTGTTGTCATGCCACGGTTTCATATGACTTTCTTTCTTTACGTATTGATTTAAATATGCATGGTAACCTCCAAACGTTCCTCGAAAAGCCAAAAATTCTATTTCGGATTTAGGTACCGGTAAACATAAATAATAATTATTATTTAATATCGGTTCTAATAAAATTGAACTTGGCATAAATTATGAAATGCGCATCAACGAGAATAATCAGTGCATTCAAATGAGGATCATTTCGATTGGCATTTGGTGTAGCTAATTTTGCAAATGGCGAGCAGTTAATATTTAATCAAAGCTCCGGTCAGCTGTATCCGTTTATTATACCCGTGAATTATATTTCAGAGGAATAGGGGTCATTTTCGAAGAGGATAATTAGGGTTAGTTTGTGCGGTTGTGCAGGTCGGCGGTGACCAGTGGTTGATTGCAGTTGCCACAACGGCAATGAGTTGAGTGTGCGCGCTTGTGACGTCACACTATGGTTATGTTGGGGTTGAATAGAGAAGACACGGCTTAAATATATCACGTAACAAAAACGTATCTGATAATTTTATAGTTTTAGTAATATCTCCAGAAAATAATGTCTCACTCACAACTCTCACAAGTCATCATTAGAATACCTACTCGTATCATAAATTGATATTTTATATCAAAGCTGAAGCTTGATTCCTCTTGTTTGCTGCATCAGAATTTTGCCGAGGACCGCCTAAAATGAGCCAGTATAAGGTCGTGGACTGACCGAAGGTGACTAACTGACTTCGGAGCGACGAGCGGGGCGGCGGGCGACGCGGCGGGCGGCGCGGCAAGCCGCTGTCATCCAATACAGGTTCTAACAAGTTACGGCCCGATTCGAAGAATGATTAAGACACGTTTAAGATCTTGGAAAGATCGATAACTAAACGATATGTCAAAATTGAAGTTTATTTAGATTCCGCTGTGATCCCAATAAGATCTATCTATGATATTTATAACGTCAACGTGACATTGGTTGCCCGAATCGAGCTGCTTCTGGCAATATACGACATAGAAACGATATCTAAATGAGAACGTATCTAAACCAGAACTTATCGTAACGTTATCGTATCCCATTCTTCGAATCGGGCCGTTATACATTGTTCGTGCCCCTCGAATCTCGGCGGCGCGAGCGGGGCGTGCGTCCAGTCTGCGCCCTAATAGTGATTCCCGGTTATGATTATTTTTTACTGATCCCGAGGTCACAGTAACAAATGTGCCTGAGCTAAATGCTCGCCTGCGCTAGATAGGCGATGGAAACATAGACCTATACGTGTATAGTCGCGCAATAATTAGTGATTGACGTGTGTCGACAGTTGTAGGGCAAATGTTCCATGTGTTCGCTAGGATGGCGCTAATTCACAATCAATGTAGACGGATGGATAGAATCTCCATCTATCTGGAATAATATAGTGATTGTATACGAATATTTGATATATGTTGGTAAACGAACAGTAAGTCAGACATATAATTGGCCTGTGCGTATCATTCACACCTTTATTCAAGCATTTTATATAACGCAGCCGGAAAGATCGACGGAAAAAGACGTTGATGCAGAGTCCTACAGGATACATTTATATCGAATAAAAAAATCAACTATCATAGTCACAAAGTAAAAATAAAATCAAATAAAATTGACATAATCCTCAGAAACCTACAATGATTTTTTAAGGCACTTTTATTAGGTCGACCTGTATGAAACTATGTAATGGAATCTAAGGTAACTAATTTAACCATCTTCCAAGGATCGTCATGAAAATTGGCATCTGTATGTAGTTCTGATGACAAAACAATAATATGGTACAGTAGAACTGTACTGATGATGGAGCCGGAAGATATGAACTGGAACTTCATGATGGAACATCGTATCATAGCTGTGTTTGGATTTGTTAGAAAAGACTTGTAATGAACTTTGACCACCATTAGGTTTCAAGGTCTGATGATGAAGCCGGAAGATAGGCACTGGCATTCCATGATGGAATATCGTATCATAGTCGTGTTTGCACTTGTGAGAAAGGTCACGTAATGGACTGTGAACACGATCAGGTTTCAAGGTTAAAAAGCGTGTTTTTCTAGTGTTTTTTAAACTATTAATTTATTATTAGATATTAATATATTGTTTTTTTTTTAATTCCCCATCGGCACACAAACCTCCTCAAGGTTTTGCCTACGATGGGTATTGTATTAAATTCTAGACTGTGTAACTGGTTAGTTTATTCAATAAATTAAAGTATATATATATATATATATATACTTTAATTTATGTTCATGTATGTTCATTTGATATATGTACTAGTTTATTTTCGGTAAACCTGCATACATCTATCTATCACAGACGCAGATCGAGAGAGTCTGAGCTAAGTCCTAATTCCAATATAATGAGCATTGGCAACTTCACATAAGATGTTGAATAATTTCATGCAGGTGAGCTCAGATCATGTCGATCTGCGTTTGTGCCAAACAGTGGGCCGTTTTTAAGTTGGTGACGAGCTAAAAGTTAGCAGCAAAATTGATATTGGGTTTTGCGTAATTGCCTGACCACAGCCATTTGTGAAATATCTGAAATAAATACAATAACCACTGTAACATATTACACGTGTATGTCTGCCACGTTGATTGCACCGCAGGACGGACGGGCGTAATTATCATAAAGCGGCCGCAGCATTCCGCGGTCACGCGCCCTGACGGCTTATATGTCCTCATCTCTTGTCGTAATCGAGCGATGAGAGCGAGATTTCTATGATAATATTAGTACAAGAGTTCCAAGCCAGCTAACCACATCCTGAACTGTCATTATGGAAGTGTAGCGGAAGAAATAATCACAGTTATAAATGTTAACGCATTATGATAAAATAAGGTTTTTTGCTACCAGCTCCATCCCATCCCACACAAGTGGAAAAAAGATTAGGAAATATCCACTTGACAAATTGCTTTACCCTCTATTTTTTTCCTACCTACACATTTACATGCATACCAAGTTACATGCTTTTTTCGGTTGAGCGGGACTATTAATACTTAACTATTTAGATAAAGATGAGATGTCCTAGTGGTAAGAAGTGTGGTTTTCAAACTTGTATTTGTAAGTTCAAACTCGGCTCATGCCAGGTTCTCGTTACCAGTGTAAAAATTTGACTAATCCCGATAAGATCTAGAGTTCCCTTTAAGTTGAAAGGTCTGATGCCTAAAACTTTAGTAAAAACCGATAGGAGCACACAACATTCCATAGGTAGACTATCCCTCATAGCGTCTACAAATAATGTGTTTCGACTTCATACAAGATTCAGCGATATCCATTGCAATTCGATCTCTGAATGGAAAAAGCCTGAAGGGTTCTTTTATTGGCGGCCCTTACACTCGCGTGGCACTGACTTTGCTGTTTCTAAATGGCTCAGGATGACTTGCACACTTGATGTAACGCTAAAAATTTTGCAATATGCTTAGATTTTCCAAAATAAATAGAAGAAACCTTTTACTTTACAGATATTCTGAAAGCGTTTCGATTCAACATTCCTTATGCGAACTGCCAAGGAGTGGAATGCCCTGCCCGAGTCTGTGTTTCCGTATGAGTACAATCTGAATCTCTTCAAGGCTAGAGTAAATAGGTATCTCATAGGTAAGCGTGCTCCACCGTAGACCGCATCATCACTTACCATCAGGTGTGATCGTGGTCAAACGCCTGCCTATCCTCCATAAAAAAAAAAAGTTTTTTACATATCCACGCTCTGGTTCTGAAAAACGATACAAACACTCACGTTTCATCTAATGACAAAAATAAACAATAATTTTACACACAATGTGACGGCTGGCTTAATTATACAGTTCATAAATCATTTACTGAAAATGTATTGTATACATGCATATCGTATCGTGTTTTTAGTATCATCTTTTAAACAGCCATGTTTAGATTCTACAGACATCTTAAATTTCACTTAACTTCATTTCACCGTGCCCTTTTACTCATGCATTGAGGTAGTGAATATATAGAAACGTGGATTAGCGCGAGTTCAGTGGGTCGAGAGGTTGTACGATGTGCCGGCAGTTTGTATTACCATCACTTACCAAGCGTAGATGAATCGTACACATAGAGATTTACTTTACTTGAACAGCTCATTGGTTCATTTAAAAGTCGGTTTCACCAGTGCTTGATAGGCGATTTTAATATCGACTCAGCTGAACAGGGGAAACGATGAATGTAGTTTGATGCGATAGAAAGATGCGATCAATAATAACATTTAATTGTTTTACTTTACTCTAACTTTGACATTGAAATTCTTGTGATAATTAACTTGTCGTATATATTCTATACTTTATAATGATATTTTTTAGAACTAAGGCGGTTCACTAATGACTTAGCTATTTTTTAAAAGGTACAACCATATATATTATAAGTAATACCAAATTATACCTAAGAAACGTAGCTATACGGGGCTGTACAAAAGAGTTCATATTCATGTAACGGTGCATCTGATTTACGAAAGGAATACTTTAAATAATAAATGTAACCTGTCTTATTTATGACATACATAGTTAACATTTCATAAAGTGATCCTGCTCGTTAAAACATCTCTACCCAATGTATCAGCACCGAAAAAAGTATATAAAATACTTTTTACGCAATTAAGCTGTAACAAATTGGTGAAATCTCTAATAAATAATAAATTTGACCGAACACCCATTTTCAGTTCGAACGTTGATCAAGAGAAGTTTCAGGGGAACTTTATATAACTGCCCGGAGCGACCTCAATTTATTAGAAACGGTCTCCATTTAACTAAACCCCGCGTAGCGGCCATCCATTTCCTAAATCAATGATCGCAAATATTCCAAAAATGTAATCTACCCTGCAGTAAGGCGTGAATTTCATTAAAACGCGATTGTCTGAAGTGTTTCCGGCAGTGCCACGAAATTAAAAATTTAAGGCGGGAAAAGCAGGATACAATGTTTACATTTGGGCTCTCTACGCTACACCACGTTTAACCATTGGGGACATATTCCCTCTAGCAGATCAAATCATTCACTTTCAAATTGACAAAACGACTTTAATTTGCCTTACTAAGACTGCCTTAGCAGTTTCAAACTGACATACGGCCCGATCCGAACAATGCTTCTAAGAAGACACAGGGATACGATACCAATCTGTCAGTGTGAAAAGTGACATTTATTTAACCAAAAAACGTCACTTTTGACACTGACAGTTTCGGTATTTCGGTACCTACCGTAAATTCTAATTTTATTGTCTCCGATACCCAAAGGTTGTCTGAAAGAGATCGCTCTTAAGCGATAAGACCGCCTGTTGTTACCTCTATCAAATTGTCTTTGTTTGTTTATGTGCATTTGTTGTCAACTATGTGAGTTGTTCAATAAAGAGTATTGTATTGTATTTATCGCTGTTCTTAGCTTTAGAAGCATTGTTCGCATCAGGCGAAATATTCGCTAATGTCTGTGTAACTTACTTTTTATGCATCTCGCTCGTAGTCGCATAGTAGAGTGAAAGTAAGTTACGCACATGCTAGCGAATATGTCAGTCTCAAACTGGTGGTAGCCGTACTTATCTTGTTGTTTTTTTAGTTATGTTTTTTACTTGATGGAAGAAATTAGCTACTTTTCCTTTGCTAAGGCAGTGTCTTACCTGAGCGAATAACTCGCGAACGCGAAGCGGCGCGGCGCGGGTGAATTCAATCCTTTGATACCTATGGAAGTGCCCCACGTGGGCGATCTCCGAATGTCGTTGGGCCGCCGCGCCGCGCCGCGTCGCGTCGCGTCGCATCCGCGAGTCATCGCCCACGTAAGCCGCGGTGTAAGTTTATTTGAACTTGGAAGTCAAACGGCGGTCATTGTTTATTTATGTTTTTTAATAAAAATCGCTTAAAGGTCAAAGGGAGGGTTTGTTTTATATATGTATTTACAATAAGATCCCTATCGTTTCGGTTGACCCCGAAAGTCAGCAGATTAGGCGACGCAAATGGAACTAATTAGCCGCACGCCCGGATCCGGAGAGTTTCAAACCCCTAAAACTGTCATTACTTCAATTTTGCTTTCCAACCATTTACATATGTATCGTGCTTCTTTATCCTAATTTAAGTTAAATAGAAAAATGAAAGCACATAGGATTTCAGTCTAATCACGCCTAAGACGGCCAACAGTCGTTTGGTCAGTTGGTCTGCGGCTACCCTTAGGGTTGGCTGTAAATCTGGCCGGCATGTAATTGCGTCGGGGATGTAATTACGAGGCCGCGGGGCCATTATCTCGAGGTGCGGCGCCGAGAGCTCGGTCCGAGTGTGTGCACACAATGAAGATGGAAATATTTTTCGTAATTTTCGTCATATCCAGGGCTATATGACTCACTTGTTTGGATGTATTCGGCTTACCCACTACTCGGATTAACAAAATTACCTATCAGACTTCGGGCGCAGCGTGTATTGAAAGTGTTATAGTCCCAAATAGGTTACAAAATTATTGTTCATTAATAGTTTTCTTCAACAACAAACCGTGATACTGCTATCTCATGGTCAACGAGATATAATAATAGTAAGATATAAATAGTCAATTAGGGTTGCCATTTGCTATACGTCCTGCGTACACGTTTACGTACTGTGTCCCGTATATCAATACAACTGTACAATAGCTATAGGTAGACCGCTTAAATGAGTCTTCGCCCGCGCGGTACAGGGGCGCGGGGGTAAGACGACAAAGGGGATCGAGAGAGATGCGGGCGGCAGGCGCATTTTTGCCGTAGCTCAGTTGGCTAGCCACGCGGTTAGCAGTCACTCGTGTTAATAAGTTCCGGGCGCTTGGTGAAATATACACATGAGATTACATTCTCAAGATGCCTCGACTTATCTTTGGACAGAAACTTAATAGTCAAACCAAGCAAATGGCTTTTAATGTGTACACATATTTTAGAAAGAAGAAATTGGACCCGAATTCTATTGAGTATCAACAATTGATTATAAATCTGCAGGACGATTCTGATGATGACGATAACTCCGAAAGTGAAGAATCAAGTTCAAGTGATATTGATATGGACATAAGTGATTGATTTATAATTTATAAATCACTTTCGAGTCGTCATCATCAGTATCGTACTTACATATTATTATAATCATAATTTGCATTGAATAAAAGTACAAAAGTTAATTAAGTTTGTTGTTTTATAAACTTTCAATAAAATTAACGTCATATTCTTTCCCATTAAAAAAACACCAACTATTAACCGCTATAACGTCACATATCTCAAAACCTGTCCAGTGCGCATTTCACCTCTTGTGTATCACACTAGGCGCGCCTGCCGCCCGCTCCTCTCTCGATCCCCTTTGTCGCCTTACCCCCGCGCCTCTGTACCGCGCGGGCGAAGACTCATTTAAACGGTCTACCTATACATAAATGAATGGTCACAATCAGAGATATACAAAGTAAATAATAATTAGCAAAGCTATGTAAATATGAATTTGAACCCCTTCCCCATCGTACGCCGTAACGCCATTACTACCCCATTGTCCAATATCAGTCCCAAATAATTATGGCAATTCTATAGTTAACATAATCTATAGATGATATTTCAGTCATAAATATCTTCATCCAAATTTGGGCACATATAGTGACCACTTCCCTTTAGATAGACTAAACTCGATTTCTGCAGCCCGTAAACAACTACAAAACCTTAGAAAAAGGTCCTTCCAAGACACATCGGTGTATTTTCATTTCTCATAACATCAACTTATGCTAAATAAATAAACAAAACTCCGGGAAGCAAAGTGTTTCAAGTGTAGTACCCTCGAGCGCAGAGTGCTGCTTAGCATAGATTCCAGCACAGGCAATAAGCACCCCGGGGGGGAAATAGCGGCTAGATTACCTTGTAATTGTTACGGGAGTCTGCTTTTTTACATATTATAATTGTAATGTTTTAAAAGTAAAGATAGTTTATTTTCCAACTTGGCATATTATTTAGAATGTCGTCAAATAAAGCTACGCTGGCTCTAACCCTACACCAACTGCTCGAGAAGATTTAAATCCATCCTCAATTGTAGGGGGGATAAAGATTTAAATTCATCCCAATATGGGACCGGCAAAAACTTTAATTTTGTCTTATGTAAGATAATTGGTACTAACGTAGGTAGTAAGAATTTTTATACTGTTACTAACAAACTTATGGATCAGTACCCCTAGTGTAAATTTGATCGACATCATAACGTGACGTACGCGTTTGCGTTAAGTCTCATTTTGTATAGGATTTTGAGTTTCCAAAACGTCCCGCTTGGCGCGCTCTTTCTAAATCCAATACAAAATGAGACTAAACGCAAACGCGTACGTCACGTTTCGAAATCGAATTTATTTACACTAGGGGTACTGATAGGTCTGAAATAAATGTTTTTTTTTATTAATTACGAGTACTATATTTAATCAAACTCTCATAAATAAATCGCATTAAAAAAATTAAGTATATAAAAAACTGAGCCACTGACAATTCATGTAAGTAATAGGTAACTAAATAAAAGAAAATAAACTCCTTATTTAAGGGCCAGTACTGATGTACAGGAAAAAATAAAACGAATAGTAAAAGCTAGTGACCCAACCGAGTCGTAATTGCTGCAGGACTGATCTCCCAACTCAATTACCAACTTACTATTCTGTCATATGGTTCCCTACTTTATAACGTAGGTAATAGAGGAATTTTGTGGACAACATAATATCCAAAATGCTAAGTTTTTAAAAGCCCTGCGCACCAGTTTTTTGTAACCTTTCATTCAGTTTTACAAAGTGGTGCCGATTGCGTAATAAAGTGAGGCCGGCTATAAACCGGGCGCATCAGTAAATTGGCCGCTCAGTTCAGCCACATCAGCGGTCGCTGGAGTCCGGCCAGAACTTTAATGGCGTTATTATATCCCGCGATAACGCGTGCCTAGTCTTTATGGGGCGTGGACCACCGTCCTGTGTCCCGTGCCCGATGTGCATTTTGCCCTCTCCTCATTCCTCATTCTGTACTGCAGGCAAATTATGGATGGCTTTATCCATGTGATAAGATAAGTGACACTTTAATATCACTCAATCGAAAGAAACGGACAATGTATAATTTATCAAGCTGTCACATAGATAAATACGACTGTCATATCCGTACTTCTTAGCAACATCCTTGAATACAATGCTGAAGAAAGCGATATCGATTATGGATCGTAAATACACACTTACGGCCCGATTCGAAGAATGATTAAGACTCGTTTAAAATCTTGGAAAGATCTTTAAAAGATCAAGTCAAAACTGACGTTTATTTCGATTCCACTGTGATCCCAATAAGATTTATCTACGATATTTCTAACGTCAAAGAGACATTGGTTGCCCGAATCGAGATGCTTTTGTCAATCATAGGACATACACACGATATCCAAATGAGAACTTATAATATCTAAACCAGACCTTTTTCCGACCGATATCGTATTTCATTGTTCGAATCAGGCCGTTACAAGAGTAATAAAAACGGATCACTTTGTTGAAGTCATAAACAGTTTTATTTGCTCATGAGGTGTACATTAGTAGCATATTCTACAGTTCCTAGCAAACTGTCTAGCTTGGGTAAACTTCCTCGAGCTTTGTTAGCGTAGAATCGTTTATTTCACTCCTGAACAAACATCTCCGCATTTCACTTCCTACTAATCTTAACCCAAAACCAAAAGTATCGTGTGCACTGTTAGTGCTTGAGAAAGGAGACCTAGGCTCTCCGAAACATGTCGCGCGAGTGACTAAAAACACGTGAGTAGAATCCGTAGAATTCGTCTAGTATTGTGTGTATTTGATTATTTTATTCAAATCTATATTTTTCATTCTTCCGTTTATTATTAAGATAAGGAGATCTTCCAGAATTATATATTTTTACAATCTAAGCTATGCCTGTTTTGATAATGGATAAGGAAGGTTCAATAAATAACTAAATCAGTATTTTGTAGGTACTTAGTTGGTATGTAAAAAGAGTTTACTTGTTTATTAGAGTCATCCGCACTCGATATACTATTTTCATACTTATACATATATATTTAAGCGTTAAGGCCGGCCGTTGTTTACCTCTATCTTCATGTATTATATGTGTTTCCATCTACATTTATTCTGAGGTTGTGCAATAAAGAAGATTTGTATTGTATTGTAAAAGAAGAAGAGCTCAGTTATAATTAATCCCCCACTTAAAGCCAACATCACACATTATCAATTTAAACACTGAGTTTAACAGAACGTTAGCAAAAAGTAAGATGATATCCTATCCTCAGGAATAAAATATACATCTATCTTTCGTGTAAAAAAAGGTTATTAGTATTCAAAACGCGAATCGAAAACTTTATAGATACAAGCACTACCAAATCGAGAACCTGGTCGTTTGCTTGTACAACAGCGACACACTAGTAATCCAATTTAAATTTTGGTTCAGTTGGTCACTATAAATAACAGATCCAAGACTTTGAATACAATTCGATTAGCCATTTAGACGGTGCCTTTGGCTTGAATACTACAATTTGAATGTAATTGTAGACAATGTCGGGCGAATAAGAGCAGGAGACCTTTAGTATATTCAACTACGTTCGATCTAGAAACGTGCGTTGTATACGAATTATTCTCGGGCTTGTTAAAAAAGGCATAGTCGAAAAAGGTAGAGGCCGACATATGGAGACTCCCATGTCGACCCGCGTCGCTCCCTACGCTGTTACTTTTGCTTATCGGGTGAAAGCGAATTTGACGCTTAAGTAAACCATTATAATTGCATTTTCTAATAACGCTTAGTTGTGATGGATCTCAAGGGCACTATTACACTGGACCACGGTCGAGTCCAATGCATTCGAAGAGCAACGCTAATATGACTTGTTTTAATCGACCACGTAACATACCAACGTCCTAATCTAACCCTTTTCCAGCTGACATCTCTTTAATGACCAGTACCGGTTGGTGCTTTTATCTACGGATCGTTCCTTTAAAACTTCAAATAATTGCATTCTCATTGAAATGGAAAAGTACCTATCCTTTGTGACATTATTTTGCAAAACGGAGTTGCATTTCTAAGAAGTTCACCTTTTGCTCTCGAGCACAGACAAAGATAGTTCAGAGAAAACCATTTTTATTTCGTCTTTGTTTTCTTTGTGGAGCGAGTATAGTGCGCAATGAACTATTTACTCGCCAATGGAGCGAGCTGGTGGGCTGGAATGAGCTTGATTTCGTTTAATGAATCTTTTAACGGAGTGGTGGAGAGATGGGGTGTGGTCTTTGATGTGTGTCGTTGCTCATTGTCGCTAATTGCGTTGATACGGGCCTGCGGACCCTAGCTTTCAGTTTCGCCACCGATATTACACAGGAAAACCTTTTGTTGTTATATGACAGGACCATAATAATTGTTAGTTATGTAAGTAGCTACTACAGGATTATAATTTGACTTTATACTTACAATATTCCCAATTAGGTTCAGTGAAACATAGCTTTGATTTATGATTGTATTAGGTGTTACCTACACATAGCTTTTAACCTGATTGAAAGTAAAGCTAAAACAAAAATATTTTTTATTAATATATCTATAACATCTATAAACTAGGTAAGGTTGTTATAAATACAATTTATAAGTAAGTTTTATTGGTAGTTAATATCCAATGTTATTTTAAAGTAGTAGACTTTATTTTTCCTTATAAAATAATTCATAACGCAAAGTGTCATGAGTTTTTTTTCTTCCAAAACGTCACAATTACTGTCATATCATAATCATAACTGTTAATTCCGATTCGATTAACTACGCTCTGGTAGATATGAGTTAGCCAAAACTTTCTATAAAATCGTAGGCCGGTAAAAGGTATTATTGAAATATCCGTCCAACTATGATATGAATAAGACACAGAATTCCAATATTTAAAGAAACGACATAAATCGCCGGCCGTCGCGTTTATTCACGTCGAGGCGGTCCGGAGGAGTGTTTCGGAACGAAGAGGCAAAGTCCAGAGTCACCAGAGGCGGCGGCGGGCGCAAGCCGGATATTAACATCCGGATCCGCGGAGCTGCCGGGCATGATCGTAATAACTATTTTGGCAATATACATGAGTTTTGCATTTAAGGGAAAATGAGTGGAAGGTGTTATGGTTAAATTGAAATTAGACGGTTTGTAAATTAACGTCAGTTAGTTTTTGGTTTTGGAAGTTCTTAGAGGCGATGTGAATGTTTCCGTAATGAGTTTCTTAAATTGATTGTTGTCACTCGGTCTGTAAAGAGTTGAAAACTAAAAATTATAGTTAATAGGGAAGTATAGCACGTACATACTCGTCCATACATAAAGAGAAAATGTTTTTCCACTTCTAAATATTTTCAATTCTCCATGATGTTTTAGTATGTTATTGAAACAACATACTAAAACAGTATGGTGTCATAATCATAATTATACACCTGCCATATTCAGATTTCTTAATATACTTTTAGATATACTCGTAAAGTTATGCGTTGCGGTACAATAGTATGAAGAATATAATATATTTTACATTGACTGCATTTATTTCTATACGGACCACTTAGTCCATGTTCACCTGTTATAACAAACTGATAGCTCGTTCACTGCGGTTTTTGGATCATTATGTGACACAATCTCGTTATTTTTTTTCTGTATATTTTATAAAAAACAAAAACAATCGATCAGCTCAGGTATCCTCTAGCTATCTCATCTAGCTATACATCTTCTTCCTAGCGTTCGTCCCGGCTTATTGCCATAGCTCATGGGAAGATGGGAGCCTAGGGTCCGCTTGGCAACTAATCCCGAGAATTGGCGTAGGCACTAGTTTTTACGAAAGCGACTGCCATCTGACCTTTCAACCCAGAAGGGAAACTAGGACTTAAAGTGTTTATTCCGGTTTCCTCACAATGTTTTTCTTTACCGAAAAGCGACTGGTAAATATCAAATGATTATACGTATCGTACATAAGTTCCGAAAATATCATTGATATACGAGCCGGGGTTTGAACCCACGACCTCCGAATTGAAAGTCGCACGCTCTTACCGCTAGGCTACTAACGCTTCACGGGCTACGCAAGCATAGTTAAACCCATGTCAAATTTTCAAAAGTATTAGGCAGGTCTAACTGCCATTCGCAATTTATTTACAAATTTACTTACATTACTTATAACCCCTATGTACAGATATAACTAAAAGTACTTACTATTGTTATTACTACCGACATAAAGATGTCGAATAAAACCCATTCTGCTAAAACTAATATTTCACAAATAATCCGCTCTAAATTTAACAGGTTCCTTATCGAAATAGTTGCCAATTAAGTACGAGTATATGATTTACATTCAGTACTGTGGTAACACTTTGAAATCCTAAATTGTAAGCTTACCTTGAGATGAAATGAAAGCCTGACATAACATATTAATTAAACGTTTGTAATTGTTATGTTCCTGGCAAAGAAATAGTCTATATTCTGTATCCATAGTTGGCAACGTAGCATTTCGAACTCATAAAATATAGCCTGTTCGTATCTCATCCGACATAATTCAGTAAACTATCCAAACTTTACTTTTTGCCATTGGCGTTTGACCCACCAACCTATTTTTGATCTTGTCTATTAAACAATGTAGCCCACGATGATACTGGTGGCTACTAACAACACAAGGGCCAATTTGAGTTTTAATTATATGCGATCTGATTCCGACACGATACTGATCTGTCAGTGTCAAAAGTCACGATTATAGTTCAAGACAGAAATCGTTATTCTAGAAGAGTTACTACTTCTTACTATAGAAGTTTCTATGTAATTTATTTAAATAAATTGAAAATATCATATTCCATTTTTCTCATTTCTGTATATCGGAATACAATCTTCTATGGAAATAAATTGCCTTTGTCTTGGAATAATATTTTCTAGTTAGTTATATTTCAACTTTATAGCAGAATACCTTTATGCAAAACGAGAAACACTAACAAGCCTGCAGGTAACACAAACATTCTCGATAATCCTGTTGCAGCGGAAGCGGATACAAAAGTAATTTTAAACTAAAGCAGCTGCTCGCGTGCTCTAATTCAGCGATTTCATTAGTTCCTACATCTGTACTGAAATTGAATTTCTTGGCAGCGTTTGCATTTTTCCGACGACGCTCAGTATTCAAATGAATGTAGCAAGGCAACCGATATACCGAATTATATCGGAACTTGCAAGAAAACTGACTTTTTCTATGTGCTCGTACCTGTCTGCAACTGGAAACACAAATATTTACTCCCGAGCCTACTACGGTTGAGAGATTAAACTCCGCCAATAAGTTGATTTATTATCCTACAGTCGTAAGCTCTCCGAAGACGCTTGTCTTTCATTATTCATGAAACATCCCGCATCGGCTGCCGATCCTTATTCTAGCTCTTCCCTTCTGATTTTGTATCTTTCCGGGGTTTTCCCTTCGAATGAAAGATAGAGAGAGTAATCGTATTTACTGTGGATCTGATGGAATAGGCTTTCCGTTGAGGAACCGGATTAAGTTTCCGCACTAAATACTAATGAGAATCTGGGTAAATGGCGCAGGTGCCGGTGGGTAGTTTGTCTGTCGGCTCACATTTCGGGCTTTGCTAGAATTCAAATCGTTCTGATTTTGTTTTGTTTTAGTTGAGACTTTAAAAGTGTAGTCTGTAAACAACAGGGTAATTCGTTCAATCATTGGGCGGAACGGGTTGTGTAACTATGTCAATTTCACTTGGAAAGTTACAGGCTAGGGTCGGAAAACGGGAAATGTTACAATTAAATTGAATTAAGAGTCCCCAGCAAGCTCGGCCGAATTTCAACTTCCCATACAAACCGGAGTTTTATTCTCATTTTAAAACTACGTGTTGAATTGTAATGAAACTTTCACATGAGGTATATCTATGCCTCTTATTAATTTATATAGCTTCAGCTTATAAAACAAACGAACAGCTTATGAAGACCAAAACAAGTTTTGTATGAAAAAGTTAAATTCGCTGTATTTTTTTAACTGTGGTATCTAAAGCTACATAAACTATTTACAGGCATAGATATACCTTATCTTGTTGTAAGTACAAAGTTTCAGAGCAAACTAGCTAGTTGTTTTTTAATGAAACCCTAACTACGTTTGTATGGATGGTGATCCTATATTATTATGTTCCATCATTGTATCTACCCTTGTTCTACAGACAATAAATCAATTATGAATTATTATTATGGAGAACCGAACTTGCTGTGGAATCTTATTATAACAAATTTCATGTCAGTAAAACAAATATTAGCTAGCTATACTTATACTCTTAAATCCTTCACGTTCATAAATAATGATAAGAATTTCAAAAAATGCTTTTATTTCAAAGATTTAGAAACTTGTTTAATAACTAGGTTCTCTAGTATATTTCGACTGCCTTTATTTCTCAACTTCCTATGTTTTAACCTAACTAACTTTAAAGGTTATTTGTTCTCAATACTCAGCAAGTTTCGTGACTTTAACACGGTACTCGACTGAAAAGCTATCTAGTATATCACGATTGTATAAAATACTATATTATATATTTTCCAATTTAAATAGTACATTACGATACAAGTGCGAAAAATAGGAAATTCGAAACGAGTGGCGATAAATTAAAACACGACCGAAGGGAGTAAAATACATTTACAGTACATATGGGGCTACTTTATAGCACTAGTGCGAGAAGTAGCATATTATGTTACTGTGTCGAACATTTAAAGGGCCATATGTACTGTAAAACGTTGTACGATACATGTGCGAATAGGTAATTCGCAACTCGTGTCGATTTAAAACACTCCTTTCGGTCGTGTTTTAATTTATCGCCACTCGTTTCGAATTTCCTATTTTTCGCACTTGTATCGTAATGTACTATTCCACATTCCTTTTTGTGTAATACATGTTTATCCTATAAATTATGTTATGTATTTGTATTCTTTGTCTTTCTGGTTCCTTGTTGTACATGTTGCTTTGCACTTCTTTCGCCTTTGTACTTCTTACTAATTGTATGTTTCTTTTAATATGTATTTTTGTACAATAAAGAGTTTACTACTACTACTATATCAGTAGCTGCGCAAAAGATTGCTATTAACTCTGTGTCCTTTAAGCATTGTCCTTCGTGGCGATGGCAAGATTGAACAATAAACATTCAGGAATGAATTGCCTAGATTAATTTACCAGCAGCCCATCCATTTGAATTCTCTAAAAGGAAAATCCAAGCAATCACTTATTCACCAATAATGTAACAATTTGATCGGTCACTGTCCCCCCCTTGCACTGGCATGTTCTACTAATCGATTGCAGAGTGTCAGTCGCTTAGTGAAACTAATATAATTGCGCTCTCTAACTACGTACGGGGTTTTGAATTCCGGGTCACAGATTGACTGGTTCGCTTACAGTTTATCGCCTGCCAACATTGGTAATCGGAATATATAAGCTGGTGGGGAAGGGAGGGCGCACTGACCCGGAAGCGATGCGGCGCGCCGGATATTAATTTCTCCAGTCGAACGCACCGCGAGAACCAACACTATTAATTAACTCATTCGTGGAAGAATCACGTTGTAATAAGAACTTAAATAGATTGTATTAAAAGCGTTGATTATTTGAAGTGAGTTCTGCGGATAAGGTAATGTAACGTCAGTAAACGTTTATTTTAGATAACTGTTTATGATAAGAAGCTATGGACTGCTTCTTGTAAAGAAAAAAAAATTAAGATAGTAATAACTGCATAAAATGTCAAACAGCATATACAGGAAATAAGCTAAATTGAACTGGAAAAGACAAAAAACTGAAAATAGCATCTAAAAGTTTGATGAATTGGCAGCGGCAACGACAGCTATGCAATTTATAACGGAATTTTACATTGACATTACGTGCGTCAATGCTGCGCTCTGAGCTGCAGCTGTCGCTGCTGCTGCAATCACCATACCATCGTATTTACTCGGTACATACAAGCACATAACATTTTACAGACGCTTAGTAATTTAGCCAAACTTTTCATATAACAATGATACCAACTCAAAAGTATAAAATGATTTCCCAAATCATTCCAGACGTCTTCGACAACTAAGGAGATGTATATAAAGAAAAGATCCTTTCGGGCGTCCCGTTCGCTAACTTGCGTGGGTGCATGGAGCGGTTAACGAAAAATAGTATGAGCAACGCTAAGGGCGGTTTCAGACTAACATATTTTTCTGCGCGTTACGGTGGTACGAGCCTATACTTGGTTTTTACGAGCTTACACCCGCGTACGCGTACACTCGTATCAAACGCTAATCTGTACCCCTAGTGTAAATAAATTCGATTTCGAAACGTGACGTACGCGTTTGCGTTTAATCTCATTTTGTATTGGATTTAGAAAGAGCGCGCCAAACGGGACGTTTTGGAAACTCAAAATCCTATACAAAATGAGACTTAACGCAAACGCGTTCGTCACGTTATGATGTCCATTAAATTTACACTAGGGGTACTGAAACCGCCCTAACTAACTTGGACACGTGCGACTAATTTTACCTATGCTACGGAAAATGCGGAGAATTTTCTCCTTTGGAATTCGAATTGTAAAAATAATTGAGAATATCATACTCCGCAATCGAATTCTCTGCATCGTTAACATCGATCTCTGCCATAATTGTATGGAATCTGGAATGCAATATTCAGTTTTGCATTCGAATAATAATAGTTGTATTCAATGAAATTGTGTATAATATAACGATTTATATTTGTTCATATTCATGTTCATTTATTTAGTATTGATTAAACATTGTCACGTTAATTTAAATATACAGTAACACAAATTCAATTTAACATTAATAAAATAAGAAAAAAAATATTATTGTGGTAACAGGTACAGGTACAGATAGATTAATTATGGTCAATATACATATTTGAACTTAAAACGTATACTATATATACTTAATCCACGTAGGACACTCCATAGTTATCAAAGGATTGAATTCACCCGCGCCGCGCCGCGCCACGCCGCTTCGCGTTCGCGAGTTATTCGCTCAAGTAAGCCGCTGCATCACACAATTAAAATATTTCCATTCGCATCAAACAAGCTCAAAAAAATAAAAGAAATCCAAAAGGCAGTTTATTTTAAAACAACTGCTACCAAGTCTCTCACCCGTAACCAAAGGCTAAATTAACAGACGAATTATAAATGCGAGTCTCCGGCAGCATCGAGAAATAAAAGAATAAACACTCACTAACCTTGTTTACCGGCGGGAGCCACTCTTATCGCGTTACCGAGGGGAGGCGGTGTACGTACAGGACGCTGTTAAGCGAAGCACACACTCTGCACACATCATTAGCGTCAGGGTTGCGACTCGGTACTGACCTGCGCAACCTGCTTATTGTTGAAACGGGACACGAAAATTAATCTAGCTATTCTCACTAGCATCTGAAAACTTTTATTAAATATTTTTTGGAGTGATACTTATTAGGTTAAATAATATAGTTGCGAACATTGAAATACACAAACCTAATAGACTATTTTTGTGCAGTCAAATAGATTCTACTATATCGATTTCATTTATTTATTAACATTTAATAGTGATAAAGATCCCTGTCTTCCTATCAAGATCTTAACATTGTTAATTATTTCCATAATTATCCATTTTTATCAACGGTCCCAAACGTATTGCTGCCGTTAACGTAGTTAAGCACTAATGAGTTAGCTTTACGTTGTTAATTATTCCCAGATGGCGGTAAACTTGAATTGCCAATTAATTATTGTTTATTTTACTCAATGGGGTTATTTTAAAAGTAAAACTCATTTATACCTACTTAGTTCGTACGAATTAGTGACATAATAAAAAAATATGCCCATGGGCACGATGAAAATTAAAAAAAAATCTATTACCACCCGTGGGCAACTGGGCATAATATAGCTCATTCCATGTACCATCTCATTCCAGTATGCTGGCATACAATAACACTGTTAATGAGCAAGTGTGATGAAAATAAATTAAGCACACAGACTATTTAATACTTTTCTTAAAACCCTTTCATCTTTGAACATGGCAATTTGTAGGCTTAGTTTTTAATGGAACATCATTTACTGCAAACGACACATTTCTGACTTTTTCGGGTATCTTTTTTAAGATAATTCCTTTCATATTTATTAAGCCGGAGACATCTTTCTTGCCGCACCCTATTAGTGACGTGTTTCTAAATTGACAACATTTCATATTTCTGACCCTATAATTTTATTTTTTATTCTCTACATTTTAATTAAACTGTGGAATACGCTAAAAGTTTATTGTTGTCACTAGGCTTTGTATTGTTTTTTTTTTAAATTAATTTTTAACAAGCAGAAACGTCTGCGAACGATGCTATTTCCGATCCAGAGGCCGTGAGTTCAAGTCACCCAAGACAGTAATTTTTCCACTTACAAATTTATTCTAATTATTATTTTTTTAAGTTTACTTATTCTAAAATGGCTAGAAGCTAGTTCTTATCTCGATAGAAAAAAAAACATGACTTCATTAATCTGACGTTGTCTATCATTTCCAATGTTTTAAACTGCGTTGTTGGTTTAAAAAAATGTTGATAAAATATCAGATTTCTACGACGATTTGGATATCATAACGGATACTGATACTTTAATACGACTTATTCATACAGGATACGACGGATCGATGGATAAACACTGACGAATGTAATGTAATTAAATGTTTGTCCGATGTCTTCGACGAATCATTTTTGAGACGAAACAGTATTTGGTATACTTTGGAGGAGTATTTACATATATAAATAAATTAAGATTAAGTACTTCACCCCCGATTTAAAAACATAATATATAGGACATTGCATAACTGTTTTTTTTCGAAACGTATATGTTGCTTAAACGAATTAGTCAGAACTTCAATCATACATTTAGTTTACCATAATTCTCATAGCAGTAAATCATTTACATGAATCAAACTCTCAAAATTATCTGGCTAGCTGGGGATCAACCCTACCGCTTCCCGCTTTTAAACAGAGAGACAGCCCTGCAGTAAAGCGCGCTTGACACGAGGCGGCCGTAATTAGAATTAAGCGGGACAACACGCGCCTGCTCGCTGTTGGCTCTTCCTCTGCTCCACAAGGTACCATACACATAGACTTGTATGGATGTTACGGCATTTTAGAGCGGTAATGTCGCTGTACCTTCAAGAGGACTGCCACTGAAACTTTAAACAACGAGGTCTATTTTCAGTAGGCTTCACTTAATTAGGCACCTAAATTGATATGTTGGCTTATAGATGAGAGCAGGGCTTGGTTTACCAATGAAAGAGATGACATGTCCACCGATTATATGGGTCTATTAATCGGTGGACATGTTTATGGTAATAAATAATCTTAATCTTATTACCTTAAATATATATCACGATCAGGTGGCTTCTTAAAAGCTACGACAATGCTAATGTAAAAGAGACTAGCAGACCAATTCGAAGGTACAGCCGATGTCAAAAATTATGTTTATGTACTAATAAACATAATTTTAATATTAATTATGTTTGTACCTTAAAAAAAAAAATTGTACCTTACTCTTTAGCAATAAGGCGAAAAACTGAAACACATATTTGACGTCGACTTTACACTGACATCAGAATGACGTTTGAATTTTATTATGCTATTTTGTTATCTTGCATTTCACTCGTACTTGTCCGTACATATACCGGCGCGGGCGAGACGCACGAAAACTAAATAATATAATTCAAATATCATTGTGATGTCAGTGTGTATTCGAATTGGTCTGTTATTTTAATCGGTACAAGCTTTTATCGCTGTCTGTACTATTCTTCCCACAGGCAACTAATACTCATCAAGACAATTCTAAAAACCCTAAACACAATTAGGTTGCGTTGTTTTATCACAGAGTTCCTATGGCCATCTCCTGTCTCCATCATCAGATCAGCTCGATAGTATCACAATATTGCATTGTCACCGGACTTACATAAGTTCGCAAATTTTCAGCTTCATTGGAAGTAGGGAAGTGGGTTGAATTTAACTTGCAAGATTTGACCTGTACATACATAGATAAATACATACTTACAATGCAAATTTAATAAAAGCTTGTTAAAAGACCCATCGTAGACAGAGCAGACGAATTGCCAACCAGTTGCTACCAATTTACGGAAAGGCATCAGTAGAAATAATTTTTTTTTCATGTCTTTACCTATCACGGAACAAAGGTGCTCCGGACATTTAGGAGGCGCGCCTGCCTGAGCTGAGGCCAACACGAAGAAACCCATTTCACACTTTAATTAAATTTAAGGGGTACACTGAGCGGATGCTGCTCTTGTCCGTGTCACCCGCCAGAGTACAAAAATTATCGAGAGATATGGAATCCAAGATGTTCTTAACCCAAAAGGCTATTGGGTGAAAGCGATGGACTGCATAATACTTATAGGGCTACTGGATTTAAAACCGAGAGCCTGCCTAATTAGATGGTATTATTATTGCAGAATTGATAGCTATGGGTCCGTTTTTTATATTACATGCCTATAACATTAGAAGTATAAAGTTAGAAGACTAAATTAGCAAGAATGTTTTTTTCGTCTGAATTATCTTTCATTGGCAACAACCAATGCGATTAAATTGGTTTGTGTAAACTTTCATACCTACTATGTACCTACAGTCAGCTGCAGAGATAGATGACCCTGCAAAAAAAATTCTATGCAGAGGGGTCAGGTCACCTCACTCTGCAGCTGAGTGTACAGTCAACTGTAAAAGTATGTATCAAGATAATCGTCTCATAAATATGATGCTACGCACTTATTACACTGGAATAAGATGCTATGGGACATATTTTTGAGTAAGATGTGTACACCCATATTTTTACACTTTACTGTACATAGCATACCTACCTATTAGAATATTTACACAATATAAATTGCGGTTACCGGTTCAGTTCGTGGTAAACACATCATTTAAGCGTTTGCTCTTTTGAGGTTACAGACAACCGGCCACCGGAACAGTGATTGATATGGTTGGCGACTAACGTCAGCCCGTTGATTTATTGACGGTGCGGCGATCGCAACCGGCCTGTTATTGCTGTAACTTTGTTCGCAGTCAGCAGTCAAGCATCCACATAATAACCAGTGAAAAAGTCAAATTGTTACAAACATACTAAACTACTACTAAATTACAAAATTTAAAACGCAACACATAATTTTAACTGAGATCACTAGTGGGCTAACATCTAAAAAAAACATGGCTTGTTTATCGAAATGCCTTTAAATTTTCCAGTGGGTTTATCAGTGTATAGTGGTCATGATGACATGAGTCATCCACGTTGACGCGTAGATTTGTCAAATCTAACCTTTAATAACATAACAATATGAGTCAAGGTATGCGTCGTCTTGAATGACACGATCTGTAGTCAGCTTCATGAGTATCACGACACATTATCGTTACTCCTCTACGATGCATTTTCGCCACATACAGGGAGCCTGATTTAGATTATACATTTTGTAACGGTTTTGGTCCTATTTTGATATACGGCCCGTTTTGAAGAATGATCAAGACACGTATAATATCTTTAAAAGATCCATAACTAAACGGCAGATAAAAATTTACGCTTATTTCGATATATTATTTTCGAAAAAATGATATTTCTAATGTCAAAGTGACGACATTCGTTGCCCGAATCGAGCTGCTTCTGTCAATTTTACGACATACAAACGATATCTAAATGAGAACGTATCTTATTCTTCGAATCAGGCCGATGACCTTGAAGACCGGTCACTCAGATTGATGCATGCGAAAATTGCCTAAGAAAAATTCGTGACCACATACCGAAAGTTGCAGTGCAGAGATACCCTCGACAAAACTGGTGAAACCGTTGTTCAACTCTACTTTGGACAATAATTTTGCCATCCATTCTAGGCAGCTTACGATTATTATTTGTGGATATTTATCGTGAGGAGGTCTTGTTTGCATAAAATTGGGGATCAGTTGGGGATTTGTATGTTGTGTCGACCAGTCAATTTTAGTTTTTGTTCAAAGCGCGGCAATTCAATCGTTCCGTTGATCTAAAACGCCTGCACTCGGTAAGCGATTTGAACGACGTTTGACAAGCGCGGTCAATGCGCTAATGGGATTTACCTGCGTCAATATTCACACGTTGCTTTTAAATTACGTTCGCAGTTCAATCACTTAATAGCTCTGTTTTTGCTATTGGATATACAAACATCATAGATAAGATTCTAGATAGATTCTTCAATACCCATTTATTTGGGAATTGATCGACCTGTTAATAGAAAACATTTTTTCATTCAAAAATTCGTTTCTGTAACCCAATTATAATACAACCTTTTTCATATCATAATTTAATTACCTGTAAATAAGCACGTGTACATATAGAGTATTCTCAGTTCATTAAACACGAAACCTATGGTATTGCACGTCAAAGTTGACATCACGACATAACATTCATGTGTGTACAGTCGCACACTCGCCTTCAGATACATCGAAGCGGTCTTGGTGTTCAATAATATCCGATCACACACTCTAACGCCTTGGCAAAAGAGGCGTGTTCAGATATTATTGAACAGCTAGGCCGCTTCGATGTATCTGAAGGCGACTGTACATTAAACGCTGTTCTCATTTCTAATTTTGAAATGCCCTTTAATCTGATATCCATATTGTTATAGTAAGAAAAAAAAAACATGTTAATTTTTAATTTTATAAAGCCTATATAGTTGATCATCATACATAATTCTGACGAATTAAACGATACCTCAAATATTAAAAACCGGCCAGGGGTTTGGACTGTGGAGCATGTCAATAAAATGGACATACATATATGCAGTCGCTCGAAAAACATTACCCTCCTTCTGAGGCAGTCGGGTAAAAATCATTCGTTCTATTTTCTTATCAGCTTTGGTGAGTAAAATATATTAACTAAAGTTTAAAGCAGGTATTTTACCTGCTAATTTCACCTGCTTCACAGACAATTTACACGTGTCCCTATTTAAATAACGCTCAGCTCAATTTATTAAACTCAAGTTACAGCAACGTACTAATATTCGTGTTAGAATGTCACAATGTTCCTCTAGATTAATTCATAATTAACGTGAAATTGAATTAAACGTAACAAGACTAAATTGGCAACTAACACGAATGCTTCTCAAAGAAGGGTTACAAGATTTTCTGAGAAATCCTACCCCGTGTACCTTTGGAATTAGTGTATATTAAAAGATATTGTACATATCAGTTGTATTATTTCGTATACTGAGAATGAAATGTTCGCCGTTAAGCCGGCATCAAATTGAATTACGTGCAGTTAGGTAACTAGCTTTAGGATCGACGAAATACCTTTTTGGAGCTCTGTGGAATGGAAAGGATTAAATGACAAGAGATTTATTTATTATTAAAACGAGGAAGCATACATGTTTGCGTAGACTTGATGGCATTACAAAGCAAAAATTTATAAATCACAATTTAATGGCGTTATAGCTAGGTATACCATTATACCTAGGTTCGCCGATGACTTTGTCCTGTTGTCATCTTCAGCTATGGAACTCCGCGTCATGCCGCAGGACCTAAACAGGGCAAGCCTTGAGGGTGGGTTAACAATGAACATGTCAAAGACTAGTGCACCAATAACAGTAGAAGTGGACGGGGGAGAAGTAGGATATGTCCATGAGTATATATACATGGCCCAATTAGTCTTCTTTCAAGCACCTAGTATACATACCGATAACAAAATTAGCCAAAAAATGCAAGTACATTTTAACAGCAGCTCGTAAATATGGGCCAAAAACGTAATTCCATGTAGACTTAGAGATTAAATAGAATGAGTATAGATTTATGTGAAAAGCCCTCTAGCTAGACTCCAATAAACTTCAACGGCAACCAATTACACAAAAGTTACACAACGGCTGACGAGCGTACAAAGATTTGGGTCAGTTAATCGAGGATCGATAGCATAGAGTTAGCGACTTGCTGGTAACTTTGAGGTCTCAATAAGTAAAGGTTCTTGTATTTTATTGCTTGTACGCTGTTTTATTCCTTGGCTAGAATTGTAAATACTTTATTATTTATAATATATATATATATATATATATATATATATATAATATAAAATAAAATAATCCATCTGACAGTAAAAAATTGCTTACATACATTCTCGTGGAACGTTTAGAAACCTACATATTCATTTTTTAAGCTGCATCTTGTAGTTTTCTTAGGACTTCGACAGAAAGCTTAATTTAAGTGAATTTCAAAACAAATTTGAGGTAACATAGAAAGGGTTTAATACGTATATCCTAAAAGTTTTAAGCAACCGGTTTGAACCGAAATCGAGGCAAATGTTGGTCGTTTAACTGTTGTAATGGCCGCCCATAACCAACAAAGGCCAACTATATTGGGGCCAGTGTCCAGCGCGCAACAATTAAGTTGGTTAGCGGGACAAAGTTGGAGGCACGCGTGACTAGGTTCTCTGTATGTGTGGGAGGGAATATGCCCGACGCTGAAACGAGGTAGGGTTTGAAAAGCATGGTATAATATCTGGTATTTTAACGACATCTTGCAGATAAAACTATTAGGTTACTATAGGTTTTAGTGATATGAAATAATTCTGAACGAAAAATTTAATTTACTCTTAACTACAACAGCATAATAAATTTTTGTAAATTTTTCGATTGACAATGTATTCCGTACATCGTAACAGTTGTGAGGTGGCGTCATTAACGCGACACTTGTTAAAACAGAGTAACGATACATTGCTTGCTGAATATATGGAAAAATAAAAGTCTTTCATTCATAAAACCTATGAAAGTATGTTCAATAAATCCTAAACTTTAATTATTTGGTCGTATCAAAAATACACGCTGTATGATTGCTGTATACTGAAGCAACACTAAATTGCTAAGAAAATTTTAACATTTTTTTGTTCTAAATATATTATACAAAAATTATTGCAACGTTGTGTGATTGACCGTCCGTCCAAGACTACGGTACTTTCTTCTAATAAAACCATTGTTTCCATCAACTGTCAGAGCTAAGTGTATACTAGTGGTAAGGTATAGACAAACCCTATCCAGCCTGGCTCCTGTTCACCAGTCAACGTTTCGACTTGCGCGATTAGTGGATCACGTCCGACCCAGCGGTGCGTTATTCCATTTTAACTTCGTTCCGTGGCTCTAGCAAATAAACTGCGAACTTGCACTCACCCCTCTGGCAGTACGGAGTTTGTTTAGCCTCGAGCTTAATCATAATATCTCACTATGAAATTATTTCCGGGGCGTTTAAAAAAATCTTACATACGTATTTAGAATGCTAATCATTTTTATTGCTTCATTTTTAGTAGTTTATAGTCAATATAATGGACGTGGTATCAATAATGAGATGTAAACCATAAATCCTGTAAAATAAATATTTGAATCCAGTTTCATAAGACTTACCATAAACAAGAGTAAATAAAGCTGCTTTAGTTTGACGTTTCATTAATTTCTGTCTGCTTTAAAAGTAATGGCGCCATACAGTCCATGACTAGAGAAAAAATGATTTACTTTGTTTTTAATGTTTTATTTTAGCATCTTTCATTGAACACGTGGAAAACCTAAAACATTCAACGGGGCATTAAACTTTTAACTCCAAAGCGGTAGAAGTTTTACAGGTATCAGTGAAATATCAAAAATACTCCATTTTTTCTAAATGTCTCATGATTTGTGCCGTTACCATACTCAATGTCAAATTTTTAAAATCATTGTTTTTTATTAGGGTTCCGTAGGCAACTAGGAACACTTATAGTTTCGCCATGTCCGTCTGTCTGTCTGTCCGTCCGTGGCTTTGCTCCGTGGTCGTTAGTGCTAGAAAGCTGAAATTTGGCATGGATATATAAATCAATAAAGCCAACAAAGTCGTACAATAAAATCTAAAATTTTTTTTTTTTTTAGGGTATCTCCCCTACACGTAAAGTGGGTGTGAATTTTTTTGTTTGGCTCAACCCTAGAGTGTGGGGTATCGTTGGAAAGGTCTTTCAAAACTAATAAGGGGTTTTACGAAACATTTTTTGATAAAGTGAATATATTCGGAGCTAATCGCTCCGAAAGAAAAAAAAAATATGTCCCCCCTCTAATTTTTGAACCATAGGTCCAAAAAATATGAAAAAAATAGTGGAAGTAGAGCTTAAGAAAGACATTAAATGAAAACTATAGCGGACATAATCAGTTAAGCTGTTTTTGAGTTATCTCAAAAAGTTTTCCCTTCATAGTAAAAAGACTTACTTTAATAGGCAAATTTGCATAATCAGTACGATTATGCAAATTTGCCTATTTGTTTAACTCGGGTGAAAGGTATGGTTTCTTCCCTTGGTTAACAATTTACTATACTTTAAGCTCCAGTTTAGCTTATTGTGACGGAAAAGTAACTTCGGAATCCTACACTGAGCGTGGCCCGACATGCTCTTGGCCGGTTTTTTATTTAGGACTTGAGAGATTGTCCGGAAAAAAACATTTGGCAGTCTGTCTGTCTTGATCGTTTCTGTATGGCAAACTTTTTGTATTACACATTTTAATTATATGACCTCCTATCATGCGTCCACTTCAGCTTTCTGTGATTAAGCTCTGTTCACCGAAGTATACACAAGCTACCATTAATTCTGGTCTAATTCGCCTTCAAATTAATACGTTTAAACAGCCTTTGTTAATTATTGGATTAATTATTGGAGTAGTCTGATCCTGAAGGCTTAATTGTGCGCTGATCATGAACGTCATAGGCATAAGTTAAATTACAATACCCGGCTTAGCAGTGAGTAACCGAAATACATATCCTATTCCACACTAGTTAAGCGCTATCCGGGAAGAGGGGAAACGAGGAATTGTTTATGGGAATTAGCAAGTGTTATCAAGATTTTCCTTCAACGAAAAGCAACGGCATAAATATCAAGTAATATAGTTGACGACTGGTTTGGTCTAGTGGGTAGTGACCCTGCCTACGAAGCCGATGGTCCAGGGTTCGAATCCTGGTAAGGGCATTTATTTGTGTGGTGAGCATGGATATTTGTTCCTGAGTCATGGGTGTTTTCTATGTATTTAAGTATTTATATAATTGATGTTTTATATTTTTATATTGAAATTATTGATGTTTTAACACACCCTATAAACTAAGTACTTCTTCTAGTTTCTTGTACCGTATTTCATGTACTTACCAAATACATAACCAACCATTCTATGTTGTTGTTGACACCAAGAGTCCTTAAGACTGTCGGTGTTTAGCTTTCGCTCTGAATTAATATAATTTATATCAATCAGTGGTAATCGCTGTGGGCCACACATATTGTAAATAATATAGTAATTATTTTTGTTAGTATTACTTGTAGTGGCTGTTTGTTTACACTAATAAAGAGAAAAAAAAAAAATATATATATATATATATATATCGTTGTCTAAGTACCCTCAACAAAAGCCTTATTGAGCTTACTGTGGGTCTTAGTCAAATTGTGTAATAATGCCCTGTAATATTTATTTTTATTTATTTATTTAAGTATAGTAAGTACGTACGACATAAAATCTAAGAAATTCATTGACACGAGCTGGGGTTGTAACCGACGGACCTCTATGTTTCGTTCAGAAGATAGATGTTAAAAATATTAGAAAAACCACAGAATTTGTGGTTTGTATCTAGCTTTCTTGTTTTCTATTATTGTTGCATATTTTTACTCATGAAACATGTACAATGTTCCAGTTTCTCAAGGTCCTAATTCATTTTACATAAAAAAATAGTACTTAAGTAAGTAAAAAAAAAAAATCATCATCATCATTGGTTTTCGAGTCCATTAAAGACTATACAAACAGTGTCAGGTCGGGAGACGTTTTTTATTGCTGATGAAAAGGTAGAATGTATGATATCTTACATATGTACTTGGTATGCCTTAGCTTACTCTGGATGTGAACAAACAAAACTTATACAGTGAAACTTACCGCAGTCACTTTACTCTTTCAGCAAAGTCTGACGCATTATAGCCAATATTTACTTATCGATTACATCGCGAGCACTCAAACAAAACATCATCAATCACACCGCTTTCACTTAACTCTACTTAACTCGTACTTAACGCTTTTATGTGCATGAATCTTGAAATATCAGATAATGATTTGCTTTGCTTTACGAAAGTATCGAGATGACTGCTTCAGTTTCCTAGCTGTATTACCAATACCAGGTGTATAGCACGTTTCATTCATTTTACGACATTTGCTCATTATTACCATCATCCATGACTGGTCACATCGACACAACCCTAACCTAAGTACAAAAACGAAAAGTATAACCAGAGGGGCGACACTCCTCCGTTCGAGCATTCCCGGCTCCGTTCGGCTCAGTATCGCTCCGAGCAATTAGGGTTGGCACAACTCACCTTTCTATGCGTGCACGACCACAGAAAAGATAATGACTTGAATTTTGACAACCCTAAATAGCTGAAAGAGATAGTGCCATACATTAGAAAGGGACAGCATGATTCGTCCCTGAATCGCTGTAAAACATCGGTTTTGTAGGAAGTGTCATTTCCTTACGGTAATATTATTATTTGTTCTGTGGTGTAACTTAGATACAGGTGTATATTTCTCACTTATAGTTTAATAATAAGTACTTTATATCCTGTATATGACTGGATAGTAGGTACTCATATCTACGTTTAAAGTACTTTATATCCTGTATATGACTGGATAGTAGGTACTCATATCTACGTTTAAAGTACTTTATATCCTGTATATGACTGGATAGTAGGTACTCATATCTACGTTTAAAGTACATCAATGGATCGGATCACTGTATTGAATATAAATGTTTAAGAGATGAATTTTTAGCCGTCATGTTTTTTTGAAAATAGATATCAACAGGTTAATAATTGAATAAAGTATCAAATAAACTTGACTGTGTCATAATTAAAAACGGCCTAAATAATTAAGTCACCAAAAAGAACAAGAAATATTATAAATATATGGTTATCGAGATCCCCTAAGTAAGCGCTAATTTCAACACTAATATTAAACGTGATTTAATCGAGCATCGACAATATACAACGAGCGTATGGCAGCCAATAATCGCAGAACGTCCGCAAAGTTAAAATCAACTCACGTATCCACTCGCTGCCGACTTAAGTTGAAGTCACGTTGGTTACTCAAGCGAAGATAATAATTCTTTATGGTTCAACTGCCTTTCCGTTGATTTGGGTGCGATAACACGATTACATTCAAAATCGAATTTAATCTGTCAAAAGTTAGCAGAGTCGAGCAAGTCATAGATAAATTGAAATATTAACTTATGATAAGGGTTTATTACTCGTATTCACTGAAAATTACTACCACTATTAAGAAACCGAAAAGAAAAATGAATGCATGAAAGAGGGAAAAAAAAATATTTTGTCGATCTTGATCTAATTTTTGATGCAAGTTTGTAATATCATAACTAGATAAGTTAAACAAATGTAATAAAATGTATTTTACTACAATTATAATTATTGCGTAGGTTAAAAAGTTGTCTTAGTTGTATACCTTTATCTTCCTATTTACTATTTGAAAAAATCCTCGTCGTTTAAACGTACTACGGGCATAGTTACGATTTAAACGACCAAGAATTTTTGGATAATATCAGTACAACTTCTGTATCTAGCAATAAATATTTCATATTGAAACTAACTAAGCAATAAACATGCAAAATGTTTCATGGATATAACTTTAATGTTGATGGTACGATTTAACCAATTCGTCGGCTAAATCGTACCGCTGGCAATCCCTACGAAAAAATACATTTTGACTAAGTTAATTTAGTTACTTACATTAAGTAGGTCAAGATACTGAACTTTAAATGCATATTCAAACACGGTTGTATCTGCCTCCATTAACAAAATATTTATGTTTAAGTAAAAACTGGCACGATATACCCGACTCTCCCCTAAAAGTTATGCAGCAGCAATGAGTTAAAAGAGTCATGAAAGGAATGAAATGGCACTCGTAGACACTTCAAAAGCTTTCGAACCTACAGTATAAAGGATTGAGAGTGATCAAAGACAATTCGTAGTAAAATAAATGTTTCATTAAGCCAGTCTAAGTTGTTAAGAAATTATTTTTGCGCTGGCGTATGTTATTGTCTCTTGTGATTTCGTTATTATATGATGATAACGAAAGGCGGGTGGCACCAAGAAAAATCTACGAACAGAAACAACGTTAAATAAATTAAACTGATATAGGTAGTATATGCACATTGAAATGAGTAAACAAATTAAGAGTACTAGACCTTTCTTAGGTTTTCTTGAGGCTAAGCGAATTATGGTGCCTCAAATGTGTCAGTGGCGAATTGATTGCTAGAAGAAGAATATTATGTTGTCATTTTATTTCATGTAACTTGAGAAGCACTTGGATTGGAAGGATTAGAGGTGTTCTGCGGCATAATATAAATTATAGTGTAACAAAATAGGAAAATGCGATAAACACCACGAGTTGATTACCATCCACAAAATCAATAATTAAACATTAATTTAAAGAAAAATAGTTCTAATCGAATTTTGTAATTTAATAGTCCTTGGTTATTGTAGAAAAATCTTATTAAGGTACCTACAACCTGCGACCGAAAGCTGGAGAGCGTGTAGTCAAAAATATTTATAAATATTCATATACTGAGATTTTTTATAACTAAGGTCGCTAAATACGATGAAGTTTCTAAATAATAAAATTAATGAGAACAAACCAACATATTTTGTTTGCAACTTATTAACAAACCTTAGGCCATTACGTTCTATAGGTACCAATAGTAGTAGATAATACTGCTTCTAATCTGAACTACAAAGAGTATTTTTAATTACGTCTTAAAATTATTTGACCCGGTTCGATAAATGTATCGAAGAACAATTTATTGTTTCAACACTTTCAACGTCTAAAGGAGTGTCTAAAGCGCAGTGAATGAAAACTTTTATCAAGACCCCCATAATCCCCTCACCTGCGCAAGAGAGATAGCCACCTCTCACGAGATTAAGGTTTTCTAAACAACGAAGTACTGGATAAGCCAATAAAGATTTTTCCGATAGCGGAG
The DNA here is from genome assembly GCF_033807575.1 of Cydia pomonella. NCBI lineage: Eukaryota > Metazoa > Arthropoda > Insecta > Lepidoptera > Tortricidae > Cydia > Cydia pomonella. The sequence goes on along the minus strand of NC_084708.1, from coordinate 18,920,011 downwards.
AGACGCGGGTGTTACAACTTCGTGTAAATCCTGTTTGGCTTCGTGGATTTGTAATCATGTTATTATAACTTTTTGAGCCGTAAATCGTAATTTATTTTTCTGTGTTGTGATACTTTTAAAAGTCTGCTCGAGCGAATATATCTGCTTAATCGGCTTTACTGATGCGTAGCATCTTAATTAGACGATATGAGATTATTAAACGGCAGATATGAAGTATTTTTAAGTTTTTTTTTTCTACGCATTGTTATAATAAAATTGCATGACATTAATTTTCATTTAATATACTATAATTACATCTCGGCTTTTAACAACGCCTTTACCTACATCTAGACCACAACCTGTCCTCGTGGTATTATACAAGTTTGCGGTTCCGACATAAACGAGTCGCTCTCAAGCAGAGCACAACCCATACCAACGGATGCTTTCAGTTTTTTGTGTGATATATGCTTTCAGAAGCATTTGTTAACGAAAAATTTAATAATAATAAATATAAACCAAAGGCTAAAAATAAAGGAAACATTCAAGTTATTATTGTTAAAGTCTGTATAGTATATTTTTTATGATAGATATATGTATATATTACAATTACACACACAGTACATACATACTTACATAAAAATAGTACATTTTTATGATATAAGTATTCTTCAATTTTAATAGTATCTTTTTAGGAAATTTTATAATAAAAAAAATATTGATAATTTAAACACATAAATACTTAAAAATATTAGAGAAGATTATATATATAAAAAAAAAAAACAGAATTAACTAACAATAAAAGGTAGGTACCCAAAATGTTCAGCTTCGATTTGATTTATTTTGATATAAATATGTTAGAGAGAAGTATAAAAGAACAGACACGTTTTGGGAGATATTGTCCTGTAAACTGACTAACCACACTTTTGCCGCACCCTCAGAGGTTCATGTACTGTGTACCTATATTGTGTATGAAGGTGTCAGTCATGGATGCAAATATAAAAAAACAAATGAATTGAAATAAAACACTTACAGTGCAAAATGTTATATATATGTATATTCATATAAGTTGCAAATTGCTGTACCTATGGATACTGCATTATTAATATTTTTCTTTTTTTGTAAGTAGGTTATCTACTATGACTACGTGTTTGTTTGATTCTTAATATAATTGTAGATTAATTTTAATACGCAACTGCAGCAATAAAATTAATAAAATATATAAGACCCATTTAGGAGATCAAATACAGCGATGGAGCAAACAATAGTAGATTGTGTCACAAGGGAGCAAGATAATATATTTACTTTTGAACAAAGCGAAGGATTCTATAATAGAATCCCGAGAGTAATTTTGCTAACATGTGATACGTACTGCTTTTTACGTCACCTGGGAAATAAATTTATTTCAAATTATTATTTAAGGCTAAAATAGTATGCAAATAAATAGTGTCCTCCTAGCAGAAAAGAAAAAGCCCTTTTCCGAATAGGTGACGTGAAAAAATAATATGTCGCCTCAGTTACCTTGACTCATAGTTTACGCAATGGGTAAAACGATCGATAAATAAAAACTATCGATATAAGTATAATTTGTGCCGAATCTTTTTTTTTATTGACTTTACAATGCGGAGGTACAGTTATAATTATAACATAATATTTAAAATCTACCTACTATTAAACCAGGGGGCTGAGTTTTCAATTTCGAGCGCTCCTATTCGTCACTCGAAAATCTGTGGAAAACTGCGAATTGATCTTTCAGAAACACGAGCAATAAAAATTGGGAATCAAGTGGTAGTGACCACTCGTTTTTAATTATACGAGTATTAGTAGAATTTAAATGCCTAGTAGTGGAGATAAATTGAAGGGAATTACACGAAATCGAGCACTCCAAATTCAAAAATCGACGCCTAGCCCGAATAACCAAAAATCAATGATACCTATAACTAATTATGTATCTATCTTCGGCAAAATAATTAAATCGAACGATGTGATAGTTGTATAGAAGGGAATTTAATTGCGTATCAGTTTCGCATGCTTCTTAAATTTAAAGCTATTTCCTTTTAGGAAGGTATTTTGCCCGAGTTGTGGAAAGTGACACAGCAGTACAAAGGCTTTTCCGCCTTCTATTTAGAAAGAGTAAGGTTTTATGTTTCTATAAAAGTAGTGTATTGTGACTGCATTTTTCTTTTGTAATGTACACGGTCGGTGTTGGCAAAGGGGGTGTAGCAGCGCTGCGAGAGGCACCCTTTATCGCCGGGGCACTATTTGCAGGGGCCGATGTCACCAAAGCAGGCTGGAAGCGAGCGCTCTTTTAATGTTTTAGTAGTATGTTACCTTTACTAATTAAAAAGCTGTTTCCTTCGTTCCAATTTAGATAAACAATCTGTCTATAATCTGGTATATTAGTAAATATTTTTTAAGGGAGTTTTTAATACTTTTACAATGACTGAGGCTAATCAAAATGAAGATTTTGACATACGTAAGTAAAATGCCATCAAACATAACATGTAAAAAAAAAAACAAGTCTCGCAACTCAGTTCTTCTACCGTAAAAAGTTATGAGATCCATGTAATACCAAGTCGGTTAATTTATTCAGTCCCTACTTAAGGGAACTTCTCTATTAAGTTATTACGTAATTAGTTAACAACCTCTTATAGTGACCTTATCAAGATTAAAAATCTTTTATGTTTTAAATAAACAGAATGATTTGGCCATCGCATGGAAACATAATGTATCTTAAAAGTAACACATAAATTAGATTGTTTAGTGCGATTGCCAAGTCATAAGCACATTCGCTATCATCTGCGTCACTTACTTTCTATACATCTCGCTTGCACTAATATGTGAGTACGAGTGAGATGCAGATTAATCATAAAAATATGACACATAAAATGTCAAAAATATGCGGAAAACATTGACATTATAAACGGTAACCGCCTGTACCTTGGATAAGGATGATATGGAATAGCATGCACTGGACGAGCTCGAAGCTAGAACACAACTCATAACGTTTTATTAAACCCGTTTCCCAGTCAGCACGCCCTAACTGGCCTTCTTCACTTACGAGCTAATCAAACAAGCTCGGTGGAAATGGACAATGTTTCCATAAAACCTTTGCAATGAATATTATCTTTGTCATCTCTAGGTGCAAACACATTTAGTGGTCAGTTGAGTCTTGCAGATAATTTTCATCGTTGTAATGATATAGATGTTGTATAATTATTATATAAAAATATATTTTATATAACATATATTATATAATGGCGGGATGACCTGTACAGATTCCTGAACAACTGGGCGGAGGAAACACCAAATCGGGAGTTGTGGAAATCAAGAGGAGAGTCCTTTGCCCAGCAGTGGGACACTCAAACAGGCTAATAAAAAGAAAGTGTATAATGTCATACTAGTAATTATTACTCACCCTAAGTAATATAAGTGAATATAAGTTAATGTTCTGATTATTTTTATATTGTTTTATTTACTGTATTGAATTTGATTATTATTATCTTAATTGTACTTCAATGGACATCGACCTAATTATATGTGACTTTTGACATGTAAAATATGTAATTTTATCAATAAAGGAAAATGAATATGAGTATGTTCAATGTTCGCAGACTGTTAACATACTTTGATATAAACTTTTAATTACCTTTACTTTATTTAAAAAATAGTTATTTTAGCTTACTACAATTGAACAGATTAGTTCAGATCTTACGTAACGTTTAACCTCAACCTCTTTTGTACAAGTTACTAACGAATGGCATGAGTTCCCGCCGCTCTCGGCTCTAGAGTGAGTTTTGATTTAAGACATTGTTCAACATGATAATGAGAACATTCGAGGCAAATCTGTAACGACTAAAAGTTGGTTGATATTTAAGAGCTATTTAGCTCTGCTACAAAATTATAGGAATAACTAAGTTTTATATTTAGAAGTCTTAAGTAAGTTGACAAGTAGCTACGCTACGTTGAACTTCTTCAACATTAAATTATTTAGTATGGTCTTCTTCCGTTATTATTCTCGGAGACTAAACACCTTGTCAGTTACTTAGTGAATTTGAATAGTGAGGTGATATAATAAAAATTATGCCATTATTTCCAGTCTTCTTGATACCTACTATTATTTCAAGAAACGATTCTGCGTTTCCTTACTCTCAATTAATCATCAAAACACACCATTAACTCTAAGCAATTTTAATTAAGTTTACCCTTCAATTACAACCCCGTAAAATATGACTTCCGCGTGATCAAGCGAAAACGGAATTTCAAAGCTCGCCTCGAAAACACGTCTCATTGAACAAGAGTTCAGTGGGATATACTCCATTAAGGAATAGTCGGCGCCGCGCGGGCGACGCACGTTTGATACTCGCGCTAATCAGAGTAACAGCTCCCTTGGTGCTCGCGGTTGCACGGCAGTACGGTGTGCAGTCGCACGGAATGAAAGATAAAACTGTCGTTTTATGAACTAGACAGTATGTAATGTTTATATATTGATAGTTCATCATGTAACTACGAGTACGCTTCGTACTAAATCCAAATGTAGGTCATGCGGTGTGGCGGCGACATTTATCAACGGATACCTTAAAATAAATAAATATTATAGAACATTATTACACAACTTGACTAAGTCCCACAGTAAGCTCAATAAGACTTGTGCTATAGGTACGTAGACAACGATATATATAATATATAAATACATATAAAACACCCATGACTCAGGAACAAATATCCAAGCCCATCACACAAATTAATGCCCTTACCAGGATTTGAACCCGAAACTATCGGCTTCATAGGCAAGGTCACTATATGTGAATATACGCTATCCGGTCGCGATCAAGCAAACAAACATGCAAACGAATATTTGTAATATTTCTAAAACGCAATTAAAAATAGTTATAGCATTGAAAGGTGTTAAATATTGAAGAGCTCCTGAAAGAATATACATACAATTTTGGCTAATTATATGGCATAATTATGGGCATAGTTACCTAAGTATTGTTTGCATAGTTCCTAAAAAATCAACGTCGATTAATTACGTGAATGTAACATATGCTCGCTGCTTGCAGGTGTTCATACTTTAGTCATAAATCACAAAATGCTAACAACGAAGCACCGCTCCCAACCTGGTGTCAGTTTGACTGCGTGTTATATGAGCGCGACTAATCTACGAGATTGCAGCTCGGCCCTTCGCGACAGAGGCGACGTCAATTGCCCCGCTAGGCATTGTTCCCTCGCTGTCGCCGCCTCTGCGCGATGAATCTGCCCATCTCTCGGATTGATTCGTTGAAAGGATTCCCGTTTCACTGATGGCTAAGCAACGTTATACTCAAATATAGCTCTTGCCCAACTCACTACACAATTATCGGGCCAGCTTTAAAATAGTCATAGAATCGTTATATCGCATCTTAGAATATACAGTCTCCGTAACTGGCTGCCTAGCGCGACAGTTTCCAATGATAGTCCCAAGGCAATCTAGGCTGTCTTATCTCGAAACATTGTGTTTATACTTTTGGGACTGAGTATAAGCACTATATTATTGTACAGGTACATTGAGATAGTCCGCCGGTAAGCTAGTAGCCGTAGCTTTAAATTTTAATTTGCTTTGTGGGCTATCAAGTAGAGGACCAAAAAAAGGGCTATATCTACATATAGATCATGTCATGCGTTTATATTCGATAGATACAAAGATTGCGATTGGGAAGCACACTGAAAGCTTTGGGCAGATGTCGCTACTGGGGACCGGCCTTTGTTTACGTTTTGTGACTTTGGCGGGTTCTTTACTTGCAGTTAGTAACGTAAAAATGTCATCATCTATACTGTATAAGTACATAAACTTCAAGCAAAGCTTCTAGAAAGAAATGTATTAAATAAACGTCTAAACGTAAACGTATAAACGTCTGCTTTTGCTTAATACAAAGGTAATCTTTGTTAAATTTGAAGCTATGTTCTGTAAATTCATTGTTTATTTAAATTTTGTTTATGCTTACGTGCTGTTTTTTACTTTTACGTTGGAAGTATATGATCAAAACCACATCTTTAGTGTACACCTGTATAAACAAGAAGATATTCCATATGTGTGCCCACCTATATAATATCTCAGATATTAAGTGGTGATTCGTGCGTAAGGAACACAGCATGTGTGGCCAAGCCAAGCTCTAAATTATGTATCTACTTCATTAAAACTTTGCTCACCTGTGTATTTAATCTTTACTAAATACTTTTTTTTTTTAAATGCAGCCTGTATAATTGGGTTGTATTATTTACCTTAATTTTTACGCAAAGCTTTTTTCCACCGATTTCTGCATAACGTGTCCTTGGGAAATAAGTGATCTTCTATATTTCCATGATTTGACGCACAACATGAGGCATTTTTGAGAACAAGAAGAATGTTTTTAAATTCTTCGAAATAAAGTATGTTGTTTGACAATTCTTATGGCAAAACAGAATATAGAATCATAATGCGCCAGCTGGCGTGATAAAATGTCAGTTTCAAAATTAGGAATTTTATCTTTATGAATTTCCCGATGAAAGTCTAAACTGTAGAGGACAGCGCATGCTTTGCAGTGTTATATCAATGTCACAGTCAATGAATAGTTTATATTTCCTATTTAGGCCACAAGATGGCAGACCTAACGTGCGCGGCCCCGATAGAATACTATAAATTCAATTTTTTGCTAATAAAAGTAATAAATATGAAATAACTTCGGCAGGTTGGCTACAGATAGATGAGCCGCGTAGCTACGGTGCGGAGAGGGAGCGAGCGAAGCTGTTTTAAATAAAAATCGCAGCAGTCGGCGCGATCGAGTTATTGCCTCGTAAATTATCGTTTTCAAATGAAACAGTCGCAAGCTGCTGCGGCGTGCAACGTGGGTCAAAAATGGAGCATTAAGCATCAGATTTATACATTTCTTTGAGTCTCCTTTTGTAACTGTGAAATTTACGTCTATCGTTTGGAGCAAGCTTAAATAACAATGTTAACATATGTGCCAGTTCGCAATACGCGTACAAATGACTAAGTAATTATTTAACCATTTATTTTATTTTCTTATAATTTAATATAAATAAAAAGAGCATTTTGGACAGGGCCCTGCTATAGTACATTACGATACAAGTGCAAAAAATAGGAAATTCGAAACGAGTGGCGATAAATTAAAACACGACCGAAGGGAGTGTTTTAAATCGACACGAGTTGCGAATTACCTATTCGCACATGTATCGTACAACGTTTTACAGTACATATGGCCCTTTAAATGTTCGACACAGTAACGTAATATGCTACTTCTCGCACTAGTGCTATAAAGTAGCCCCATATGTACTGTAAAATTATTTTAAATGTTTGACGGCAAGGAAGTAAGTCTAAATAAACATTTTTTTTTACAAACGGTTCAATTTAACATAGTATGTATATCCACACTGTTTAGATATTATATTAGTTATAGTTAGTAGTGTATTTAAAAAATGTATATTAAAAAATACTCCTATTTAGATGTCGATAATTTTTTCGAATATTTTTTTAGTTCTAGGAACATTAAATTTACCTAGGAGACCTTCAATGTGTTTTATTAGGTATAACAACATGTATAATCAAAGTGAAATTAATAATTATACGGTCTTCTTACTCGAAACGTGATTATTTTGTGTTTATTTGCTCCTCAAAATGGTAAACATAATAGTAAAAACAAAATATGGTGTGCTTTTATGAGAACATAAGAAAAAACATCAAATCTATGACTAAAAATTTAAAAGTTGTTGAGCTTACTAGTGGAAGCTATGTAACGTTTATGTAAAAAATGTTACCAGTGTTTATCTTCGAGGTCAGCATCTAATAAAAACGTCTCATCAAATCGTGTACCGCGTGGCTGGGGCTCGTAAACATTTATCCTTACGCGACTCGCCATGCCAAATGGGTTATTGCTTTGTTACGTACGGGCTTATTATCCCAATTGATGTTCAAGCATATTTCTAGCCGTTCAAAGCGTGAAACTATTTTTATTTTACGTTATTTCTAGTAGCTATAAATTGATAAAAGGACATCCGAAGATCCAAACACAACAAAATGGTTAGATGAAATATAAATATCTTGAGCTTCCAAGTCTTTCAGCGACAGGAAAGAAGCCACACAATACTTATAGGTAAGGGGTGCTTCATTTAGAAGAAAATAAACAATATGCATTGGAGTGCATAAAACAAGAGTGCTTGCTTATTGTTTTTTTTTTTTAAATTATGTTAGAATTGCGGTACTTCATATAAATGTACGTAAATACAAAAGTACATATAATAATTTTATTATTTATGATAATATCATCATAGTGGCCCTCTAGTCTATCGCTTTCAAAGTAAATGAGACTTTATCTCGAAGCCTAAAAACGTATTACTGAATATTCTGTTTTTACGATGATCGTTATAAATTTCCTACTGAATAAAATCAAAAGAACCAGTGACCTAACATCAGTAGAAAACGTAAAATATATTTCACTCTAACACACCTGGACTCACGTTGCAGCGCCACATTGACTGCATCCGAGTGAACGCAAATCCGGCAATCAGTAACCTGGTGCAGCTTAAATAAATCAGAGACCGCAACCCGCGGCGGGGCAGAGGGTAGGGCGTGTGGAGACAGTGCATTCAATCTCGAGAGACACGATCGAGTATCGACCGCCGATTACTGAGTTATGGCTGGTCGAGTCACAAGAGATAGAGGAATATACTTTAAAATAAAACTATGATTATGGATCGCGTTTCGAATCCTTTACAGCGTTTCTGGTCAACGGCAGATTGAGGAATAAATCTATTCACCTATGTTAACCTCTACTGGCCCACCGTACAAGAAAATTTATCAGCCTATTTTGGATCAAGAGTATTGGAAAATAGAGTTGAATTTTTTTTTGTCTTAAAAAAAAATCATAGGCAACTCTGTTCCATTTACTAATGATTCAAATTTCACTGGAGGTAATTTGTACTAGTATTAGGATATTGAACCCCAAGATGATAACATTATAATGTGGAAAACTACATACGTATATACAAAAATAACGAAATAGGAATTATAATTTTGAAGGCTGGTTTTACATAAAAAAAATATAGGGTTATAAAGGAACCGACGCTGTCTCACTGGACAGAAAAATTGAAAATAGAGAATAGTTTCGAACTGCGGTAGCCAACATCCCCAAAGAGCTTAGAAGATATGGCACCTGAAGAAGATAAAACAGCTATGTACTTGCAAGTAGGTACATAATATATGTACCAAAATCTCCTCCAGAATGTTTTGGTCCATCCGCAGACTTCTTTATCCTACCGAACATCGATACAATGTGTGGACGTATGATAAATTACTAAATAATAATTATTTGCTTCTTTAACAAAGGCTGGTGTGCTTGGATGGTGGGAGACTTCACAACATAAAAATATGAGGAAGAATAAGAGGTAGTCATTTGCCCTGCAGTGGGATACCTCGTAAATAATAATAACGTTTGTCCCTAACTTCTCACAAAACATATCTAATTTTTTTGGTACATTTTACCGTTGAAAGTTTTTGTTTACACCGCGGCCTTAGTAAGAGATGGGTTAGTCTGTTCAGGCCAAACACGATAAGTAATTTAGGCATTTGCGCTGCGTATTAGATGCATACAGCTCAGAGCTCTGAATAGAGGTGCGCTCTATTGTCTCAAGATTGGGGCTGTGGTTCGTTGCCATACTCCTGTTATAGTTGGAATAATAATTATTGTTGCCTGTACACACCACAACCGGTGATAAGGCTGAGAATTTGTACTAGAACCATATTCGAACCATGGCGCCCTTCTAATTCATCGCACGAATCTGGATTCGCGCTGGCGCACAACATGATATCTAAATGAGATCCAAATGAGATAATAATATATAGTTTAAATTCAAATTTCGAATTGGGTCGTTAAAAACATTCGCAATGTTTGTGGTTGCGTTTGGAAGGCCAAATACGGCTTTCACTGAACCAAAGGTTTTATCTGACAGAATTAGTTTTTGTGTTCCTAAGATGTAGGTGTTTAAGAAAAGTGGAGAATTTTTGATGCAGGCCCTCACCTGCATAAAAAATTCTCCACTTTTCTTTTCAGCAGGAGGGTTTTCAGCTTTGGCGACGTCTGAGGTTAATAACTGTTTAAGTTAAGGTACTAAGTCAAGTTTGGTATAATTTACAACGAAATCAAAGATGTAGACCATACCAAATTTCATCCAAATCAGTTCAACGGTTATTGATTCTCCATACAAACTTCCACCCCCCCTTTCACACACTTAAGGGATGACTTTCGGGACAAAAACTATCATTTTTCCTTCTACGGGACTCAAACTATAATATATTAACTATATTAAATTTCAACTTAATCAGTTCATCGAAGACACCTACCATAAATGAATTCGAAATCCCCGGTTTATAGGAAAACGATACCTAACTTGTCCTAGCAGCGTAAATGATGTAGAAATCAAGATGAAGTTAAAAGAAACATTTTGGTGCCTCCATTTCTTAAATCCATCCCTGGGCCCTAAGAACCAATCCTGCCAAAGGAAATGAATGGTTCACAAAACACCATCTTTCATCGACTACAAAGGCCACTATAAAGCCAGGGTACTAAAATAAAATAAGCCAGTATCACACCTGTTTCGTAAATGACTTGCATATATTATTATCTAAACATAATGGCACGCGTTTTAATTAATTGGATGATGGTTATGGATTAAACAAATAACTTTTTCTGTATAAAATAATAATAATAAATCTGTAACCCATATTAACCCGGTCTTTTCTACTATCTACCTTATATTATCTACCTTATACAACCACACAACAAACCAATACAACTAGACTATAACGATATACATGAAAATGCAGTTCATCTCTAAATTTACAGGCTTCCTGCACAAGCTTAATCCTATCGCGCTCTTAGCATAATTGAAAAGGGTAAAAGCGCGCATGCAGCGCTACTCGAGCGTGAGACGTTTGTTTTCCATGCCTCAGCCGCGTTGTCCCAGCTTGATGTAGATGCATTGTGTTTTTGGAATTATACGCTTACAAATGTAGATATCCTGCTTTGCATAATATGAATAAGCGAGTTGTGATGACTGGAATAAAAAAAGTTGTATATATTTTGCTTCACGGTATTCTATCTGAGGTATTTCCTGTTGTGTTTGTCAAACGGTTGGTTCCTGCTTTGACATATGCTGTGTGGATTTTACACGGTATGCAAATAAATGAAATTGTTTGAATAACTGTTCAAATTATTTCAAAATTAAGCACAGTTACATAAAAGCAAATTGACATTAAAGCTCAATGGGGACTTAGTAGAATTGATGACCCAGAAGAGGTCACAGCAATCAAGTGCTCGCGAGCAGCCGATGGTAATCAAATAAACGGCTAACTTCGCCTTCATTACTTGATTCATTCGATATTTTCCTCCTCCTTAATTTCTCTCCGGAACGATATTTAAAGAGGACTCAATCCGTGATTAAATGTCGCCCAAGGTTTAGCGCTTTGAACGTTCGCTTGTACTTCGGAAGCCCGAGTAAATTTAATAAACGCACAAAGGCTCTGTTTATTATAAAGAGGTGTCAATACCACCGACTCCAGGCCTACTAAGAGACTCATTAGTCGTTGCTATAAACTAATTGGGTTTTCATTGCCAAAATAAGCGACCGTAGTTATGCAGATAACAACCAAGTTAATTTTTTATCAATGCAGAAAGTTATAAAATCCACTCAGTTACGGTGTAAGTCACTTTGACAAAAATAAAATGTTGGTCGCTTTCTACAGAACAACGGTCTAAATCTTCTTTGTTCTAAATATAATATGGATTAGGTTCCAGTCAAATACAGCGATAATCAATACCATGCCGCTAAGAGTTTGATATTATTGTCACTGTAACAAGGTACGAAAAATCTACATAAAGTTTTAAATGCTTACATTCTAGAAGTCAAAAATAGAAATAAAATAAGCAAGCTGCAAATTCGTAATGGTAATATGTCTGGCAACTATGAACCTACCTATGGCACATAGTTCTATGGTCACGAATGGAAGTCACGGGATTTCGTTTGATATCGCATCGAAGCTTGTAATAATATACCGCTAATTAGTGACACTTTTAGGTACTATTTACTGGAAAACCACCACAAAACTATTTTATCGACTAGTGCTTAACACCCCTGGTGGTTAAATAATTGATCTAATGAAGTCGGGTTTCTTTGAACAACATCGCTGTTACCAACCGCTTTAAGTGACATGTATAAATAAATTGTTTTTTTATTTTCTCGGCGCTACTAAGACAAATTGTCTCGTAATGCTTGCTTTTGGGTGCAGACAAAAAAGTCTTAGATTTATTTAATTGGTTCGCATGTACGCGCAGTGGCAATGACAACTAGTGATTTTCATGGAAATGTCTGTGTACGGTCACGTCTGAAAATATCGATACGAATGAAAAAAAGTGCCAAAAATATATATACACTACTTTATTGCCCATATATTAAAGTAGTGTATATCTAGGTACATATTATTGGCACATTTTTTGTACCGATATTTTCAGACGTGACTGTACATAGGTACAAGTTTTCAATGCTTTTGATTATAACTATTGTTATTTTGGCAGCTTTATGATTACAGTAAGTTATCAAAATGGTTCTTAGTTACAATCAATTCTAAAACAAACAAAAAAAGAAACGCCTTAAATCATTACGTACTGCCTACAAAAAATAATGCATAAGTTTACATACATATACATTTATGTATCAACAAACGATGTCACGATAGTAATTAATCCTCAATATCCTTTGTCTCCGTATCAGAATATTGTGAACAACGCTGCCTGAGGCGTTCGGTGTTACGTTGCTTTTCCCTCCTGGGATCTGCTGGGGATGAATAAGTAAATAAGAAATATTATTTTTAGATTTAAAAAATAACATATTTGGTTGTTAAGTATGTTCCTAATTATTACTTAGGTAGGTGCTTAGACAAATAGCGCAGAGCATTGATCGTGTTCAATGCAACTTTAAAAACCCTAGATAGGTAAGTACACAATTCTATTGTAGCGTACGAGTGGTTGTAGTCCTCAAACTCGACAATATTAATTTCTAAAAAACTTTAATTATGTATTTAATACAATAACTTAACTATAAAAGAAAAAAAATAGTCTGAAGAAAGTCATCTACTGCACTAGTCATAGAAATAAAATGTTATGTATTTTAATTGAAGATATTTATTACGGTTTTATAAGCCATTTTGTGTGCTATTCAACGCATATTTATTTTCGTTTCATATATAAACGGTTCATATATTATTATTAACTGACACAAGCGATCATAACTCATGAGAAGTGGCTCGGCTAAAATATTGCAGGAAACACGCCAATATTTTATCTCAGCGAAATCTTTTAAGGCATCTATCAAAATACATAAATCCATTAATGTGTATTCGTAACATATGTGCGCCCAGAAATAGCTTCGGCTTCTTACCTAAAACGACACACAGTAGATTGCACACGGGCCAGATAAAAGCTTACAAAAATGTGTCACCATTTTCGAGATTTTCGACTCTAAGAAGAAGGAGATACGAGTGAGGATGTCGTGTGCGTCGAAGCGTAAGGCAGGCGAACGCGCGGGCAGTCGAGCGTGCCAGCGGATACGGGCGCTCAAAACTGGGAATGTGCTGGACTCTGGACGATTCTGGCGGTGGCAGTCAAGCGATATGAAAACCTGCTTCAGATTCAGCTTCATGTACACGGAGGACATGTAGCTTCATATAGCAAAGGACAGTTAGATAAGAATAAATTAGTTATTTCCTCCAACCATCCCCAGTTATTTTTTGAGTTTATAGCTGCGCTCTGGACTTGACTACATTGCACTACGAAATCCTAATCTTATTCAAATCGCAGTGTTTCATGCATCAAATATGTATTATAAATAACGAGATACTTACAATAAGGAATATAAGCTGCAATAATATATCTCAATATATTCTTCATAGCCTATTAGGTTGGAGTTTTCATAGCGAGGTGGTATTGTTCCTAATAGGGTTGTTTCCAATTTTTTGAAACGCTTGTATTACGTTCTATATTAACTAAAAGTTGCCCTAATATTCAACTTTTATACTAAAAACGGCTTTAAATATGTTAAATTACCAAATTATATTTTGACGGATGCTTTCGCGCCCAAAACGCTCTTTGAAAATTGTGTGACGTCACAGTTTACGGTTTGACACATAACTACATACACACGTAGAAGATACGAGCTGTCAACTGACATTTGTCATTTGTTGTTTATCGCCTAACTGTCAACAGTGTCAATCCGAGAGTTGTGACGTCATCAGAATCTTCAAAGACGTTTCGAGTTTGGTCACGTGACGTGTGCCAAAAGATATTTTAAATTCAATATTTACAAAAATATGGTCATTACAGGTCCCCCAAAAGTAGTTTAACATGTTCTTATAATCCAAAAGAATTTATTGGGATACAATTATACCCTAAGATTTGTAGATGGAAACAACCCTATTCTGCCTCAAATTTCAGGCATATTTTTAATAGGTACCTGAGAGCTAAAAGAAATGTTTCAGAATGACAATGCAGTAAGGTTGGTCATTAATCACGAGGAAAGCACAGCTATTTTAAAAGACATTTGCAATGAAATGCCAGAATACGGCTGTGGTCGCGAAAGTTATGACTCCGGGCGAGGGCACGGAAGATGGAAGTATTACCCGTTCAGATGGATTTATGTGTCCAGCGGTAGCTGCCTTTTATTGCGCGCTATAATACTGCATACTGAGCAGCCGGCTGCACCTCACTGAATATTTAGATGCATCTGGTTCTAACCGTTACTCATTCCAACGTGCCCAATCTTGTGCAAGCTTGCCTGTGAGAAATATTTTCCTAAAATTGTAACCTTTTTCTTTATTAGACGTTGTTGTGTTGTTATTTAAAGTAACTAATAAATATAGGTAAGTAGGTATTCTGATTAGGACTAGACAAGATAAAAAAATACGCACTTTGTTCTGTATTTACTTAAGTATCGTTTATTTACATGAGTATCGAAGACTAAATCAATGTTTTATATCTTCATATAGACCTTGTACAGTGTGTCGATCCCAATGTTTCCACCACCACCGGCACCGGGCACAAAAGAGATGCTTTCTAACACTACTTTTACTATACACACATCGTGTACTTATAACATACAAGACCTTCAGACAAATTGGGAAACGAAAAAGCTATCTTACCTAGAGGTTTCTTACGTAACATCGTGGCCAATTTTACGGGCGGTGACCACTGAAATAGCGGGACAGGAGGGTGGGAGGAGGGGCGTGGCCCAGGATGACTTATCTTTGGCCTTAATTAATTAACGTGAGATGTCTTGTTTGCTACTAATTAATCGAATGTATCCAGGGACATACCTACATTTATCACTTTTATGCGTCCTTTTTACAACCTTCTCCGAAAATTACACAAAAGACAAGATAATATATATATAAGTAATACTTAAGCCCGGTACATTCTCATAGCGCAGTGTAGGAAACAATTCTGTCGCACGGGATTCTTTTCGTTTGTTCTATGGCATTAAAGCACCACTGATCACTTCATAAAATGCCTTTCCTCTATTTTCGTATCACTAAAAACGCTTGAGAAATGTTATAATGACATTTTGCGCTTAATTGATTAATAATGAGACCCAAAACCTCGAGGCTGGTTTGAAACACACCTGGTAACGTGATATCATTTCGAATTTAGACGGATTTAACAGCACCATTATCCCCGAAATGTAATTCAATACGTTTGGGGCAGTGCAATCACTGCCTTTGAACTGGCACTGGCACGGCCGGCAACCATCCGTGTTTACGTTTGTACGACAATCAGGTCGTGTATTGCGCAATGAACGCTCGAACTCAGGTGAATTTAATCGTTGGATAAACCAGTATCTCAAGACCTGTAACAACTATGGGTCCAGAACTACATATCTAAGTATATTTTTTTATATGAGTTTGCCTAAGGTTTCGACTTGCTGGTGCTCGGCATGTTGTTGGAATTTCGCCAATACCTTTGATATCGAACCGAATGGCTTGGTTTTACTTGTACATGCCCGGTTCTAATAACCTGTCCCTGTTGCTCCCATTTCAATGTGGCAGTAATGCTCGATATAAGTGCGTGCTGTGCCAATTGTTTTCCTGAAATAACCTTGTAAATATTGTCAGTACCAAAAGTTACGGATCAAAATACGCGTCAAAAGTATATATTTTTTAATGGCTTAACAAATATATATAATTAAGTCCCTGTACTTATTAGAGCATTGACAGATACATTAAATCGCGAACAGTAGAGATATATCTCTATTTGGAAAATAAATCCAGGAAGGCAGGTACTTGTTTTTAATAACACGTCGGTGGCAAACAAACATACAGCCCGCCTGATGGTAAGCAGTCGCGTTAGCCTATGGCCGCCTGCAACTCCTGAAGTGTTACATGCGCCTTGCTGACCCTAACAGTCCGCACTCTCGTTGAGCTATGGCAACCTTACTCACCGGCAGGAACACAACACTATGAGTATGGTCTAGTGTTATTTGGCTGCGATTTTCTTGAAGGTACTTCCCCAGTTGGAGCTGGAAGAGGTACTTTTGGAGTATTGTTTCATCCGCCTCTGTTGATGCTGACTGTACCTAGCAGTTTATTAGATTTTTTTTACACAATAAAGTCTTATTTCATAATTTAGTAATTAATAATGTTTATTCTTCACCATACTTTGCCTACGGTATATTCAAGTTAAAAGTACGAGTAAAACATCTCTTTGCAAACACAATGCGGTGGCCGCCTGGGGCGTACACCGCATCGTCTAATTACGAGATGCTTCCAGCGTAATTAACCAATCACATGCCATCGTGGCGGTACAATTTAATTATTCATAACAATTATGCACATTGAATTATGTGCCCTGTCGTACTTAGGTAAATAAAGTAGTAAAAAGAAAGAAATAGTTATAAGGCATAGGCCTGTGAATAAAATAAAATAATTAAGACAAAAAATATTACTTTGCTTATCCGCGAAACGATAACGTGCTAGTTAATCAGTGCTAACCCGTTATACTTACTTGCGTATTTTTACATGCAATTAATGTTCCGATCCTCTCACTGCAAAAATAAATACGCAAATAAACAACCCATCACCGAATATACAAAACTCGACACGTATTTCGCCTCTCTACGAGGCTTCCTCAGGAGATGTTGACGGTCCGAAGTCCGACGACTAAATTAGTTGTCTAGAATGGTCAGCCATATATACTTTAATACATACCACAATATTCACATATATAAAAGTCATAGTTCCTGAAAAAAAAAGAAAATACAAAAAAGACGTATACTTCTCATGATGGCGCCTGATCCTCATGGTCCCCAAAGCTCGAATTTTAAGGAACGTTAACATGAATTTCAGAGGTTGTATGTGTCAAATTTTATTACTGTCACTATTGTTTGAACCCCAATTAAGACCTAAAATCTGTTTTTGCAATCACAATATTTAGCCCTAAACATTTTTCTTTCATTAATTTTTATAAATTTGTATTGCATATCATTTGTGTACCAATTACGGATCTATTAATGTATGTTTTATTGAAATCTGCTCTATAATTTAGGCACTACAAGAATAAAATTGATTAAATATTAGGAATTCTTTCAAAGTGGCTCTACAGATTTTTCTTTAATAAAACAAGTGTAAACAGGTCTTGAAGGGCAAGAGAAATCTACCGATATGTCATTTTTTTAAATCCGGCTAGTATCCCAAGCTGAATCATCAGTACTTAAACCCATAACCCTACTTTCTGATTAAGTCACAGTCGAGTAAAATGTTGATATTGGGGTAGATCATGTACAAATGTATAGACAAAAGTGGAATTCATATTCTCCCGTGTTTCCTATTAAGAGAATGTCCCCGGGAAGTGCATTAAGCGCTAAACCTAGATTCAGCAAGTATTTTCTATAACAAGATGTAGTTTTTCCGCAAAGATATCCAGCACTTTTTTGTATAAAATTTAATAAGCTTTAATGTTGTCTTACACCATATTTTCCTAGACAACGTAGACTTTGAGTAAAACGCGAATTTCTCCAGGATGATACATATTTTTCTAGATGGCTGCAATTTTTTGAGGTCCCCAAATGTCATGGTGTGGATATGAAAAAGGGGGCTTAATTTATATACATATCAAATTTCAGGACTGTTCCAGAGATTTCGAGGTTTGTTCTATTCCGATTGTGCTATTAGCGAATATTTGACGTATGTTGGAAATTTTGAATTCGTATCTTTAGCAAATGTTTGACGTATCTTAAAGTTCAAATCAGGCCATATTATTCATAAAACTTTTCAATCAGAATGTGACGTTAGTTTTAAATTGCCAGTAAGATAATAATATCATTTCAACACAAATACGCAGTTATACAATTGTTCTAATTAAGGATCTTCGGCGTCTGAGGCTATGACTGCTATCAGCTATCGACCATCAGCGGGGTTGAGTTATGGGTGTGTGTGAATTATTAGCGCGTTATCCGACACCGCGGGCGACGGTGGTGCTGCCGGGCGCGGTGCGGGTGCCAAGCGAAGGAGATTAGAGATTACATTTAGTATTAGACAGGTTTTCCGATGTCTCGAAACTGGCTTGTTAACCGCGTTTTACAATATTATTTCAAAAGTGTCTACATCCATGCCTAGGAGAGACACTGACGATATCCTACATTCATTTGAAGACATTTTGGATTACCTGCAGTTATTCACAATCGAAACTACCTATCAGTACCTGTGGTGCTTTTTTCTAAATATTTTAGATTAAATCAAAGCAAGTTATTTTAATATAAATTTAAAAATAATACTAAAGAAAGATGAAGGCTTAAGACTCAGTAACACGAGATTATTCCACATGACGGATCATGTTGGCATATTTCCACACGGCGACATGCCGCCGCGTCCTGCTCATTGTTCCCTGATCCCGGACGGAATTATTTACCTATTTGTGTGGAGTAAGCGAAGTGATGAGTGGCGGACCGGAAACGATCCGCAGATCAACGTAAGCCGGGCTAGAATGGCGGTTTGTTTACTGTGTAACAAAGGTATAAGACACACGAAGTCGTGCGATGCCAAGCTCCGCGGCGGATCTGCAATTAAAAGATTTATATGACAGTGTATCATACGCGTACTGCTCAGAGCTATGGGCACTTACATACACAGGTTTCGTGACTTTTAAACTGTCGTCAAAGCATTAACAAAAATTCTCGGAGCGCGGTGTCATGCGTTTCATTGTTTTCTGTGCCTAATCTCGCGTGCGCTACAGTGTTCGTGTACAATCACCGTCATAAATACGTATACACTTTTCTCCTTCGGCTATTGGAATAAAGTGTACATTTTGTATACTTGCTTACGCCCGTGATTGGACAAACTAAGAAAGCGGCAATATGTTGTAAATTCTTACGACCTTTCTCATTTAGACAGCATTGTGCAAGAAACCCTTGGTTAAGCTTTACTTTCTTAACCTCGTATCTCCCTATACTGCCATTTCAGAAACGACTTTATGCTATACACATTAAGATGGTATATAGTAAGGAAACGTAAATAGACCATGACGTTTACAACATAATTGCATGTTTAGAGCCTCAATTCACTCGACTTTAATCATCTTAAGTTCAGCTTGAGCCGTGTAATACAAGGTCTCTATTGTCTTGAGACCCGATGGAATCCGTTTGGTCCGGTAGGTAGCTTTTGAATAAAATATCTGCTTCAAGACTATCTTAGAGCAAATAACATATATAGTAAGTTAATTATTTTTAAGCGTAGGTTATGCATGCAATTTTGTATTTAAAATAAATTTATTCGACTCTATATTTAGATACATATATGGTAATATTCACTTGCAAAATTTGGAAATAGTCATCTGTATACGTATGATTATTAAAACGAAATGACCTCTCTTGTCCAAGACAATATTTATGATAAAGACACAATAAACCAGAAACTGTAGATTTTATTTTTTTCTTTTTTACAAGAAAGGATCTAAAACTGGGTCAATAGTTACAATGTTGACAAACATGGGTGTGTTTGTCGTCCGAGCTGCCAAACTCATTCTTATTACTTACAACTTTATAAAACCCGCTTACTTTTTTCGTAAAGTACTTTGTCTCTATTGCGAGCTATATCCCCGTGTACCTTTTGGTTAGGTTTCTGACAACAATGCGTAATCGGAGAATCTATATTATTTTTTAGCGTATTTTTATCATGCCTGTCACTTTATAACCAGCAGTGGCAGCATGGTTTCTTTTTTATCGCTTGTCACTATGCCCGTCACTTTCGCACTTACATACTTGTTAGAACGTGACAGGCGTGGTGGCAAATGATAAAGAGCCGACCATCTTAGTCCTACAGTATGTACGATAAAATCCGCAGCTGATAAGAACCCGGCCGTGCTACCGCCGCTGATATCCAGCTGGTACAAGTTTTAAACAAAAGGCTGAATTACATAATTTATTTGATACTGGACACGTATCTGTTTGATTGACACAACTGTAGATTACCGATACATTTTATTTATTTATTCGAAACAAATTTTTGTAGGATCAAAATCCACTTAGATTACTTGTCGTTGTTGTTGTCTATATATTCTATTGATTTAGTTAAAACCTTAAGCTAAGATGTCATTTACGATAGAAAATTAAAATCACCAAATAAGCCTACAGTGGCCAAGGCCGGAATCGAACCAGCCTCTTATACATTTGCGGCAGATGCTATAACCACTAGGCCACCCGGATCACAGGGGTATAAGTGGAAAAGTCTCGAGTATAATTATGCAATCTTCGAACAGCTAGGCGTTTTTGATCGTACTTTTTAGAGCTACCATTGCCTGTTTGCTTATTTAATCTTTTACTTAGCCGATTTGAGTGTCCCACTGCTGGGCAAAGACCTCTTCTCAGATTCTCCGTATCTCCTGATTTTGTGCTTCTTCCCTTGTATGGTCATTTTTAACACTCCTGGGTCTGAAGACGCTATCTCCAGCACCGCCGAACACTCAGGGTTGAATCGGGGTTATTCGGGAAAGGTTGGCTTGGGTTCTGTGCAATGTTGTATCTAACCCATTACACCCCCGTTCTTACGTGCTAAGAATACAACAAATAAATAGATTGTTGTATAAAAATGTCACTGTGTATTACAAATTCATATCGGAAGCGCGTAAAATTTTACCGATCATCTTACTGGCCCGTACAATTCTAGATTATGTAAAACGACTTCCTGAGGTTAGCCCCGGGGCGATGTGCTCGATAAATTTTGTTAATAACAGCCCAGGTACAAGAAAATCTATCCAGGGACGGTACGGGGTGACGGTAAATAAAAAGCTCCACGTCGTTGTCACAACTTTTCTCATTTCCTAGCGGACAAAGCCTGGGGGTCATTAGATAGCTCGCTGACTCACTCACTCCCTGAATGATCGACGAAGGCTGCATATTCCGCATCAGTCTAAAATGCCATTTATGATTTAGAAAAGCTCAACTCTTAAGCCTTTTTTATTTTACAAACACTTTGTTGTTCAATATCAATGGGAGGGGACCTTTGTTTAAACCTACCTTGTCTACAGCAGCAGAAATATCACAAGAAAATAAATTCAAATAAAATTTGACGTGGAAACAGTGAATGAAAATAGATTTGGTAATTTATTTAAATTCAAGTCGTGCAAAGCTTTGCTTTATCGAATTAACAACCCTGAATGTTTTCTGTCAAAATTCGTAATGTCGACGACTTGAATTTTTATTGACATAATTTGAATGGAATATTGGTTCAAAGAGCGGATCGCTCCATCCAGTCGCGAGGCCAATTATTCGCTGATATTACCTTCCATCGTCTTTGTTTCCGCTGCATTCGCTGTGATTCATTTGATTGCTTCATTTGACATTTCAGTATAAATTTTAAAGTAACAGTTTAAAAATCCAGGATAGGTACAATGAAAAATTCATTATTAATTTCAATCATCTTTGCCTATAATTGATATAATAACTATGGAAAGTTAGCTATAAAATACAAATTAAAAAGACCTACATGCTTATTCTCATCGTAACTACCGCTTATAAATTTGACCTCGATTTATTATGGATATAAATATGATCTGTGAGTACCAAAAGTGAAAATCCATAAGCTAGAAGCGTCACTTTTGAAACTGATAGATCATATCCATAACAAATCCAGATCAAACTCATAATAAGTTATTAGGTATAGTCAATGTATTAAATATTGACACGGACAAAGTGCCAAAAATATGTATACACGACTTTATTGCCCATACATTAATTTAGTGTGTACATATTTTGGGCACTTTGTCCATGTCGATATTTAATACCTTGACCGTACAAACAGAATACGCCTTTATTTTATAATAATAATAAGAATAATAAGATATTTTCTTTCTCGACCTCCAGTTCCTGCACCGACGTTGATGACGCCATTATTTTCAGAGTCCTGAATGTTTCACGCCGATGCTATGTTCACTTATTTTTGATGATATCACTGGCGCGGCACGTATACCGTCTGTGACGTGATACTTTGACTATTTAATGCCTAAGTGGCAAACACATTTTATGATTCTACTCATTAATCTTGGATCTACTGGTTGGATCTATCGAGAATGAAGGAATTACCCCTATAGGATAGGTATTCTTAACCTCTTACATATGCTATTATATTAAGCTTTTTGGCAGAATACAATTTTTTTTAAAATGATTTATGAAATGCCTGATGGTAAGCGATTACCTTACCCCATGGACACCCGCAATACAAGAGGGGTTATAAGTGCGTTGCCGGCTTTTGTTGACCTAGAACTATGGATTTGGCAAGTCATATCGTCTTATACTATAGGTACAAGTATATGGAAGAATCTATTAACTACATACATTTTTAATGAAATCATAAGAAAATATATAATATACCTACAAATTTGTGCGGAATCATCGGTGGGAGAGTTCGACTCGCACTTGTTTGTTTTTTTATTGTTTAGAGAATAAGAGCGTGGAAAAGTTATTTTGAACACACGCTAGAATGTTTCTTCTAGTGACTGGACGTCTTACATAGTCAGTCGCGCGCGCGCATTCGATCGTGCCGGGCGGTTTTACGTTTGCGGCAGTTATTGTCCGTAAAAAACAAAAATGACATCGTTAGTGAAGTGCAATCAGTGCAATATCGTAATAGACGAAATGTTATCTTACATCCAAAATAAAATCTCAGTGATAGACAGGGGCACCTTAATTAAAATATGTGTGTCTGCGTTCACCACTGAAGAAATAAAAACGTCAAAGGCGTTATTATTTGAATCGTTACCAACGGATATACGAAAAATAGTGCGTAAAAATAAAGGACAGGAGCAGCGTGATCTGGAAGATATTGTCAATCTAATATTAAAAACTGATCCTGAAGTTTTGCCGGTGTTTGTGGCCAGAAATTTAGAAAAACTACCTCCAGTGACGTTTGACCATATAGATGTCACGAAACTAATAAAAGACCTTACGTTATTTAAATCGGAGCTCAATGAAGTAAAGTCTAACTACGTTCGTATACAACAGCTTGAGGAGGTACGTGCCGAGGTACTTAACATGAAACAAACTTCGCTAAGCGGCTCAATATGCAATGTAAATTTAAATAAGCGTGGTGCCGCCTTTTTAGATAGTGGCCCTATGGGCATGTCGCATTTTAATGATGCTTTGCTGGACAATTCCATCCAAGCCCCCATAACAAATTCTTTATCAGCGTCACATACTCGAAATGAACTGGAACCATCGGAGAGTTTTATAGCTACCGTCGAACAAAAACATGTTACGCGTAGTCCGCCCGGCTCACCGCTGTTAGCAACGGCCGGGAGTGACGTCATCGTGACCGAGATAGAAAACTGTCCGGCCGGCACAGCTGATCGGCAGTGCAATGCACCGGAGATAACGCGCGGTCAGCAAAATAAGGAAAACGAAAACGGGGACCCCTGGATAACTGTAGAACGACGAAAAAAATATAAAACTAATTATCGTTATGCAGGGTTAAGGGGCATAGCCCGTGACGCAGAATGTAAATTTAGAGCTGCCGAAAAGAAAGTGCCCATTTTTATATCTAATGTTCATAAGGAGGCCAACGAAAGGGACATACAGGACTATGTGCGACAAAAAACAAATGAGACAATTAATTTGCAGAAAATTATTACGAAAAAACAGACTGAGCATAACGCATACAAGTTTTTTGTTTCTGAAAATAAGGTCTCATTATTTTTAGATAAAACCTTATGGCCGCGAGATATTATATTTAAGCGCTTTGTGCATTTCCGACATAGATATGCGGACAAAGAAAATATTGAAAACGGCCTTAATCACAATAATGAGTAAAATAGTGTGTAGAATGGCAAGTTATAATTGTAAAAACGTTAAGCGATCAATAGATAGTATAAAAGAGCTGTGCCAATCTTGTGACATAGTAGCCTTGCAGGAGACATGGCTCCTTCCTGACGAATTATCCTATCTAAGCTGCATGGATAGTGATTTCTCCGCCACGGGTACTTCAGCAGTGGACACATCGGCTGGCATGTTGCGTGGTAGGCCGTACGGAGGTGTGGCACTTCTGTGGCGGTCGAGCGCCTTTAGTAACGTGAATGTGATACAGTGCGATAATCCGCGTATATGCGCTATCAAAGTGGAGTCAACAGATAGACACTTTTTAGTGGTGAGTGTTTATATGCCCACGGACAGCACGAGCAATCTTCCCGATTTCACAGACTGTCTGAGCGCGGTGAGTTCTTTAATAGACAATAATAATATTGAGTCGGCATATATTTTGGGAGATTTTAACGCTCATCCTACCGAACCTTTTTATAGCGAACTTATCGGTTTTTGTGATGATCAGAGATGGAGTTGTGTTGATGTGAAGGAATTAGGTTTGAACTCGGATACCTACACTTTTATAAGTGACGCGCATGGTTCTAGGAGGTGGTTGGACCATGCTGTTGTGACAGAATCTTGTTTAAGTTCTATTATCAAAGTGTATGTTAAGTATGACGTGTTATGGTCGGACCACTTTCCCTTGATATTAGAGTGTCAACTAGATGTACTAATTCCTAAAATAACTAGTCATACTCTTTTGGATAATAAGGTGTTATGGGGGGTTAGAAGTCAAGAACAGATTGATAGGTATAGGCAAGAATGTCATAATAAACTAAGACTCATTGATTTCCCGGCAGCCCTCAGAGAATGTTCCGATCATAAATGTCACAAAACTGAACATTTAAAAATAATTAATACTATGTATACTAACATCGTGTCTGCCTTGTGTGAATCTGCTGCAGCCAGTCGAATTTTAGGCAAGCGTAGGAAGAAAAAGCAGATAGTCGGTTGGAATAGGCACGTCAGCCAAGCCCATACTGATGCTCGTATAAAGTTCCAAACGTGGATATTGCACGGAAGGCCCCCGCAAGGTGTCATATTCAATCAAATGTGTGAGAGTAGGAAGATTTTTAAGTCCCGATTAAGGTGGTGCCAAAACCACCAGGACCAGATCAAAATGGACATCTTAGCTACTCATCAAACGAATCATGATTTTCGTGCGTTTTGGAAATGTACCGAGAAGTTAAATAGTAAACCCGGCCTTCCGGTGAGCGTGGGGGGGGTAAGTGACCCAAGAGGCATAGCTAATGTTTTTAAAAATTGTTTTAAGGTTACGTCACCTTTAGGACCTGCAGCTGGGGCGCTCGACCCTGAGATTCGTGATGACATATTGGGAACAAGTTTTACTGCATCTGAAGTCAGACAAGTGATAAAATCTATTTCAAAAGGAAAATCACCAGGTCATGACGGTCTCAGCGTCGAGCACCTCCAGTTCGCGGGCCCCCACCTCGCGAGGACACTTGCTATGCTCTATACCCTCTGTGTAAGCCACTCATATTTACCGCCTGAGCTCATACGAACGGTAGTGGTTCCTATTGTAAAAAATAAGACGGGGGATCTGTCCAATACTAGTAACTACAGGCCAATATCTCTGGCCACTACCATAGCTAAAGTGTTTGACGGCTTGCTGAACGCGCGATTGCAACAACACCTGCAGCTGCACGACAACCAATTTGGGTTTCGGCCTGGACTTTCCACCGATAGTGCCATCTTGTGTTTAAAGCATGTCGTCAGATACTACACAGATCGAGAAACACCTATCTATGCCTGTTTCCTTGACCTGTCGAAGGCGTTTGATCTGGTTTCATACGATATCTTGTGGAAAAAACTCAAGGAAATTAATGTTCCTTGGGAGTTAATACAAATATTCAAACATTGGTATGGAAACCAGGTCAACGCTGTTAGATGGGCAGGTACATACTCTGATTGGTATAGGCTGGAGTGCGGTGTTAGGCAGGGAGGGCTGACGTCACCCTCGCTTTTTAATGTGTATATTAACTCACTCATCGAGGAGCTTAGCAGTCAACATGTTGGCTGTCATGTGGACGACATAGCCGTCAATAATATAAGCTACGCGGACGACATGGTCCTGCTGAGCCCCTCGGTGTGTGGGTTAAGGAAATTGCTGAGTACCTGTGAAAAGTTTGCCAATAATCATGGGTTGTTATATAATGTAAATAAATCCGAATACATGGTTTTTAGCGGGGGAAATAAAGCGCCTAGTAGTGTACCGGAGATTAAATTGTATGGTTCTCCACTAAACAGAGTGCAGCAATTTAAGTATTTGGGGCATATACTTACTCCAAGTCTTAAAGACGATAGTGATTTAGAAAGGGAGCGTAGGGCGTTGTCGGTGAGAGCCAATATGTTGGCCCGCAGGTTTGCTCGTTGTTCCAACGAAGTTAAAAAAACGCTTTTTAAAGCTTATTGCACATCTTTTTACACGAGCAGCCTGTGGGTAAACTACACTCGAAAAACTTACACCGCCCTACGCGTACAATATAATAATGCGTTCAGGGTGTTGATGCGGCTGCCCCGCTTCTGCAGCGCATCAGGGATGTTTGCGGAAGCGAGAGTTGACTGCTTTTATGCAACAATCAGAAAGAAATGCGCGTCCCTGGTGCGGCGGGTGCGGGATAGCCGCAACCGCATCCTGGCCATGATAGCGGATAGGATTGATTGTCCTTATATACGACATTGCTGCAGTGTGCACATCTCTTACAATGCTCAAGTAGTGGGGTGATGTGCCCACTGTTGCAATGGAGTATTTATTTATTTGTGTACATAGCCATAGCAATATAAAAACCTTAGATATAAGAATACTAACGTAGATAATAAGATAATGAACTATTTTGTTACTAACCATGTATTATGAATCCTTGTTATTTGAAATAAATGATTAATAATAAAAAAATAATAGTGTAGACAACGTGTTAGCTAGGTACAGGCACAGTATCGCAACGGCCACTCTTTAACGTTTATTACGTTTAGAAACTTCCGAAAAAATTCAACTGTCTCTCCTACACCTAGCTATTTCATCCCAAACTGCAGTCCATACTCTCTCTTAGTCAAATCTCTTAAGAGTGACACGAACCCGCCCCCATATAATCGAACTTTCGCTTTCATTTTAAAACGAGATACTAAAATGACATGAAATTAAACTTGGCCTGGACATTAAAGTAACATATATCTATGACTGGTATTTTTTTCGTTTCTATATTATTTTTCAAACACGATTGGTACGCTGCCACGTGTCATCTCCATACAATGTATAACCTAAAAGCACTAAATCTCGAAAAATTTTACTGATTTTACATCTAGCAGCCTCCTTGTTTGTGCTGTATCCGTGGACATTTCTAAATTGACTTTATTTTGTTAAGAAATCGTAAACCATTGATAATGTCATATAACTATTTATTTCTTTTAAACAAGTATTTAATGGTCTATGATTGCAGACTAGTTCTATCAATTTAGCTAAATAGGATCCACAGATATAAAAGAAATATTAAAATCCTGGTTCAAATCCTGGTAAGGGCATTTATTCGTGTGATGAGCATGGATATTTGTTCCTGAGTCAATGGTGTTTTCTATGTATTTAAGTATTTATAAATGTCTATATATTATATATATCGTTGTCTAAGTACCCTCAACACAAGCCTTATTGAGCTTACTGTGGGACTTAGTCAATTTGTGTAATAATGTCCTATAATATTTATTTATTTATTTATTGATATTTTTGTACCGTCTGTACCTATGTACATACAAAACTTCATCTCCATCGCGTTGTGCCGGCATTTTGCTACGGTTCATGATAGCCTAGGGTCCGCTTGACAACTAATCGCAAATAGTGGCGTAGGCACTGTTTTTACGTAAGCAACTGCCATCTGATGACCTTCCAACCCAAAGGGTAAACTAGGCCTTATTGGGAATATTCCGGTTTCCCCACGATGGTTTCCTTTACCGAAAAGCGAGTGGTAAATATTTCGTACAGAGGTTCCGAAAAACTTAGTCGAGTTTGAACCCGTGTCTTCCGAATTGAAAGTTCTACGGTCTTACCGCTAGGCCACCAACGCTTATTGATATATAAAACTTCCATTCTCTCCATTTTCGTTGTATTACAATTCTTAGCAAAAAAAAAACTAATACCAGATATTCATGACAAATTTCATGTTATTACAGAATAAGACATGCTTATTAAAATGAACACGTAACTTGGATTTTAATGGCAGGATCGTTGGAATCTTAATATTGAAGGAATGTCATCGTTTTTGCTCTAGATTTTTCATTTATATTGAATTTTTCTCTGAATACGGCCGTAGGCGGAATTGGCGCACCGAATCCCTCGCATGTTTTGTTACACATTGCATTTGTTTTATTGCGCGAAGCGTTCCTTTTGTTTTACATTTTGCATTACACCGTTGCGCCGTTTGCCGGTTACGCTGTGCACTGTTGTAGTACGCTAGTAATGGACACCACGAAACTGTTTCGCCTGGGGACATGTTGAACGGAATTCCGTGAAACGGGAACTT
Source organism: Cydia pomonella (assembly GCF_033807575.1). Taxonomy (NCBI): domain Eukaryota; kingdom Metazoa; phylum Arthropoda; class Insecta; order Lepidoptera; family Tortricidae; genus Cydia; species Cydia pomonella. The sequence goes on along the minus strand of NC_084708.1, from coordinate 18,891,083 downwards.
TGTTGCGACAATAGAGGACATTTACGTTGCATGGCGACCTGCGCTAGTGAATATAAAAGGAAACGATTCAAAAAGTGTTTTCGAGTTATGTCATCATTGTTTCAATATCAAATAGTTTATGGCTCTGGATATTTACTTCAACTTGGTATTGGTATTTATTTGAAGTAGGATATTATACATTCTTAGTCTGTGAGAAAATTAATATTATCTATGTTTTAAACAGTGTTGGTAATCTGTTTTGGTTTCCACCATAGCGTAGACACAACTAAGCCAATTTCTTTAATAATGTGTTAATCAACGACCTGAAACATGACGATCCGTCTGGCCTAGTGGGAAGTGACCCTACCTGTGAAGGCAATGGCCTTGGGTTCGAAATCCGGCATTTATTTGTGTGATGAACACATATATTTGTTCCCGAGGTGTGAATCGCGGGTGATTTCTATGTATATAAGTATTCATACGTATATTATATATATCGTTGTCTGAGTATCCACAACAAAAGTCTTCTTGGGCATATTGTGGAGCGTATTAAATTTGTGTGAAAATGTCCAATATTTATAAAAATAACGATCTGTTTTGTTAGCCGGTGATACATAGACTACATTAATAATTATCTTATAAAAAAGACAAATAAAAAAATCCTTCATCATGTTGACTCTTTTGTAACATTTTAATGGTTAAAACTCATTTTCTATTTCAGCTAAGTCAAGTTGGGTCAAGAACTATTGTAGCATTGTTAAGCTCTGTTTGTAACAAAGGCGGTAATACGCGAGTTCTGCCGCTTGCGTTAATAGCCTTATTACCGCACAGAGGCCGGTTCTGTTTTCACATTTGATAAAGTTTTCAATCTCGTTTTGACACGACCTTGAGCCCGATTCAGATTTAACAACTTTTTTAGTTTTTGATCATGTTTTGTTTGTGCATACGAAATTGAAAAACGTATTTTGAGATGGACGCCAATCACCAAGACGATCGTCCAAAATCCAGTTCATAACCATAGGAAGTTGTGTAATCTCAATCAGGGTCCTGAAGACCAACTGTCATTTTATTTTATGGCAAATACAAACAATGTAAAAAGTTATCTAGATTCAATTAAAACAATATGGTTCACCTAACAGGCAAATTATAGCCATTCTACCAAAATATGTACATCTATATTTTTGCAATAAATGATATCTTATCTTATCTTATTATCCTGACGGCCTGTCTGGCCTAGTCGGTAGAGAGTGCGGCTATATTAAATCGTACTACATACTACTAGATTTCTAATTGAACAACCTAGTCTTTATTTACACATGAAGCACCAAACAATGTTCCAATGGAATTACCCTCTACCTATAATCTGAGGGTCTACCGCTACCGAGACTTCTAATAATCTGCAATGGTTATCTGCCTCTGATCAAACATGCCTAGTCTTTTAAATTGTTCTATGGTTTACTGTCATAAGTACGATTTAAACGACCAAGTATTTTTTAATTGTAAATGAGACCCTGCCTATGAAGCCGATTCTCCAAAATCACTTTGATTCAGACAAAAGTCCATAATAATAGAATAAGGCAAACTAACATACAATAAAATTAAAACTTATACTAATAGTTGCTTCAGTCGGTAGGTATGACTAGTCTTAATTTATTTACAGTATTATTGCAATGTAATGGCATTATATTTTTTATGTTATGTCACGTGTCCACCTACTTTTTGTTCTCGTTCTGATGAACGGATGACGAGTAATGGAATATAGGGTTGTTTAACGCATTCACTGCCACCGACGCATATATGCGTTCACCGTCATACAAGTTTGTTCCTAGGCCACGCCCCCTGGCAGTGAATGCGTTAAACATTTGCTAAAACAAGAGCTCGAATAATATCCATCATATTATAATTATAGTATGTATTCTATAAATATGTGGTAGTTTATTGTTATTATTTATTTATGTAGTTTATAAGTATGGTTTGCGTTTTTATTTGTACATTGTTGTATATATTTTGTGCAATAAAGTTTAAATAAATAAATTAAGTCCGCCATTGTGTACCTCTATGTATTGTGCAAAAAAGATTAAATAAATAAGTAATAGTATTCACCACACACGTTATAGTCGAATCCTTTATTCACTATAAAGTTTTCAAATTAGTGATTATATTTACAATCCTTGAATTTCTCTTGCAAAAACTTCGTACGTTCTAAATATAATAACTAGTTCCGTTTTAAAATTGTGTCTTTAATTTTATATTAAATACATTGAAGCCATAATCTGGGTTGATCCACGAAATAAATCCACTAATATTACACTGAAAAGAATAACGTTCAGTTTAATTTGCGGAAAACGTGGAATAAAATGCTAAGAATTTGGATTCCCCTGTGCTCAGTGGTAATAAGAACTTCGTAGCAGTGTCTACGCCTCGGGTCTACGCCGTAGCAATGCACGAGTAATGCACCGGGGAACAATGCTCTTTCATTCTGTAACCAAATTAGTTCCTCGAAAGTTGCTTTGAATTTCGAAGATTAGCTAGACTCGTAGCATTAAAGTTTGACTATATGATTGAGGTGCTTGCGGCGTGACACTGGCAAAGTTGTGAGCGTCTGAATAGAATTAGTTGCATCGTGTTGCGCGCTTTGAGAAAGTAAAGATGTGAGATAGGAGCGGTAGCGCATTCAAGTTTTCGAGCGGTAGAGACATCGTTTATGGACAAGCAACAAATGAAACACAAAACTTGATCTGGATAACAAAAGTCACGTCATCATTTGTTACGTTAATACTAACGTACTTTGTTTTTGTCCTTTAAGGATAGTTCCTTAGATTAAAAGAGGAACAGTGTGAAATCTTTAAAAAAGTTTTAAATATCAGTGAGAAAACAGCTAGGTTAAGTGAAAAGATGTCCACCTAAAAATATTAATTCAAGAAATCAAGAAGTTTGTTTCAAAACCTGAGTAATTATCGCTTTCGCTTTAAACTCAATCTCAAGACGACTACAAGAACTCGGAACAAAACAGGGCGTGGTAGCTTCATGTCACGCTACTTCGCGAAAACACAGTACACACAATTAAACTTTTGCTAAACTTCGAACACGTCCACTCAAAGTTGAGATCTTTCGATAGTTTCAAATTCAGATAAGTGTGACTTAATTTTCATGACCTCTGCGCCTAGGAATAAAACAGCTTGCAGAGCGGTGGGAGTGGATATAGGCTCCGGCTTGGGCCAAAGTTTCTTTAAACAAAGCGATGAAGGAAACCGGACAAGTTCGAAAAATGGAAAATAAACAAGGTCAAATGGCAGTCGCTTGCTTAAAATCTAATACCTGTGTCATTTTTGAGTTTGGATTGCATGAAAAGCGGTCCAAAGTCCTTAGATTGATATGTTGTTGTTTACAACGATAAAGAGTTATTAAAAGCACATTATCTTTCACATTGAAGTTTGCGGTAAATAAATCTCATTTTTTTTAAACAAGATAATATTAAAATAGTATATCTTATGGTAAAAACTATTTATATAACATGCTTACTTTCATAATTTGTAATTCGAAGGGAATAATTTATTTACTAACCAAAAAATAGCATACCATCAGATCGACAGCGCAGGCTTCGTCACATTACAGAAAGCTCATCCACCTCAGCAGCGGTATCATGGTCGCATTTTTATCACTTGTCATGTTATCCGTCACTTTCGCACTTACATACTTGTTAGAACGTGACAGGCATGGTGACAGATGATAAAGAGCCGACCATCTTAGCCCCATAGGTTTCGTCAAAACAGAACGGTAGTTACAAATAAGTCATCTGCAACATGTCATGTTAAAAGTAATGAACAAAAAGTGAGTATAGTAATAATAATAAAAAAAGAGGAAACCTATATTCTAATCCGGTAAGTACCCGGCAAAAACGTCCCCATAACACCGGCGGCGTTCCCACGTTGAACAGCCAACGATATACGTTGGACCAGGTACGAACCAGACCTAGGATCCCCTATCCCCCCCACCTTCCGTATCTCGCAAGCACTCACCCAGGTCCCTCACAAAACCCTTTTCCTCAGAATACCAATACCAAGGCCTGGCTGACTCGACAGCAAGAGGGGCAAAGGGTGTGTGTGTGCGTGCGTGCGTGAGTGCGTGCGTGCGTGCGTGCGTGAGTGCGTGCGTGCGGGCGTGCGTGCGTGCGTGCGTGCGTGTGTGCGTGCGTGCGTTGACATGTAAGAATACTATACTAATATTAATAATCAATATAAAAAAACAACATATTGTAGAACGCTCCCTCTTTCGACTTAACTACTTGTTTAATCGAATGTAAGAACTCGTGATACAACCGTCAAATAGCAGCTCCGCCTTGTCGCGCTCCTTCGCGAAGATACTGCCCCGGCACACACAATTAAACTTTGCTTTAACTTTGTGTACGTACACTTAAACTTTAAAACTATACATAGTAATGAAAACCAGTGCAGGTGTGAAATATATAAAGACAATCTTCAATGTTTCTCATTCATGTCAATGGCCATGTTTATCCCCCACGAAACTGAGACGATAATATATGCATTTAAGCACTCTAAAGATTCTGGATGTGTGTTTATTGTTTTGTCATGATTATTTTTTTACATGATATATTAGCAATGGTTATTAGAAGGTTATACATATACATATTGCATTATAATAATACTGTCGAGAACTTCTAATTAAAATATATCTGTGGACTCAATATAAGTACAAAATGTACGAAATATAATATAAATTTTTGATAATTGCCCCCAATTTTCACAATAAAAATTCAAGATTTACACTGATAATATCGTGATTATATTTTATTATTGCACCCTTACATGTTAATCACAGAGTACAGTCAGCTGCAGTGAGAGGTCCCCCCACCCCCGCATACGATACCTACTTGATTTTAAGAATCGAATCAGAAAATGTAACCTTCGTTCCTGTTTAATGTAATTTTTCGATATTAAGGTCTTTATCCAAAATGAAGGATCATGTCAAATGCAAGTAATCTACCATACAAAATAAAATTTTATCTTGTTACAAAATAGGATAGGTACGAGTAAATAGGTAGAGATCACAAAGGAAGCATATGAATGTCCTACTAAAAACAAATACCACTGTTTTTAACTCGTATTTAACCTTTGACATTCAACATTATACATATAAAGACGTAAGACTCAGCGTTTCAGCGGACTGCAATAATGCTAAGGCATTAAATTAAGCTTACTGTAGTACTATTTCAATAGTTTGACAAGTCAAACGCTCCAACAAACCATTACATATGTGAGCTCTCATTAGTCTCAGTGACTAACAATTCAAAGGTCAGTTAATACTGGATTGTCTTGAACTAGCAATAGGAACAGAGTTAGCCACCAAACCCGAGATCCGCGGGCGCTGAACCCGCGCTTTATTTCGTCCATTAACATAATGGAGTACCGGCATAGAGCATAGAGCAAACAACACGGCGCCCTGAATGGGGATGGATTCAATTAGAAGAAGTGCGACCGCCTGAATGCGAGGCGCGTGAATAGTGCCACCAGACTTTTATACTGACATTGCTGGGACGACTCGAGCGTCCGTGTCGTACGATAAGAGAGACCGTCTTTGTCTGTTAAGTGCATACGATTTGAGTGATTTAAGACGGTTCTTGCATCACGTTCAACTAATTAGGGTCATAATAGAATTATGACAAATTATAAATAAGTTAATAATATTGTCTGTGGTTACTCGTGCACGTGACGTGATAGTTACTTGTGGTAGTACTCGTTTAGAACCCTTCCTAGTTTTCCATTGATCATGAACGCTGTAGAGTGTTCGAAACATTGGGATGTATTTTAAATGTATTATACGCTATAAATCCATTTCCATAGTTTGATTTCATAATAATAAGTTAATTAATATTTTTTTCTTTGTAGGTAGTTGGCGCTATTTATTATGTTTACAATTTAGCATTTTGAAGTCACGCAAAAAAGACGCCAGTCGTCGAGTTGTAGAAACTTGCCCGTGCTACAATACATTCCAATAGCATTTTGAACTAGTTTGAAGGTTGTAACGGGGACAAACTGAGAATGAGAGCATAGTAAAGGCCTTAAGCTTTGTATTAAAACAACAGCGCCGTCTTGTGATATCTTTGAGAGGGTTAAAAATAAATAACGTTGTCCAACAAAGCGAATCTTCATTGTTCATATGCGTATACGTTCCACGTTTTCCACGTTTGTTCGTATATAATGATAATATTCTGGTAAACGTGAAGCTAAACAGCTAGGGATTATAAGGGATTATAATATATACCTTTTTTTTTTTTTTTTTTTACATTTTAGGTTATTGTATTTTAATGTGATATTGTAAATTTGTAATTTGTGATATGGGTACATTGCCTGAAATAAATATTATATTATTATATTATTATTATTATAAGGTACGATATCCGGTTTTCATGAATTATCACATCAGGTACCTCCGCAGTGCTATATTTATTACATTAGGCGCCAAGCTTTATTTTCTCGTCCGCACTTTATACATGGTTTGCCTAACGAGTATTATTTATTACAAAATAATGTGGTTATATTGCCAAATAATAAAACATCCTGATTTTTCATCCCGGTTAAAAATTCGCTTAACATGGATGCAATAACCGGGGACATTTAGAACTAACTTCGGCAATATTGCAGGTGGTGACAATAGAACCTGAGCAAGTTAGCGAAACTGCAGAATACACAGTACAGTTGGTTGCCCAAGTGCGGGTGAGTAAACCAGTGTAGCCTGACCGTTTAATCCGTGATAACTAAACGTAATCAGAGACGCTGGTTATAATGGGTGTCCTGAGTCTGTCTCACCATTGCTCCTCAAACGAGCGGAATCAGTCAGATAGCCGAATTCAGTCGTGCGAGAGAGCCACTTATAGGAAAATCGAACTATTGTACAGAATTCGATTTGAATTACTAGCTAAAACTTCGCTGAAGTCACACTAAACGAATTTCTTGGATCGGCTCTAAAGTCCGATCTAAAATATATGATTGTTAAAAGGGCGCTGTTATTCTCTTGTATAGGGTGCAGTTCAATTCAGTATGAAAAATTTAGTTCCAATGAAATTCCGCAATATGGCGCGTGATCATATATCAGGTCAGGTCAGGTTTTACTTCACTCATCTACAAGGAATATATTAGGTAGTTACGTTCATGGTGCAGTAAACAAAGAATAAGGTGTTCTTCTGAAAATTGTCGGGTGAATCCAAAAGAATAATAATAATTAAATATTTGGGGACAATCTTACACAAATCGACCTAGCCCCAAACAAAGCAAAGCTATGTACTATGGGTACTAGGCGAGGTTATACATACGTATATAGATAAATACATACTTATACTTATATCTACGCAGAAAACACCCATGACTCAGGAACAAATATCAGTATTCATCACACAAAGAAACGCCCTTACCAGGATTCCAACCCGGGACCATCGGCTTCGTAGGCAGGGTCACTACCCACTAGGCCAGACCGGTTGTCGAAATGGACTCTAATGTGATGAATTTAAGTGTGATTTTCGGAATCACCCGACATTTTGCTGTACTCGAAATAGCCCGAATTACACAAAAAAATACAAAAACTTTTAAAAAAAGACAGCTTTTTATGATGTAGGTACTAGGTACAGATTCAGAGATTCAGATTCAGATTTCACTGCGCAATATTTAACGTTAACCAGTGCGTATTTTTTTTTACATAACCTGCCATAAATGTAAGTTTATTTACGCCATAACATTGCTTTTAACTATAATAGCCTTTTCTTAGAAATACCCACAAATGATTACGTCTGGAAGCTACGATGAACGACGCCGTAGCAATTAAGTGTCTTCATAGAAATTCATTTCACTTTAATTTGTGTCTTTTCATTCATCTGTCTCGACAGCCCGCGGGGCAATCTTGTGTCTCCCGGCGCCCAACCGCAGTTTTACTCACAGCTGTAGGGGCAGCATGGTTCCATTTTTATCACCTGTCACTATGCCCGTCACTTTCGCGCTTACATATTTGTTAGAACGTGACAGGTATGGTGACAAATGATAAAGAGCTGACCATTTTAGCCCTACTGATTCTGAATACTCTTGCGATAAGTTTACACTTTCAACTTTTGTTGGTAAGAGAGTTAGGTTTTTGTTTCTTTTTAACACACACCAATGTCAAACGTCCTGTAAATTGAGGTTTAACAGATTTTTGTAAGTTAAAATCTACAATATTTCTAGGAACCTTATTATAATGTTTCCTAACAAAAATACCTATGTAAATTGAATAAAATAATTTTACGGCTTCGCTCAAGTGTTTTTTTAGTTACTCGCGCGACACGTTGTTTTGTTTGGAGTATGTCTCACGTCAGTTTTAATTTGATTAGATTGAATAAATACTATCCAGTAGCCTTACCACTAGCTTGACACTAACCTGACTCTGACATATTCGCTAGAGTATGCGTAACTACTCTCTATGCTTGTCACTCTTACTGGTATGTCAGTGCGAGCGAGATATATAAAATGTACAATAAGTTACGCAGACTTCAGCGAATATGTCAGTGTCAAACTCGTGGTAGCCGTACTGGGAGAAAATACTTTATTCTAGTTCGCGTAAAATCAAAACTCTACAAAATAAACCCCAAACGGGCAATTTTATGAAGATATTGATAATAAATTTGCCATTTTCTTCAACATGTAGTCCTCAGTAATGCTGTGCAGCATCACTGCTGCAACAATGCAGTCAGCAGGAATTCTGCACCGCAATACTGCCAAGTAACGCTGGTAAAAAATACCCGTGGGAATTGAAAATGATAAAAATGCCTATAGGTAACCAAATTCTATCCAAAACGGAAATTATTATACACAAAAATTTTTGATCCGACCTAATTATCCCTTATTTGCCAAACCCGCTATCTAATCAGAAACATTATTAGAAAATAGAAACGCTTACGTGAAACTAATTAAGTACGAGAATAAGGGCAGCATGAAAGCTAGTTCATTAGAGAAGTGATAGCTCGACAAAACGCGTCGATGCAGGCGCATCCTGCAGCGCGCGATTAATTAGGACGGAAGATCGCTGACGGCACACAAACAACGTGAAAGATATTGCGCCCTATGGAATCCATAATTTACAACACGCTGTATGAGAAGAATCTAGAAAATGATATCATGGAATACAGTGGATACGAAACAGGTAAGAATACTTTTAAATGTGCAAATGTACTTAAGATTTGTTTTCCGTCACAAGCATATATTATGTTGGTAGTCGTGTTATGAAAATATAAACCAGAAATATATCACCCGAGTGTTTTGGTAACATGACGGCAATTCGCGACACAGACGTTTCGTAAGCCTCTGCGTAATGAAGTCATGACCCGGGTTTTATGTCACAGCAGACCCGTTATCAGCAGGATCACTCATAGACGACTGGCCAAAACCTTTCCCTAACCCATACATTTGTTCTTTTCTTCGTTGACTATGAATTGAAACTATCTTATAGACTATAGTTAATCGTTTTGATTCAGCTAACCCTGTGTGCGAGTGTCTAGTGGTTTATATGCCTTTGTATCCTCAAATTTTATTTTATAGGACTATTAATTTCATAGAATTATCATACCAAAAAAACTAGGGGTTTTTTAAAACTACCATCAAAACTCCATTGAGTAGGTATTTGATAATAACTTAAATCATTTCAAAATATTTGATAAAATAGCTTTCATTAACCTACCTTGAAGGAATGAAATTAACTATTTGTGTGGCTTCAATATATTCTTAAATTATACTCAGATTTTTAATTAGATTTTTAATTTCTTATTCTGAGATAAAATAAATAAAATGGAATTGAATGAAAGCATTCATTACAAATGTAGAAATGGTTTGTTTTTTTAGCGCACTGGATGGCAGCGTCATATCAGCTCGGTGCAGTTTCATTTTCTTTTCATCTGCGTCTTCGCCCCCCTCACCCCCGTGGGATTCACGACTCTCTCGTCTCAATAACCAAGCGCTACAAGTACCTACAGGTTGCATAATGAAGTGTTTAAAGTATCATCGCTGCGTTGCGGGTCCTATTGTTGTTTAAAGCATTGAAAGCAGCGAATATTAAATTGGGAATAAGTAGTCGAGATGGGACTGTTATCACTTGACCTATTCTGATTAGAAATGGCAAACAGACAGTATCTTACGCATGATTTCCTTAAAGTAAATGTTACGTTAATGCCATATAGGACAAATAATGTTAGGAATGAATGTTGATGGACGGAGAGCGGATGGTAGACCCAAAAAACGATGGATGGATTGTGTGAAAGAGGATATGAGAAAGAAAGGAGTGAGTGCTGAGGTGACGAAAGATAGAGGAGAATGGAAGAGAAGAACATATTGTGCCGACCCCACATAACGTGGGATAAGGGCAGGAGGAAGAGTTACGTTAATTCTCAGAAAGTATAGCGAAATTATAAATTCCTAAAGGTATATGTGATTAAACTTTTTCCAGTTTCGCGGAAACCGGTTTAGTAGATGTATGTACTTTGTTAAAACAATCAAAGTGAATCAGGTTCAAACCATCAAAATGAAACATTATACCTATTAAGACGCCGTAGGTTAGTGTCCTTCGCTCGTTCTCACTGAGCGTAAGCGTGAGCAAGATGGATGTGCGTGCTCAGGACCGCGGATATCATGTTTTAGAATTTTAGTTTTCTGTAAAATTTAACGAGAAAAGTAATCGATGGGTTTTCTTTAAAATATAATTGCGCATTTTAGAAGTAATTTTTAGCTTTTGTGCATATATTGTTACAAATTTTTATAATGCGTCTTAAACCTACCTATATGTATGTTCGTGATTTTTCTCTATCAACAGAAAATTAAATAATCAGATTCGAATCCATGATTTCACTAAAGAAAATCTTCAAGATTACTCATAAAATTTTTGGCAACCGTATTGTTATCTAAAGGAGCAATACGATTTATCAAAAACTCCGCTCTGTGAACCTACGAAACCTTAAGGTTTCCCGTTTATTCTGTCTTCTGTAAATTTATTTATTTCCGTCCCGTTTTTTCTATCTTCTGTAAATTGATCTATATCAAAAATATTTTCAGCTGAAATAATAAAGCTTCAATGCAAGGTATACCCGTAAATTAAATTTTAAGCGAAGAGATTCCTCTTAATGGAAATCCCCTCTCGCATCATGTTTTGCTGTCAAGGAAAAAGCGAACGAGTAAGTGGATTGAAATTGAATGTGTTTACTGCTGCGGTAAACGAAACAGTAGATAAGTTACGACCTCAGTTATTGCGGAGTTACGGCGTAGTTGCATAAGGTTTATGGCAGTGAGTTGTCCACCTGGCTTTAACTTGTTAAAGGAACCAAATATGATCTATGTACTGTTTAATAGACGCGGGTTCCGCAAACGTTTCTCAATTTGCGACGATTTTAAATAAATCAAACTAACAAAAAAAAAACTGTGGTTAGGCTTCACAAACAGTTATCCAATCTGTCAAATGGTCTAAAGAGTAGCCGGTAGTAAATAATAAGATCATCAGCATCAGGGTCAGCGCAGCATATCTTTTTCTTCCATACCTCTCTCTCGCCTCTCGCTCGTCATCTCATCATTCACTCGTGTTCGTTTCATATAATCTCTCACACAGTCTACCCACCTTTTCCTCAGTTTTCCACTCCCATTCTTCTCTCCAAATTCAATCGTAATAACTTTCTCGTCACATAACCTTCAACCCTCGGCATCATATACCAGTACCACGCAAGGCGATTCGCTGTTAAATAAAGATACAAGTATTTAAAAAATGAGCAGTGCGATACGGAGAGACAAAATGGTTTTATTCGTAAACGTCTTGAAATCTCAGAAACTGTTGATAATCGATGATCCTTCACCATTTTGATATTTCTGTTTGTTGGAAAGATACAAAATTGAACACAGATTTTAAGGAGATTGCTATGTTTTATGAATAAGGGGGAAAATAATTCTTGACCCTCCGCTTATTCTGTAATTTTGACTTATGTTAAGTATGTAAATAAATGTTTGCACTTATAGGTATAATTTATCACTGTCTGTGTTCACAACGCGTCGTAGACATGTTGACGACAGCAGCCGCGTGTCATCTGTCGTCACGACTGTCGCGACGAGCTCGAGCAGTTTAATTAACGCCTCGAGGTGAAATCGAGATTTACCTCTTGTTGATCCATTCCGTTTGTTGTGTGACGCTTATAATGTTTTCGGAGTTTTAACGATCTTTACGAATCATTAACTAAATTAAATTGTGTTTTGCTTGAAAGGTCCCTTTTTGCAAGGGTTTACCCTGTTTGGCAATTGTGTAACACTCTCTGTTGTGAATTCTTTTGATTTTTTTTTTTGCCAAAAGTTCTTATATTTAATATTGAGCTTCCCTTTTAAATAATTTAATCATAATGTATACGTTTTATTCGGCAAATATACGCGTATATACCTTAATGCATGCCAAAATATAGGTAGGATTTTATGTGTTTATTTCCTGTAAATTCTGTCACGCGCAATAGGATAGGATATGTAGATACAATGAAAGTCCGTTACGGAAAAAGTTCTGAATTGAAATTTAACTAATGTTTCCGCTCACAAAGCTTCCCTTTCGGGTACCCAGTGGTGCTGCTGTCATGACCATTCCAACTTTTCGCAAACCGTTTGCAATTAGTTTCAACATTCCAAGTTTTAGCACAAATAAATTCCCCAATCTGAATTGAAATTTATATTTTACCTACGTATAGTTACATAAATGAAATTTTTTGAAAAGTAGGTAAATGCCAATTGCATTAATTTTTCATAATAAAATGAGTTCTTATATTTATATTTAACTATCTGATCGTCGCTAGTGCCGTCCTTTTACAAATTCAGGTATTATACAATACATTTATTCCACTCTAGGACTATTTGCCAACTCCTCTATTTCACTCATCGTTGTATAATTTCCCATCGGAATTGCAACGTAGAAACAAATACCGATATGAAAATATCTACACTTCTAAACGTAGACTGATAATCTACAATGTTCCGTAGATCCGCTGCGGAAAGATCAACAAAGAGATGCTATTCCAATCAGATCGAAAACAGGTGAACTATACGCCCTCCTTTTATGAGTAACACTGACTGATTCGAGGTCACAGTTAGATTGGTTACGGTTGTTTGAAGCCAGTAACCAATAGGAATACGCAACAAATGCACCAATCAGCAGCGACCAGGACACGGACAAAGGCTTCAATCAGAGATGAGTTTAGCGCAAGAATCTTCGCAAGTGTGCCCATGCCCAGCACTATTAGAGATTGGATTAGATGCCCAGATTTGGTGACCAGATGTGACAGTCTCGCGCTGAATGATGGTCCCTCTGGTCCCTATGATAATTCATTTTTATTTGGAGTATCTGTCACGTAAATTAATGTCTTTAAATAATGTTTGAAAGATTAGCACATAAATTTATTTAGAAATGTAACATTTAATAAAAAAGTATACTTCTGAGACACTCGTGCCCTTAAAAATAAATAATCAGGATACTTAAATCTAAAATTTTGTGAGATTTGACTGAAACCACCTTTTCCCTATGTTTGCTGTGAGGCCCTTTGTGATAAAAACATTCAATTATTTTATCTATTCAGTCCAACCAAAACAGACTTGAAAAAAGTGTCATAGGATGCAATATCACTTTAAATTGGTTTAAGAAACTGACTAGTAAAATAATAAAATTCAAATTTAGGTAACAAACCGAAAAACAGATCAGATAGGTATCTAATGTATATAAATGCTACCTTTTAAAACCGTCTATACAATTTTCGAAGATTTCATCCTGCCTCAGGAAAGCCCTACCAATTAATCAAACGTCCATAAATCCGACAAATATGTATATATTTGAATTCAGCCGAATGTGACAGCTTACATAGAATGCGATAATGGCTGGAAAGTGATAGCAACTATGCTATACTGTGGTGCATGCCTAGTAGAACGGGTCTTTATTGTTTGCCATAAAGTTTTAAGTCATAAATTCATAATGTATTGTTTGTCCGCATTTTCGTTAGCCATAATTTGGTTAGAAATGCATAACTTTTCAGGATTGCCATAAAACAAACCTATCCTAACCTATCTATAAGATAACCGAAGAAAATTCCTGAAAAGTTACCGGTTAATGATAATCATTATATTATGACTTTCAATAATTATGCCAAACAAAGGGATCCGCTAGTAGAATACCACCAAATGTCAACTTAAATAGGTACTTAGTATGGATATTGTTAAGTAGATTTTAAGATTAACTTCGACTGTACCTACCAAAAACGTTTGTGATGTTAAATAAAATTCATCTCTCTCTCAAATGTCAAATATTACAAAATCTATCTATACTGCTACTACTTACTACTGTATTATAGTTTTCTCAATTCAGTTGATGAGGTTTTTTCCATTGGTTACTTTCACGAGTTTCACGCCAGCAGTAGATAGTTATTGACATCGCGCAGTGTTCAAGCAAAAGATTAGAGTTCTAACACTGTAGGAGATTCATAACGTCTAAGGGTCCTTTTCGTTTGCACAGGAGTGGTGCCCGATCCGTCCCGCAGGTGTCATTCGGCGCTGGGCGGCGCGCGCGGCCGGTCACGCGCCTCACCGCAAATCGTCGCGATGAGCTCCTTGGTGCGATCGTTATTACTTCTTACGTAGTTGTGTGATGGTTGTGCTTTCGGACTTTGTAAATGGGATTTTTATCGATTAATGTAAGTATTTTTAAATTAATGATTATTTGAAAGTAAATATGTGATTTATGAATTTAAAACCACTTGCAACCGATTTCGTTATTTACGTACTTAATGAAAGTTTTCGTAATTTACTTTTGAACGATGTTTGATGAAAGATAATTTAAATCCCAATTTGGTTGGAATTGTAAGCGTGACAATTTGAAATCACTTTTGTAAAACGGTAGATATCCCACATATTGTAGTCACTGTAAAATTTATGTAACGATTCTACGAATATTTAAAATACATCAGTGTTTTAGCTATTATTCTTTCAAACTAATGATATTTGCATATTATAAAAAATATTTTGTAAGGTTAATCTTTAAATGCCTCAATTTAATTTACATAGTTAAATAAATTTTCATCAAAATATTTTTAGTGTAAATTCAGATACTGACCATATAATTGGTTGGTGACATTTAAAATCATTATTTAAGAGATACAGTGGGATTTCCGAAAGACATATAATTATTATGGCCATCATGGTGGGAATTCATATATTTTTTGTACGTTATGCTCGTTTCAACATTTTATTTAAAAATGATTCTGAATTTGTTTCAACCTATCTTCTGGTTCGATTTTCATATAACGCGATGCGTTGCTCGATTGTTACGTACCTATGATATAGAGATTTTCGCTACAAGACAAATTTGAAATCATTTTTCAGCTCAGCTTAGTGTACATGTTAAAATTTGGGAGAAATTAATGTGTTCCAAATTATATTTCATTACGAGTATGATGTCAATTCAAATAAAGCTTGCGTGTAAGAATATCATATGTAACTTATTGACGCCTCCAACTCCAGAGTTAGCACAATGTACACTTTCATATGGGTGGCAGAACGTTTAATGAAGTTTTTTATCAAACTGTTTGGAAGTAACATCTATGACAATTAAAGTCAACAAAGGGTTTTTCCACACGAAAGTTACACAACTTTGCGGATCACTTCAGATGCTTCTAGGGATCACCAGTGTTCCAAGAACCACCGGTTATGATCCACTGCTTTAATATAATGATCATGATTGGATATTTCAACAAACGTAGACCCTTCCTCGTCTGCGTAGTGCAGGCTCATAAGGAGTTCCATTCATAAAGCGAGTATGCACTTTTGCAGCTCGCTGCACAATATCCAATAGGGCACTGGCTATTTTATATGACGTTAATTACTTGACTAACGATGGTTTATAAGATGGCTCTACAGCTCCGAGGAGCAACAAAGTTGGCTCCTTATTAACAACATTCCCAACTTTTCCTGTCAGCCGCTTCGTTACTGAGAACAATAAACCTTTGATTATTTTCATGGAAAGTTGTTCCATGTTAATGTACTTTAAAACTGGATATTTTTGAAACTAATTGTGAGTAAACCTTAAGTAGGTAATTTCAATTACGTTTATGGTTTTTGTGCAAGGAATATCTTTATTTAATACTTACAAGAATAGACGCTCTCAGTAATTCGCTTATTAAACACTATAAATTTTTATAACAGAAAAATACGCTTAATATTGTTTTTCTACCAATCCAGACACTAAATGTAACTTAAATGTAATTTAATGATAATTGAACAGAACGGGATCACTCGGAATTTTGGGATTTATTTACTTCTACATTTAAAATAAATAAACCTTTTATTATTTCTCATTTTTGTACATGCAATGTAACATAGCAAAAATAAAATATTTAATTTATTGGGACCGAGCGAAGTACATAGTGGGGGTAAGTAAAGCGATCCCGGCGCATATGCTGATAGAACTAACTGCGAATAGCGTCTTTAACATTTCGTACAAGTTATATGGCTCGAAATGAAACTTTAATTTACGATAACTCCTGAAATATTCTTTTTAATTGTATGGTATAAGGGGCCATTGTAATCTGTATGAAATGCTTAATATAACTAACGTATTTAATATGATAATTATTAACACTCTATCCGTGGTAATAGCTTTGCATTGGCCACATAATTATTATGCGATCTTTTTATAGAAGTTAAGAATGGGTAAGTTATCCTTAAAGGGTAGACATTCCACATCACGGACTTTTTTGTAGAAAGTGAAAGAGAGTCAACCACCCCATACATTGTGTTGTTATAGCTCAAACGGTTTAGGCAGCGTTGTCGATTAAAGCTCCTAGCCAGTGTGATTTTTTTCTGTCAACATCGCTATATTTCAACCAATTTACACAAAACCTTAACAAGTTATATACCTAAGCCTTCCTCATGAATCATTCTATTCATAGATGAAAGTCGTATGAAAATCCGTTCTGTAGTTTTTAGTTTTGGATTAGGTTTATAAGATGTAGTGAATTGACGTTTTCCCCTAGATTTCCGGCTGCTAGGTTGCGTGAGAGTCGTGCACATAGCGATATAAAAATATTCAAATATAGGTATGAAGTCATTTAAGTAGCATAAAGATTGTATGTAAAATTTAATTGTGACAAAACCTCCATCCATCCGTACGCTCCATCACTCGCTAGGAATCCTTGAGCTTCGACTCCTAGAGCCTCAATTAGTGACCAAATTTGAGCACTGTAGGTTAGGATGAGCAGGATGCACATGTCGAGGAGTTTGCGCTTCAGACAAGGGAAGGTCGCCCTTCATTAGCGCTTTCATGGACCAGAAGCTCTTTTAGGCGTTCTCGATACGTCTATCGATTTCTATGGACTGCTTGTTCTCGAAGGATGCTATCTGGCCCAAGTAAGCTCCAGTAGTCGAGTTGTAGATGTAGGCGTCAATAACGCTAAGCTCAAGTAGAACTGGGCTGGACATGTCTGCCGCATGTACCCGGAAAGGTGGGCGAAAATGGTTACGAAGTAGGACCCACGGAACATCATAGACGGTGCGGGGCGGGGTGCAGGCAGACCGAAAAGGTGATGGCGGGACGACTTGGACGTTTTCTTTCCAAAATGGTGGGATAATGCCAATGACAGGGTTGGATAAAACGAGGGGAGCCTCTGCCCAGCAGTGGGACACTAAAGAAGGCTGACAACAAAGTCGTACACTGTTATATATCTGTTTCAAATGAAAACCTCTCGTTCATTATGCTCTTAATACAAAAAAATATATGAAGAAATTATTTCCACACTCGACAATGACATGACTATAGAGGATATTAAAACGATATTTCAATAGTATAAATACCAACGTACAATAAAGTGGATCTAATTTACCAAGTGTAAGGTACCCTTGTCGGCGTGAGTGTGACAGGCGGAAATTGTGCGGAACCGGGCGCGGGAGGAGACAGCACTACAAGTTTATAATTGTTCCCACACTGTAGTTTGTTCTCAATATGTCCAAGTAGTGAAGAATGGGTCACCAAACAAATACTCAATTGAAAATTAATTTTAATAAACGCAAAGCATCTGACGTACCTGGTGACCGAAGAGCTGGCGGCTTCCTCGCACAAAGTATCAGCATTGCGATACAACGAGGAAATGCCGCCAGCATCCTTGGTACAATACATTACAAATATTATTTATTGCTCACCAATATGAAAAGACATACAAATTAAACACACAACTTAGACTATGGTAGACAACGGGCGGTCTACAATAAATAAATAAATAAAATACATTTATTTCAGACGAAAGGTCCATACATGGTTAGTAAACATTAAAATCAAATCTTATTACTAGTGTTAGTACAATATAAAAGTGCTTCAAGGGTCTCTTTTAGATTAAAACTAGTTATGGAAATACCTCTGTACCTCCTCATACATCAATGATGAAAATAAATTAAGTGTTTCACTTGTTTTTCTGACAGATTAGGCTTCTCGTTATTTAAATAAATTAATAACAATTATGGGACAATCTTAGTCAACTCGACAGTCACTTATGTTACTGACATTTCATATTAATAACAAATCCAGATCAAATTCATAACCTGATATTACAGTTAAAATCAGTTTATCACTCGCACTTTTACCTTCAACTTATAAAAGCATAAAGGGAGATACTACGATAATTTTGTAAATGTTAACACTGTACTTTGTTGTCAATTTATCCGAATTTCACCGACTCAGATTGAAAAGGATTTCAGAAAATTGGAAATCTCTTTATTTACTACGAATGGAACAAAGGAACACGGAACCACACTAGTGCTACGAGTTGCTACGAACCTCGTAGCTTTGTAGCGCTCAGAGCCCTAATGTTGCTACGTTGTAAGAATCCTTATTCTGTAGAAAAACTTATTGAGGTTTTGAAAATATTCTACCACCGTAAAACAACGTAACGGCCCGATTCGAATGTCAATTCTTCAAACAAAAACGTCACTTTTAACACTGACACATCCAATCCATATCGTATCTTTAGGAAATATTTGACGTATCGGGCCGTCAGTCTGTTTATTACCTTCGAATAATATAGTTTCCAAATAAAACTTGAGTGATCTGGAGAATTTTCTGTGCTTAAATCATTAAAGCTTTACAATAATATTGGAGTGTATTTGAACATCATTTGTTATGTTTTATTCGTCAAGAGCGTACTTGCATCTTAAAGGCCAGCAACGGACTTCCAACCCCTCTGGTCTCCATGGGCGACAGTAATTGCTTACCATCAGGTGATTCATCTGATCGTTTGGCTCCTATATCATAAAAAAGTAGAATTAAGATACTGGTTTCAACTGATTGAAATTGATCAAGTAACTGCCTGAGGCCGTAGTTAGCAAGTTTTTATTCAGTACGTATGTAGGTACCTATGTACCTCCTATTAAATTAACAATACAAATTTTGCACTCAAAGTCAGAACAAATTTACTGAAACAATATCCTTTTAACACGTCAAATACACAAGATGCACGTTCTTGTACTCGTAGTAATTTTGGCAGATTTCTCATTATAAGTTTGATATAACTTTATAATAGGATGTCATCCTACACACACCAGCCATATGCTATAAGGGGTAAACCATAGTCTACCACTTTTCTTGGCTAGTCGGTAAAGTAGTTGCGCGGTAGTTTTTAAGTAAAGATAGCTTAGTTTTAGACAAAATTTAGTTTAGTTTAGTTCCTGCCGGCGGCAAGTTAGAGGGTGCTTTTTATTTGTAGGGTTTTTATAATGTATACTTTTAGAGTAAGTTGACGAAGCCTGGGGTTTGTTAAGGTTGCTCAGTATAATCCCAAAGTCTCCCTGGTAACGGGAATACACATATTTTTTGGCCACCTTGTGTAGACTTTTCGTAAGGTAGTTACACAAATTTTCGGTTTTCACATTTTGTTGGGACAACAGTTAGCCGCGACCATGACCAGTGAGACCTGTGTCAAACGTCAGTAAATAAAGGTAATAAAATAAATTCGCTATGGATCCAGTTATAAATGTAATTTAATATGTGTAACAATTATGTGGTATAGGATAAGCAAATGGAGCTCAACGAGGGGCGGGAGGAGGTTAGGGTCGGCAACGCGCATGTAACTCCTCTGGAGTTGCAGGCGTACATAGGCTACGGATACTTACCATCAGGCGGGCAGTATGCTTGTTTGCCACCGACGTAGTATATATAAAAAAAAATGTATTAGACCGGTGAGACGTGAAAATTTCTAACCGTACGTCATGAGTTTAATCCTGCCATGTAATCTCATAATAATCTAACTATTGAAATGTAGTTTCCTAGCCTTGCTTGCTTTCGTAAATTGGCATTAGCACTAACCCAGAGAGAAAACCTAGTTCCATTTCCTTGCGATTTTTTTTATTCACCCAAAAGCATATAGACAGAAAGAAATTCATCGTATGAGCCGTGTTCACCGCCGCCGTGGTCTTCCTGACCGTAACATACGAAATACTGTATTAAACATTTTATACCGACTACTCGTTGAACTAAGAGCCTTATCACACTTGTGATTTGTGAGCAAGTTTGCCGCGAGTGCGCAACGAGATCGCCACAAGTGCGCAACGATTTCCCTGCGTACTGACATACTGGGGATGAAAGCAAGTTGAAGGCGAAGCTGCGCGCTCGCTTAATTAGGAACGCTAAACATCATTAGGAAAACCGGACGAATCCTAAAGCCTACTTTCGTTTTTGTGTTGTAAGTCAGGTGGAGCTTTTTTAAAAATATTGCATTTGTTACTAAAATTATAGAGAATACAAATGGCAAAGCGCTGAGATGAAGAGGTTGATACTTGATATCTACATGTCACGAATGTCACGATGCGCACTACACCAACAAGCTTAGTTGTACAGTCAGCACCAAAAGTAGCGGATCAGACAAACGGCCCGTTTGTTCGCACAAAAACTTTACTTTTGACACTGACATATCCAATCCATATCGTTTCTTTAGGAAGAATTTGACATCTTAAAGATCGTATCGGGCCGTACGTTTCAAAAGTAGATACTTTTTCTCTAATAACTGAACAAAAATAGACAATTAGACTGACAAATACTTTCAAATGCGAACTGTAGAGAGATATAAGTATATTTATATTTGGAAAAGTTGTAAGATGTGGCATCAAGTGGTTTTGTTGGCCTGGGTGCGAAGCTAACGTGCCAATTGTTGACCCTCCGAGTCGCAACGCAACTATTACTGTCGCAAAAAATAAATGACTACGCTACGTAGAGATCTAGAAGATAATCTTCAATCATGTTGTATTGTGACAGTATGAAAGTTTATTGTCGAGACGTATTGTGTTAGTACCTATTGCAAGCTCCAGCTTTATCATGCGAGCGGCTAAGGAGTGGAATTCACTTCCTGCAAATATATTTCCAGTCCACTAAGCCAATTATTTATAGGTATATGTTTTATAAATTATAATCAAATAATCCACATGAACAAAGTAAATTGTAGAGAAACAGTAAATTGTTTGTAGCTATGTAATTTAGGAAACTAGTAAACTAGTGCAAAGCCGCAACGTTTGCGGCGGAAGATTCCTAGACAGCGGCACAGTCATAAATTGCCCGGGTCCGGGTTCCCGGACATGTGAATACCGGGACCCGGCGGGTACGCGAGCAAAATGTTGCAACGATTGCGGATAAGTTTGCCAAGACCGCCTAGGTTGTAGTATTAAAAATTAATAAATATATATATAAATACATAACTAAACATATTAACATATCGATGTTATATACCTACTTAAAAATGCACGAAATAAAGCACCACAACATTAATAGATAAACGTAGACAGCAATAATTTTTAGACACTATTTCTATTTTATAATTCGTATAGAACTATATTGAAAACTTAACGATAGTGAAACCACATCTCGATGTTTCATTCACAATCAGACTTAATTAAATCATCTTTGAAGTAAACATTAACAATACTGAAATTGGACTTCGCCGAAATGTATTAACTAATGTGAGTCAAGAAGAAACCAAACCTACTCCTCGAATCTCGATATACTTATGTTCTATGGTAAATATCCTGCTAATTTATGTCGCGAGTTAATTACAATGGAAATGCTAAATGAACAGTGCTGAATAGTAGATCAAAGAGATATTTGAATTATTACGAGATGAGTGTGTGTAACCGCTTACAATCCATCTTTTCGGATTACGCTTGATTACAGAATCGCACCCAGTACGGTAGCCTCAAGGCATAAACTCTCAACTAAGCGTCGACTGAACCAATCAACGCTGACATACATTGCTCCCTACATGTGTAACTTTATGCTAATGGTATCGAAGTTAGCAGTAACAGATGTAACACACGCTTTGGGGTCGGCTGATGATGATGGGATCGCTTAGAGGTTCTCTCAAGTGTAATAACGCGCCCGGCTCGGGCTCTATGCCACAATTAAGACCCGACCTTTGTCCATTCCGCAATTAAAAACGCATCTAGAACTACAGAATTTCTCAATGGTCTTAATTAATGAAATTGCAAAGAAAATTTAAATGCGTAAAGAAACTACAGCAGTTTTTATGGGCGCATCGTTACGGCGCGTTTTAATTAAACGCTTTGTGCCTGGCGAGTAACCGAGTTTAATATGAGCCAGCGAGCCGTATTAGCGGTGTAATACCGACAAGTCTATCCCGCTGGGTTGGTTCATGTGCTACTTGCCGCAGAACAATGGAAAAGTTCAGAATAACGCGTCGGCGACAGGAAACGTGTGCTGCACATCAACCTCGCTTTGATCTATCAATTTTAGTTTTCCTGTGTACAAAATTGTCCAAACTCAATTTATTGGACCCGTGAAGCCTTATAGCCGCAGCTATTAATATTTCGAGTAAAACATCAACGGGAAGCTAAGTTGACGTGACGTTCGCGCCCATTACCCTCGTGACAAATCTAATTTGCGCTCGACACTCGGAGCAGGGATTACTCAGCAATTGCGTTAAATAAAGTATACAAAACAAATACAGTGTACTGTTATCTGGGAAAGTGTTTAGCTGGGGTTCTTGAGTAGAGCAGCTGAGTGCGGTGTCGCATGGCGTGGAGTGTCGTTGTGAAACTTGTGTAAGACGAAGCCTAGAGCCACTCGACGTGCTCACTTACTGTTTGTGATGCGTGGGATGGGAAGAAGGCTAGCTGCTCAAATCGAAGCTTTTAGAATATTCAATGTAATTTGGATTCCTCTTAATTTTTTTGCATGCAATACAAAAAAGAAACTGTTTTAGCCAGTTTGTTAAAAAATCAAAGATTTATTTTTAATTTATTTATTCAGGCTTAAAAACTACCGTTCAATCAATTAGTAATCAGGTAACAGTTTTCCAAAACAACTACAATAATTTGCATTGTCTACGTTGTAGCCCAGTAACAAAGACAATTAATATCATCAAATTATTCTGCATTGCGTAAAAAGGCAAGAAATTCGGGTTCAACACTGTGCTACATGCACTCAAATTACAATTAAGTCTAATTATGAATGTTTCAAGTTGTTACCTACTTTAAAGTGATTAGGGGAACTCAGGGGCGTGTAAACAAGCCGTAAATTAAGACAGACCGAGGGTTCCGCGGCCAATAAAGGTGTTTGTGCGCACCTGGGCCATATTTCCTCGCTCCGTGACTTGGCGGATTGATTCATGCCACTTGTTACTCGATTGTTTTATTGCATTTGGCAATCGTTTGTAGGTACTTGAAGGGCAGGGATTAATTACAGTATTTTACATAATTTCTATGTTCGGTATATAGTGCCAGATGAACTTGGCTCGATGCCAATTATAATGGTGGACCCATAGGTATATTTGTTTCACCCATTTTGAAGTTGTTTTTTTTGTTTTGCTAAATCGTTTATAATTTTTGCCGTATTCACTACTGAACTCCACGATGAATTTTACGCGACTTTAAACGCTATTATCTGCGTCAACTTAAACGCAGTGTATCTCGCTTGCACCATTGCCAGTACGAGGGAGATGCATTGTTAGTTACTCGTAGTTTACGCAGTTCTCCTTCCTTCAATAGATCTCCTATAATTAATTTTAAAAGTGTTAAGGCAAGTGGTTTTGTTTGTCAACAGATGGCTCTCATGCGGCGCGATGCGGGCGCAATGCTGCAGCTGCTGTTCGTGGTCCTTTTGTTCACTTCATACCGTAAGTATCTAGACAATTTTCACAGTAGCTACAAAACACTTCCTACCTAATTTTATTTTGTTGTGTGAGAGGGATTGGATTGGATGATACTGTCTTGCATGACTCGTGATGTGCTTCCACAGACGATGCTTAGTTCAATAGGCGATATTTAGGTATTTATCGGGTTTTTTACTAAAACCTTTACTCATGAAGATATCATCTCAACACTTAGTAGTATTCATTTGTATTTAGCGTTTAAACATGTATATCCAAGTATGATAACGTATGACACGTGTACGGTTCCACTTCGATGATTTTATTTAGCTTTAGGGGTGTAATATCACTCTCTTGACATGTGATGTTGACGTGACACCAGAACAATACGTCCACGCGGCTGTCCGCAGCCTCCCGACCTTCGTTATTAAGATAACGCAAGATAAAGCTCAACTCCCTCCTCCCCACATTGTTCTTTATTTCAATGTCGACGTTTCCCCTCATTTTGTTACAAGTACGAAGATTGTTACCTTTATTTTTCATGTTCGTGTTTTTATTTGGAACCTCGTTCTGACTTTGATTAAAGTAGGCTGGAGTGGAAAGGAAAAAACATATAAAATTGATTCGTTGCGTCTCGGAGAGCGGAGATAAATAACAGTGTCGTGGGTGGGGGAGGTACCTGATTATTTGTGTAGAATGTATTTACTTTCTAAGCGCCACGCTTAGGAGTTAAGTAACCAAGACATAAAAGTTATTTATTTATAAATACTAAAGTATTACACGTTTAATTGTTCGCATATTGGAGTCCAATAGAAATTGAAAATAAAATAATTGAAAATTTAATTTGTAAACATACCAATTTACCTTCAATACTTCGTAATCACGTACTGTTTGGCGACAAACATGATCTTATCAACAATTTATATACTTAAATATTTTATGTGTATCTAGCTTTTGTTAAAATATATGTTAATTAATATTTCAGTGATATGAACCTCCATAAAATTTTTAGGTTAAAGCCTGACCAGTCATATCTGGTCACGCGAAATATTGCGGAATTTCATTGGAACTAAATTTTTCATACTAAACTGCATTGTCGCCCTATACATGAGAATAACAGCGCCCTTTTGACAATGATCATATATTTCTGGTCGGGCTTTAACTTCCCTAGTCAAACTATAGAGTACAAGAAACTAAATATATTCAAGGAACTTCTAATTTTACTTCTTTAAATGAAACGGTAAGTTGGAAATTTGTGTCCTCCAAAACTCCAGGTCCGCTTATCCATTTCCCCTCTTGGGTCCGTTCCGTCCGTTAGAATGAAGAAAATTAGATAACACATTTGAGTATAAAACACGAAATATAATAAAACTGTCGGCATTTTCAGGCAGGTTTGATATATGGGCTCACTAAGCTTTTGCCTTTTTAGCTCGTATTTTACATGTTCATCAATTATAAACTAATTTTCTCAAAAACAATTCTAACTTAATCAAAGCGAATTTTAGAAGAAATGTAAAATTAAGGCCCCCACGTTGTTTGTTCTCAATACAATTTTGAATACTCAAGCCGTAGCTATTCTAGTGGTTACACTGCATGTTTAAAGTATAAGAAAAATCGTGCGTACATCTAAGTTTGTAATTTTTCTGAATTTTAATTTTTGTAAGATGTAAAAAGAAAAAAGTTATCGCTGAGTTCCCTCAACAATAAAAAGGCGCATTTCTAGAAGCAAGTATCACATCTTTTTAGCTATTGTGCATAAATTGTTGCAAATTTTGACAGTGCGCCTTACGTTCGTGATTTTTTTCTATAGAGCGCAAGTCAAAAAATAAGGATTCAAATCGCTGAAGTCCTTAGAGAAAATCCTAAAGATTGGTCATTGAATTTTTGGCTAACGTATTGTTATTAAAAAGGCGGTACGGTTTTTCAAAAACTTCGCTCTCTTAATCTACAGCACCTTAAGCTAACATGTTCTATTTGCCACATTACTTTTTGTGAGCAGCCGCTGGATGCCAATGGCGTAGAACCCACTAGAAGCATGCTCGCCCCAATGGACTCATTGTAAAGTGAAACAGAAACTAATTCCCCAACAACCGCCAACAAACTTAACCGGATTACACGACGGAGGACAATTCTCCGCCCGCCCCCGCCCCACCGCATCAAACTTTTACCAACTTTTCCTCGTGCGCGTCTAGCCGCAGGCCAGTACTGGAACATATCTGGCATATATCATCTGGTCTTATGGTCTAAGACTACAACGTACCTCCTACTATTTAATTAGCCTTATTTACACATTGAATATTACAAGATTTCCCACATGCACTTACTATTTGTAGTTTTAAGATTATAAGCGGTTTTCAAACAGAAGGCCGTGTGCGAACCTCGGTTCGTGAAGTGTTTTTCTTACAATACACCTAAACATCTTTCCCATTTTATTTACTAGTTGCTCTTTAGAAAACGGAAATATTGAGAGGAAATTGGACTAATCCCAACAAGCACAAGTTTCCCTTTGAGTTAGAAAGTCTTTCAGGGAATATCGTAATTTTAATACTTTGTTTTAATAATACCAGTTCGCACATGATGACACGCTAAATAAATCAAGTACCTAAGTATTAAGTGACGACTGGTCTAGCCTAGTTGATAGTGACTGTCTATGAAGCTGATGGTCCTGGATTCGAATCCCAGTGAGGACATTTGTATGTGATGAGCACAGATATTTGTTCCCGTGTCTTGGGTGTTTTCTATATATATATATATGTATATTATACAGGGTGATTTCGGGGTGGCTGTGGGATTTTGTCAATCTGTATAAGAATATCCTATAATGTTTATATATTTATTTATTTATTTAAGTATATGCATATTATTTTATTGTTTATTTATACATATAGGTATTTGTTTAATCGGTAATGCGACGTGGCTAAAATGTAGCTTTGTGATATGTGGCAATATCATGGCCAAGGGTTAAATTTTGTAATTCGACATAATTTCCTTAATCATTTGTTGTCTTGTTACATGTTACTGTCCGGCCGTGTATAAAATAGCCATATATTGTGAAATATATAAGACACATAAACGTCTGTTGCTGTTTAAGTGTTATAAGCAGTCGCCTAAACGAAGCTCGAAGTAGGCTGTATTTATTTTTTGAGAAACGGTCCCAATCTCCACTTGAGTTCTTTGAGACTTTAAGTGGCTTAAAGTTAGCGTTCTTTAGCAAAGACTCCCTCAGCCTTCCGCCCCCAGTACTACACACGACGGCTATTGTCTGCAAACACTTAAGTTTTATTTATTTTAAAAGCACCCAGCAACAAAGCAAATAAAAATAACAATGAAACAGATAGAAAAAGATCCAACTCCGCTCCGGCAAGAGATACTTTACTTCATTGTGCTCCCCCCACCAGCCTCCAGCGTGATACAATCTCTCTGCTCGATTGTTTGTCTACATTACAGTATTAAACTTCTCCATCTTGGATTAAGCGCATATTATACTCAGGTTAAACAGTTTCAGTGTTTTTATTTAATGTTACTTGCATTTCTCTTTACTGCGCAAACTGGGAGTGCTATTCAGTTTTTTTTTGATCTCGTTATAATACGACTTTGAGATGACTCGCAGTGCTTCGAGCGCGCTCAAATAAGTGCGAGCGAGTAGTGTAATGACCCGACTGCAGATTGTATTATGCTTGTAAGTAGGTTACGAGTACACCGAAATTCGTAAATCGATATGCCTTAATGTCAGTGGACATAATAGCACAATCGGATTAGGATCAACCTCGAAATCTCTGGTATATAAATTAAAGGCCCCTTTTTCATGCCCACACCATTTGACATTTGGGGACCTCGAGGAATCGCAGCCATCTTGGAAAATGTGTACCATCCAGGAAAAATCGCGTTTTACTCAAAATCTACGTTCTTTACGAAAATATCGTGTGAGGCAACATTCAAGCTTATTAAATTCTGCACAAAATAGTCCTAGACATCTTTGCGGAAAAAATACATCTTGCTATAAAAATTACTTGCTGAACCCAGATTTAGCGCTTATACCCTTTCAGGGGATATTCTCTTAATAGGAAACTTGGAAGAAATGAATTCCACTTTTAACTATACATTTGCACATGATCTGACTACTTTAAACTATACATTTGTACATGATCTGACTACTTTAAACTATACATTTGTATACATTATTTAAATTCGTGGGTATACATTATTTAAAGTACTGAAAGGGGCATATACATTTGAAATAAGCCATTTGAATTTGTAAGCCGCTACTGGATTAAGTGCTCAAAATTGTATGAAATATTAAGGTGCGCACACCATACATGTAACTATTTGTCACAAAAAAAAATCAGAAACCACCAACGTGTTGCAAATCATTAAATGGGTCTTTAAAAATAACGTGAATGTTTCTAAAAACTTTTTTGGATAAATTGAATAAGTACTTTGGAAAAAAACCGTTCCTAAAGGACGAAATAATGTTTATCTCTCTACAACTATGGAACCAAAGTTTAAAAAAATATATGAAAAAATATCGGGAGATCAGCCGTACAAAACAAAAAATCTTTTAACATGATGGGTTGAGTCATTTTTGTTTGGAGTTTTCTTTAAAAAGCCCTTAATATTAAGTCAGAAGTGCAGCGTAAACTCGCACTTTTGTCGCGACATGCAACAAAACATCGATGATTGATGGGGTGTTTACATGATCTAGAACAATTGCCTCTCACTTACGATTATTTTTTTTAACGAGTGGTCTATATACTTTTTATTATGAAAATATTGTTAATACGCGATAATAACACTCTTCAAAATATTCTTCAATTTAGTCCTTAAATCTCACTTTTTAAATATTTTATTAACAATTCGTTTTTACCCACCTAAATGAGTATTTATCGTATGCATTGAGTAAATACTGAATAAATACTCTGTATTTTCTCACCCCTACCCATCTCTAAATGTAACCCGTAAGGGATGACTCGCGCTAGGACGGTCCGCGCCCGGGCCGAGGGTTCCGACACTTCGTTTTCTATGACAGGTAATCGGTGATCACGTGATGCTTCAATAGAAACTAGAAGCATGTGGTACAATGTTCTGGATACAGGATGGGTCGTCCGACACTTCAGTTCAAAACAGTCGAGTGCCTTGGCTCGCTGCATTGACTGTTGTAACGCGTCGAAATGTTACAAGGCAGTCTCCCCGTTTGTTTTGTAGTGTTTTGGTCCTTAATTATACCTATATTTTTTATCAGGTGGAGCAGCAGAGGAAAGAGAGGAGCAAACAGTAAGCTCAGAGCCGCGTCTAGCGCCGTGGTTCACGAGTGAGCCGCCATCGCGCGCTGTGTTCGCGTCTGGCGCGGGCGCGCGGCTGCTGTGCGCGGCGCGCGGCGACCCCCCACCTGCCATTACGTGGACCACTGAGGATGGTCAGGAGCTGCTCTCCGATCAGCACAGGTACCACTTCTAACAAATTACTTAAACCTTTCATTCATGATTGCATAAACAGTTTTGTATTCACTAACTATTGCATATTGCCTGCTACTATTGCATTTTGTTTTTAGCAGGTGTCTGTGTTCTGCCTTCCCTTTTCAGATCTAATAATACGCGCGTTGTATGGCTATTCATGTTTATAATTGGTCAATATCATAAAAATTGTGTACCTTTTATATGTAGATACTCAGCTAAATGTGTATTTTGTGTTTAGGATCTGTTATTGTCATAATGATGGAACTACTATTTACATTTGTGTGTACGCATCATTTAGTTGCAATATAATACTTGCACAGCAGTATTGATTAATGCACTGACAGTTGATCCTGCCCGCTATCATGAAATTCATGAATCACAACAATACGAGTATCATGTTAACATCCTAACCATCCTAATATTGCGAAAATATATTTCATCACTTAGATACTTACCTTTGTACCTCTGCCACGACCGCCAGCGCATCCTTATTGTACGAATTTTTCAATATGCTGATTCAAACTTTCATGATTTTTGGATCCCAGTTATATGCAATAGAAATCGATTATAGCGCTTATTAGGTACACTAAGTAAAACGGGACAAAATTACGTTGTCTATACGCAAATATTGCCCATATATTAAGGTAGTGTTTACATATTTATGGCACTTTGTCCGTATCTATATTTTTAGACGTGACTGTACTTATAAAGTGTGGGTCGGATAAAATTAGCAATTACCAGTAATTTTTCAGGAAAACTATTGTAATCTAGCGGACGAATATCCCTAGAAGTAATAGAAGTCTATTTATCCGTAAAACTCTCTTTTAGTAAGTTATATTTTTTCCAAATTTAAGAACAATGAACATGATCTCATCCATTATTCCTGATCTTTCAAGTACTGCGAGAAGGTGCAATTTCATTGTGTAATGGTAGATAAGTTTCTGCTTAGAATATCAGGATCGTTGGTTTTACAATTCATAATCTAAATGTGTTGTGTTGACACGCTCGCACCTTCCCACCTCCACGGTACTACACACAAAGCCGGCGCGGCGGCGGAAGCGGCAGAGGCCCTCAAAAAGAGCAAATACGGGAGTCTCGACACCAACTACAACTTTGTTGCATTTGGAGTCGAGACTCTTGGTCCGTAGGGCCCCGCAGTACAGGGCCTATACCGGCAATTGGCGAAACGGCTGGTGGATGGGACCGGGGATAAGAGAGCTGGCAGCTTCCTCGCCCAACGCTTGAGCATAGCGATCCAGCGAGGAATTGCTGCCAGCATCCTCGGTACCTTGCCACGGGGCCCATTTTAGATTTAGATTTTTAGGTTTATATAGTAGTTTAGTTAATTGTTTTACTTTTTTTTTATTAACGTCGCTATAAAATTGTATATGTTATTCCAATAAATGTTAACATTAGTATCTAAATGCAATATCACGTTAACCCTGCTACTTTCGTAAGAAGTAGGTAAATATATTAAGTTCCTACCAGCTATGTGTGGACACGGTATTTCAAAATCGATCTGTGTTGTCAACTCATACAAACTATCGAAGTTTATTCACGACTCGTACTCGTTCCCATTCAATGTGCGCCCAGCCTTAGGGTATTGGTTCAAGTTTAATAATCCCGATTTGGAGGAGGCTGAGGTCAGCCTGCTGTGAAGTCGTGCAAATGCCGATCCGCATTACCAGTACCCACGCCGACGCGCGCCGAATCACCGATCATCGCCTTTCAATCACCAGCAAATTAAATACCGACCGTCGTAAGGTAAAATAACTAAGGCCACAAAGCCACGTTAAACGGATGGAAATTTAGATTAAAAGAAAACTCACTTGCCACGCTCACCGCTGAATTCATCTTGTTTTAAATTGATTCATTATCTCCCTGGAGTGCCGTCGCTTGAATTATAACAGTATTAAATTTACCCTCGTCTCCGACACTTATCAATTAGGCTGAGGGCAGCGGGACAGTGTTATGCACAATGCCTCTAACAACCCCTAACGTGGTCGGACCAAACTCTGAAGAGGGGCCTTCCCCCTCACGCTGTCTTCTGCCACAAATTCTGGTTCGAGATAATGCTTCGAACGATGTAAATTCCTGTACCGAAATAATATTTGCTTAAAACAATGAATAATTAAAGCCTAGATTGTAGGTAACGAATATAGTTTTCATGTTTTAAGATTAGGTACTGTTAGCAGCAGGAAACCTGAACTATTTTACATAAGTGTGAAAATTAAGCTAACGTACTTACTTACATTTTAAATCTTAACTTTTGAACTTGTTCGCCAGCCACTAACTTAAAAGTATGAACTTGCGTGAAGCTTAATCCATAGTAATTAAGGGTTATTCTTATGTGAAGGAACTTTCTTTCCCCTTCCCGTTTTCACATAAAGATTTCGAAAAGTAAGACTGCCTGATATGTTCGTTTTTACCCTATAAACGCCAAGAAAAAGAGTGAATTAGGGGTAGTTACGTGTTATGCTCAGCAAGAATATTTATATAACATACATTTAATTACATGTTTAGTCATGTTCACTAACCTGCTCCATTTATCACACAAATATCTGATCTGAATGTTAGACGGTATAAAAATATAATAAAAAGATCTACTTACTGATTAACCTGTCACAATTTATATTACCACTGGGCGTATTAACGCCCACGCACATTCAGAAAAGCCAATAAAACAGTAGCCCTGAGCTCGTTACAACCCCCCATCGGTTTTCATAGATCCCTGAAGAAAATTGGATGCTTATAATAATTATTAACTGTGTATCGACATCGAACACAATAACAGATTTTTTCATCAAAGGAATCCAATTTGATGTCGAGCGTAATATTGAAATTACCTGCCGTATAATATATTTGTATTCTCTCCAAGAAACGCTTTGAAGCGAGATCCACGTTTATCCGACTTCAAATATTAAATACGATTTTTCTTTTTATGATTTTGACCTATATTTAATATACTTTTTTTATGAAGTACATAGTACCTTCCTCTATTACCTAAGATAACTCATGAATATTTACCAAAAAGTCATTATGCTCTCTAGAATAAAATCAATCAGTATTATCATTGGTTATTTAAAACCATTTTTTCGATTTTATGGCAGTAATAAAAGCATTGTGTTATTAAATATGTTAAGAAACATATCAATTTCGCTCAATCAAATTTATCTCAAGATCTTATCATTGATTTGCATTTATTTAGTATTATTGAATCTTTTTCTGATGAGATTGATTTGACTAATCGGTTGACAAAACCAGCTTCGCTGCTGTAATATCTGAAGACGTCATTCCAACCATTACAAAGCGCAATGGCATATGCTCTGGAGAGCCAGTTTAAGAGATTTCTCAGCTTACGTGTTTTCGTGTTCGAACTCACATTTACACTGGATTGTAAGCCGCTTACTCGCTTGTGTTTGGTTAGCAATTGAAATATATGGCCATGAACATAGCCCGCTCGTACCGTTCGGTACAGTGTCGGACGACAAACGGTGCTAATGAAGGCAATTTTTCGCAACCGGAGGAGTTATAATTAAACGTAATGAGGGCAATCATAATTTGTCCGTGTAATTACCCACACTGACGAGCGTCTGAGCCCCCGGGGGTGGCTATTGCTGGGCGGTGGGCGGTACGCTCTTAAGGTCAATTTTTGAATGGGAATTTGCCATTTTGTTCAATAAAATGAATCGCGCAAATTCAAATAAGCCTATTCGATTCAAATTATTAAAAAAAACTGTGCACTTGTTATATATAGGTACGTGCATCTTGATCATATTTTGCTACGAGCAAGATGCAATAGATAGCAAATTAGCAATTTATCATAATAATGTTGATATTTATTCAAATAATTAATGTAAATGATAAAAAAATACAGGACCTGAAAGATTCCAAATTTAAGGTTTATTAAGCCTGTGGACCAACTATACGCAGAAGGCATACAACGGCCTACGTGTCCAATATAATAACGCGTTCCGGGTGCTGATGGGGTTGACGCGATTTTGTAGTGCCTCTGGTTTGCGGAGCTGTCAAGCTTTGCGGCGATAATGCGCAAGAGGTGCGCCTCACTGATGCGTCGCCTGCGCGGGAGCCCCAACAGCATTCTGAGCGTGTTTATGGAATGCTCAATCGTTGGCAGAGACTGCATGCGGCCGCTGATTAGGTTTTAGTTCTATTTTATATTATATTGTACTAACACTAGTAATAAGATTTGTTTTTAATGTTTACTAACCATGTATGGACCTTTAGTCTGAATTAAATGATTTTTTTTTTATTACTCTTCAAAAAAAACCGGCCACGAGCATGTCTGGCTATGCTCAGTGTAGGGTTCCGTAGTTACCCTTCCGTCACAATAAGCTAAACTGGAACTTAAAGTATAGTAGATTGTTAACCAAGGGATGAAACCCGAGTTAAGCAAATAGGCAAATTCGCATAATCAGTACCTAATTAAAGTAACAGACTTACTTGCAATCGGAGACTTTGCATGTCTATAGATAAATATCCCATAGCGAAAAACATTTAGATTGCTATATAGATGAATAAAACCCATATTTTAGCAAACTGCAGTAATTTAAAAATGATTTGATTCATTAAAGGATGAAAAAGTAAAGTTTAATTAACTGTGGATGTACGTCTTTTTAGTATGAAGGGGAAACTTTTTGCGATAGCTGAAAAACAGCTCAACTGATCACGTCCGCTATAGTTTTCATTTAATGTCTTTCTTAAGCTCGACTTCCACGATTTTTTTCATATTTTATGGACCTATGGTTAAAAATGTATAGGGGGGGGGACATTCTTTTTCTTTCGGAGCGATTATCTCCGAATATATTCACTTTATCAAAAAATGTTTGTTGAAGACCTGTATTACCTACTTTTGAAAGACCTTTCCAACGATACTGCACACTGTAGACTTGTAGCAAAAAAAAAATACCCCCACTTTACGTGTAGGGGAAGTACCCTAAAAAAAATTAATTTTTAGATTTTACTGTACGACTTTGTCGGTTTTATGGATTTATATGTCCATGACAAATTTCATCTTTCTAGCACTAACCACCACTGAGCAAAGCCTCGGACAGACAGACAGATGGACAT
This sequence comes from Cydia pomonella, assembly GCF_033807575.1. NCBI lineage: Eukaryota > Metazoa > Arthropoda > Insecta > Lepidoptera > Tortricidae > Cydia > Cydia pomonella. The sequence goes on along the minus strand of NC_084708.1, from coordinate 18,856,397 downwards.
GGCGAAACTATAAGGGTTCCTAATTGACTATGGAATCTTAATAATTTGTGAAAATCGTGAAAATTTATATCAGTATAAGTAATGGATGACTCACCATAGAACGGCCCGCGTTAGGGCCGGGGCAACCTAGACTTCGTTTTCTATGACAAGTGATGGGTGATCACGTGATGCTTTCTACAGGAAACGAAGTGACGGATGCCTCGGCCCGGACTCGAGCCGTTCTAACGTGTGTCATCCTTACGGGTACCATTCAATTCCTTACTTTTGTCCAAAAAAAATTATGGTATAGTAACTACTAAAACTATGGTATACATAAACTACAAAATCGAAATTTTCTTGTTTTCCATACTCCAAGATGGGATCTCAGTGACCGTGACGTCACGATCACTTATCCTTTTGCTAGGAGCGTTACGCGATGAAGTACGACTGTCAATTCTCACTTTTGTATTGCTTTAATGCAATGGGTCCCATATAGACCTTGAGATCTCATCGATTGAAACAATGTATAAAAGAAATGTTTCCTTATCTATTATATCATAAAAGCCACTTGCACCATCCCATTAAACCGAGGTTAACCAGTTACACCGCTTAACATGTGTCAAATTGTACTGGTAAGCGTGGTAACTCCAAGATTAACCGGTTAACCCCGGGTTAGTGCGATGGTGCAATTGGCGCTGAATAATAAATATTTTTTTCTAGATTAATATACCTATGATTTCCAAATTTTTATTTTTAAATCTATCAATAGTCAGAATTATTGAAATTAAATTAGTATGCAAGGTTGTCGATACATTTATTTTCAAAGTGTACGAGTATCAATATTGTGTAGTAGCCGTGGGCAAAGCTCTTTAATGTCCATTAAAGAAAGAAAACACAAACCCGTACCTATTAATTAGGCACGGATTTTTTCCGTCCGAGAATTCATTAGACGATGTTTTAATCACTAATTGGACCGTATATAGAAAACGAATGAATATTAGATACCCCATATAATTTCGCTTGGGGTCGTTATGTTTGCTTGTGATATTTAATGACCCAATTACAGAAATATTGCTATATGGGTTTGATTACATTGGCAATGAGTTGGATGTTATTGTATAAACGCACTATTTTGGTACCTACCTATAATATGATTATTTAAGTGAATCAGAATTATTGTAACGTAAGGAAATTACGAGTATTAGCCTAAAGTTATAGTCCGATCCGAATCAAGATAGTGGTGATGAAAGTCGTTTTGTAAAAAAGTATATAATGTTGTATTTTGGTTGGGAAGACAGATCAGCTGACTTAACATTAACATATTTGCGGACACCAGTTGGACACCTATATTTTGTATAGTGTTTAAGACGGTGGGTGTAAAGGAAAAGAAGTAAGTAAATCGGGTTAGCACTGATTGACTAGCACGTTATCTTTTCGCGGATTATCAAAGTAATAGTTTTTGTTTTAATTAATATAGATTTCCGCAAAGTAACGCCTTATTTGATTAATTATTTACTATACTGTAATTCACAGGGGTGATAGATAGGTATATAAAATACAGAGGAATAAAAATATATTAATGTTTTATTTTTGTTTTCTATCAAAAGACGAGTGTACAACAACGGCAGCCTTGAGATAGCGCCGACGCCGACGGGCACCAGCGTCGGCGGTAATGGCGTCAGCGTGCTTCGTTGTCGCGCCAGTAACGCGCACGGCGTGGCGCTTTCCGCACCTGTCACGCTTCTACCCGGTTAGTCTCAACTAATGAATACTACCTACAACTAGATGGAGTATAATTATGTCGACTAGCCGTTACCTCCCATACTTAGCTTAGTACATGACCGCTATCGTTCATATCAATTGCGTTTGCCATGTGTGGGTTAACGTGGATGAAAACTGTCGGTCAAATTGATTTTTTTACTTATTGGAAAATGGACATGTCATCACTAGTGTGCATGTTTCGTTTTCACGCTAATACTCATACTTAGGGCAGATTGCTCTTTGCGTTTGTCACTCTCCTGTCCGATCAGACTCATCTCACATACTTATCAATACTTCTAGCGCAAGTAATAAATAAGGCCTGGTACTTTTCACGCCTGTCACGATCGTAGCTAAACGGCTAGTCAAAACAAATGGATATCATATTTTATGTTTCTGAATAATAATAAAAAATATCTAATTTAATAAGGAATTAGAAAATGGAATACTTAATGAAAAATATCTGAGTGAACGACATTGATATCGCAGGTATTTTCAAAGTTGCCAATGTCACCTTGGTGTAGTACAAAGTTTTTTTAATCATTAACGTATTTAATCTTATTTTACTAACTTGCCCTTTTGTGTCTTATTTAGTAATCTGATCCCAAACAGAAATGTTATTTATCATATATGGCTATCGTTCAGTGGCCGACGACAGCTGGGAGGCGGTGGTAACGACATGGCCGGCGGCCGTGGGTGGTGTGGCCATGTTAACATGTGGCGTAGGTGGCCTAAGCAGTACGGGGGACGAAGACGAGGGAGATGAGCTGGAGGTGGCGCTTTGGTACCATGGAGAACGCGTCATCGATGTGCCACCACCTACACCAGGTTAGCTCTGTTCAATTTCTCACTTATTACTGCCAACAGGATAAATATAGTGGTCAGTGGCCGTGACCGTGTAGCGTGGCGTTTTTACCATGTAGCGGGGTCAATTCTAGAAATAAGGAGATGAAAAAAAGGCTAAAAGCTGGAGGTTACGTTATGGTACTGTAAAGGTTTGTAACCTTGACAGCCTTTTGGTGACAGGCAACACTTACATATTTGAATTTAGAATCAGATTTCTTTGTCAGATAGAACAGATGTGCGAGCCGGCATTCCAGAAGAGGCAGGCAGTTTAGTTGTAACGTCTCTAAAAGGTTATAAAAAATATATAAAAGTGTCTATTTGTCTAATTTATATGTTGTTTTGATCTACGATATCCACCCTGTTAGGCCGCTAACTCTTACCTTTTCGCTTCGTTACAACTCATCTAGTCTTAATGGCTGCCTCTTCTATAATGCCAGCCATGCCAGAAATCTGATTATAAATTCAAATATGTATTTATTGCCAGTCACCGACCAAAAAAAGGTTGCAAACCTTTACAGTACCAAATAGAAGGCGTCATCAACATGCCGCTATGTACACACAGGTTTGTACTACTCATACAGTATAAAATTGCTCTATGATAATTATGTGTAACTGTCCATTTTATTGAAAGTGGACCTTTATATCATAGAATCGGTTGAGTATTTAACAGGGTGTAGTATTAGTCATATCTATGGTGCTTTAGCCTGAATAATATTAGGCATAGATATGTTACGGTAAAATAGATGTAACTATTAAATTCAAGTTCAAAGTATTCTGCAAACAAAACGGTCTAAGAGTTATTGGACAGTTCAGTGCAATTCAATACAAATTATAATAATTTAGATTAATGGATACATAAATTGCACGCATTTGCAGCAAAAATCACATTAAAATTATTCTGCTATATAAGACCAAAAACATAAGCACAGAAAATATATTTTCTTCATTCATTATAAAGTACAAGCGTTTGGATTACAGGGAGCAAGGCCTTGGCAGCTGTGTCACATTTAATTAGGCTGGCTCGTTAGAAGTATAACAACGGATCCGTTGAACTAGCAAAGCCAAAAAACGTCTTAATTAAAAGCTCATGTTCGTGTTAACTAGTTAGCTAGTTTTTGTGGTTATCAGCGGACAAGTAGTATTAATTAAGGCGATATCTCACAGAGGCGTATATCTGGGAGGCGAGTAGGTAAGTTGTGTATTCCTGTCGCTTACAGAGCGTTAGAACCAGTTAAACTTTTTAGTCGGGGTCCAAATAAAAGCGTAATCGTAGATCAGGTTTATACTGATTTGGTTGAAGTAAATGCTCGCCGTTGGTCAGTGAAAATGGAAATAATAGGCCAGGGTAAGCACGTATATCACGCCACGTGAATGATGGCGCTGTGCGTGTCTTGATTGATTAAAGCGCTTATTGGTAGGTACTGTCTTCTACCATTTGATAAGTTACTCTTATTCAGTTATCATCTTATGAGCTTTTGTCTGAATAATGATTTCTATTTCACGACTTCTTGCTTTGTTTGTTGTTAAGAAAAAAATACGTTTTATTGTGATTCTAATAGTAAGCAAATGGAGACATAATTATCAAGGGATATAAATAAAGCTTAACATGCTGGATGATTTGGAGATCGCGTAGTTCCATCTCAATTATTATTATTCATAGTTATTTTATGTTATTTATGTATCATGTCAAAATAGCGAAGCTAAAGTTAGATTAGAACACTTACTTCCAATAAGCTAGCTGAGTGGTTTTAATACAGTTGTTTTTACAACTTTCAATCGACTTTTTTAGGGCAAACAATGACAAGATGTGTGACAATCTGATGCGATAACATATAAATATGATGTACAGAGACGCGATACCTGTCAGCGGGTAACACGCTCCTAATACGTAGCGTAACAGAACGAGATGCTGGTACCTATGGCTGTCTAGCGCGCCACCGCGCCACGCGCCGCTCGCGCCGCGCGCGCCCTGCCGAGCTACGAGTGTCACGTTAGTACCCACAACTGTATAATAATTGCTAGATACGCGACGTCTGTCAGCGGAAACTCGCTACTGAATTCTAATAACCTGTTCCAATTTATCAGTTCTTGAGCCCTAGTCGTCATCGACTATTATCCCTAAGAGGTCATCCCTAGGATCAAAAAGTCGACCTGTGCAACGTTGGTTCCAACTACCAGCATTAGCTGTATGACTACAACACTGTATGCTGTTGACAGGAGGTACAACAGGCGCTGTGCCAGCCCCAGCGGCGGCGGCTCGGACTGTACACGCGGCCGCTGGAGCGGCTGCTTGCCTCCCTTGCGCCACTTCGCTTCATCCTGCTCCTCACTACACGTAATAATTATTATTTATGTATTTTTTTGACACAGTGACATTTAATAAATTATAAAGAAATTTCTCTCACATTAGCATTAAAATTCCCAATTTATTTTCCCTTTATCATTAATGATATTTAAAAAAAAAATGTTTTTAGATGATGCTCAATTGGCATGACAGATATTTAACTTTGTTTAAATATCTAGGTGGTACCGGGAGCGAGAGGGTCGCCTTCAACCGGTAGCAGGAGATGGTGATACCTGGACTTGGGCGGGCGGTGCAGCACTATGCGTACGCGCTGCTCGCACGGCGGCTGGCGCTTGGTTGTGCAAGGCTTACAGCGCACTTGGAGACGCCACGGCGCGGTTGCGTCTTCTCGTCGATGTTCCTTTGACAATCTCATTACATCCCCAGCTTGTGGTATGTTTTGAAGTTTCAGTGTTAAAAAGCTAGTGTTATATTTAGTGTAACAAATTTTGTTAACAAAAATTACATGGACAGGTGGCTGCCAGCGGAAGCACAGTTAGATTCAACTGCTCAGCGTCAGACGAAGAAGCGGCACTGAGTTGGCGGCACGATGGCGCGCCGGTGGCAGGTGCGGGTGGTGCGGGAACGGCGGCGCTTGTTTTGCGTGGTGTGACGCGCGCCGCGCGCGGCGTGTACCAGTGCGAGGCGCGTCGAGGCACTCGCGCGGCGCAGGCCAGCGCTGAACTCCGACTTGGAGGTTAGTACCCTAAGTACCTATCCTCCTAATTTTAATTTAAACTTTAAACTACGAGTACATAACAATGTTCTAATTTCAACCACTCAGTTCATTAAACCACTAGAAGGACGAACTCACATGCCTTCAAAAGCACGGAAGCACATAGTTAGTTACCACATAAAGCGTAAATCCAACCAGAAATTGACCCTGGTCAACGTTTGCTAATTCCCAATTTGGTAATGTACCTACGAGTAAAGCTTTTAAGAGCCCTTCAGAGCACAGTACGATGAAAAATGAAGCCACTTATCAACTTGTTGCAGTATAAAAAGCACTCGACAATCAAGCGCCCGGACGGCTCATGAACGCAATCTCTGTAATGATATCAGCTAGATGAGAACCCACGGGAGAGAGAGGCAATCGGTTTCGCAATAAAACGGTTTTTTATTTTGAAAAAGAAACCTCATAACTTTTATAAAAGGCAATAACATATCGGGGATTTGTAACAAAATTTATATCACTTTATTAGATGGAACCCGACCGAAAAAAGTGATTTTGGTGATGTGGGAAGGGGCGGTCGGGTGTTGTCACTCGATCAATCTCAATGTAGGAGTTGAGGAATCAATCAGGGATCGGCAGGCGGCGAGCGACAGGCCGGGCCGCGGCGGGCGCCACAAATATTGAACCCGACGTGTCCTTTGTCAAGTTGACAATGCCTTTCTTTGCGATATTTAAATTAAAAAAAGATTCTGCAGATTCTTGCGGCTGCTTTGGTCAGTGTCGGCATTCTAATTTAAAAACTAATTTTTAATTCATCAATGCACTGTATTAATTTAACACAAATGTAAAAGGCCAAGCCAAAGTTTATTTCTGAAAATATTTAATTATTGTATTTCGAAACCTGTGTCATATTGTGTTTGAATCCTCTCACGATTATGACGTTAGCGGCCTTCGTTCCGAGTAGGCATGAATAATGGATTACTCCTAATGCAATCGACGCTAAGAGAGTGATGATGGCCCAGGAGAGCCGAGATGTCACTAAGCGACGCGATCCATCCATTGCATACACACTGCTATAGTTATACGTAATGGGTTTTCATAGCAAAGTATGGTTGGAAAAAATATACACAAATATTTTTAATATCATCATAATACACATTTATCCAAAATATGCTAAAAAACAACTAAAATTTGTTCAATGAATTTTGGTGTTAGTTGTTGATGTCAATTTAAAAAAAACATTGTGAATAACTAAATGACCTTTCTACGTTGACGGAAATTAGGGGATTAGCTCAAGAAAATGAATAAAATCAGGAGAACTAATTCGTGTAGTTTTAAAAATTGGTACAGTTATACCTTGTGGTCTCTAGATAAACATACTAAAAGTGTTCGAGGGTGGGGGTTGTGCTGCGGGTGTAGGGGGGGTTGAAGGTACCTTTTCTCAGATTTGTGCTCGTAGCTTGAATATTTTTATAAATAAGATTATAATTACTTCGGTCAAAAGATTTACCATAAAATTCCCTACAAATTTGATTGTTTATTTTTACTCTACGATCAATACTTTAGGAGTTTAAGTTAACAAAGAGACAAAAATAGACAATTTAAGAAAACGTAGTTTTTTCGTAATTGTTCATTATAACTATTTTTTTTTGCTTATAATAAGCAAGCTTAGTCACCCGTCCGTCAACGTCCGTATATATTTGGTCATTTTTAATTTTTCGGCCGCTTCTGCCGCCGCGCCGACCTTAGCAGATGTGCCGTGGAGATGAGACGGGGGATTTTAAAATGTTTACTTTTGCCTTTAGTTGTATTTTTATGACACATCATGAATGCATAACAATGACATGTCATACGACGTAGGTAATTAATTTTTGTTTTATACAAAAGGTCGAAGAAGGTTTACTAATGTGAACAATGATATCCTGTATTAAATAAATAAAATAAATATTATAGGACATTATTACACAAATTGACTAAGTCCCACAGTAAGCTCAATAAGGCTCGTGTTGAGGGTACTTAGACAACGATATATATAATATATAATATATATAATTTAATAATATATTGATTATTTAGATGTATTGATTTTTTTGCCAACCATATTATGCTTTGCTATGAAAACTGCACGTTGATAACGATCACTATTATGCGTAACGTGTATCTCAGGATATTATGCAATTACGTAATTACAATATTTTTGTATATTAGTAGTGTGTTTGTGTGTGTGTGTGCGTGTGTGTGTGTGTGTGTGTGTAAAATAAACACCGGTAATTGTTACATAATTAATTTTTATTAATAATATTTTCCCATAAGAGGCCACAGCTTAAAGATTACTCGCGTTTCCAGCACATGCAATCCTAGGAAGCACTTTCTATCAAACTGCGTCGTGCGCTAGTGGAATAAATTACCAGAAGCAGTGATAAATGTTGCTTCAGTGAATAGTTTTAAAAACAGACTTAACAAACATTTAAAATTGTCAAAACGAACATTAATCGTATAAAAACAAGTACAGTGATATATGTATACGCATCAGCGTTCAGCTGCTAGTGCATTAAACAATATAATAATAAACAAAATTAAATATTAAGATACGTAAAGTAAACAGTGCAGCAGCAGATCTTTCAGTTGTATTTTTAAGGAGTGCTTAATGTTTAATATAAAAAAAAAACTATTAGACATTTGCCATAATGTCATTTCATATATTATTACTTGTTATACCTACTATAATTATTATTATACGTAGATTTTCTCTTATTATGATTTAATTTAAACCGTAATTAATATAATGCCTACTTGTTTAAATTTTTTACTGGTACAAAGACATGTTGTAGAAGACCTAGATATAATTATATCATGTCACTTAACTAGTTAGACCAAATATGTTGTACAGTCTGTAATAATTATGGCAGTGTATATTAGACGAAGTGGTTATATAATGGTTATATACCATATAACCATTATATTACCAAGGATAACATTATGTTTGTGGTTGATTAGGTAATATAGTAATATGCCTTTTATTACGCTATTCAAAATGATGAAATATCAAACGAATATATGAAAAGTAATTATAAAAAAAATAAAAAATTGCACCCTTTTTAAGCGATTTACGTTTTGTGGTATACTTGTACCTATAATTGATTGATTTGTTAAACTTGAGTCATTTTTGTACAAATTTACGCGTCTTTATTTACCTTTGTCTATGGTTACCAGTAATGCATTATCGTTGCATTACTTATGTAACATCCAGTCCAGTCGTAGTTACAAAACTAGCAAGCAAGTGACACAGTTAGGAAACTGCGATTTGAATTTAGTTGTAAAGTGTTCACTTGAGAATCCTTGTGTTAAAGTTAAAACTATCTCTGCCAAGTTAGCTAGTTCGGAGTCAAAAGTTAGAACTATGTTGATAATATGAACATACACAAAGAGAATAGCTTTTCTGTTTTAGGGAAAGTACGAGTAGGTTTGCCCACACATAAATAAACGTATAAATTCGTGACGAAGATTTATTACTGTGAGTGGCTCCAGCTAGCTTTAGCGTTAACGAGATAGAATGTGAATAAAGGAGACAAAAAGTGCACATATAATATGTAAATTTCAAACAATGTGTTTCCTTTCTTGTTTTGTGTTCCATTTTTGTGATAAGTAATTTCATTAGGTATAAATAAATTTTATGGGTGTACCAGGGCACTTCAGATGTTTTTTGCTCTGAATGAAGACATTCTAAATTATTGGTTATCTACAGAAACTAGTCAGGAAGTTACATATCGAAGAGAATAAAGTTTTATGTATTTTACTTATGTGGCAATAATTATTAATGTAGGTATTACGAGCAATATCCAGTGATACCGCTTGTACCTCATACAATGTTTAAGACAGCACATTCGGACGTCGGATTTAAGTTCATGTATAAACCTAGAGCTTTATTCGAGATATACTAATTATATATTGACTCGCCTGACGCCGCATTCTTGATTTATCATTTGACACAATATCAACGGTTTGTTTGATTTAACTGGATGTTTACGAATAGAATCAGACCAAGACAAGTCTGCAACGGTTTTGATAGCACACGCAGTGCAAGTGTTATTTTAAACGTCAAACTTCTATGAAATTATGACGGTCTATTATGGTCTAACTCTAGTCTCGTCATAACGTCATATAAATAGGATCGGTTGCCAATTTTATTGAGTGACGAATTTTCATAATTTTAAATGCTGATCAGTCCACTAATTGTGGTTGGTGCAAATATTCCATAGTCTATAACAAGTCAATCCCTCAAACAGAATCAGCACCGGAGCTCCAGTATACGTTCATCGAGCAAGCGCTGCGCGCTGGTGGCGACGTGGCGTTACGCTGCGCGGCCGCCGCTGCGCCACCGCCGCGGATTGCCTGGTTGCTGGACGCTCAACCTCTTGCGCACTATCGCGCACCTCATAGGTATGAAACCATATTTATCACTAGCATAGAACTAGTTTCCACTCTTTGAACAGAATATACGTATAAGTACACCAATCGGGCCCATTCAAATTGAAAATTTTAAGTTTTGAAACAGACTTACTGAAAATTTGATTAAGAAATTATTGTTTTATTTAACCGAGCATGACCATATATTATACAAATTCAGAATATTATTTACTCACTTAATTTTTTTAAGTTAAAGTGCGTATTTTACGCAGATACACAGTCACAGAGGAGACAGGTGCGGGCGGTGAAATAGTTTCGGTTCTGAAATTACGCGCGTTGTCTGCTGCGGACGGTGGCCGCTACACTTGCCGTGCTCATAACTCCCGAGGTGCTGCAGAACACTCAGCACGCCTCAATGTTTATGGTGAGAGCTGAGTTATTTCTACAGGCCTGATAAGTTTGTGGCCATTAAGCAAACTATGACGTGTGTACGATTCAGCACATAGTTCACTGTCCTATTTACTGCAAACGCTGATTCAATTTCACACAGCAACTTCACTTGCGTCAACTGCATTTACATCATGACGGTACCTACGGTGTATCTGGTGTAGGGCTGTAAATGTTATTTGTTAATATGTACCTACTTAATATTATTATGCGCGTATAAGTCTTGAGCCACTAAAGAATACCATAAACTTATTACACATTCCACATACTCTGTTGGCTAACTTACTTCTTCAGTTTGTAACTGCTAATTCAAATGTACACTGTTCTCAATGTTATATTATCTATTTACTACATTAAGGTTCCATTTGAATAACGTAGAATCTATTTTTGATTTCGCATTGCAGGCCCGCCGTCCATCCGAGCTGCAGGTCCCGTGCGAGTGGTAGCGGGCGCCAACGCCACCATCTACTGCCCCTACGCTGGATATCCGATCAGGTCCATAGAGGTGCATTCTATAGGATGATTCCTTATACACATCACTACACTACACGAATACACACTCACTAGTTAATTTGACTAACTAACGTTCCAAGGGGAACACGTTTAGATAATAAATAATTCTACTCAAGGAATATCAAACACGACAATACGCTATATTTTGATCACTGCTCACGTATGATAGTTATTCCTGTACTATAATAGTTTGGGATTTTGGTCATGAAGCAGCGTCGCTCGCTGGTTGACATATGTATTTGATTTACACCTTTCTAGTAGTGTAACTGCGTGATGGTTTCCCCACATTTGATTATCTTCTTTATCATAATAATTATAGTATTTTTCAAACAGCTTGGGTACGGTGACAAATATCATATCAGTACAATTTTGCGATTTAAGGCTATAAATTTACTGATTCAAACTTACACGATTTTTACTCATTATTAAATTAAAGGACGCGACTTAATCGTGTATTAAGTTTTAAATTTACTTCCGCCGTTTCGAGGACGGCGTTGTCCTCGTTGCCTCGGAGTATACTCCGCCTCCCCCTACCACCACTTCCGACCACGACCACGACCGAGATAACCGAGACCACGGGGACAACGCCGTCCTCGCAATAATTACGGAGGTAAATTTAAAACTTAATAAGCGGTTACGTCCCGTTCTCTAATTATTAAGGTTATAAATTGTATGGAAAGTAAATATGTCACTGTACCCAATCTGTTGGAAAATACTGTAAGTCTATCTTAGAAATATATATAATTGTCTATAAATTTTATGTTAGGTTAACTTATACATAAATTAAATGTAAAATAAAACCGTATGCTAATTATGAAAAAGGAGTAATCAATTGTAATGGCCTCATGAGTGTAATTGTAATTGTATAGCATATTGAAATGAGGAGTATGTACCAACTATGATTTACTTTATACCTATCTTATTTAACTTTTCGTTAGACCTATAGAAACCCAAACATACTGTAACTTAGTTTTGAGTGTTTTGACTGCACCTGCTTCATTTATTGAATAATATTTTTATGGCATTTTTACAGACATAAATTTGTCGATAAGGCATTTGTTTTTTTTTCTTATGATATACACATAAATATGAATAGATATTATGGAATAACTGTTAAAATACATGTCATTTTAGTTAATTAAATTAGCTAGAAAAAATTCTATGGCCCTTTTCTTTCGCGCCTTACCGGAGCACAAAGTCATCCTTTTTTGAGTTTGAATTTACTTTTTCGTTTACAGCGAGGTGTGGTGGTGGCGCGACGGCGAACGCATCGGCGGCGTTGGGCGCGTATCAGCGCGTAGCGCGGCGTTACGCTTGCGTCCCGCGCTACCCGCCGACCAGGCGGCGTACGCGTGCAGTGTGACCGCCCCCGATGGACAGGTCGCAAGGCGGGAAATCGAGATACAAGTCCGAAGTGAGTATATAGCTAGGTGACTTCTACGGCTCGCGCTGTCCTAAGAGCAAAGTGCACTTTTACCCCATCTAGAAGTGGTGTGACAATAAATAGCAAATTAGGTTATTTGAGAAAATCAATCTCTCCAGAGCGTAAACTCTTGAATTCCGTGAATTAAAAAATATTTTATTATATGAATTGAAGTAATAGTCCTTTTCCTTCACAGATCCACCAAAAATTTCACCATTTATATTTTCGGCCGAGTTGACGGAGGGCAGCAGCGCGCAAGCGCTCTGCGGCGTATCGTCCGGCGACAAACCGCTATACTTTTCGTGGCTGAAGGATGGCGCCCCACTGCCGGCGGCCTTGCAGGTTCAGGAGAAGAGTCTCGGCGAGTTTTCTCTACTCGTGTTCCCCGCGTTGGCTGCAAAGCATTCCGGCGTTTACACCTGCCGTGTAGCCAATCACGCCGCTAGTGCCAACTACAGCGCTACTCTCAGCGTTAAAGGTGTTTACCTCTACCTATTGTAACGTTTTTGTTCTTGGCGGCCCCTTTATCAAAACTCTGTTTTGTTTTATCACAGTGGCTTCTTCATGGACAACAGAACCATCTGATGCTGCGGTCTTGCTAGGCGCCCCATTGCTATTAGAATGTGCCGCTAGAGGTCATCCAACGCCAGTGGTAACGTGGTTTAGAAAAGTTGGTAAGACGAATAGTACCCAATGCTGCTCTTCTGGACATCAAAGCTCCTGGGTATCAGTAAAAATGTCAGCTTTTTTATTTTAGGTGAGTCTCCAAATGCTCTAGAAAATGAGGAACAATGGGAAGAGGTGAGCAGTGGACAGTGGGGTGATCCTGGAAGGGCAGCGGCGCGAGGTGGTGTACTGTCAGCTGCAGCTGCGGCTAGACGCCACCAGGGCCGGTACCGGTGTAAAGCCGATAACGGAGTTGGTGCTCCTCTGCTCAAGCACGTCAATGTTACCGTCCATGGTCGGTATTCTTATTCTTTGTCCACTAATCCTTCATCTAATCTAACGATTCTCTAATATACCCTATTATTTGTAGAACCAGCACACTTCGAAGCTACCGAGCCACGAAATGTATCAGCAGTACGCGGCCGCGAGGTTGTACTTTGGTGCCGCGCACGGGGCGATGCGCCACTTAGTCTCACATGGACAAGACTTGGCCGCCGTTTAGACCTTGACTCTTTTCGGTTAGTTTTATTCTATCAACTGATTTGGCCATAAATACTATAACTGAACCTTTGCGACCATAGGTCTAAAACTGTACGTATTTAATGTATCTATATTTCATTGTGCAGGTGGTCAATATCAGAAAGTGGTGCAGGTGGTGCTGGAGAAGCACTACGATCGGAACTTCGATTACGAGCCGCCGAGGGAGCTGACGCGGGAGAATATCGTTGCCTTGCCGCGAACCATTACGGCCGCGCCGAAATGCTTGTATTTCTTCATGTTGAAGGTAACTAAACTAATTATTTAGTATTTGTTGGCTGCGTTTTTGATCATCAAAATATTGATGATTTTTGTTGTCAAACAGAACCTCCCGAGGCGCCAGCTGGACTGCGGCTAGGTGGCGTAGGCGCACGCTGGGTCAGATTAGTGTGGGACGCGAGCTCTGCTGACGCTCGCTATTCGGCTATATATACACCTCTACACACACCACCTGGTTCAGCAGCTTTGACAGTTAATCTCACTATAGAAACAGCTCTGCTTGATGCGGAAATTCCTTCGGGCGCATTGTCTGCTATACTGTCTGGGCTGCGACCAGCAGCAGCTTATTCTCTGCGTACTGCTGCCGCCAATCATGTAGGCGCTTCGCCACCGTCCGCGCCACTCCTTTTTACAACGCTCGAGGAAGGTGTGTCTCGAATACATATGTAGTGCTTATTTATATCACTAAAGCTTCCTTCGTCGTTTTATGGCATAAGTAATTTTTATGTGCAGCTCCCTCAAGCGCTCCCCAAGACGTACGAGTGCGAGCAATAGCACCAGGGGAACTGCTAGTATCCTGGACAGTAAGTTTTATACCTATTTACTATACTATTTACTACTGTATCCAGGTGGATTCGGGGTTTATCTAATCGTATGTTTAATACAAACAGGCTCCATCGCGAGACTCCTGGAACGGCGAGTTGTTAGGGTACGTAGTGACGTGGCGAGCACTATCCGGAGCAGATGATGACGAAGAAGGGGAGGGCGAAGAAGGAGCGGCACGTTCAGGTGCAATGCTATTTACATACATGAATAAAGAATTATAATACATACTGTTGAATTATTTTTTGCACGTTCTAATCTGCTAATTGAGAACATTGAATGCAAACAGGTAGTGCAGCGGTAGCAGGATGGGCGCGCGCCGAGTTAACATTGCGTGGATTGCATAGATACGCGCGCTACGCAGTATCTCTACGAGCTTACAATCGTGCCGGAGCTGGCCCGCCTGCTCCACCAGTTTACGCATCAACTGCAGATGGAGGTTAGTCAAATCGGTGTACAAATGGGAAGCTTGGCATTGGCTTGCTCTGGCACGTGAGGATCAGAGGGGTTTTCTTTCAATACGGCTGCTTTTTGGGTCTTCTTGCATAAAGTGTTTGTTTGTTGTTAATATTGTGTTTAAAAATATATGAGTCTGTTTTAACCATATCCTGATATCAGTCACTTTATTTTATAACCGCAACCGTGACATGTTGTTTGACAGTGCCTCTCGAGACTGTGGGCGGGGTGCGATGCGCCGCTGAGGCGGGTGCGTTGCGCGTATGGTGGTCACCTCCGGCCCCGCCTGCTCCACCGCCAGCACCGGTTCTCGCTGGCTACGATGTCCACTATGCTCCTCAATACGACTCACCAGGTAATTCTATGTCTCGCACAGTACGTGATAGACAGAGAGTAAAAGACAATAACAATACGTTAATGTTCACTATTCGACACATACGAGATCAGCATTCCAAATTGGCTAAACAGAAGCTGACCGTCTATCCAACGTGGTTTAAATACATTATTTCTCCAGTTAATTTTTTTCTTAATCCTAAACCGATTGCACGATCGCTTGATTTTGTGATTCACGAATACTTTTTGTGTCACATTTATCAAGTATTTTACAAAAACGACGATTGTGTAGCATGGACTGGTCCTGCTGGCGGCGGCGTGGCAGCAGCGGCGTCAGGCGCGTCGGGCGCCACTTTACGCCAGCTGCGACCTGCGACGAACTACTCCGTCTGGGTACGAGCCCGCACTGGATCTGGGCCTGGACCTCCTTCTACGACTGTCACTTGTACTACACTTGATGACGGTAAGCGCCCAATATGCCTCGTCACTTAAGTCTAGTGTATAGCGTTGCGCGCTTTCTTAATCCTTAGTAGTTTAATATGTCTTACAAAGCCCTAAAGCGAAGCAAGTCCCATCTACTAAAAATAGATACCAGCTTTATGTCATATAAAACCCCAAAAATTGTGGTAATTTTTTCCTCCAAAAGTAAATCTGAGTATTTATGCACTGAATTATAGAGTCATTTACATTTTATTGTACGGCAATATTATAAATCATAGGAACCCTAGAATTTTGGAACTTTGAGGTTAGAAAAATTCTAATCTTAAAAAAAAGGTGTAACAGGTACCTACCTGCGACTACCAATCGGCCAGATTCAAAGTATAAAATACGTCAAATATCCTCTACATCGTGCTTTTTTTTTCGTTAATTTCAAGGGTGCATCCCTGAACGTAAATTAAGTAAGTTTCTCAAAGATACGGAAGTCTAATAACTCCATTTCGGAGATACACAATAATCATTTTTTATCTGATAAGGACCTTACGAGCGTGTAGATTTGCCTTAGGGCCTATTTACATATTGATTAGTGTTTATTCATAATTCATAATAATTCGTTATTTTGGTTGGGTTAAATGTAATGCCCGTGTTACAACAACGTTCTATGCAACATTTATTTACTTTTTATAAAAATATTTTTTTTATATATTTTTTATAAAAATTAACTATGCCATTTCGTTTCCTTAATCGTACTCACCGATACCCCGAAGTTTAAGGAATTCAATAAAAACACGGTGTATATAGGTACGATATGGATCGGATATGTCAGTGTCAAAAATGAAATTTCTTCAAACAAAAATGTCACTTCTGATACTGACATATCGTATCTAGATCTTGACTTATCTTAAAGTTCGAATCGGGCTGTACCTATAGGTTTACGGAATATTTTGAACAGTTCCGGGAGCAATACGCTCAGTTCGCGCGTTGGCATCAAGCGCGAGCACTGTGCGCGTGTCATGGCGCGCGCCACCGCGGACTCGCATCAGCCACTTTACACTATACACTAAGGAACGTGACAAGTAAGTGTCTGTTAAACGTTTCATTTTCTAAAGATATATCACGGTGAAAGGTCATGTACACCATAATAGTTTGGCGTTTTAATTTAGAATTTTACCTTCATTCGTATAACATGTGTGCGGTTCAGAGGGCATGTCATTTTATTCGCACAATCTTTCATTCTAAAGCAAGGACGCACGAATCATTTCGTGCATTGGCCCGTGTGAGTCCTATCTCTATCGCACTCTAGTTACTGTTCCGCTCGCACTGTTGCAATAACCGCCAGCATCATGCGCGGGACAGCAATAATATATATAAACAGACGGGTCAATGTACAAAATTCTTCGTGCTTATCGTCGGGATTTTAATCGTGAACTATTAGGTAATTATTTTTTTTACATTAATTGGCAGTATAAAAACATGTACATTAAAAATTCGCGCTTATACAAAGTACCAGCAATGAATAATTATGTCAAATGAAAACATATTTTGATAACTTTATTGTATTGTTTCTAACGCAAGAGTGGGTGGGGAATGGTCGCAGCGAGTCGAACCAGACGAGGAACTCGAGGAAGAAGGCGAAGCATGGCACGAAGTGCGGGGACTGCGCGAGCGCGTGCTGTACGAGTTCTGGGTGCGCGCACACAACGCTGCTGGCTCGGGTGAGCCGGGGCGGGTCGCCACTGCTGCGCCGGCCAGTAACGGTAATCAGACATCTAATTCTAATGGTCGTCATAGGGCATTTTAAGTGCAGTGCTTTCCAGATAAAATTTTTAATTTTATAAATGAATTCTTTATATTACTTAATATTTAAGATAATAAGAGCACGTATTTTGCATATTTATTTGCCCTCTTAACACATTCACTGCCAGCGCGAGCTAGGCATTAGAAGCGTAGTCAATAACAAGTATTTTCCACTTTGTAGCGAAAAGGGTCTGCAAACAGAGAACTCGCCTAGCGAGTCACTGGCAGTAAATGTATTAAGGCCACACCCGACGCCAACGGCCTCGCGCGTTTAGGCGCAACTCATACCCTTCACCGCTCCACCCGCTGCAATCGAGCGGGCAGAAGTATGCGTTCAAAATAGAATTTCACTTGCTCGCGCGCGCAACGCAGCACAGGTCCGTCTAGCACCACGACTTGCCCCGCACTGACTATAAGGATGAGAGCGGGGTAAAGGTAGGAACTTAGGTGGGCTTAAGGCTTATTTTGTTAGGAATTGAGGCACAGTTTTATGCATTTGCAAAAAGAAAGAAAACCAAATAATTTTAAAAGGTTTTTTTAGAAGTATTATAAAGTTTCATATATTTTCGATAAAAGTTGTAATAAGGTTACAACTGAAACAAATAGGGGTGACTTCAAAATTTTTTCTTCACCTATTTAAATTCAAATAGATTTTCAGAAAAACCTTATCATTTCTCATAACTTGTAGATTGTTATATATTTTATTACGCTCAGAAAGTGCCATAATTTTATATAAAAAATGGTTCAAAGTAACTCAGCTTTACGGTATTTTGCGGGAGGAGGAGCCTTAACTACTCCTGCTGCAGACTATACAAATGCAACCAATATCACCCCTCAAAGTGTCTAATAAGCGATGTTTGAATTGAACCATAGCTCCAGTGCGCGTGCTGTCATGGCCGCGAACAATACGCGCGATACGTGGCACCCGCGTGCGATTACGCTGCGTTGTGGCGGGCGGAGGTTCCGGGCCCATCCGTCGGCGCTGGGCGCCTCTGCCACGGCGGCACACTGTCACTGCAGCCGGCGATCTGCTAATACATGGTAAAAGGCTACTAATTAATATCAATCAAACTATATCTGTTAGCCGTCAGAGGTATGTAAAAAGGTCTCCCATTCCATTCTGTTTACAATAACTATTTATGTTGACAAATTACATTTATCTTGGCAAGTTTTGATGTGTAGGCGGGTAGAGGATAAATAATCTGCGCTAGGTCACAATTTCATATGACACATTGAGTGAGTCCATAAATTCTCTTTTCTATACACCTTTAATTCAAAATGTGATTTTATAAAATTCTTGAATTTTATTGATTTCGATGGAGTCTATTGCGGCCAAATGACGGTATTAAAAGAAACATCTCCAATTGACTGCAACACTTTCCAGTCTTTCACAGCTTTCATAGCCATCACTACCATAGCCATCGAGTGAGCTATAGAAAAAGGCATAGAGCTAGTTCAACCAATCTTTTAAATTTGTTAACGTTGAAGAAAGTGCTAGAAAAGTACCATAATATCCTTTTCATATCATACGTATAAATAATATAAATCTGAAATATAAATCTAGTTAACTTATGTTAATTCTTAAACTGTGAACAAATTAGACATCACTACGGCATCTGCCTTTGCTTGTACTTCAAGTTCCCGATTTAACTCAGGTTTATTCCTGTAGAGCTAGAAACGGAATCATCAGGCAACTACACTTGCTTTGTATCCGGCGCGGACGGATCCAGCGACATAGCTACGTGGAGACTGGATCTTCGAACGCCGCCGGCCGCACCGCAAGCGCCGCGCTTGCTGCGCGCTGATCACCATGACATGCTCGTTGCCTGGGACGTGGCGCCGGTGCATGTAGAAACAGAGCCTATATTAGGTATCAAATCTGTCAAAAGTTGCTATAATCGTGAGACTTTTGAGGTTATTTCATGATAAAAGTTCCTTAAGGTGCCATGAGTTCTGGTCGCAGCTTGCTAAGCAGTATGTGGACAGCCGAGCGTGCCTGTAATTGTTATTAAAGTGTTATTTTTTGTATTAAAAAAAAACGAGGAGTTCGGTTGCTTTTAGACCCATGTTTGTGATTTTTTTAGCAAGCAAAACTTGTTCAATCAGTAACAGTATTTAGTAACCGTATTTTGATCTAAAAAAGTGCTACGAATAATAAATTCTGCGGTTGAACCCACGGTACTTTAATAAGTGCAGCATACCCACTATCTATTCAACGCTCAATTATGTTTTAACAGTATATGAAATATTTGACAAAATGTATTGTAATTCAGGTTACACGATATGGTGGACGCGTGAAGGTGCCACAGGTGGCACGGCGCGTTCAGCCCGTGTCCCAGCGGGCGCTAGCGCGGGGGGATATTCCCGCGCGCTACGAGGGCTTGCATGCGGGGCGCGGCACAAAGTGTGGATACGCGCTCACTCGCTAGCGGGCGTCAGCGTGCCTTCAACACCATTACTAGCCGCTACTACTGGTCGCCGTAAGTAGACACCGAGTCCACCTACTATGGTCATACATTTATTATGGTATGGTAGTAGCGCGAGGTAGATATTATAGCGCGCTAAGGAATCGGCAGCCAGTTCGTAGTGAGACAATGGGAGCGAGAGTGAGTAACCGGTCAGCATCACTTAAGATAAGATAAAAGATAAAGATAGTTTATTATTCAAGTAGGCATATTACAATGCGCTTATGAACGTCAAATAAAGCTACACCTAGCCAGCTAGCTTTGGCTTCCCAAGAATTGACTTGCGATTGCTATGTAACAATATGATACAGTGAACATAGGCACGGAAGAGGCACAGAAGTTCCAGCACTAGTGTCTAAAATACAAAGCGCATCTGAACTCAAATCTGAACAAGTTTGCAAATTTATGCGTAGAAGCCGGAGCACCGCCGGGCGCGACGTTCATCTGGGCCAACAGCACATCGCTGCGGCTCAACCTGCTTGTCTGGCGAGCGGGGGCCGCAGGCGGCGAACTACCATGCCCTGTCGCACGCTGGAGCGTGGCGTTACGGCCTGCTGCTGGCGGCGGCTGGTCCGCGCTTCCGGAAGACGGCGAGATAGCTGAAGTAACTGTCATATTTATACTATTTCAGTTTCTTGTTTAGTATATTTGAGGATTAGGAGCTACAGTTGGTGAGTCAACTTGACTCTTCGTATGCAGGTGCGTGGCACTAAGGCCTACGTGCGAATTAACCGCAATGAGTGATCTTTACCTATCTAAGAAACAACTTTGCCGTTTTGGTGGCCAAGCCAATCTAATTCTCTTTTTTTTTTGCCCGTTGACTTGGGATTGGGATAAATTGTTAAATCTTATGCCCAGGCGGGTGGTCTGGCGCCTGGCGCATGGTACGAGGTGCGAGTGGCTGCGCATGGTGCAGCGGCAGTTACACGCGCGCGATACCGTGCGGCTACCCGAGCGCGGTCTGGTGGTAAGAACTACTTTATCTAACTTATTCTCCTTCTACTGGAGCAAACTCGTAGCATTTATTTGTGTGTTTATCACATATATTCGTTCCTAAGTTATATATATCTCAAGCCTTATTGAACTTACCGTGCGACTAAGATAGGTCGATTTGTGTAAGATTGTCCCTGTTTTCAATAATAAGTTTACGAGTAGCTAAATTGGCCTTAAGGCAGAGGTACTAACTAAAAGGTTTAACCTGATGCCTTGCTTTCCCAGGTACAAAAGTAACCTTCGATATGGGAACACGGTACCTACTGATTACTTGTTAAATTTGTGACTTGTTGTGAAAAACTGTGTAACAGAGCTTCACACATTTATTTATTAGAAAGAATCGGTGACCCTGTCGAGCTGGCCGTAGAAGAAGGAGCTTCACCAGCCGGCGTAGAAGGCGTTCCAGGAGGCGACACAGAAGCGCGCACATGGCGTGGCGGTCTCGCGCCAGCACTAGCGGCAGGGGCCCTAGCAGCACTGTTGGGTGCTGGTGCGGCGGCGTTATTACGTGCCCGTCGGGCATCAACCCCGCCGCCCGCACGCCCCGCACATCCTCATCCGCAGCTCTACACTACAGAGCCGGGGAAGAGAAACGGAAAGACTCTCACGCCACCGAATGGTAAGTAAACGCGCGATTACAACAAAACTTGATGACTGCCGATTTAATGTTACGTTCTTGCAACTGCACAAGAGTAGGTATAGCATGTAGGTATGGGCTATCTGAATAACCTATGCGCTTACTTTATGTAAGTATAGGGTTTGCAATCCGAATCTGAACTATATGAAATTATCCGGATCTGGATCCAGATCAACGGATCTTCTCATACATTTCAGATCTATCGTGCAAACCCTATGCGAGTATTATAATATGCTGTATACTAATAATTAATAATAATAAATAATAATTCAGCCTATATACGTCCCACTGCTGGGCACAGGCCTCCTCTCATGTGCGAAAGGGCTCGGGCTATAGTCCCCACGCTAGCCCAATGCGGATTGGGGACTTCACATTACACCTGCTGTGCTGTATACTGCGTTACAAAATTAAATTCAAATATGTACCTAATAACAGAAAGTAATTCCAAAGTTTATCTGATACTGGTGACACGTATTTTTGTAAAACATTTTATTTAATTTTTTTTTTTTAATTTAATAATTTATTTCGGATAACAAGACCCATACATTACTTATTACACAATATAATAATAAAAATAGAAACATTTAAAAATTCATTTTATCTGCCGTCCGTTTCTACTAAAAACTCTTTTAATATTTAGACGTTGACAGTAGTTCCTTACATCGGCTTCATGTTCAAAGGTGAATTAGAAGAGATAAGCCCGTATGCCACGTTCAGCATGGGCGGCGGCGTGACAAATACAGGCACGACAGGGACGACGGGCGCGCGTAGTGGCTGCGCGCTGCACTTACACACGTTTGGGCGCGCATCGCCACTGGCGATGGCGGCGCCGCCATCACGTCCTAACTTACTACATCACGCGCCAGGTAAGTCTATTATTCTAAGACGTGTCCTACGACTAGCGTGTGATGCCAGGCGTGTGGGCGGCGGCACGACAAACCCGGATATGACCAACATTTGCACGACAGCCAAAACTGGCAAGTGACACGTGGCGGTTCTGCTGTGCTCATACTTCTACACTTTCGCGCTTGCTGTTCACCGCGCCATCATCTCGTTCTAATCCTAACTTACTACATCTTAGCACAATGACAAATTACAACGTAACCACGATACCAAGTGTATTTTAATACGTTACTTTATTGTCATTAATCTTGAATCACTTGGGAGCAATTACCAGAGTACAGGAAAATCATTATTATTTTATTTAGGTCACGTTTCCACGGTTGTTCAAGAAAAATAATATAAAACTGCACGTGGCATGAGATATTGCTATAACGAATTTCCGCAACGATGAAATTCTGAGAGATCTATTTCACTCTTTATGGTCCCGCGATTTTTATCAAAATACCAGGCAAGCTCTTTTCTTTTCAATATAAATGAAACTTAGTTATCGGTTAGTAAAAGCTTTGATTAATAAAAAAGCGATGGTGGCCTAGCGGTAAGAGCGTGCGACTTGCAATCCGGAGGTCGCGGGTTCAAACCCCGGCTTGTACCAATGAGTTTTTCGGAACTTATGTACGAAATATCATTTGATATTTACCAGTCGCTTTTCGGTGAAGGAAAACATCGTGAGGAAACCGGACTAATCCCAACAAGGCCTAGTTTACCCTCTGGGTTGGAAGGGCAGATGGCAGTCGCTTTCGTAAACACTAGTGCCTACGCCAAATCTTGGGATTAGTTGTCAAGCGGACCCCAGGCTCCCATGAGCCGTGGCAAAATGCCGGGACAACGCGAGGAAGAAGAAAAGCTTTGATTAATAATTATGCGATCTCTATTTTTTTTTAAGTTTCTAGCTTACACACATTCGCACCTAATGTACTTATAATATGTAAGCTTAACGCAGCTGTTAAAATCAAATTAATATTAAAATAAAGCAATTTAAATAAATCCCTTAGGATAAACGGTGTTACCTTCTCCTTCTTTATTCTCTTCCAATCACGTTAAAAGCTAAATGCAAACCTTACCCAGTGCATGCTTGTTTATTCAGTTTCTGCAGGCATCTGCCGTAAACAGAGACTCGCAGGCGGTTGCCGATTTCAATCTCGAAAACTCAAATAAAATTTCGATTCCCGGCCATTACTTTTGTGAGGAAATAAAAACCGCGAACCATAAAATTTCTTCAGGGGCCTTTAAAGCATTATCTTCCGCGCCTTTTATGCAAAACCCCGCGTTGATTGCCTCCAATAAAATACGTCCTGCAGATTTTCGCAATAAAGCGCCACGAGGCACCGTCGTGGAAGGGGGAGGCAATATCCGCTCGATCCTTGACTTTATAATTGTGTGCTGGTCTTACAACGGGCAGAGCTGTCCGGCGCAGCGCTAGGGCTGTGATATCTGACCTAATCGCTCGCTCGCAGGGCTTAAAAAACTTCCGTAACACCTTTTGATTTTTCAATATTTAAATAAAATATTATCTTGCATTTTAGCTTTCATCTTTTCTTTTATACACAACAAAAGAAGCCAACTGCCTAATCTGATAATGGGGAAAACTGTCCTTAATTAAAATAAGAATGAAATAATTATACTTACCTAAAGTGGATTCAATAAACAACTGCAAATAATGTATACAAACTAATTAACCCGCGTTACTTCGTAATCTCGCACTTTTTAAAGACAACCATGATCTTATCAACACTTAATATACCGACTTGAATCATTTTTATGTTATTTTTTTTAAAGAAAACAACATTCGTCTTATAACCTAACATTTATATGTTAGGTTATAAGTATGTCAAATGCTTACAAAATCTGTCATATTTGTTTACTTTATTCGCAATTTCTATAGAACTCAACTTTAACCCTAACTAGCGACCCGCTCCGGCTTATCACGGGTTAACCTTTGCAAATTATTCACTTAAATCTTCCTAAAGAATCAGCTTATTGATAAATAAAAATCGCATGAAAATCCGTTCAGTGCTATTTGAGTTTAACGCGAACATACAGACCGAAAAACGCGGCGAGGGACTTTGTTTTTTAAAGCTATATCTAGCGTTTCTGCTGCTGTTGTCTTCATTTTATTGTACCTAGTATTAAATTGTCTTAATTTTGTTGTAGGCAAATATATGTTGATCAGATTTTCATTACCTTTAAGTTTATAATATACCTACTGGTATTCGTCCGTTCTCAATCCTATTTTCACTGATTGGGGATTGAATTCCATAAATCTTTCCTTATCGGAGTCATGCAACATTAGTTTTATATATTGTGTCATTGTCTTGTCAATCGATCATGTCATTGGCTTGTCAATCGATCATGTCATTGGCTTGTCAATCGATCATGTCATTGGCTTGTCAATCGATCATGTCATTGGCTTGTCAATCAATCGTGTCATTGACGAGTGCCTTGATTCGTATTGTCATGTCATTAAAGGTTAGATTTGACAAATCTGCGAGTCATCGTATATGACACAAAATATTTTAAAATTCTACCTTCAACGGTTTAGGCTGTACGTTGCTTGTCAAAGTGTAACGAAACTTTTTTTATGTTTAAAGATAGAAGTAACGTGACAAGTAAGATTTTTTAGCTGCTGGTATTTGGTAAACAGATGATGGATAGTTCCGTTGAAAAAGTTTATAAGACTTGCTCGGCTGCAGCCGACGGTTCCCGCGCAACTTAAATATTTTAAGCTAAACATAAAATAAGAAAATAACGAACGCTTAACTATTAAAACTCATTACCGGAGTCGCGGCTACGAGCGCGACAGGATATTAAAAAAACGCCGTAAAATAATAATAGTTCATTCCCGAGGCATTATCTCTGGTTCCATTGAGCGAGTTTGCAATTTCCGCGAGGAGCCTCCCCGGCCTTCCACTTTGCCGGCTACAGGCTCAGATGCAGAGACATATATCTAAATAGTTGTCCTATGTACTGTCACCTCTATGAGCATAACTAGGGTAACATTAACAAAAAAAAAAATGAAAAAAAAAATCACTCAATCAAAAATCAATCGGAAAAATGTCACTTCTGTGGACAATATTACTAAGGAAAAGGATTAGGATTACTAAGAATAACTAATCAGATGGATCCCAGACCCGGTGTGGAACCTTTCCACATTAAAAACGTCATTAGCATAACGTATATTTAAAAAAGTTAAGATTACTACGACAAGTTCTGTGGGAATGTTCTGTGGTGGGTCTATGGACAGGCTTGTTTCGCTTATATGTGTAAAATCATTTATTGACAAGGGTTCTACAGCGACTAAACTAAACCAATAACTAGCTTAAACTTAGCAGTTATTTTAATTTACAATGTTAATGTTAGCTTGAATTACATAATACAATGACCTGTGATCAATAACAGTATGTGATAACCACTCTGATGTTTAAGTTTTAACATACCAAGGTTTCAATATACATACGTATGCAAAAGCGGCTATAGTTATTAATATTTACAATACTAGTTGATGGAGGGTAGATTTAGTTTTTTTTTTCTGCCAACAAACTGTACTGCAGTTTGGCAGATTAGTAGTTTAAGGCTTTTTGTAATCTTCTTTTGATTCAAATAAATTAAAAAAAAAAACATGAAACATCACTAAGTAACGCTACTATAATATGTAATAGGAAAAAATACAAGAACTTAACTCGAGTTTTTATTTTCTTTCTTTCTAAATTACGGTATCGGCCAATAACATATCACCTTTGTGTATTTTATATGAACGTGTATGGCGTAAACAAAATAGGTTAGTTTATAGATTGCATATTATACTAGTCATTCTATACAAATATATGATACATACTTCAATGAAATACTGTGAACTACAATAATAGATTCAGCATATTACAAAAAAAGCTCTAATAAAAAAATGAAGTTGACCATATATTAAAACTAAAAACCTCTTCCAAAAATACCATTACACGAAACCAATTTTTTTCATCACTCGCACAAAGGAATACTACTAGACTACCTAAAGTAGTGAGGTGGAAGTCACTCACAAATAAAATAAAAAGTATTATTGGCCGGTACAGTACGTATTTTATTATATGCTTATAAGTAATATACAAAAAGTATAAATTTTAATTAGCACGTGAATTTTTATCTCAACAAAACTCCATGTATTAACTGATTGCCATTCTAAACATTCATTTAAATCGATCTAACCGTAGACTAGTCAGAGAAATGAAAAAATACATTTAACAGTTATTCTATAAACTGAAATATAACTTCTAAAAAATATAAATGAATTTTCTACTGAAAGTATGAAATTAATATCATGAAGTCCGATTCTCTTGTTTTGAAACTACTTATTATGGATAGGATCTTGTCCATAAATGTACCTCACAGATCATATCCATAAGAGTTTCAGAATAAGAAATTAAAATCAGAGGGCCTACCGCGAACAATGAAGTTCGCGAACTTCGGGCATATTTCTCCTTTACTCCAATAAAGGCATAATTAGAGTGACAGAGACAGTTGCTTGAATTTTACAAACTTCGATTTTTGCGGTTAAAGCCCAGAAGCAGGCTCCTGGAGGCGTATTCTGAACAGTTTGTGAATTTGATCTGGATTTGCTGTATATATATGATCTGTCAATATCAAAAGTGATGTTTCTGCTTAAAATCACTATTCTAGTTAATATTCTTCGTTAAACAAATCTAGATCAAATTCTTAAGAGCCCTTATTCCTTGGAGCGTTCTCCGATTTCACGAAATAACGCTCGATAGATGGCGTTGGCGCTCGGTACGCAAGCGCCGGCAACGCGACGCGCGTTTCAATGCAGACTAGAATAATCTTGATAGTTTTCAATATAATTTCAAGTAACATTAATTTTAGTGTTATATGATATCATATGGGCACTCTTTATTTTATTTTATATGCACAGTAGTTTTTTTATTATGTACACTACTACTAAGTGTACAGACTACAGAGTGTACTATACCCTTGCTCTTTATTCTGTCTCTTTCACACCAATGGAAAATGAAAAAGTTAGTAAATGACTGCAGGTATAAATAAAGTACATTAGTGCGATAGAGAGACAGATAGTGTTTCGTTGTCGTGACGTAAAAGATTGGCATGTTGGCTATGCACCCATGGCGCCTAGCCAACATGACAATCGTTTGCGCATGTTAGTGCGATAGAAAGACAGATAGTGTTTCGTTGTCGTATCGTAAACGATTGGCATGTTGGCCACACACTTGCTTGGTGCCTAGCCAAAATACCAGTCTTTTGCGTATATTAGTGCGATAGAGAGACAGTAGTGTTTCGTTGTCGTATCGTAAACGATTGGCATGTTGGCTACGCACCCATGATACCTAGCCAAGATGCCAATCGATTGCACATATTAGTGCGATAGAGAGACAGATAGTGTTTCCTTGTCGTATCGTAAACGTTTGGCATGGTGGCTACGCACCCATGCTGCCTAGTCAAGATGCCAATCGTTTGCGCACATTAGTGCTATAGAGTTTCAGTGTTATTTGAAATCACGTTAGGGTTTGTATTATTATTTTTGACCCGAATGAAGTCCATCCAGGTTCTCATGATGGAGTCAGGAGTTGGTCGCCAGGAGGCCTACCGCGAACCACGTTCGACGTGTTGCCTCTCTGTCGCACTTGTAAATTCGTACGTAAGTGTGATAGGGAGGTAACTCGTTGAACGTGGTTCGCGGTAGGCCCTCTGAACTCCTAATCTATTCATTATAATTCCATCGTGTTTGGGCTCAAAAGATTTGGCCTGACGAACACCATCGATCTAGATGAGGTCCAGGGTCTCATGACGGAGTCAGGAGTTGGTCACCAGAACTCCTAATCTACTCATCATAACTCCATCGTGTTTGGGCTCAATAGATTTGCCCTGATGAGCACCATCAATCTAGATGAAGTTCAGGGTCTCATGATGGAGTCAGGAGTTGGTCACTAGAACTCCTAATCTACTAATTATAATTCCATCGTGTTTGGGCTCAATAGATTTGCCCTGACGAGTACCATCGATCTAAATTAAGTCCAGGGTCTCATGATGGAGTCAGAAGTTGGTCACCAGAACTCCTAATCTACTCATTATAATTCCATCGTGTTTGGGCTCAATAGATTGGCTCTGACGAGTACCATCGATCTAAATGAGGTTCAGGGTCTTATGATGGAGTCAGGAGTTGGTCACCATAATTCCTAATCTACTCATCATAACTCCATCGTGTTTGGGCTCAATAGAGTTGCCCTGACGAGCACCATCAATCTAGATGAGGTCCAGGGTCTCATGATGGAGTCAGGAGTTGGTCACCAGAACTCCTAATCTACTCATCATAACTCCATCGTGTTTGGGCTCAATAGATTTGCCCTGACGAACACCATCAATATAGATGATGTTCAGGGTCTCATGATGAAGCCAGGAGTTGGTGCTAGAACTCCTAATCTACTCATTATAGATCCATCGTGTTTGGGCTCAATAGATTTACCCCGACAAGCACCATCCATCTAGTTGAAGTCCGCGGTCTCATGATGGAGTCAGGAGTTGGTCACTAGAACTCCTAATCTACTCATTATAATTCCATCGTGTTTGGGCTCCATAGATTTGCCCTGACGAGCACCATCGACCTATCTTCGATCTATCGAAATCTTTTGAGCCCAAACACGTTGTAATTATAATGAGTAGATTAGGAGTTCTGGTGACCAACTCCTGACTCCATCATGAGACCCTGGACCTCATCTAGATCGATGGTGTTCGTCAGGGCAAATCTTTTGAGCCTAAACACGATGAGGTTATGATGAGCAGTTTAGGAGTTCTGGTGACCAACTCCTGACTCCATCATGAGACCCTGGACCTCATCAGATTGATGGTGCTCGTCAGGGCAACTCTATTGAGCCCAAACACGATGGAGTTATGATGAGTAGATTAGGAGTTCTGGTGACCAACACCTGACTCCAGCATGAGACCCCGGACCTCATCTAGATCGATGGTGCTCGTCAGGGCAAATCTTTTGAGCCCAAACACGATGGAATTATGATGAGTAGATTAGGAGTTCTATTGACCAACTCCTGACTCCATCATGAGACCCTGGACTTTATCTAGATTGATGGTGCTCGTCAGGGCAAATCTATTGAGCCCAAACACGATGTAGTTATGATGAGTAGATTAGGAGTTCTGGTGACCAACACCTGACTCCAGCATGAGACCCCGGACCTCATCTAGATCGATGGTGCTCGTCAGGGCAAATCTTTTGAGCCCAAACAGGATGGAATTATAATGAGTAGATTAGGAGTTCTATTGACCAACTCCTGACTCCATCATGAGACCCTGGACTTTATCTAGATTGATGGTGCTCGTCAGGGCAAATCTATTGAGCCCAAACACGATGAGGTTATGATGAGTAGTTTAGGAGTTCTGGTGACCAACTCCTGACTCAATCATGAGACCCTGGACCTCATCTAGATCGATGGTGTTCATCAGGGCAAATCTATTGAGCCCAAACACGATGGAGTTATGATGAGTAGATTAGGAGTTCTGGTGACCAACTCCTGACTCCATCATGAGACCCTGAACCTCATTTAGAGCGATGGTGCTCGTCAGGGCAAATCTATTGAGCCCAAACACGATGGAGTTATGATGAGTAGATTAGGAGTTCTGGTGACCAACTCCTGACTCCATCATAAGACCCTGGACCTCATCTAGATCGATGGTGTTCGTCAGGGCAAATCTATTGGGCCCAAACACGATAGAGTTATGATGAGTAGATTAGGAGTTCTAATTTATTTTTATTTATTTAATCTTTATGGCACATAAGAAAACACACTGTACAATAGGCGAACTTAATGCCGGTCTAATGACCAACTCCTGGCTCAATCATGAGACCCTGGACCTCATCTAGATTGATGGTGCTCGTCAGGGCAATTCTATTGAGCCCAAACACGATGAGGTTATGATGAGTAGTTTAGGAGTTCTGGTGACCAACTCCTGACTCCATCATGAGACCCTGGACCTCATCTAGGTCGATGGTGTTCGTCAGGGCAAATCTTTTGAGCCCAAACACGATGGAGTTATGATGAGTAGATTAGGAGTTCTGGTGACCAACACCTGACTCCAGCATGAGACCCCGGACCTCATCTAGATCGATGGTGCTCGTTAGGGCAAATCTTTTGAGCCCAAATACGATGGAATTATAATGAGTAGATTAGGTGTTCTATTGACCAACTCCTGACTCCATCATGAGATCCTGGACCTCATCTAGATCGATGGTGTTCGTCAGGGCAAATCTTTTGAGCCCAAACACGATGGGATTATAATGAGTAGATTAGGAGTTTTGGTGACCAACTCCTGACTCCATCATGAGAACTTGGACTTCATCCGGGTCAAAAATAATAATGCAAATGCAAACCCTAACGTAATTTCAAGTAAAAATGCGTTTTTCAGAAAATCGCAGCCAAATAACACTAGACCCTACTCATAGTGTTGTGTTCCTGCCGGTGAGTAAGGTTGCCAGAGCTCAACGAGGGTGGGAGGGGGTTAGGGTCGGCAACGCGCATGTAACTCCTCTGGAGTTGCAGGCGTACATAGGCTACGGATACTGCTTACCATCAGGCGGGCCGTAAGCTTGTTTGCCACCGACGTAGTATAAAAAAAAGGACCACTGTAAAATCCATCAATAAGCGAGAGTCTGTTGTTAAGCATAGTGTAAAAAATGAACTTTTATTAAGATTTTCTAATCGCAGTATATAGCACTTCTCGGAACTCCGTAGCTGATTACGAACTCAACGAATGCCTGACAATCGAGCACAGGTCCGTCCTCTAAGCGCGCTCCGCGCGGACTGAGAGCGGGGCGTCGCTGCTGCGTGATTTATACGTGTTTTAAAAAAATATAAATTTACGGCAATGCAGGTCCCATAGTTATGATTTTTTTTTATATAGGTTAACATAAAGTTACAGTTTGCTATAATATTATTTTTAAAGCAAAATATGCGTACAATTTGCGGAAAAAAAATATAATAAAACCCTGTTTTCGCCAAAAAAATGAAGAAAACTCGGAAGGTATTTTATCAGTTTTTTCAAATGAATCATCGATTGTTAATCATTCCAGCCCCTCGTACGAGATATGTTGAATCAAATTGTAGTCATTCATGTACCAAATGATTCTTGTTTACAGCAAAATTGAGAACCGAAACGCCACATCTCACTGCAAAATTTGGAAAAGACTCCCAAAAAAACTCATTAAAAAAGAGGTTTAAAAGAGAAAATGAAAATTTGAACTGTTGGAGCCGCTAGTTTAGGAAACGATTATTTAAGTACGTTACCAGTTTTTGAATAAATACTAATAGTTACGTCGTAATCTTGAATGAAAAAGGAAGCATTTTACAAAATACGCTCGTCTGTAGGAATAAGGACTCTTAAACTATCATTATAATCAGAATACGCCTCGCGTGTTCTGCAGACCATAATTATTTACACGCAACGTATTTTCGTGATAAAAATTCTGCGCTTTGTGTGACATAATAACGTTGTATGTCTACAAATATTTGGGAGTTTGATTACTATCCTGAACATTTTACAAGCAAATAACATAATATATGAATGACAGGCAAATTTCGTTTAAAATACTTGGCAACATTCACTACGAGAGTGACCCAGATACGTACTTATTTTACAGTAAATTATTTTTGCAAACAAAATTAATGCTAGAGCTCAATTATTTATTAGCTTAATGAATTGTTTAAAACCACCAAGATATTACATTTTCCTACGTGTAAAATAGAAACCCAAGAGGCGTTTTTATTGGCCACTTCCACCCAGCTTGCGCGCCCTTCAGCGCCGTAATTAAACTACTTCATTTCAGTGAGAAAATTTCATTAAGTCTGTGCGAAGTGTGTTTCAAGCAGACATGCTCGTTGTAAAATTTCAACATTTGAAAATACTATAGTGCATTACCAATAAATGCAAGAGGAAGCTGCAATAAAACATACATTATTCTGGATATTTATTGGTTTCTCCGAATGCGGGAATATTTGCCAAGAATCGGTTTTGCGCTAGATCACTACCCCCGCAGTCGATGCAGTTCACGACTCAATTCCCGATCTCGTAACATATATATTCTCTGTGCGAATATTGAACCTACATGAGTTCACAACTTTATTGAGTCACTAGCATTTATATTTTGAGACGATAACGCGAATCATTTGGCGCATTATTCGTATATCGTTTATTGTTTCACAGGAGGAGGTTACTTACTGATCGCTTAGCTTTTTGTATGTTTAATAATTTATTAGATGTTTCTGCACTACACACAGAGTCTAATTTCGTAATGATAAATAGTAGGTAATTTAATTTTTGCCAAGAGACAATGATCATTGATATTGCATCGATTGCAATACAATTGTTTAATTCTTATGTGTGCAGAATTCGGCGGATGTTCGAGCGACTCGGAATCAAGCGGGTCACCGTGCGCCGCGTGTGCGGAACTGTATCGCGTGCCCGCCGGTGCGCGGCACACGCCGCACGCTCATACGCGGTCACATTCAGGTACTACTAGAGGCCCTCAACAACACATAACAACTCATCTACACCATCCATCTTCATATCTTAACATTCATTACCACCATCACCTTTCATAACAACACAACATCATCCCAGTGTCACATAATTAATTCATTAGAGATATAAAACATCACACAGACCTTACGGATCCAGCCGCCCGTACACTTCGCGGGGACTGGACCCAAAATTTTAAACGCATAATAAAAAAAAAAAAAAAAAAAAAACTAGAGGCCCTCGTATACCTATACCTACAACCCAGCTAGCCAGCTTCATTGCGCACCATGCGATCGCATTTTCAAAACCAAATTTGGCTTTGCAAGCCATATTAGAGCGTTCCGTGTTTCCGAATAAAAACAGTTGAAGGAGTCGCCGTCGTCGGATACGGCGAGGAGGACTATATATATATATATTTTACACGAATTCCGAGTGCGCTTTTGCGAGACGCTAGACCAAGTGAAAGATCCTGGAAAAGTAAACAGACAAATTTGCGCATATTTTAAAATGCGCGTGCATATTTTTTTTGTAAATGCCAATAAAACAAAAATTGCTAAGATAAGACCTAGTGTTATGGTTTTCCCCTGAACATACTGAAAGTTAGTAGTATAATAGTCACAGCAGCTCATTTTATGTCACGAACACTAACGTAAATTAGGTGTAAGTTACTTCACACTTAACTCATAATATAAGATCATGGGGTAACTAACCATTTTTTTTGCTCAGGGCAAGAGAAACTGTACGAGGATTCGCCACAAGTGTTTCTCTTGCCCCAACGTTTCGATTACCTCATCTAACTTTATCAAAATTATGACAGAGTCAGTATGCGGCGTGGAATCGAGCGCAGATGACACGTCGTACAGCGCGAGTGGGCGCGGGGACCGCGCGGTGCGGGGCGCGCGCGGAGAACGGAGCGAGCGTGGAGCGCGCGGGCGCCGGCGCCGGGATCACGCGCCTGCAGTAAGGTAATATTAAATATAAGAGGAGTAAATCTTCGAATATGGTTTTATATTGAGTTGGTTTCTCGTAGACAATAGTTTTTATAATAAAAACCACACATTTCGCAATGTACAGCGAGCTGCAAATTTGCATGGACGCATTATGAATGAATTCATTCATAACGTGGCCTTGCAATTTTGTAGTTGGGTGTAGGATGGAATATTAAAATCTTGCTTGAGTTAATATGCATATTTTTTATCTGAATTAGGTGTAGGTCATAAATTTACTAAATTATAAAATATTAACGTGTACCAGTTTCATAATTAATCTTCGTAGATGGATTCTTCGGTTAGTGGATTATTGCTAAGTGGATTACTTAATGAATTTTAATATTTATTACATAGCGAGCAGAAGTATTACTAGGACAAAATATTGACAAAACTGTCAAAAGATAAACGTTATATATATTTCTCTAAATATATATAACGTTTCATCGCAATAAATACTTTTTAATATTTTTTTTTTGGAACAGGTATTGCAAATAATTTTATTTTACTCCGGTCTACTCTACTAGGTCTCTTTTGTCAATCGAAAACATAAACATTCTTCTGTAATATCTTCTGGTTTTGATGTTTGTCATGGTACACTAGAGTGCTACAAATAAATTTGTTTTCTTTCCATAAAAGCCACCGTTTCTAAAGGAGCGGTAGCGGATAGGACACGGATCCTGGTTCGGTAATAAGTAGCTCGACCCGGAACTAGATCCCTCTTCCAGCATGGCTTCACGCTTTTCGACTGGCGCGAGGCACGCGCGCTGCAGATTGGATCCGATTGATATTGACTCTAAATTCGACGAATTCCTATTGTTCCACATTGGATATGCATTGGTTCACTCGACATTGTAAGAATGCCTGCTCGCTCCGCATGCCGCCGATGATAGTTGCCTGCCGTACGTATGTTCGGATAAGTGGATTCATGGACTCGTCTCTGTGCACAGGTATGGCGAGAGCATGCGCGGCCGGGGTGGTGATGGCAGTGCGTACACGCGACGCGACGTGCTTTAAGCGCGCTGTGAATACGCTGGGGGAAAGCTGTGAGCATTAGGATGGAGTTGAGCGCGTGGTGATTTCTAGTCTTATTTGTAAATATAATTCGGTTAAAACTTTGTAAACAGTCCCAATGTTGTGTGGCGTGGTGGCCACCATTTTATTAAATAACTCAGTTTTCTACATATGTTTTATTTACTCCCCTTATTTAGGTAGCACAGTTCTTTAAATTATAGTCTGTTTTTTTTTAAATAATTCATTTTAAATGTAGACAGATTTTATAATGGCCGATTTTTACTAGATGATTCCAAATAAGATAAAATAGTTGTAAAAGTAGTTTTCAGCACGTGCATTTATCGCACCACATAGATCTAGTAGTATGTAATTGGCTTTATAATCACTAAATTATAATAGTAACTACTACCTACTGTTCGTAGTAATAAGCGTTCAAGAAAGAAATATTTACTTACCTTCTTTTAGCTCAGGAGAGTTTCTTGCAAAAGTATGCGTCATGGCGTGTAATTTAACCAAAATCTCATTAAGTACTGAACTTTTTGCTAATGGAGTGTAGAACTATTATATTAGCAAGAGAGGTTGCAGATCTATGCATTGAGAGGCAAACCTTGTGTATATAGAGCTGTCGGAATGTGAGGACTTGGGCTTCTGCGTAAAGGCTTTTTGAGCATAACTTTTAGGACAGATCGTTGAGCTCTTTCGACAACAAAATACTATGCTATGACAAAATATGTTCAAGACTGACTGACAGTTAAGGGATAAGGGTCAGGTTATGAGCAAAATTATTAATATCCCTTGGGGCCGATAAATAAATAATTATATTGAAGAGATTTGCGTGTATTTTTAAGTGACTAGACCTGTTAAGTTTGACGACGGGTCGCGTACATTTTTAAACGGACGCATTTTACCGCGGGTGGCTATTCTGATGATCTGCCATCAAATATTCACACAGCCTGACAAATCACGCTCTGGCCCCTGAATATCCGTTATTTTCATGGTATTGAGGGCTTACCCACTTGGTACCTACTTATAATAGCTATATTTCATATCCCCTGGAGTATTGGCACTGGATCAGTCACGTCTATTGCAAGCATTCGGATGGTGGACTAACATACCACCACTAAGTGAATGCCGCTAGAGAGTCGTAGGCCCAGGCGAAGATGGCAAGACGACATATTTTTTAACAACTGGCTGAACGAAGCACAGAATCAAAAGTTGTGGAAATTGCAGCCCAGCAGTATTAAGACACTTAGAATGGGTATAAAATTTGGAGAAAGTTGTTTTGCCATGACTGGTTGATACTCAACTGCATATCGGTAATCTCATAGCATTTTAATTGGCCGGGCAGTTGAGTTGAGCAAGAAATCGGTTTATGGAATTCCAGTTGAAATTATTTAGCTCTTTAAAAACTCATATTAACACGCTTCGAAATTACCGATATGTGTAATTGTGTAGAGATAACATGCCTCCGATAATATAGGTACCTATCTAAATTCAATTTATGTTTTCTTTCCGTCGCGTTAATTTTACTAAGTATTTGCCACTGCACCGATTCACCGGTCGACACACAAGTCAACTGAATTTTGTAACTAGCTACGAAATGAACATTATTTGCTACAGTTTTTACTATTTTGTTAAACTGATTCTCGGTTTTCAAATAGCCAATTATATTTAACTACAATTTCTAGTTCATAATTACTAATTATCGGATATACAGGTCATAAACTAAAAGAAAACTACATTAAGAACTGATAGATACCAGTAAAGAGGAGTAAAATAAGTAGGACAAAGAAAGCCCTCTCGTGCAACTTTTATATAACCTTTTCTGAATCGTCATCTTCAATTCTAAACCAGAACATCTCACGAACATTTTCAGATGAAAATGTACTATTGACTATTTTTCGAAATAGTCAATAGTACATTTTCATTTAACAGGAAAAAAAGTCCGATAAAATAAAAATTTACGCACCAGTTTGTAAGTCTGAGCGGTCATCATTTTATCTTAATTTTCTTGCCAAATTCTTAGCAACTATGATGGCGTGTGAGAACTTTTTTTATTATAACATTGAAAAGCCTATGTCCTAAAGCTAATGATTATAATATTTTGAGTTTTATTTGACAATTGTATTTTGTGTTTCATTAAAATAGATAACACCACTTGTGAAATTAAATATTGCTTGCAAAAACTGCACTTCTGCGAAAGAAATAAAACAGACGAATATCAACGGTTTTTTAATCTCACTTCAACCCACTTCCTACAACTAAAAAAAATCAACATCGCTCTTTCGGTACGACGAGAACGAAAATGCAGAACTTTCGCCTCCAATTATGGTTATACAATCTAACCTATGCCTTTACCACCCGTAACAATTATCCATATCTTAGATCCAACTTACACTAGTTCATCATAGATACGTGATGAATACCTACACGAATACACGTCGGTAAAAACAATTCTGTATTATGTTTCCCTAAAACTATTTCAAAAAACATTGGCGTTGCATCCTCATACCGGGAAATCGAGGGCAACGGGCTACGAAACAATGCAGTCGTTTTAATGAAAAACGTTTAATCCATCGCCGTCAAGCTCAGCTTTAGTAGACTTATTCATTTGCGTAGGACACAAGTAGTGTAGGTAGTAACTAAGTATTTAATTCACCTGGAAATTAGTGTATTAAGTTTAGTGAGAAGTACTTTGAAAGGTTGACACATTAAATAAAAGGGATTTTGTTAAGGGGAATGGCTCGACATTATTTTTAAAACACGAAGGGTACGATGACAGGTGTTATCACAATACAAATTTGAGAGACAACTGTCACCGTACCCTTCGTGTTTGAAAAACACTATAGTGGAATAATATTTTATGTATTAACTACTCATATCCATATTTTTTTAATAAATGAAAAATAGGAAAAGTTTACCACCATTTGGGGGTTCGAACTCACCGCTGTTGGACACCGGCCTATCGCTCTACTGTGCTACCAAAGATTTTTACTGACTAGTGATCACGACGCAAGGGTTACACAAAATCCCTAAACCTTCCCCAAGAATCACTCTATTTATAGCTGAAAATCGCATAAAAATCCGTTCAGTGGTTTTGGAGTTTATAATATAAGCGAAAATACATATAAACAGACAGACGCGGCGGGGGACTTTGTTTTATAAGGTGTAATGATAATTATACAAAGATTATCTGTAGGCACTTATCAAATTATTTAGAATGGAATTTGATATTCTACAGTAAAATACACACGAATAAGTGCGTGAGTTACATGACACTACCCTTATCTTCTGGTTTTTGAGGTTATGAGATACGTATCTGTATAGCTGCCACATAGCTGCTTTTAAGAACGCGCCAAATATTAAACTTAGAAGCCATAACCCCTATAAAGCAATCGACCTTACGGAATACAAATATTTATTTAATACTGAAAGAGACTATAAATAATTCATTATTTTTAATGGTGTTTTGTATTTGGCTGAATCAAGTACATTATGAATCCAAGAAAAATCCATAGATATGTAAGCTATATAAATAAAGTAATGTAAGGTAAAAGTACTAGTGCTCGACGCTGCACTAGTACTCGACATGGGCACTTTATGTCAAAGTGACAAGGATTAAGTTCGAATACAGAAAAATCTTCGTTGTTCAAATTTAATCTATATTTCTATGACATAAAGTGCCCATGTCGGTAACTAGTGCAGCGTCGAGCACTAGTACTTCTACGTTATCTACCTAAAATAAAATGTGTACAACGATTTTTAAAAGCATTCCTAATATTAATGGGAGCCATTACCCCCATTATGTTAGCTTCAGGTGACCGCTGTCACTCCTCGTCACCCTGCCACCCGAGTCCTGTCGCTGTGTCGCCGTGGCTGTGACTAATGGCGCCTGTGGTGACAGATAACAAGAAACAAGAGCCGAGTTTATGGTTATCTTTTATAATTTCTAGATTTTTTACGTGACCTTTCCGAGTAGAAATGAAAATATTGATACAAAATGTACATCCTATGTGATTAGTTATGTAGGTGGCATCATTTTACAGTAGTCGAAATCTAAACTTTTTGTCTATTGAATGATTGTTAAATTGTGTCCAGATATTTTTCCTAAAAGTTTTTATTTTTCACATATTGTTACGTATATCAAAAGTACATACAAAAAGCAATTAATTTAATGCTATGGTCAAAGTTAATACCCTCAGGAAAGGTAAACAAAATGAGTACATTATACACGGTTGTGACAAAGTGTCCCTCAGTCGTAACATTTCGGCATTTTGGCGGCCAACTCCACTATTTAGAATTATATAATAATTTTAACATAGCTTAAGTCACTCTGATACTACTACGCCAATTCTAATGACAGCTCATAAATTGAAATCCATAAAACCATAATAAAGGCTGTAGAGTGGACGAAGAATTGGATACACATCATACATACAGACACGTGAAAAACATTTTTCTGCTTTGGCAGTCGGGCAATAACAGCAAATCTATATAATATGTGTATAAAAATTTATTTCTAAAGAGTGCCTCTGAATTAATCAAATTAATTAAAAATGTCACGACCACGTGACTATATGTCACGAACGTGGACTCAAAAATCAGTGGCGGTGACATAATTTTGGCCACGACCGTGACAACGTTCAGTATTATCTAAAAATTATTTTTGACTTAGCAAATGTTAAATAATTAATCTCGAATGTATGAGGTATATATCATATCCCAACAAAAAGATAAATGCGAAATGAGAGACATGTTCAATATTAAGAAGTTGTTGACTTGCCGACAAAAGAATTGAGATCTATATGGGTGCCAAGTTCTGTGCTGTTTTGAAATTATAAAGGTTTTGAGTTAGGGATGTCAGTACTTTTTGTACAGAAATTACTATAGTATTAATCATGAATGTAGTTTTACCCAAGCTAAAAAGGAGACTCTTGCCAACGCGCGGTCAATTATCAAAAAAAATTCCTACCTTCATGCCAAATATCATTTTTAGGTCATCTGGAAGTGAGTTAGGTTTTTGATATATAAGTCATAATTAACCTAATAATTATCAATATACATATATTTATATTTTGTACCTCTCGCCTTCGAGACAACGGGGTGTTGGGGGTCTGACGCCATAGCGTTTATAAGGGAAGTGGGACGTAGGATTAGGGAGAAGACCTTTGATGCCCGCGCGGGTTCGTATAGGGCTCCTGATATCCGTGATACACGCCGATCCGTAGCTACGGGTTCTTAAGCCCGGCGGTACTAAGATCACGAATTTCACGAACACGCCAAGGTACGTACCTCGTACCTGCGTTCGCGACCGGATTCACGTGACACGCCGTGACACGCCATGATACGTAGCCCGTACCTGCGTTCGTGTGCGGAGCTTCGGGCTCGGTTCCGTTGGATAGGTACTTATCGCACGTCTCGTAGGTTCGACACGCCCGGGAGAAAAATAAATAAGGCCTAGGTATTATTGAATTGAGTTACCACTTAGTATTGTATTTTTTGCATCGATTTGAATATAATGGTTATATCTAAATAATTTATGGGGTTATCCTGTTTTTTGTATAACCAGCCAATGATTAATAGTCAAAACTAGCGACCTGCTCGTTGCATAGCACTAATATAAATATAAGGTGTAAAACTCCCTAGTAAGTATCATTATAATTATGAACTTAAGCAACGCTGTGCTACTGGTTGTCATTATTAAATCAAGAGAAGACATTTTTTTCTGTTAAGTATTAATGAAATGAATGAAACATACTTGTAAAAGCTTGCTACTATCAAAGAATATAACGTAGCCTAAATATAAACAAGGCAATCCTAATCCAAAGAAACAAAAGGGTCTGCAAATCTTCGGTAGGTATGATAAAATTGATAAAGGTAATACAGGTAAACAAATTCAACAAAAACACATGTACCCGTACACGTTGCCACGGAAAAAAAAGTACGCAGCTGCAGTTCTTATCAGTTTCGGACTTTCGGGACATTAAAGAGTACTGTTTATTTCTAGATTGAAGGTAATAATGACATATTATTGTTAGAGCGTTTTATTGTATGACTAACAAGCTAAGCCAACATACCGGGTTTTTTTTTGGAGATAAGAAGTGCAGTTGCACGTGCAGACAAAGATAATAAGATTTGCGAGCGACTTATTAAAATGAAACAAACAATATACATAAGTAGCTGTGGGCTTTACCTTTTATTCGTGAAGTTGAAAGAAGTGACCGCGATGTTTTGTTTTACAAATTCGTGGTATTTTTATTTAATCTGGAGGGAGCAGTTTAGAATTTTGAACTCACATTCATTGTCATTAGTTACTCCTGACATCATAGTTGGTCTCCTGACACACAGTGTTGTTGTATTATTTTAGCAACTCGTTTGTGTTCCTGCCGGTGAGTAAGGTTGCCAGAGCTCAACGAAGGGGGGGCGGGTTTAGGGTCGGCAACGCGCATGTAACTCCTCTGGAGTTGCAGGCGTACATAGGCTACGGAGACTGCTTACCATCAGGCGGGCCGTATGCTTGTTTGCCACCGACGTAGTATAAAAAAATATATATTAAAGTAGCTATTCATTGTAATTAATGTTTGGTTCTTTTCATTTATTACTCATTAATATTTAAAAGGCCTTACTATTGAAAATAAATTTTAATTGAAAAGTAATGAAACGGAATTAGAGCTATGAATAAAAAATTCATGATAAATATTTATTCGTAGCTCTTAGAGACCGCATCGTATCTTCACTCAACGTCGCGGGCGGACCGAACCGGCGTGTTCTTAAGATACGTGAAGCCGTGATCACGCCTACACGGATCTACACGGATTCACGTACCCTAATTTCACGTAGCCGAATGTCACGTGCGGAACGGACCAGAAAACCGTAGCCGTGAATCACGAAACCGGGCGCACGGCTACGGGTTCACGAATCACGGACACGACCGCGAGCCCTAAGTACGAACTTCGTACTTCGTACCTGGTGCAGAGGTTGGTCATCGCTATACAGCGCGGTAACGCGGCAAGTGTGATGGGCACCTTTGCACCCGGTGCAGCTCACGGAGGTCGTTTAAGATAAGATAGTTTATTTAGCATTGTACTCGTAGTTTATTTATATATTATTGTTTTGTGTGTATTTGTTTCTAATTGTATGTCACTTTAAACATATACATATGATTTTTTATTCAATCTAATTTACGATATTTTTCAGTTTTCAGATCCCCCCCCCCCTATGTACCCCTAACCTAATAGTCTACCTTGATGCGAAGTATCAAGTTTCTAGGTCATCTGGAAGTGGGTT
This sequence comes from Cydia pomonella, assembly GCF_033807575.1. NCBI lineage: Eukaryota > Metazoa > Arthropoda > Insecta > Lepidoptera > Tortricidae > Cydia > Cydia pomonella. The sequence goes on along the minus strand of NC_084708.1, from coordinate 18,814,131 downwards.
AGGTTTTTGATTTGAAGTCTTAATTAATCTAATAATACATGATTTTATTTCATCTAATTATCAATAATTTTCAGTTTGCAGATTAATTCCTATATAAGCACCTAATAGTCTACTTTGATGCTAAATTTCAAGTTTTCAGATAACCTAGATATCTGAAAGTGGGTTAGATTTTTGTCAGGTTTTTGATCTATAAGTCAGTCAGTCACAAAAATGCCGGTTTTTTAAACGTTAATTTATCAATAACTGTATATGCTACGTGTATGAAATATTGTATTTATAACAAGCTAAGGGGCTTAAATAGATGAGCTAAATTTTATGTGTGTAGGTTAATAAGGTTTCAAGTTGTGAAGGAGTCAAAAGTAGCTCAAATTGGTAATATTACACACGATTGCGTTGCCAGTGCCACCTTTTTCTTTCAACTTGACTGGCCACGCTACCGCGTGTCTAGATATTACAAACAAGAACGTGAAACTAGTACTGACCTTTAAAACTCTAACATGGCGGTGACGCGTTTTTTTTTTTTAATTAACGCAAAGAAATAATTTTTTGACAAAACTTCTCCCTTTTACCATTTGCAAATCTGACCACAACACAGTATTGCTGTCATTAAAAAAAAAAAACTTTGAAAAAAAAAAGATAATTTTTCGTAAAGATAATTTTCTACCGAGTACCGTATGTTTATATTACCACACGCGGGTATGACTCGACTACTGTTCACAAAACGTATGTGGATCAAAATTATACAACGTCGTTATACAGAATGTTTATTTAGTCACCTGCAATAATTTACGGGGTGAATATACATATAGGTCATACTGAGCAACTTTTACTATGGGATCAACCCCAAAATCACTTTGTCAAGTAAATTATTAATAAAATAATTTTTTTTGGATGTTAAAATAGTATTACCAAAGAACCGATATCAGATAATTTCGTTCTAATACCTGATTCTTCTCTTTCACGAAAGCAATTTAAGTGATATATCGCTGAATGTTTTTTATAACGAAGTTTGGGTAAAAATAAACCGTTTTATAACGTAGGTAATAGGTACATATTGGCGATATATCGTGCATAATTGAGTTGATATTGCTTGATTTACAGTGAGGAACCGATAAGAATATTCATTTCAGATATCTCTTTAACTATATTGTTACTTATTTTATGATCTAGAATAAGTAACAATATAGTTAATTTTGATGATTCACGTATGTATGATGGACAAGGCAGGCAGGAGGCAAGGTTTGACGTCGCGGGCGCCAGAGGTCAGATTTAGAGTTTGGCGGGAGAGTCGCAGGGGGAGAGGCCCGGCGTCGCTTAATTAAGCGGATGTCGAAATGTCGCATTCAAAAGCGTTTGATTACAAAGCCGGTCTTCATAAATTCCTTTTATTACGATTCCACCTCCCGCTACAGGTAAACCGACCCCCTCGTTCACTTTCATCGTGTTTCTAATATCTTTTCAATAGCCTTTTTTAAGTTCCTCAAAGAGATTCGAGGATGATTATATAAAAGATGTTTTAAATATTCATAATGTTTATTCTATTCTATATCCTTTATAAGCTGACTAAAAAACTATCGCTAGTGATGCTTGGTGACTGCTTGTCCATTCACGGTGAAATCAATGTTGAGTCTGTCTCAGCATCGCGTAGAATGTGTACGACGACTTGATAATCTGCACATAAAGACGCACAACTGCTAATCTGATTACACGTACAAGTCGATTTAAATTATGGTTTGCATTTCTAAGCAACATACTGTTTTTTTCATTTGCAATTGAGTAGTTGATAAAAGCCAATTGATACACGTCTATAGAGAACAGCGACTTACAACTTTGTATGCCAATCGAACGTGCGCTGAAATCAAACGATGTTAGAATAATATTGGAATCATATCGGTTAGCTATCTTTAACGCGGGCGTCTTGCTCGCACTAATCCTTGTGCAGATAATTCTGAGCAAAATGAACGCGTGAATGACAGCTAGGTAACTGATGATTCCAATATCATTTTAATACCAGTTTTATATCACTGCACGTTAAATCGCATTACATAAGAATATTTTAGTTATAACGGCGTAACGGTATTTAGGAACCCTCATAGTCCCTCGACCTCGAGTAGTCTGAATTTTACCAAAAGTTTTAAAATTTACCGTGACGAAAGTCTCAAGCGAAAGCGGGATGAACACTGCAGCGGGGCGTAGAGGGCGACGGGCGGCGCCGACGCTACAACATATAACAAAGGGCAAGGCGCGCCGTACTTCTTTCCCGACCCCATTTGGCCCGACCCATTCCATCCCGTACACCGCATCGCTAACTTGTGCACTCTGTAACAGTTTTTTTTACCTACTCAATTAAACTCCCTTGAATGAGATTTAATAATTGGGTGGTTAAAAAAAAATTGAATTCAGGACATTCACAGTTTATGCAGCAGCCGTGTTACAAATTGTGAACAACGTTCCTAAAATTTATTATTGGAACTCTAGTGGTACCTTAATAATGACGAATGTTTTACTGTGTGGGCTCACCTCTACAGCAACCTCGTTTCCATAATAACAGTAAAGAAAGAGCTCGGTAAGTATGCACATTAGGAACATCACCATAGAGACAAATTCCAAAGAGGCCACACTAAGCTGTAAAAGTAAAGAATATAAAGTTTCAGTACACCGGACCGGAGGTACAATAGCTCTTCATAATATTAATCATTAAAACGTAAAGACGTTGCATCCGTTGAGAAGAACTTACGCCGACAATTTTATAAGCTGCCATACAAAGAATCCAACCGCCAATAGCAAACTGTAGCAACACTGCTCCGCCAAAGATCGCTTGCACCTCGCGTGACGTGCTGTAAATAGTAAACAAAACACTCAAATTCTAACTTGCGCTTTGGACTGATTCCTGAGACACATTAATCATAATATAAGATAGGAAGGTGCTCACTCGCAAATCTTATGGTGATGCTTAATACAACGAACGAGGAGTGCTGTCGCTGCCGCGCCTACTTGTTCTCCAGTTTCACGTGCCCGTTCGTTTGCCCTCTCTGCCAACGACTCAAAATCCATTCTGAAAATGATTTCAATTCAACATGCATTGTAAAACATAAATTATATTATGTGTAACAAAATATTATAAGAATGCAGCACTCACTTCAGTATGGTTAGCTGAGTCTTGCACTGTCCGAGTATGGTGGCTATAAAGGCATCCATAGTGGTATTAGCAATCCCAACCAACGAGGTAACGTAATACGTGTACAGGAGAACAATAAGGAACTCGGGCCAGGAGTAATAACCAAAGGGTACCCAAAGTGCGAAAATTACGCGTGTGCCGCCCAAGCGCGCAAGGAATGGAAAAATAGTCCACAAGGCACAGGTTAGCGCTGCAGTTCCTGCGTACACCGCTCCAAGCCGCGACGCTCCTTGCGCTCTTTCTATCAGCAGATTTTCTCTTGTTGTCTCTTCCGGATTATATGCCATATCTGTAACACAGACATCTGCAGGGTAAAAATAATTCACGCGCAATAACAGGTGTTTGTTGAATGGTCTTACCATCAAAGTCTTGTACGAGCTTGGCGATGCGGGATGCGCGGGCCATGAAGACGATCTGCTTGGCAATAGAAGTCACGTGACAGAGTAGAAGGAACATCACACGCGCCAGCGTGTCCATATCGCCACGCTCCTACAAAATAACTTCTGTCAACACGCTTTGGACCGTTGAATTACATACCTACGTGTAATGATGACTTGCTAAATGATGCTAAAAATTTCCTACTTTCTCGCATTGTCCCGTCATTTTTGCCACGGCTCAGGGAAGCCTAGGGCCCGCTGGGCAACTAATCCCGAAAATTGGCGTATGCACTAGTTTTTTACGAAAGCGAGTGTCATTTGATCTTCCAGAGAGCGATCTTCCAAACCAGAGGGTAATTAGGACTTATTGGGATAAGTCCGGTTTCCTCACGATGTTTTCCTTCACCGAAAAGCAACTGGTAAATATTAAATGATATTTCGTACATAACATCCGAAAAACTCATTGGTACGAGCCGCGGTTTGAAACCACGACCTCCGGATTGAAAATCGCACGCAGTTAGAAACAGTTTTTAGAAATGTCTGGAAAAAATAATGGAAAATTACTAAAATGGAATGTTTCATCTTCATGTAAATTTCAATGAGAATTTTCCGAAATGTTCTCATGTAGAAATTTTTCAGTTTTCGAAGCTTTCCAGCAGAGATGAGAACATACAAGGACGTGCGCTTCTATCTAAAAGATTCTTCGTGTAAAGCATATCCTACAAGATGTATTACTTAGTACACTAAATACCAGATAAGCGTAGATGAGCTCTTGGACCAGATACGTCGAGGTTACCACAAGCGCGAAGCCACAGTAGACGTCATGCGTTGCGCGTGCGATGCTAGTGAGGAGGGAGGTCTGGGGTCCGCTTGCTGCCGAGGGGGGCAGCCGGCAGAATCCGCACCATCTCAGTGTGCGCAGGAGTGAAACCACAGAGGCGCCGGCAAGCGTCGCGCTTTTACGGCGTGCCCACACTCTGTTTCGCCATAGATAGAAAGCAAATAGATTGTCTAAGCTTAAGAAGTTACTTCCTCGTTATAAATATATATGAGATTGTTTAAATTACCAAACAAGATGACGCCATAAAATAAATCGGTAACTGTATATTCACACTTCGCGTCAATAAACAAAGGGCTCCTATGCTCCCCGCCCGTTTCTTATACAAGTTTCGCGATTTCGGGGTTGGTCCCAAAAAAGTTGCTCAGTATAATCCCAAAACCTCCCCGGAATCGGGAATGTACTTATTTTTTGTCACTTTGTATACCAGCTACTAGCACTTTTGTTCCTAAGACAGCAGTCAAATGTGTCTAAGACGACTGAAATTTGACATTTTAATATTATACTTAAATAAGATAAACTGCAAAAATGGTAAATATATAGTACCAATGACGAGGATAACGCTCTTGATTAATATAGCTAATATAAATAGTAGCTAGCTAAATTGAAGAAAAAAAAACAACAGCATGTAAACTTGACGTTACAGTCATTACCGATATCATTAAGTACCTATGATCATTATGTTACCTGTTTCTTTGGTACATTTTATGAGCAGAAGTCAATAAGTATATAATAACGTCGGAGCAATCAATCACTCTTGTATAAACATGTTCATGTAAAAATGAGGCATCCTTAATGAGTCATTACTAAACGTAATTTTAGTGATGGAACACAAGGCACAAAGCTATCCTACTTGGATAAGAAAATATTATTAATCTGAAAACATTTTTTTAAATTGATTAAACATATACAATGGAAAATAGATTCTAAGAAATGAAAAAAATGAAATATGGTAGACCGAGGCGAATCAGTACCCTAGTGTAAATTTAGTCGATAGCGAAACGTGACGTACGCGTTTGAGTTTAGTCTCATTTTGTATGGGTTTTTGAACAGCGCGCCAAGCGGGACGTTTTGGAAAGTCAAAAATCTCATACAAAATGACACTTAACGCAAACGCGTACGTCACGTTTCGCTGTCGAAAATATTTACACACAGGGGTACAGTACCCCTAGTGTAAATTTGATCGACATCATAACGTGACGAACGCGTTTGCGTTAAGTCTCATTTTGTATAGGATTTTGAGTTTCCAAAACGTCCCGCTTGGCGCGCTCTTTCTAAATCCAATACAAAATGAGACTAAACGCAAACGCGTACGTCACGTTTCAAAATCGAATTTATTTACACTAGGGGTACAGATCACAAGGCGAAACGTATCACGGCGAAAAAGCTATTGCAACACTAAAATTGCTCCGTACGTGTTTCCTCTTAGCCTTCAACGCCAGAAATAAGAAATATTTTTAATATCAATATATTTTTTTTGTGTGATCGATCTATCAAATATGATTTCTGCTAAATAAAATTACCTATGTCAATTCAAAATATTTTTTTTTTAAATATAAGGAGGATTTGTATTACATTATTAAAGTCATTATTAAAATCTTAAATGAAGACTGTGGTACTAATTATATTTGTGGAATGAAATGGGTACCAAGATACTAACTTTGATATTAAACCCATTAATCGATTCTAAAAAGGACCTACTCGGAATGTTGAAGAAAACACAAAAGAAAAACCACATGGACAAAGGCAATTATCATAAAAATGTTCAGCAGTAACAGAGGTACTAAGCCATAAATTCTGACAACTTAATTACGAGTAGGTCTAGTAAATAACCGCAGTCTAATAAACAATTTATGTTGGAAATACAAACAGTAATAAAAATAAATACTTTTATAATAAAATATTATGAATACTTTAAATTCCACAAACAATTTTATTACTTATTTGGTTTATCAATATCCAGTAGAATATTTAGTAGAATTATAGTAAATACATTACGATAGACTTGCGAAAAGTAGAACAATCGCAACGAGTGGCGATAAATTAAAACACGACTGAAGGGAAGACTATTCGCACATATATCGTATGTTTTCCAATACATATGGCCCTTTAAATTTTCGACCTAGGAACGTAAAGTACTAATTACCGCACTGGTGCGGTAAAGTAGAACCATATGTACTGCAAACAATTTATCATATGTTTATTCAAGTGTTTGAATTGCTAAAATAATTATACTATAAATTACCTCATCACGGGCGAACAAAGACCAAGGCGGCTATTAAATGAAGTAAGACATCGGGCAGTGATTCCAAATGCGACGTAGCTGTATTATTTACTAATGAGGTAATTAAGGGCTGTGATATAATTACTCGTCCCGCCGAGAGACAGGTACCGCCCATCCGCCCCAATTCATTATTAATTAACTTATTAGTTGTTCTTTGCCGCCAAAGACGTCAACTGAAGCGTGTAACTACAACCCAATGTCAACCTTCGTGCTTCCCGACAAGGCTCTCGATAAGGTGCCGAGCACGATAGGCTTAGCGTTCAAAGGGTTAAGTTAGTACGAGTTTATGACTTTAACATGTCGTCGTCGAGTTCTATTAAACATTTGCTTTAGTCTTCAGCAAGTTGTTCGACTACTGACACGTTAAAACAATACGTTCAAAGATCAAAGGAAAATAATTAAATGTAACTTCATGATATTAAGTTTAGTTTAATTTAGTTTAGACGGAGTAAAATTACTTTAATCAACTAACGGTACTGAATTGAAATACTCCCAGAATAACCAACGACGTTCGAGAACTAAACTTCGTGAAAGCAAATAGTTGTTCGCGATGTTGACAGCAAATACCATCATGCAATGATCACGTGGTGTTATCTATCCGATACGTTGCTGGATCAACTAGGTATAACTTTTAATGCCAGAGTTAAATCCGACTTAAGCCTTTTGCAGTAAAGCCTTTTGCGGCTACAAATGTGCAAGTTGCGAAAAGTTTCTAAAATTTGGGAAAGGGTCTTGAAAATTTAAGATAATTTCACAGGGAACTAAGGACACTTTACTTTTGGAAATGAATAATTTCGATTCTTATACAAAAATATATTTACTTTATTATAATATTATATTATATTTACATTTACTTATTTATACTTAGTTACTTAGCTTGCACAATTTTTACATGTCTCTGTTTAGTCCGATGGTTGACTGGTAGAGAATGTCATTGGGCATTAACTCCGCCATTTGTTGATATTTTTTTGTATTTTGTGCAATAAAATTGAAATATATAAATAAAATATCAGATTTTCGCAGTTTCGGAAACTTACCTAAAGCACGTCAGTGGCTCAGCAAAACTAATATTAGCTTAGCACCCCTGAATACAAAAGTGTATGCTAAAAGCTTTGCTGACTGTACCTACATACCTAGTCCTAATTTCCTGAAGTAGACCGTTGATATGGATCCATAATCTTCTAAAAATTAACCAAAAAAGAACAATGATCATTTTGAACAATTTGTACAGACAAATTCCTGTCGGACTACAGATTTCGAAAGTAATTTTCGTATATTTATATGATACATGTCTCGTATATGAGCAGATGCATATTTTGTTACGTTGTTAGACGTTGTTACAGTTAGATGATAAAAAGCTTTAGCAGCGATAACACTACCTTACAGAATAATCGAAATAAATCTTACTTAAAGTGATATCCATCTTCATCAATCATCCACTACAATGCAGTGCTGGACATCATAGGCCATCCTAAATTATGCCTCGTGTATATGTTTTCAAGAAGAGGCTAGTAATTGTACAAGATAGATAGCTTTTACACAACGCGCGTGTCTCATGATTATTGGCGCTAATTACTACTTTGTGCATATGAAAACTTAGTGTCACCTTCCTGCTATTTATAACTTCGAAACGTGAAAATGCACTTGCCTGACTAATGTCACAGGCGCTAAAGCACAATGCTTCCATTGCGGTGATACATTTCCACCATCTATATGGAAACCTGTGTATTTATTAAAATTATAAGGTAAACACCTATCCAAATATTTCCTATCCAAAAAAAATGGGAGTCAGTATTTTAACGCCATCTATACAAAATCTTTATATTAAAGCTTAGGTAATTGGCAATAGATGGCAGTAAAAAGAATAATGCAACTACTCAACAACAGATGGCCTTTATATCACAAAGTAATTGGTATATACTTACTTTACTCTTTGATTGGTATATTCATTATCCTAATTTATAGTGTCAAATTATAAAAACCGGCCAAGTGCGAGTCGGACTCGCGCACCGAGGGTTCCGTACAAACCTGTAGGTATATAAGTAAAAGTTCACCCATCACGACAATTGAGTCATATTAATTATTAAAAATATTTTTATTATAATATATGATGTAATTAAAAATTTACGGTTTCGCAATGTTTCCTTTATCTGTGTTATAAGTCGTTGCTTCGTACCAAATTTAAAGATTCTGAGGTCACGGGAAGTACCCTGTAGGTTTGATTCCCTTGCGCGTGTCGAAAATTTGCGGCATAAACGGCTGTATTTTGTGATTGCGTTGTCTTAGAAGTTTGACTTTTTCACAGCTCCAAGGAATAGTAGAACTGAGTATTTGATATAAATTATATAGGGTTCCGTATTTTTCCTTTCGAGGTACGGAACCCTAAAAACAGCACGTGCTTTTTTCTTCAATTGTATTACGCACCTTTTTATACCTTCGCACTCGGAAAAAAAATTTAGTTAAATTTAGGTCAAGTGCTGATACAGGGAAGTTCAAAGTAAAATTGATTACCTACGGATGACCAAAGAAAAATATGAACTTCAAAAAACATGATTGGAACCTACTGTAACCTACCTGGAGCATATTGAAATCTTCAGGAAGATGTCACAGATTTCAGGCTGCAGACAGTTTGGTGCCCTAAGATTCCTCTTTGCGTGAGGTCAATATATATTTGAGTCTGTTCGGAAAGAGAAAAGTCGTGGAAAGTATTGAGCCCCATACATTCCACAACTCCTCTTTCCGCACAAACTCTACCCAATATCTACGTAGGCAGGTACGTAACAATAAAATGGTTACGGACCAGCGACTTTTTTACCAATCACTTGGTGGAAAATCTGTTAATTACTAATACTTTATGAAACTTTTGTTGAAAACAACGAAGATAAATAAGTAATCTTTTTAGAATACTTTTACCAATTGTCCTCACTGAAATATTTATATTTACTTTAGATACAGTACTTACGAAATAATTAAATAAATTACAGTAAAGTTTTCAGAGCGACGGCTGTTATAGAGGCAAAATACTAACCCGTAGAATATTAAAATAAATTACTGTGACAACTGAAAATTATTTTTATTATAATGATAACGACAGGTACAAAAACTTATTACTTTTAAGAAATATTTCGTCTAAAAGTAAAAATTAACATAATTGAAAACAATTATGGTTATTATGAAGTATCCAATGAATAACTAAGATCACTTAACTTGTTCGAATTCAGTTTCTGTTGGATGCTATTTAAATAAGTACACTGTGTTCAGTTGTCCTGTGTCTAGTTGAGCAGCAAATACGACTCAGCACGTCACGGGCAAAAGCGAATGCCCACAGGAAAACGTATACAAATATAGTTATTATTGCAGTACCAATTGTCGTCGTGAATGAGACCTGCGGCTCACTCCAGTCCAGGAACTTGTAGATATAGGGCTCACCATCTCTGAAATGGATGTATGTTTAAAGGCAAATGGCAAACAAATCAGTAAAACAATACAACACAACAATAAAAAAAAGGTACAGGTCAACGGCCTCGTTTTCGAAAAAAAAAGATAAAATGTAAAAAAAAAGTAAATTTTTGAGGACAGTTTTTATCTTTATTATTAATTTTCGAGTAATTGCGGATATTTCTCTGTGACATTTATGCTTGAAATGAATGCCCTAATTCATAAGCCATCGAAATATTATTATTTTTTAAATGTGCGATAGGTAAATGGATAGATAATGGTACATTAACCAAGTGCAGTCGTGTTTGGCGCCATAAAATTTGGAAGGGGTGCATTTTAAAAATATATATTCACAAATATATTTTAAAAAAACTTGATTGTTATTAGACATACAAGTAGACAAATTGTGCGCGAGGTTTGTTCTCTCAGTTCAACTTGCCCTCTATGTCACACGCCTGTGCACGGACAAAGTACACAGTGCACACCCTTTTACTGTAACTATCAGCTTGACGTTCTTAGAACTCGCGTGTACTGTACTAAAATAAAAATAAAACAACTTACGCGCCAGTGCCTCCAGCTTTCTGATATATTTTGGAAAATACAGTGTACACGACACCTAAAAGGAGAGGCTGGTATATGTGTGCTAAACGCACTGGAGTCCGAGATGCTAATAGCTCGATCAGAACTAACACGGCATTAAAGCCATGCAATGAAGTTTCCAACCAGAAATATCGATCATGAATACTGTATTTACCTAAAACATCAACATTATTGCAAAAAGATATCTCAGTTTTTTTTTTAATTAAGTATAGGTTTCATAATAACAATATTGAACAACGTATGGACAACTACACGAAACCATCGGAGCACGTTGTTGGAATTTGAAAATTAACCACAATTAATTAAGAGTCATACCCGTGAAATTTCTTAATACGAAATAGTTACCTAATTCGCAACTTACTAGCATTTTTGGATAGCAATCTCCAATAAAGCATGGTGACAACGATCGCCAAAGTGACGGATATGTTATAAAGTACCCAGTACATCGTTACGTACCACGGTGGCTTGCCTACCTCTGAAATCAAATAAAATGTTGTTCATTGTCATATGTAACTAACAACCTTATGTATAACCACCTAACATACAATAATTAAACTAACGAGAATCATACCTTCAAACGGGTTAATAGGAAGAGAAGAAGGTTCATTGTAACATAGAGAAATAAGAAGTAATAGAGTGCTCACTCCATTCATCAGTTTTGGTACCAAAATGATTATTATATTCGCAGTCGACATCTAGCATCAAGTAGCGGAACTCTCAGTATTGCTACTCGACAATAGATATCGCGGCAAACAAAAAATCTAATGCTCAACGATTTTCAGCTAATATTATAACCAGAGTAAGTGTAGGAGTTGAAAATAGAGTTCCGCGATATCTATTGTCGAGTAGCAGTTCTGAGAATTCCGCTACTCGATGCTAGATGTCGTCTGCGAATATAATAATCATTTTGGTACCAAAACTGATGTATGGAGTGAGCACTCTATTACTTCTTATTTCTCTATTATTGTAATGACAATTTTTTTACTAGCTTCCGACTCTTCTGAGCAATTGTTTGTTTCATAAAATTATTGACAAAATCTCTCAATTATTCAAAATAAGCCAATTACCTACAGAAGTGCATATAATATTGCATAGGGAAAAAGTCTCATGAATCACCCAGATTTCAGAGAAAATTTTGTTTAGGTCAAATGCTTGTAGATGTCGTTTTAATTGAAAAAATAAAAGGTCATCTAAAATTCGTTCCAAAACTACCAAAACAATGCAAAACATGGCTCCTTCATGCCACTGTTCCCTTAACGATTGCAGTGTCATCCTCTTTGAGGAGGACTTTATATTCATTACCCTCCTTTTGTACAGCAAGTTTAGCAACGAACAAGCTTTGAGTTTTGTTAGTGCATTCACTAACTTTCTCACCAAGGTAATTGTAACTACTATTGAGTTCAAAATTGGTTCATAACGAAAACAAAGAAGTCAAAAAGAAAGACGGGTGTAATGCACGTGTGATTTTAACCCAGCTAATTAAAAAAACTGTATGTCTGTGGTTTGCAAAAAATCGATTTAATCAAGATCGTAGATCCAAAATCCATTAGCACCTAATTAACTTTGGATTGAACATGATTGATGTGTTAGACGTTAGCCCTTAATAGGATAGAGTTGATACAACTGGCGTGATTATACTTTTAAATGTTATAGATTGAAAGGTGGCGTAAAAAAATACGGCCCGCCTGATGGTACGCGGTTACCATAGCTTACGCTCGCCTGCGGTCCTTTAGAAACCTGTGCGCCTTTGGAAAATACCAGCAACATTAGACGTTCACCATCCTTTAAGCCATTATGGCAAATCTTATTTTTTAATCATTTCAAACTACATATAGAATAGAAATATAAGTATGTATATTTATGTATGTATGTATGGTATGTTATTGTATTATTTTTGGTTGTTGTTGTTAAAGTAGCACCGCCCACAATCTCTCTGCTTTGCCTAATGGTTGTCTGGTAGAGAATGCCTCATGGCATTAAGTCCACCTTTTGTACTATAAGGTTTTCTTTTGTACGATAAAGATTAAATAAATAAATAGAATGAAAAACAACTGTATGATGCTGATTTGAATGACCATCAAAAAGCACAAAAATGAAAAGTAATATTTATAACTCACCCGGTAGCTTCTTTTTCAATGCACATATTGATACAAAAAGGCCGCTGGCTCCCATAGCGAAAACCAGTATTATACCCCAAGTAGTTAAATAGACGAGCCATTGAGGCACCGCAGCTTCAATCAAAGACCACAATAATATCCCCAGTGCCAAAGTAGACTCCAAGGCCCGCAAAATTAGCATTGCTAAAGGCGAATCACTTTGTTGCCAAGACGACGTGTAGAATTTTCTTAGATGCTCGTCTTCACAAGAAGTTTTAGCAAAATGTACCATTTTTCACTGAACACCACTTAATTTTTTTTATTTTGACAGTCATACATGGACTCTTGAGAACCAATATTAGTAGTAAAATTTGCAAAAATAATGAGAAAATTAAATTTACAATTTGAGATATAACAGTCGTTAGATATGTTCAGAATCGTACCTAAAAGGAAGGAGCTCGCAAACTCGGTGCGCTGGTGCAAACGCGGACAGCAGTCTGCGTCGTCTGGCAAATTAACTTGAGAGCAGTGGACATCTTGGTGAGCGATTTCATCACATTAATCTCAACTTTATAAAAGCCTAACGTCAATAATGATCATTCTTACAGAATTTATATACCGATACATATCACACTTATCACAGGTCTTCGCCTATAAGCCATACAAACTACATGCTTACGAATAAAGTTAATTAGTTATACTTTACATACTTTTGTTTATCACGAATATTTAGTTATAAAAGTGACTGAATTTTTAAAGTACAAAAACTTTAAATTTTATGAAAGGTAAGCTCTGTTCCAAAATGACCGTTTCATTATGACACGTTTCAGTGTGCAAACTAGCATTTTCATGCACATTTATGTGACATTTTTTAGCATCAGGACTGAATATGCTAGTGATTCTGAGTTAAGAAAGCAAGAACGCAAAATCACCAGGATTTGTGAGAATCAGAGTCCCTAGTGTAAATTTATTCGATTTCGAAACGTGACGTACGCGTTTGCGTTCAGTCTAATTTAGTATGGGATTTAGATACAGCTTAGGTCACGTTTCGAAATCGAATAAATTTACACTAGGAGCTCAGGTCTTCAATATTTATTTTAGAAAATGCCTATTAATATTATTGAATGCCTATAAGGCAAGCAAAACAAACATTTACAACATTTAATAAAAATGTATTTACTAGTAGTATATTTACAGTAACCTAGTAATAAAAATAAACTTAAGTAAAATATTTACAAAAATATATTAAGTACATATTCTAAACATTACAGTATAATTTAAATATACGGAATGTTTATTTATTTGTCAAGTAAATCTAATCCAAACGCAACAAGCTGCACTAAAATTGTTTTAAAATATTTGCAACTACATATATGGTATAGAGGAACAAAGCTTTAGAAATGCTCCTCGTAACTTTATCTGGAATTCACGTCAGTATACTCGTATGCAGTTTTAGGCAACGTGTCATCCACGATGACGCGCAGATTTGTCAAATCTAACACTTATTAATATGACATTACGAGTCAAGGCACGCATCTTCGTGAATGACATGATCTATACAGGATGAAACTGATGATGATGACCATCTAACAATAGAATAATTAATGCAGATGATGTAGGACTTAAGAAGACAACTCTGAAGCTTTTTTCCTCTGGGATTAGTCTTAAGAATCTCTTTGCAGGTTCTTTTTTCCAGAACCCAACATGAGATAGAGTACATATACAATTAAATACCTGCAGGGCAAAATGATCTTAACCCTGCCACAGCCGCAGTCAGTAAACATACCTTTTCGGAAATATCATTACCCAAACACTCTATAAGTACTGTGTTAAGTGCGATTTACTATTACATTGCTAAAACACGTCATTTAAAAAATTCTATTAAGTACCTAACCATACATATTTGTATTTTTATCATAGATGCCGTCTCATATCTGCCTTCTCTGATACACAATTGAAAAGTGTGCGATTATAATGAAAACAATAATAAAAATACCGTAATCGATTTTTGCCCGTTACTGATTAATATTAGCGCTCATGTTTAGTATAATATGCTAGCGAAAATATAACCACCTGACTTGGAAACAAAATCGTATGAGCTTTGTTAGAAATCTCAAGCTTCTTACGATTAGTCGTTCGCGAAAACAGAGCTTTTAAAAATGACAAAATTCTGGATATTTCATACGAAACAGTTTTAAGTCAATATAAAAATGTAATAACATTTTATGTTATTTAGACTTAGGAAAATGTTACACAGAACATTTTAATGTAGGTACGTTTTGTAATAACAATGACCATCCTCAGCATCGAAATATGTTGCTGGTTTCACCACCACCGTACCGACGTGAAACGCCGGTATCATATCTTACCTACTCATTTTGTCATTACATATTGCGACATAAATGTGGACACAATAATATATCCATGTATCTGTAAACTCACATGGCACGCAAAAGTCATGATGATAATTCTATGAAAAAAATATATACTGCTTTTTCCACTGTCTATCAACGCGAGCAACAGAGAAGTTGTTTGGTTTAAATGATGCATTAGTCTTTCCGACGGAAAACATTTTGGAGTCAGAGGTTAGACATATCCACTGAAATCGGGAGGTGTAAATGGAAGGTTATGGCTGGTAGTCCGGATGAGCACTCCAGTTAGCTTGTCTCGAGCTATAGTGATGCCCCACAGCAATGAGTACACAATGATCAGACCTACTGAAGCAGCCACCACTAGCACAGTTGTGGGGCCTGGGCGGCTCCAGTTCAGGATCTCGTAAATAAACGGGTTCCCTAGCCTGAAAAAGAGTAAATAAATTACAAGGTGAAACAAAAATAGTGGGGATCTATTTAAGGGTATATTCGGTATCGTGTACTGATTAGGAAAAAGTAGAAGAAAACATTTCTTGACGCGAAAAAATATTATTATATTATTAACAAGAGAGAAGCCCTGGTGGCCTAGCGGTAAAGGCGTGCGACTTGCAATCCGGAGGTCGCAGGTGTAAGCCCTGGCTCGTACCAACGGGTTTTTCAGAACTTATGTACGAAATATAATTTGATATTTACCAGTCGCTTTTCGGGGAAGGAAAACATCGTGTACAACTGGACTAATCCCAATAAGGCCTAGTTTACCCTCTGGGTTGGAAGTTCAGATGGCAGTCGCTTTCGTAAAAACTAGTGCCTACGCTAATTCTTGGGATTAGTTGCCAAGCGGACCCCAGGCTCCCATGAGCCGTGGCATAAAAGCCGGGACAACGCGCGAGGAAGAAGTATATATTAATATATTATTAATCTATTAACAAGTCTTCATCTACTTGTACACATCTCCTAAACATCTTCAATTCAAAGTAAGAAGTACATCAATATCATTGTGGGCCGAAACCTAATATTATCATCTCCCGTCGTAGATTTACGTCTTAATGATTTTCATTGACATAGAACACGTCGTACCACGGATATTTGCGAAATATTACCTGCCTACCTATACTAGGTATATAATTTGTGCGTGTACGCAATGGACAATATGCGTCTTGAGCAAGACTGATGTCTAAATACCTCCGACGATCTACGACAATGTGCAAAGTGACGTTACAATATGCGCTATTATGACCGAATGAGTGCATAATCGTAGACGCGAAATTGCACTGCAATCGATTTTGTATTTTACATAACTACTTATACAAATAAATAATGACTTACCCATCAGTACCCCCGGCGACATAGTATATCACAGAAAACACGGCATACCACACGCCCACGCCGAGGGGCTGGTAGATGTGAGCGAAGCGAAGCGGCGTGCGAGAGGCAAACAACTCTATCAGAACCAGGATCGTGTTGAACCCATGCGTTACCGTCTCCAACCAGAACATGCGGTCTTTAACCTCAGCCATGCCTGTAATTTTAAGGACTTCATTTATTAAATAATAATAAAAATACTTATATAGGACAATATTATAGGACATCGTCATACATATTGATTAAGCTCCAGAGTAAGATCAAGAAAGCTTGTGTTATGCGTACAATCGGGATACAGGAACAAATATCTACTTATGTTCATCACACGCATATGCCCTTATCGATATTCGAACCCAGGACCCTCTGCATCATAGGTAGGGTTACTAAAACTGGAGACCGGTCATCTTTCTCTTTATAGATTTCAATTTTTTTAGGGAAAGGAACCCATTTATTTACGAGAATCTTACTCAACAATGAAATACGAAACAAAATATCTATTGGTACAGTTTCGTCAAATTGCTCATACAAAACCCAAAGGCGTTTACTGATTTCTCACCTTAGTCACACCTATGTTGGTCAGTTCTCTTGCTACTCGTTTTATCGCCATTGATAGTATTAACTGCCTGAACCCCAATACTACTACTTCACTGGCTCTGCGACCCGAAGTGGATCTTAGCCTCCGACATTAGATTTCGTCATTGTGCGATCTGACGCCATTCAGCCGCTTGAATGTCGCACAGGTCTTGCTGCATTTTTTCGATCCATCGGTACCTAGGCACGGTACGGATGTCTCTCAGTTGGTTACTCCAGTTAAGCACTTTTGGCCGGACGATCCTCTGAACCCCACAATACTTACCGGAAATTAACGCGACTTTGCAAACTGTTTTCAAGAGCTCGTTCTCAAATATTTATAAGTATTATTATATATTTTACGAATAAGCCTTTGAAAACAGTTGTAAAAACTTTTACAGAATCCTCGAGCAGCAATTCTTAAAAACTATAATGGCGGTTGTTACTCACTTGAATCAAACAGTAGTATCCAATACAGCAGAGTGATCACTATAGCTACAGTGCCAGATATGTTGTAGAACAACCAGTACATTGACACGTACCACGGTAGTATGCCTTCATCTGAAATGCAAACTTAATTATTTACAGTCATATAAGGTGAAGTGAGGACCAGATCGATTTATAAATAATAATGATATTAGACGTAAAGAAAAACGACGGTTTTTACCGGACTCCCACTGGTCGCATAACAACTTTTGTCATATTTTTAATCGTCATAATCATAACACTTTATGCATAGGATTGTAAGTCATAAAAATCTTTAGTCAGTATTATTCCTGTGCATAACTGGGTTTTTGTCATAAATGAGTTATGTCATAATTTTTATAGTCATAAACTTAATTTGCATAAAGTTTTTGGTTAGGTTCGTTAGGTATGCACAAAAAATATATGACAACTGCTATGTATGTCATCAAATATTATGGCTAAAAATATATGACACAGTATAATATCACTTTTTATTTGTATGAGCAATGATGATTATGACACAAGTTGTTATGCGTATCAAAGATATGACTAAAACTTTTATGCAACCCAATATGGACCCCGAAGAAACATATTGAAAAACAGAATTTCAATTTACTTATGTAAATAGAGATAGCAACAGACGGTTTAGAGTAGCAAGAGATAAAGAACAAAAGTTTTGATCCGTATATAACATTTTCACGTTAGGATTACAGGCGAGTGTAAAGCCAATAACAGAAAAGATTCCATTTATTACGTGACCATATTCTATTAAGACACCGAGTCGTCATAAATACGGACACGCATGCTAGTATTATGCACTCGCGCAATCTATCGTCCCGTTAAATAGTAAACATGGTCAACATCAAGTTCCACATCGCTGGCACAACTAACTGCCCATTTGTTAACATAACTTCAACAAGATAAGGTCGATAATGGCAGTTACAAGTAATTAAGTCTTGCGGTTTGTGTTGGACAAGAAAGGTGAGTTTTTCTTGGATATAGAATATGACGCGAGCAACCAAGTTTCGTATTTTCCAGGTGTTGAATTGTATAAAATGATATAGATAAAGGAAATAAAAACATAGGTGGAGTCGGAGCAAGCTCTACATGGCATTAACTAAGACAAAGTATGGAATTGTAAACATAAATATAAAATTTCTATGAAAATATGACGTTCATAACGACATTCTTACACTTTGTTATCTAAAATTTGGTGTAGAGTAAGCTTAAAATGGACCATAGTACAGAAAAAAGATAATTTGTACGCATTTGAATGTTACTTAGGGGTCGTCTATTAATTACGTTGGTTTGAAAATTGGTTTTGTATGTGGTGCAGTAAAGAATATTTACTTACATCACACAAAATTTCAATTTTCTAGACCCCCCCCCCCCCTTGTATTTTTCAAAGGAAAAAAATAGGTCTTTAATACGTACTGTCACACTTGACAAAACCCTAACCTGTTACTGTGACGTAATATGTGGATGAACAAGGGTTGTGAGACATAAGGATGTGTGTACATCGTGTGTGTGTTTATTACGTACGTCGCCATTCATCGCATATTTCACGTTGCTTAGTAGTATTCTTATGAATGTGGGCCAGTAAAAAGAGAGTGAAGCCAGCGACTCGGCCAAGGTCGGCCCGACGAAGCCTGTCCGGCGACCAACGACTTTCGTAACGAGTTAGATAACTTCGCATTGCGATCGTGGGTAAATACTGCGAGCGTCACTGCATACTAATTAAATCAAACTCAACCTATCTCTCAGAAACAGATAGATAGTTTTATTGAATCTATTACTAGCATGAGTCATATCTTTACACACTCGGCATACGGGATGGATTTTATATGGCACTGAGGGCAGCCACCAGATCCCTTACAGTAACGCCAAAGGTCTTGAGAGAACTTCCCTAACTTGTTAATGTAATTGAACTTCCCTCAAAATGTAATAATTTATATTTTATCCAATCTCGATTACACTCAAAACCACGTTGATAGAGCTTCGCAATAACATGACATGTAAACACATACAAACACGCATACACACATACAAACATGTAAAGTTTCTTTCGGTAATCCAAAATGCATAAATTACTTAATAAATATGACGCTTAATCCAATCACCGTTGCTAAATTAAATTAGTATATAATTTAACAAATACGTTCTATCTCCATTATAATTTACAAAGGGAAAATACAAATCTACATTATGACAATTATGAGCGTCGAGTTCCGTATAACAATGGTCAATGACGACTACAATAATAGGTGTTTAGATTAATTGCTAGACGATTATCAATAGCCAGCAACGATAACCTTCGATTTGTAAAACATTCGATTCCAGTTATGAGGAAGTTGATAATTTGAAAACTGTAGCGCTGTGAGCATCACAAACAATTCAACTGATGTCCGCCATTGTTGATGTATAATTTGATCTGCTGGTTACCTCCTGCATGAAAACGGTTCGTCACTGTAAATAACTAGTGACATTGTAGTAGTTCTGTAGGCAGAACCTGCATGGTTCTGCCTTTTTAAGAAGATTAGATACTAGGTACTTTATATTGTTTGTTGGCGGTAGTTACCGAACATGAGTTACCCTGGAATGCATTAGTGCATACTAAATACTGAAACATACTACATGAAGAGTAAGCAAATTATGCATTGTGTGTGGATGGAAGGGGAACTTTATTATATTTATTATATTACTTTATTATACATTTTTGTATCGATACTAACATTATAAAGGTGACTGTAACTCTGTCTACATGTCTGTCTGTATGTTACCTCTTCAAGCTTAAACCGCTGAGCAAATTTAGATAAAATCTATTGTATATTGCGTATTGTATTTCGGGGATAAAAACTATTCTATGTCGTTCCTCATAACTAAAACAATCTCCATACTAAATTTTATCTATATCAGTGTAGCGGTTATTGATTCCCCATACAAACTTCCACAAAAGGTTTTCATCCTCTTAAATGCTGATTTCTGGAAAAAAAAATACCATATGCCCTTCCTTGTGACTTGTGATTATCTCCATACCAATTTTTTTATTACATTGCTTCAGCGGTTTAAGCGTAAACAAACAAACAGACAGGCACACTTTTGCATTTAAAATATTAGTATGGATTTGTATAGCAGATTCATTTGTAACATTAAGCGCCACTTGCACCATCCCACTAATCCGGGGTTAACCCGTTAAAGCGTTAACCTAGTGTTAAATTATACTGGTAACCATGGTAATTCCAGGTTTGCTCGGAAGTAGGATGGTGCAAGTAGCCCTAAGCCCTGTATGACTCATACACAAATTGTACACTTCCTTTATCATATTCTAGTATTTGTATTCAGCGATAAAATAGCCAGGTTTTATTTACATAATAATTTTTTTACTATCAGATTATATTTATTTCCATACATAAAATACAGTACGTTAATAGCTTAGAAATTCACGATAATGTCAGACTGGAAATAAATATAATCATAACAATAGTAAAAAAACCGGCCAAGTGCGAGTCGGTCTCGCGCACCGAGGGTTCCGTACAAACCTGTAGGTAGGTATACCTACCTACTACTGTAATTGCGAAAAACCGTACGGCAATTTTTTTATTTATCTGAGCTATAAGACGTCGCTTCGTACCAAATTTCAAAATTCTGAGTTCACGGGAAGTACCCTATAGGTTTTGATTCCCTAGCGAGTGTCGAAAATTTGCGGAAATTTGCGGCATAAACGGCTGTATCTTCTGATTGCGTTGGTTTAAAAGTTTGTTTGTTTGTTTTTTTCACAGCTCCAAGGGACAGTAGACCTAAGTATTTGATATAAATTCCAGCTTGATACCTCCACGCGTTTCTGAGAAAAAGGGTCTTGACACACAGACAGACGACCGGACGGACAACAAAGTGGCCCTATAAGGGTTCCGTTTTTTTCTTTCGAGGTAAGGAACCCTAAAAACATTACGAATCCAACACTGGCTCTAAATGTGTTTTAGCTTAAAATCGAAAGTGACAGATTTGTAATACTTAGGTACGCTTGTGGGAAATACTGGCTATTTTATCAATCAGGGCCTTGAGGTGAACCGGTCGATTTCATCGTAAAATTTATCAGTGAACGTTAAGGCTTCTATTTCGTATAAAATCTAAATACAAAAGCTCACTTTGTCCATATCGTTATATAATTTTGCGTCACAATTTCTGCCCAAAATATCTGGGTGTAACCCTTGACAGAAGTTTGACGTACAAAAACCACCTTGACAAGTTGTCTGGAAAACTGAAGACTAGGAACAATATAGTTCAGAAGCTCACAGGAACGTCATGGGTTGCCAGCGCTGCCTGCCTAAAGACCACTGCTATGGCCCTCGTCTACTCGACGGCGGAATACTGTGCACCAGTATGGATGAACAGTGCACACGTGGCCAGGGTGGACGTGGAGCTTAATCACACGATGAGGATAATATCGGGCTGCATTATGCCAACGCCTACTTACTGGTTACCAGCCCTCAGCAACATTGCACCGCCGAATATCCGCAGAAAAAAATGCCTAGCACGGGAATTCACTAAAATGTCCGATAACACTCTACTGCCAATACACGAAGACATGGACAGCCTCAAAAGCACCCGACTGAAGTCCCGAAACGCGCCAGCGAAATCCTTTCATACCCATGACCCGACATGGAAGGCCAGTCAAGCTTGGATGAGGGACTGGGAAGCCCAGCAGCACAAAAACGCAGCAAACCCCTTCTTTGAGCTCAGCACACAGGAGCGGCCCAAAGGGTTTAAAGAAAGCCGCCAAATATGGTGCAGGCTTAACCGTCTGAGAACCGGTGTGGGCAACTGTGCGTACCTCTGGCACAAATGGGGGTGGAGCGAGTCGGCGGCGTGCGACTGTGGAGATCCGGAACAGACCATACATCATATAGTTTTTGATTGCCCCATCACTAGATACAACGGACCTGTCGAAGATTTTAAAGAACTGACAAAGGACGACAGTGTATATCTGCAAAACTGTAAATTTTAATTTGATGTAATCATTATTGTAAAAACCAGTGTGTAAACGCCATACGATAAATAAATAAATATCGAACGAGAATGAGGAGTTTCCTATAATTCGTATTATTAATGTCACTTTATTCTAGAGTCAATTTTATTTGGCAAAATATTATCACTAGTTTGGATACTAACCTGGTAGCGCTTTCTTCACGGCACCCAAAGACACAAGTAGGCCACTGACAGCCATCGCGGAAACCAGCACTAAGCCCCAATTGGTCAGGTAGATCAGCCAGTGCGGTACCGGGGCTTCGTACACCGACCACGCGAGGATCGCCAGCGCCACAATAGCTACCACCATCCGTATCACCAACAGTGGCATCGGTGAATCTCCGCGTTGCCATGACGATGCGTAGAAATCACTCAGGCGCTCGTGGGACGACACCCAGAAATCCGACAGGGATATAGTCTTCCTAAAATATTTAACCATTTTCACTTTGTCACAACACCATGTTTGAATCAATATTTTGTTGCTCTGTCAGTCAATCATCGATGAGAGTCCAATAGTCTCAGATAAGGTATCCGAGATAACACAATTTCGCAACTGAAATAAATTCGACGGTGAAGCTATACGGTGCTAAGCTCTTATCGGGATGATATTATCATCTATAGTGAGCATGGGAATATGTTAAGATCTAACGTATCCGGGAATGCTCGAGTTTAACTTATAGCATTGATTTTTTTTAAAGGGTTTGGGGCAAAGTGTATATGATACAGAGTGTAAGGTTTGCGCACAAAGTGCCGGAGCGCTCGCGGCGCGGCGGCAGTGCGCGGGCGCGTTCGCGGACTGACGCGACGCGGCTGCCGCGAATCTTGCACACCTGACTCTCCCTGACCCTCAAACCTGACTTTTATGTAATTATTTCTGCAGAACCTAACTGGGTTTATAAAACAAATGTTGTTGTGAGAGCCTGTGTGTTATGTTATGAGGCCCTATCTTTATGAACGTCAAAACAGTCTAGTTTCATTAATGATATTATACTAATAATTATCAATAATATATTTAAAACACTGATTCCATTTTATAATTTGATCAATAAACTGCTCAACATTTACATAAATTTAAAATAAAATTCATACAACATACACCTAAGTAAAACGATACTAGTAATGCGCAGTGAGTAGTTAAAAGGCTCCACACATTTATTCTGTACCCCTAGTGTAAATTTATTCGACAGCGAAACGAGACGTACGTGTTTGCGTTAAGCCTCATTTTGTATGGGATTTAGAGTTTCCAAAACGTCCCGTTTGACGCGCTGTTTCTAAATCCCATACAAATAACTAAATTTACACTAGGGGTACTATTCTTATTTCCTACAAGAAATTGAGTTCTCGTTTCCTAAACAAATTACTATTCAGTATTAATTATGTACAAAACCTTGATAACTATAATCAGTTCAGCGGTTTTATTGTTCGTAAAACACGCCTGACTAAAGCATTTTATTGAAATGCATGTGAATAGGTGCACGCAAGTAGAATATATTGTTATTTGTTGGTTCAGTCAAGGTATTAAATATCAACACAGACAAAGTGCCAAAAATATTTATTATTACTTGTATATTATATGACGTAGTATAAAAAAAAACAAATAAACGGCCCGATTCGAAGAATGAGACACGATAACGATAAGTTCTGGTTTAGATAAGTTCTCATTTAGATAGAGTTCTGATTCTGTCAATTATACGACATATAAAGGATTGTATGTCGTATAATTGACAATCAGCTCGATTCGGGCAACCACTTTGACGTTAGAAATATCTTAGATAGATCTTATTGGGATCACAGCGGAATCGTAATAAACGTGAATTTTGACCTGTCGTTTAGTTATCGATCTTTCCAAGATCTTAAATGTGTCTTAACCCTTTACCAGGCTAAGGGATATATATTTCCCACATGAAGCACTTCAAACATGTGTTCTATTTTCGATGAGTAAGACTGACATTCCATTGTCATTTTTGAACTGTCAGCCTGGTAAAGGGTTAATCATTCTTCGAATCGGGCCGAAAGAAACAGAAAGCTACCACGATAATATTCATGCTTATCACAAATAAATATGAGGACATAATGCTCGTCAGTTTTGTGTTACTTGGGGGAAGTTGGTTATATTCTTATGATGAGTGTATATTATAATATGTTGATTGAATAATTCAACAAAATTAGGTTCGCATTTGAGTATAATTAGTTTCATTCGTGTTTTATTGGACCCTGAATTCGTTCGTTATATTTATTTACAATTGCATTTAAGATGTTTCCTGAGTTTATCTGGGGCGCTTATACGTAATACAAATAGGTACCTTGTTATGATTAACGGTCATCAAAGACTCAATATAACTAACTTTATAGATTTTCTCGAATAAATTCCACCCGACAGTCGCGATGTACAGTCAGCATCAAAAGTAGCGGATCAAACAAGGTTTCAAAAGTATCTACCATTCTGTAACAGCTTAACAAAATGTGATGGTTCTATATGTAGAACAATTAAGACGGTAAAGATATACTTTTTAATGTAAATTTTAGAGATTAATCTATATTTCGGAAAACTTACCCAGAATATCAGATACTTTTGGCGCGTTCTTTCATCCGCTACTATTGATGCTGACTGTACTAGTGGACTTCACTTGGAGTGTCGTTGATGAATTTATTTTATTGGGAGATTTATTTATTTTACGGGCTTTATGTTGACATTGTTACTTAAATTAGCCAAGCCATGATATTGCATTATTAGACCAAAATATTAAATAAAGTAGCGTTCGTAAGCGACACTAGTATAGTGCATCTAAACGGTGGCCAAACGTGAAACGCGCTGATATGTAGTTACAATCTAAAGGTGCCTGGTTCCACCAGTGTGCGGCATTGTGTGGCACAACAGAAGCATATTCAGTACCTAAAAAATGCTTGTGCCGCACGCTGGTGGAATCCCGCCTTATTACTTACTTATGTACATATCAGTGCGTTGCACGTTTGGTCACCGTTTAGAAGATATCGACGCGCCCAATTTGCAAAACCTATATTTATATTTATATGCTATGTCCTGATATTCTCATTAAATAAAGCATTAAATATGCTAACGACAGGAAGCTTGGGATATTTTCAGTTTTAAAACTTACATTTTTTTCGACTCAACGCTTAAACTAAAATTATTTCACTTGCTTGCATTATAATATTCAATGATTGCTTATTCATTTAACACTATGTCTAGAATTATTCAAATGACATAAAATGACAGATTGTCCACAAATTACAGTTTTATTGAAAATATTGCCATAAAGCATTGAAGGTATTTCGTATTAAGGTTTGCTAATATTAATATTTAGGTCTTTTTAGGGTTCCGTAGTCGGTAGGAATCCTTATAGTTTCGCCATGTCCGTCTGCCTATGTCCGAGGCTTTGCTCGGTGATCGTAGTGATGTGCCGTTCCCGGGAAAGTTCCTTAGGTGGGAAATTTCCTGGAAACGTTCCTGGGAATTTTCCCATGGGAAGGGAAATTAGGGGAATTTTGAAATTTTAGTATGTACATTTATTAATTTATTTAATCTTTATTGCAAAAAAAAATCTTACAGTACAAAAGGCGGACTTAATGCCACGAGGCATTCTCTACCAGTCAACCTTAAGGCGAAGCAGAGAGATTGTGAGCAGTGCTACAATCACAACAGCAAAAGCAAATCAAACAAAAATACATATAATAACATATACATACAAATATAATATACACATATAGGTACTAGGTATATATAAAATACTTAAATAAAAAAGACGATACATATGAAGCTAATAAATAGGCTGTGGTGGGGGAAGCCGGAACGATCACAGCGCTTGATGTGGCTAAATATGGCAAAAAAGCTACGTGTTTTTCCGTCAATTCCCATACTACTCCGTTATTTTGTTCACGTTTTATGCTTTAAAATCATATTTACGATAAAAATAGGTCATAAATGGTAAACTGCAATAATACTGGACGAAACAGTAACAGTAAACTTTTTATATTTCCAACATTGAGCTAGAAATTAGGCTTATATATCATATAGTATTATTCCAGGCTTACCAACGTAACGGCTAAACATTTTATCTAGTCTATGTCAACGCAGAGTTTTGCTTAGATGTTAATAAAATAGTACGGAAAGTGGACATAAGGAACGAACGAAATCTCCAAGTACCAAAAAGTGTCATCAAAAAACTTTAAATAGGTGGCGCTACAATACCTAGCGTACTTGAACAAAAAAATCAAATCATAGACAGCACAATTCACTCCGTCAATAACGCCTAGGTTCTTAGCTACTCTAGCGCTACTCTGGAGAGATTTGGAACTATTATTTATAGCTGATAGCTAGACACTTTTGCAAGAGTTCTACCATAAGAGATGCCACTCCTCTTAATTCCACACTCCATATAAAATAGTATGGCTAATACAGTTTACCAAAATTAGGTAATTGTATAATGACAGTTACTGAAAGCCCGTCAAAAACATACTTTTGGCACGCAGAGTTGTCTGTCGTCTGTCACAACAAACGTGATAAGCGAAAGAACATATGTTTTAACATAAAATGAGTTGATTAAAACCTGTGAAGAAGGGCAAAACTTTTATACTTGAAAGCATCATACGTATCCCCAGGTAGAGGATCAGGAAGTGGGCCATCAAAACATAATGAAACATACATTTTTTCATTGAATTTGTAACGAAACAACGACGAAGAAAATTAACCGAATAATATAAAATACACAGATAATTCTATTTTCAGTAAAGCAAAAGTCAAGTGTGTTTAACATTAAAAACGAATAGATTCCTCACATTAGTAACTGTATTATAGTAAACATTTTTAAGGAATAATCTTTATTTTGTTGAGCTCATTATTTGACAGCTCCGCAGTAGTTGTGAACGTATATATAAGTTACTCTATGGTTGCGAACGCTAAGCGGCGATTGGTCTTTATATACTAGTGTTTATCTGTCAACCTATAACTTTTCGAAAATCATGGCGATATTTACAAGAGGAATTAAAACAAGGAACTATAGTATGCTGTCGCTTAATTTTTAATATCTACATTCATAAGTTCTCAAATATAAAAAGATTATATTTACATCCAACCTCTAATCGATATGCAGCAAAGTCAAACACAGTCAATCGTCTTTTCATCTCATCTTCATTACAAAAAAGCTGTTCACGCGATAACATCCCAAATATAATTCTTGACCACAGAGCTCTTCATATATACGAAACTAATTTTGCATCAATTGACTTTACTCGTACCTCTTTATTCTCTACAACTATTACATTATTATAATATCATACTCGTTTTTACCGCTGTGCGAAGTGGTAATAATATCGAATCTATGCATTTGAGGTCTGCAATTGACTTGGCCGTCGCCTTAGCGGTACCCCCTCCGCCCCATGCACTGTAACCGAGTCGTGAAACAACTTGGAAGCCAGCGCGTCGCGTGCGACCGCCAGCCCCATCACCACGAAGTGTAGCACCGCTAACAGAAGCCCGGTCAATGCTACGACGCCTATCGTCGTGCCTGGCGATGACCAATCCACTACGGAGTAAATCCATCTGTTTCCGCTCCTGCAACACAAATGAAATACTTGAAGGTGATATTTTATTTCTTTGATATGGGCTCTTGTGAGTCAGAGAAAGTGTAGCAATAGTCAGAAAGCGCTGATAAGATTATTAACCTTAACCTCTCGTATGTGCCGGGACGTGGATCATCAAATTCGAATTTATTTTTAATTAGAGCTAAATACCTACCTAATTACGCGTATCCGTGTTCCCGCATATAAAAGGTTAACGAGGTTGACTTAATAAATCAGTAAGGGCCACTTGCAGCAATCACTAACCCCGGGTTAACCGGTTAAACCTGGAGTTACCATGGTTACCAGTACAATTTGACTCTGGGTTAACGGTTTAACCGGTTAACCCCGGGCTACTAGGATGGTGCAAGTGGCCGTAAATGTTTTTACACAAGCGCAGTTCTATAAAACGGTTCCTTACGCATCAACTCCACCAGCACCATAATAAATCGCGCTGAATATAACATAGAGAATGGCAAATTGAAGTGGTTGGTAGATGTGCCACATCCGCGAGGGCTGGGAGGCACTGATGAGAAGCCCGAACATCACCAGCGAGTTTACGCCGTGAACAGACACATCTAGGGCATGGTTCAACTCCTCTTCTTCGTGCACTGAAAATTTAAAATGTGGATTATATAAGATGGAATTCTCGGGTGTGACTTGACTGACATAATAAACTTTCGACCGGTTTGGCCTAGTGGGTAGTGACCCTGCCTACGAATCCGATAGTTCCAGGTTCAAATCCTGGTAAGGGCATTTATTGGTGTGATGAGTATGGATATTGTTCCTGAGTCATGGGTGTATTTAATGTATTTAATTATTTATGATATATATCGTTATGTAAGTACCCTCAACACAAGCCTTATTGAGCTTACTGTGGGACATAGTCAATTTGTGTAATAATGTCCTAAAGAGGATAAACTAGGCCTTATTGTCCTCGCGATGTTTTCCTTCACCTAAAGGCGACTGGTAATTATATCAAATGATATTTCGTACATAAGTTCCGAAAAACTCATTGGTACGAGCCTGGATTTGAACCCGCGACTTCCGGAGTGCAAGTCGCACGCTCTTACCGCTAGGCCACCAAGGCTTCTACATAAAATCGCCAGTGACGTCTCAATTAGATTTGTTTCAGTTCGAATTACCGATATGGCTAGATTTGGACACTCACCCCTCACTACATTATCAACAAAAACTACTTACATCCATAGAGTACAGTCCAGTAAAAGATAGTGATGAGGAAGGCCAGGGGAATGGCCGAGTTGTATAATACCCAGTAGGTCTTCACGTACCATGGTAGAAGAAATTCACCGCCTGCCAAAACAATATTAGCAAAGTCAAGCAATTGATACTGAAAAAAATATTGCTTTTGTTGTTGTTTAGGCACTTATATTTAATTTTTGAGTTCTGTTGTTGTGGGAAGAAAAAACGAATTGATCAAAATATGAACTCAAATCAAAACTATAAATAATGAAACATCAGTCAAGTCTTACAGTTTTGCATTACTATATATACTAAATGATAAGATAATTAATTAACTTACTTATTGGTCCATAGAGATAGCAGCGCGCGGAGACTGCAACTGCAAATCCAGTGGCAAATGTGTTTATCGTGAGACCCCAATGCGTAAGGTAAATGAACCAATATCCTGCTTTAGACACCAATATATACAGAATCAAAGACGCGAGTACTACTCCAAGTGACACTAGAAATAGGAACGACCGCCAAATGAGAAGTGGGACCGCGGACCGAGTTGTTTGCCAAACACTGAGGTAAAAGTCCGACGGTTTGGGATGCCCTAGCACTAACATCTGCACTTTTGCCTCTTCCCTAAAATACCGTTTAATCGCACTCATCGTGGTGCCAAAAAAATAAGGTAACGCGATACTAACATTAGGTGCAATATTCGGCACTCACTATCGTTATCTTTTACTACGAATAGATATGGTACCGAGCGTTATCGGGTTGACTCACTGTTGGCAACCAGTGCCAAAGCAACACATTGGTATTTGGTATCTTAGGCACCTACATCAAAGATGCATAAGTGCTAAAGTTCACAAGGTTTTTAATAAATACTACTCAACATAGTCATATAGATAAAATTTACAGCTGAATAATAAATGATTAATTTATTTCATAATCTTGACATGTACTTCAAAAACCGACGAGAAAATTGCATTGTAGCCACAAGAGTGGCAAAGTTGGTGGAATCGACTTGGAAGTGATGATAAATATTGAATAGCGTTCATTTTGATTTGATTCGTAATGTTTTACAGTTGGTATTTTATGCACGTTGGTGTTTTACTATAATTTTACTCTGAACGCTTAACATTAAATTTTCAAACCACTTGCTACGCTCGCAGTTCAATTTTGCAATCTTTCGCTTGCTCGAGTATCAATATTAGCACGAAAGGTTAGGCAACAAATAATATGATATTAATTTTATAATTGAGGTGTGATTATGATATTTTCTCAAGGGGAAAAACCATAGTATATTTATATCAAATAATTTATTGCTCCTTTTCTTCATTACATAAAAAAAAATTGTATGTGACTCTAAACAGGAAAAAAAATGCTTTGCTTTAAGGCCGCAATTAGATTAATTATCATATATATGGGACCCTATTTGAAAGCAATCCTACAATTATGATCAATATCTGGAAAACATATGAAAACTCAAAAATGCGCGTTTTCCAGAGATAAGACCTAGCTACATCGATTTTTCGCCCCAAAAAACCCTATATAGCAAATTTCATCGAAATCGTTAGAGCCGTTTCCGAGATACAATACTTCTCGTTTAAACGTATAAGATATACGAACATTTGTTAAAATTGTTATTATACCTACTTATACACGTATGATGGTGTAACCATTTCCATGACAGTCTACTTGCGGCCTAAATTGATCTGTGACCCCAAAAGACACATATGACGACTACGAGCATAACGTTTTCAAATCTATTTCTGTTTTTAGAAATATCACCGATTTTGTACAAAGAAAATCGGAGCTTTCTACGACAACTGTTCTCTGTCGGCTACCAGTACCAGTCATTTAAAAGTGCTTTCTATCTTAGTTATGATAAAGTTGTTCTTTCGTTGTACAACTAACCTTAGACCTCGACAAATCACATATTTTAGCCATTAATTTTGAGTCACCATTTGCAGTCTTTAAAATAATAAATTAAAATAACCTACTATTTACAACTGGAACAGCAAATCATATTGCATCCATGCATCTAACACACCTTGATTAATAAACGAATAAATGTAAGCTGCGATGTATTTGACCATTTAACTGTCACTATCAATTTGACTAAATAAAAATGCACATGTCTTCAATTTAACTAATCCGACACCTGAACACCTCAACTATTTACTGAATTAAATTAATAAATCATTTATACATTTTGTAAGTTTTATTACTTTCATCCAGAAACCGAGAAAGATCTATCTTCCTTCCTAAACCGCTGACTGAAGTGGTTCCTACACAGCGAAATGAGGAGAACCAGTCCGTGCAGTGTTATGAGCCCGATGGCTACTCCCACGACCACCACGACCGTGGGGCCCGGTTTAGACCAATCCAGCATGGGATATATCGAGTGATTCCCGTTCCTGGAAACGAAATTGGACGAAATAAGTGATTAATGATCTATATAGAGATGATTACTGCTGATGAGCCCTTTTTCATAATGAAAGCTTTTAAAGTAAATAATTAACATTTAAACATGCAAGCAATATAGGTATGAGTCCTTTGAACTTAATAAATCATAGTCCACGGAATAATATTAAATATAGAAGCAGAGTTGAGCTGACTATAGAGATAATGATAAACCTCAAATCACTTGCATCAAATAACTACTTATAAAAAGTGACGCGGAAACCCAGCAGAAAACCGCGTCGCCAAAATTATTTTTAGATTTTAAGATTTTTATTATTGTACCTATATTCTATATATGTTAGTATGTAAGGTATATCTATGGACCTTAGTTGCCTGAAAATAAATGATATTAATTGAATATCAAATTCATAACAGTCAAATTTAAATCTATTTAATTTATGTTGTGACCGCTAGGGTGCTAATGTCTCTGACTCTCGAGGCCTAGTGTAGTAGTGTAACTCGAGAATGTGACAGAAAGTGTTTCACTTTTGTGATACACTACACTACAGTTTTTTAATTGCATTTAGGCGCTTTTTCTGGGTTTTTACTCTAAACTGTATAATATCTTACGGATCAAGTCCTCCAGCAAAGTAGTAGATCAGGCTGAATATGAGGTAGAATATGCCGAACGCCACCGTGTGGTAGAAGTGCAGCAGACGAGTCGGGTGCCTCGCGGTGATCAATAGCAAAAACATCATTACAGAGTTGATGCCGTGAACAAATATATCCAACGTATCATCCAAGCCGGGAATATCGACTGGAAAAAAATGACCAAAAGTGATTGTTTATAACCTATAATCTAGTCAAATTAAGGGTTTCACCTCGGAATAAGAGATAAAAAGCTAGAAAGTCCTATACACCTTCATTTTAGCGTTCTAAATGTTGTATTAAAAGTCACAGAAAATCTCGTGTGTGCATCGGAAGTTATTCAGGGTTAAAGGTAATTAAAATCGGTTTTTCGCGAACATCAAGGTTTCTATAGTACCAATGATGTTAACGTCTAGATAAGAATTCTAGATCACAAAATGTGCGACAAATTAGAATACAAGTTAATAATGATTCATGTCCGGAGCCGGGCCGGGGCGTCTGACACTTCGTTTTTTATAAAAGCATCACGTGATCAGCGATCACCCGTCATAGAAAATGAAGTGTCGGATGCCCTGGCCCAGGCCCGGACCGGTCTAAAGTGAGTCATTTTATAGGTTGTAATCCAGGAATA
This sequence comes from Cydia pomonella, assembly GCF_033807575.1. Classification (NCBI taxonomy): domain Eukaryota; kingdom Metazoa; phylum Arthropoda; class Insecta; order Lepidoptera; family Tortricidae; genus Cydia; species Cydia pomonella. The sequence continues at coordinate 18,781,076 of NC_084708.1, read as the reverse complement.
TGTAAAAAAGGTTGCCAACATTCATAACAGCGTCCCTCAAAAACAAGAGGTTTCCAAGTTTAACACTAGATGGTAATGTCACGTGATTATAAAACGTGTCTAATATTTTTACAAATGTGTACATTTTAGTTACTATATCAAACAAAATAGCTTGTTCAATATTTATGTGTAATACTTGAATTTCTAGAAAAACCTTGTTCCCCATAAATATTGGTTTCTATGAAGGTCAACATTCTTTGTTAATAAGCTGGTCATCTCAGTAAACCAATATTACCTACCTAGCTATAAAGTAGGTATGCTGCGAAGCCTTCTTTTCTGCAATTGGGCATCCCTATATAAATTAAACATTTGTTCAGTAATGAAAATTCACCCCGAGAATTATAAATAGGCTGGGACAGACGGGCAGAAAGACAGACGCACAAGTGATCCTATAATGGTTCTGTTTTTTCCTTTTGAGGTACGGAACCCAAAAAAGTAGTACCATGCAACAATAATAGAGATAATATATATAAAATCTATTTACATGTTCCACCGATGAAAGCCCAGTAAAATATGGTTATCATAAAAGCCAATGGCACTGACGCATTGAACAGGAACCAGTACAATTTTATGTACCACGGGAGACCAAAAGCACTATCTGAAAAAGACAAGTTTAATCATTTTAGCAGAGCTTTATTACAATGCTTAATGACGAGTTAATTGCTATTATATCATTTTCGTCGTTACATTTTGTAGGTGTGGATGTAAAAAGCTATCTATTGCTCTACAGAGACTATTTTCCGTAGTAGATTTTAAATACATTTTACAATTTGTAATTTGATAGGTAACTAACTAGTTACAAACTAAGAAGTTCATTTGATTACTTAAATTTAAATAAAATTAAAATAATATATATTTTACTTACCTATGGGACCAACCAAGTAAACTTTAAGAGATATTGCAAACGCAAGTATCGAAGTTAGGGCATTAACAAAAATGCCCCAGTGCGTCAGATAGATCCACCAGAAGGCGTGGCTACTCAACCAACCAGCCAACACCACCCAGGATGCTATCACCATAGCTACATTCCCGGCACACAAAATTGCACGCAAACACAACAAAGGCACACACGATCGGTTTCTCTGCCAGCATCCTAAATAAAAATCAGGAGTGATATCGTGTTCTAAGTTGAATTTCGACACTTGAAACTCATTTTTGAAATATTTTTTCACGCCCATTTTTATTTTATATAGGTTTAGGTGACAGGGACCGCCGCCCTCACGTAGAAAATACTTAATAATGTTATCTGCGATACGTTTTTGCGCTTGTCGGCGATCGAATCATCGCATTGTTGTTGCTGTTTCATGTTCGAAGGGTGATACAGTTCAAGCGCTTATCAGATAATGTGATAAAATCAGGCATTTGAATAACAATTTCCTTTAAAAAGCTAGCACTGATTCAGAATTTTGATATCTAGTCTGACCGAAATCCGTTCGTCACATCAGAGCTGTAGCCCTTCATGAGTCATTATTCAAGTCGAAATAATTAGTATCATCGTGCATGGGTAAAATATCTTATATTATATATTTTTCTAAAGAATAAATACTGATACGATAAAGTGTACAATCTCTACGATACGAACTTTTTGAAGATTTTTCCGATTGGTCTCAAATACAATACTGATATAAGCAAACGTAATTTTTGTCCATCTCATTCACATTAAATTTATTACTCGCACTCATAATAATATATATTATATTATACAAGACTAGCAATTGTAGAAACTAGATTTTTGGATAAGTCTCACTTGTAAGGCTTATCTTTCCAAGAGTTCTTCAAAGGACATTGGCAAGGTAAACAGGTGAGGAAAACTGTGTGGTAGGTATTGAATTAAAGTATTGTTTTCCTATCATTCAAATTATTTCAACTACAAGTCGTTTTAAAACGAGTTACTACTAATACGCATGTGAATCAGATGCTTCTTGCTAAATAATGTCATAAAAATCGTCATACTGATAAATTTGATAAGTGACGAAGTGGTACTTTTTGTCTACCAACGAAACATTATCGCTGTTATTCAAAAACGTCTATTACCTAACTCTGTGATTCTGTTCATAATCGTTTGTACCGTTCTGTCATTTTGACAGTTGGATTTATTAGAATGGGACAAAAGTTAGTATAGACGTTTGCTAAGTTTTAAATTATAAAAAATTATAACAGCCATTCCATAACATAGCTACATAAGTACACGGAAATGATTAAGCTAGTTATGAAAAAATTACGTTATGATATATTATCACTTTATCAGTTGGAATTTTATCAAACACATATGTATTTTTATTGATAGAATACCATCAATATTTAATAATTGTAACAACTTGTAACCCTTATAAGTCTTATAATCTAGATGAAATTATATTGTAAAGTTCTAAAAACAAATTTCTTATTTGTTTTGTATTTAAAAAATACGACATATCCTTTAGTTCATGCACAAAAAAACTTTTTACAGTTTCAAAATAAATAATAGGCAACTGAGCTCAAACTATAATATAAAAGTTAAAACAAGTAAATTATTATATAAATTGCATCATTTAATGAGACAACGCGCAACAACAACATGACTGATAAAACATAAACCTTCAGGCTTATTCTTATTTTATGATTAAATTATAGTTCATATCTCTATATTGGTTCAGTAATGCATTCCATTCACTCTATTTGTTCCATGCGTCACCTATACTTATCCAAATCAAAGTATGGAGCAATCATCTTTTACTGCACTTTTATTTATACCAATGACACTTTTGCTGCATTTTAAGACAATATACAAACTTAGTTGATAGTTTAAGTAATCGTCAGCAAAAGTCTAAAATCACAGTAGGCTTCAGTAATTCTATCACAGTCTTTAGTGCCCATGTCCTAAACCTAATAATTATTTTTAACTTAGACAAGGGAATAAACTTATAAAGAAGTTTGAAATATTATGACCACTAAATTTAAACTTGAAATACATTTGTAACAAGTAGGATTTTGACAACCAGGGAGTCTAGATGACATTAATACATCGACAAACGCCAAAACGGAAAGAAAAAATGTATCGGGATGACAGATGCTTGTTACTGTTATGGTTAGGAATGGAATCTCCATGTAGAAGTGTTATCAAAAAACCTTAAATAGGCGGCGCAACAATACCTAGAATACTTGAAAAAAAAAAATCAAATCATAGCTCACTTCACTTCCTCAATAATGCCTAGGTTCTTAGTTACTCTAGCGCTACTCTGGAGAGATTTGGAACTATTATTTATAGCTGAAAGCTGGATATTTTTGCAACAGTTCTACCATAAGAGATTTCACTCCTTTTAATTCCACACTCCATAGTTACTGTGCTATGTTTCGATTGGTATTTTCTATCAATGATTGAAATCTTGGCTAGACCCCCTGGTCACCGCATAAAGTAGCCGTACAATTAGAACGCCAACTATTTGAGCAGTTCAATTTCGTGCTACAATATTTTCCACTTTTCAGTTCTTTCGCGTCTAAGTATAATCCTTTGTCTATGTTCATATTGTTTATACTAGCCAATGAACGTAGCGTGAGAGTTATGGTAAACAACTTTCATTGTTATTTTAAGTATTAGATAAATATGATACTTGAAGAGTCCAGGGGATCAACTACCTTAGGTAGTATATTTTATGACATAATCGTACTACGTGTATGGCAAAATGTATGTATGTACACAATAGTGACAATATCGTAACTTAAAATTTAAAAAGGAGTTAAGAAATAACTAATTAAGTAGCCTATTTTCAGAGCAACAAATGATAACAGTACCTAAACAAGAACCATTTTAAATACAAATCTAAAAATATGTTTTACTTGGTTTTTCCTAGACTCTTTATTTACTTTCATTGAATTCTTCGCTCACGAAAACTTCGCTAGGTAGCAACAATGCAAGTCTTAAAGAGTAAAGACCGCCCTGTAGTAAATTTAACTAAGTAAGTATTACCTAACTAAACCATCAGGCGTTCATATATACGAATAAGGCGCTGTATAGGTAGTTTGGCATTGGCGTACAACGGGGTCGAACATAATGAGGAAAAATACGTACAACACCTTTAGGAATATGAGTCCGTGACACATTGACGGCCGGGAGGCCCTTATTTGGTATAAATAGTGTTCTAAGTCTAAGTAAAGCACATATTAGCACGACAAGCACCAATGCTTATTGGATCTGCAAATCTATACGTCAGTTTACACGTATTCAAGTTACACTTAGGAACACGTAGTTCTTCACTTTTTCGCATTTAGCTTTCAAGCCTTGAATCCGTCATTATAAACTCCTGTAGAATCTCTGATGTACTTTCGCGAGATGAGGTCACGTAGCGAAGCAATCCCAACAGTAAGGATGTGCATCAGGGCCAGGAACAGTGCAGTCAACGTTACTACCACCATCGTCTGGTTCGGCTTCGACCAGTCGATCACGGGATAAATAAAAGGGTTACCCCATCTGAAAGGACGAAAACATAATAAAATCATTAAATAATTGAATAACATTTTGTTACTTGGCTTTTTGTGCAAACCTTAAATATATTAATGATAATGAATAATAAAATTATCCGTCAACTGTAGGTACTCAAGCTTTTGGTTAACACTTATCTTCTTTTGCAATAGTCATCTTCGCTTAATAGTGCATTAACCTTGGAACTACGTCCATAATAGACGAAAAGACATTAAATGCGCCGAATATTATTAATTCGGTCCTGCTGTCACTTGTGGTGAGTAATATATGGAGGCCAGTGTAACCAACTTTCTAGTTAATTTAGTAAAGTACATCTTTACAAACACTTAGATGGTGAGATTAGTGAGTGAAGTTAAGTAAGATGCTAGCTATTCAACAATACAGAAAAAATCGATTATCTGGAAATCCACGAAACTTTTACTAGACCTATAAGTGTACTGGCCTGATATGGACCAGCCTGAGGTGCTGTCGGTGGTTAGAAGGTTAGATTAATTACTGAGCACCCGGTATATACTATATACATTTATACTTATTATTATTATTTACTTTATTTATGCTTTTGGATACCTATTTATTGTCTGTCACTGATATTTAATTCGTTCTAACAATTGTTTAGAACTACAAATAAGTTTGAACATTTTGTGAAAAATGCGGCTTAAATAACTTGAAAATCTACTTTTATGTGGATGTATAATGCTGGTGGTCATTAACATTATAATGCGTAAATGTGCATGATGATGTGAATGCAAAATAATAAACATTTACATGACAACCTTCCCATACACTATCGTTGCGAAACATTCTAGCACCTTATCGCCAAGGAGGTCCTCTGAATTATTCGTTCTTAAACAGAACCAAGGTTTATTTTGAGAGTCCACTATTAGCTTTTCGCTTGATTAAGTGGTACCAACCTCATCGGCATCTGAACGGAATCATTATCATCAGCTGAACAGCGTGATTATTCCTTATTATGAATTAAACTCTTAGAATCGCTATGATAAATCATACTTCGCAATCGAGTCTATCACATCACATTCACATTTTGGCGATCTGTTTGGCCTAGTGGGCAGTGACAGTGACCCTACCTATGAAGCCGATGGTCCCGGGTTCAAATCCTGGCAAGGGCATTTATTCGTGTGATGAACATGGATATTTGTTCCTGAGTCATGGATGTTTTCTATGTACTCATATTAAATATTTATAAATATGTATAATTATATTATGTATATCGTTGCCTAAGTACCCACAACACAAGCCTTATTTATTAAACTTAACGTTAAAATAAATAAATAAATTAATTAATTAATAAAAAATTAATTTTTTGTAATAATGTCCTATAATATTTATTATTTATTTATATATTTATCACAAATTAATTTAGTTTGCCGACTTTTCGACGCGGGTATCACTAGCCTGATGAAAATTATAATTTAGTACGTACGTATATGAAGATGAATCAACTAGGTATTTCATCAGCCAATAATAGCCCAGTTTATTAGAAGGCATGTTATACCAAGGTTTACTAATATGCTTAGTAGATCGTTCATTACAGACAGGGCTACTCGTATGGAAATAACCATGAGGAATCCTTTAACATTCACGTTTTGTTAATTTCAGCTACATGAAACTATACTTGCCGCAAAACTAACTGGCGACTGAGATCATAATGGCATCTCCTTATCCCTTGTTGTTTGGTTGATTGGTCTTAATCAAGCGTGAAAGAGATGGCATTATGACCTGACTCGCCATTTAGTTTTGCTGCAAGTATTGGTTTTTAAAAGCGACCCATAATCACGTAACCATGACAATGACAACGCGTAAAAAAGTTGATTGACCCGTGTCCAAACGCGAAATATTTAACATTTCAAATGTTATATTATACACACACACACACACACACACACACACACACGCACGCACGCACGCACGCAGGCAGGCATGCACGCACGCACTCACGCACGCATTATATAGTTTGTACCGGAACTAGATATAAAAGAGTTTTTTTTTGTCGATACCTTTTTATGTTACAAATTAAGTCTAATTGTTCTTTTCAACTTCTAACCAATCATGTAACACGGGCAACCACTGGGGCTGCAACACAGTGTAAACTAACGCAGTCTTTAGGGCCCCAACTGCATATTATGACTTATGATGTACCATCTATGTTTTGAATAATAAAAAAATAATTTATTACATTTATTTATTATTATTATATTGCTATGAATGCTATGATACTTACGGGTCTAAGCCACCAGCCGCATAGTATCCAACAGAGAACAGCAGATAGGCCAGCGCGAAGTACAGCGGCTGCATGATGTGTACCAGCCGCGAGGGGTGCGCCGACGCGACCAGCTCCACGAGCATCACCAGCGAGTTGACGCCGTGCAGCATCACGTCCAGCACTGGGTTTGGGGCGTAGTTCACCATTCTTCCAGCTGTGGACACCATAGGTATGTACAGTTAGTGGATAAACTTTTTAGGTACATACTGCATATTATACAGCATATTAGGTATATAGCAAACATGTATAGAATATGACTGACTTGGAAAGCATTTAAATTTTGATCTCAATTTTTAACGGAGTTTGTTTTTGTATAAATGTTACAAATCATTTTACAAGTATTTTAATTAAAACTTTATGTTAATAAATACAAGGCTTAATAACAATTTGTTGATAGAAATGTGTGCGTTCATTAAAAGTGCGTGACTACAAAGTAATAAAGGTAAATTAATTTGTTTACATATTTTGGCATTGGTATTGGAATGAAACTTACTTACAGGTGTTCGTTATCTGTGTCTTTCACAAAAAAAAAACGAATGAATAATGATTTCAAACAAACAAAAGAAAATGCATAACAATGCTTAACTTTAACCACAAGCCAAAAAGATGAACATGATTTCCTTATTTTTATACATTCATACCTACTTTGTACCATATACACGTATATATTTACTAACAATGTAAGTATCATTTGATTATTTTCCTTCATTCGAAAGCAACCGTTCAAGGAATACTCTTGTAACTCTTGTAAGTACCTACTGAATTAAATATGGATTAGGTCCACATAGAAAATAGTTTTCGAATATAAAATAAAAGGGAGTGAGACATAGTAGCTTTTTAATTTAGTGAAGGCCATGAATACAGGAATATTTCTAGAAGCTTTCATCATAACGATGATGGCTTTCATACATGAATGTAAATAAATGTGGTTAACTTTACTTGATGTTGAATTTTTTTTACCTTTAATATGTTCTCACTACTGAGGTGAAAAGTTGTATGTGTCACACGAGAGCAAAGTTATTTTACATCTCGTGTTTTTGAGTCCCTCGCTACGCTCAAGATTCTAACTTAGAATTTAATTATAGAATCTTTTGCTTACTCGGGACTCAAAATCAACACTCGCAAGAAAAACTAACTTTCCTCTCTTGTTGCACAGATAAAGATTTTAATACAGTTAATTAAAAAGTGCTACTTTACGTGTCTGTTTGTAATAAATGCTGTTTTAATTAATATTCTTACATGTTTTTAGAACGCCCCAGTAGAATATAGTGATGAGAAAAGCGACAGGAATGGTGATGTTGTACAGGACCCAGTAAGTCTTGACATACCACGGTAGACCAAACGTTGCATCTGAAATTTAAAAATATACGATGATTTCTTCAGTTATTATATGAATGATAAAGCAATAAAAGTGTTTTGAAAATAGGTTTTGTTAGTTTAATTTAATTAAATTAAGGATGTCTAAGAACTATCTTTCGAAATTGGCTGGACACACTGCCTTGTGTGTCGTTATTATAGGACTAAATACAAGTAATTACTCGTAATAGATGATAATTGTGATTATTTTTGATTAGTGTTGAAAAACAATTTTAAAAATTAATATTGTACAGATACATAATACTGACAGTAGAAATTAATATGGGAATTCCTGTACCTTAAAGCGATATAAACCCAAAAGTAATGAGAGAGAGAGAGAATTAAGAGGATACGGGAGCTGAGATATAAATTGTTTATCAAAAATGTTTTAGTATTAGTAACCTATTATAAAACCAAAACTTCAGCGTTGACTGTAATTCAAATTAGTATTGTTTTCAATCTGACTTCACAACACAGGCATAGCCTAGTGTGGCAGTCACAGGTTAAGGAAATCTTGTAAAAAAATTTGGTAAATAAACTTTTTTTTTTAATATTTTAGGTGAATATATCCACCTCGCTAACGGAAGCGGCTCGAAAACTAGTGCGATAAGGACAACGCCAGGTTAGGCGAAAAATCTTGCGTAAAAATCTCAAAAAACGATGTTTCGCACTCGTCTCTTCCCTCCTCCAAAATGTAACCAAATGTAACGACATTTTGAGATCAAAGTGGTAATGAAATGATCTGTGTCGGACTGTCTTCGTTTTTAGGCTAATTGAAGACAGTTTTGAATACCTACCATGTTTCTCTTTGCGACCTAGTAAATTAGGCCGTTTTTGCGAATGTTTGAAGTGCACTTTGAAGTGCCTTAAGAAACAAAAATATCACAAAAAAGCAAAACAGTCTGACACAGATATTAATAATAATTATCTGAGTTGAAAAAATCATTGCTCTAGCTTCAAAAACCACGGAGGAAACAGTCGAGTACGTTTGTATAGAGAAATGACCACTCCTGTTGTCTCTTAGCTTGTAGTAGTAGTACTAGCTTTAACGCAAAATTCTAATCGGTGATATAAAAAAAAAACATCATAAGCTTCGTAAAATATGCTATAACTAGATGTGTTACAAGATTGATCTTCATTACAGAAAAGGACTACAAAAACGTTACTAAAGACTGCGTTTTTCAACGGAAGCTCAAATTGGCTTATGTTCGTCAACAGTATTTAAGTGTTAACACTAAAAATCCCAATTCAGCTTTATATTATATTTTGTGTTTGTTACTATTTTTAATAGAAAATTTATTATTACCAATAGCATATTACGTGATCACCGAGTAGCACCCTAACGGCCCGATTCAAAGAATGATTAAGACACGTTTAAGATCTTTAAGAAATCGATAACTAAACGACATGCCAAATTTTACGTTTATTTCGATTCCTCTGTGATCCCAATAAGATCTATCTACGATATTTCTAACGTCAAAGTGACATTGGTTGCCCGAATCGAACTGCTTGTGTCAATTATACGACATACAAACGATATCTAAATGAGAACTTATCTAAACCAGAATTTATCGTTATCGTATCTCATTCTTCGAATCGGGCCGTAATAACATACCGAATTACCATTCCATAACCTACGAATACAAAAATCAAATTATTATGTCAGCGTTTCATAACGAGTTAAATCTAGCACACGTCACAACACAGTTACGATTGTCACAACCGTGATATTCGTGACATTTGTATCTACACAAAGGTCTTTGTGTCAGTTAGATTAATCGTGTATGGCAATGGCAAGGGAAGACCCAAATAGTTGAAGAGAGCTCTTGCAAGTGGCACAAGGCCCTGTATTCTCAACACATACCGAGAATAAGCGAGAGTAAGAACGGAAAGAACCAGTATAACTGTGCTATAGATTCGTTAATAATCAGGGGTCAATCTTAATATGGTTAAGTATCTTTTGCATGCTCATTCGCCGTATGTATGCGACATGAACAAGAGCCAAGGGCGCAAGTCGCGGAACGTGCTCGACTCGTGCGTTGAGATCCTTGCTACAGATTAGATATGTATATCTAAGCATATCAGATACGTTACTATTAAACATATTTTAATTACTTATATCAGTCGTGAAAGCCAGAATTCAAGATAATAAAACATTCCGCAGGTCGTTCTAATACAAACATACATCTTTATATCATTCACTAAATGATAACGATAAGACTTACTTAATTACTATTTTCTGAAATGGTTTTCATATGGAATATTATTTACTTTTTGTTATTTAACACATCTGATCATTCCGAGGAATGTTAACCGAAAGAATATTGTTTATATGACATACGCGCCGGCCCAAAACAAAGCGTTGGATCGTGAACAGTGGTGTATCTCGTATTCTCGTGTCCTTACATGATAAGAATATCTTATGTCTGTGAGTAAACAATAAACAAACATACCGCAGATTGATATCTGGTGGTTTTTATGGTGTTTGTAAAGCGTTTTGCGAATTACATAAAGTATTTTGTAATCTGGGTGATTCGTGTATTGTTTCAATGCCAGAATTCATGAATCTGACAGCATACTTATGACTGTAAGCAGTGCCTACGTATTTTGTACGTAGTATATAACTAGGGGCTCTGTGAGATGGTAGACCTCGAGAGCATTACGTAAAACTGAGTAAATGTATGGAAACGCCATTTAAAAAAAAATCCAAAAACTGAATCAAAAATATATATATATTTATTCATCGACAAAAATCGGCGGGGGTGAGCTGTTTTTACGTCATCAATGTCATGTAGCTTCTTGTAGATGTTAATATGGATATGTAGTATCCATATATATAAATATTAAAAGAAGACAAGAATGAAATGATTAAACTAAAATTAAAATTCATTACAAAATGAGTGCTAAGCTTTTTTATTTATTGTAAATTTGATTTTCTGTGCTATTGTAATAAATAACTATATGTTTTTTCTATATTTTTTATTTGTTTCGCCCTGAGTTTAATATCCATTTATATATAGAAAAAGACTGATGTGAGAGGAGTGATATTGTACATTAAAATGCTAACCACGTCAGTTGCTTCCGAAAGTTTTTCGGCATATTCCCCAAAAAAAATCGAAGTCTTAAACAGATTGGTTGCCTATATAAATAGGCTTGATATATCATTTGACTCACACTTTTTAGTATCATATGGATATGCAATATATTTATATTATCTAAGGAAGCTTGCTTTAATACTAGATGAAACTTTTTTCTCACTTAAGCAGAAAGATGTGCAAAATATATTAATCACATTCCGTAGGCTTTGATTGCGACGCGACGTAAAGTTCGTAGCAGAAAGGCAGCCGAAATAAAATAATTTATTTAATTTATAATTATTAATTACACATGGGGCAGATACCATTATAATGACAAGGTATGTCCATGATATGCAAAAACTGAAAACAGCTCACCCCCGCCGATCTCTGTTCATCGAACCTGTACACAGAATTTTACGAAACTCGGTTGAGAATGGCGAGATTGCCTGTAAAGAACATCCGGACATACGAAAGCATTTTTGCTCCGCTCCGCTGACGCACGGTCAATAACTAACTAGTTAAGATACCATTGGAAACATGTGGGTTTTGTGGAAGATATCAATCGATTCTGTATCCAGTAATAGTCTCAAGCATTTATTTAATATGTATACCTACTCGTACCTACTCTTTCACACTTTTTCGACTACTTATTTAAGTACTAGGTAAATTATTTTTCTACAATATTCCGCCTATATTATTTATCATGTTTAACATACAAACGATATAAGTAATCAAGACTTATCAGACATATGCCACAATGATGAAAATTATCACAGATTAATTGCAGAATTAGAAATTAATATTACTATTATATTAGTATTGTTAGCGCATGATTAGGTACCGTAAGACCACCCAACTATAGTCCAATACTGCAACTATGGTCCACAAGTTCAAAAGGAAATTAAGTATCTATACCAATGTTCCTTGTGGTTTACTCCTAGTTTTACCTTCCTTTTATAAACATACTTTGCCTTAGAACTACAAAAATATAGTAAAATACACACCTGAACGAGAAAAATTGAGTTTATTTGTGGACCATAGTTGGGAGCTTTGGACTATAGTTGGGTGGTTTTACGGTACTGTTTGATTTACTAAGTTGGTATGAATGGACATAATTAATAAATGCATGTTTGTCAAAACGAGTAATCACATTATACATACTAGCCTCTGTCCGCGGTCTTTACTCGTATAAAAACTTTCAACCCCATGTTTACCCTCTTAGTTTGAAAAACATGTTCCAAATTTCAAGGTCATATCTTTGACGGTTTAGGCTGTGTATTATCTGTCAGTATCTATTTTGGAACCGATATATGGCACTTACACACTTATAGCTGTTTGCATAGCATTAAATTTACTTCGTACCAACTTTGGTAAATCGATATCTATAGGAAATAAGTAAAAAAGCGTACCAATAAGATAGTTAAAATATGCATACGCCGAAACGGTGGCTGAGAAACCCGTAGCAAGGACAACTAATAAGAAGGCCCAATGCGTCACATATATGAACCAAAAGCCGATGCTGCCCAATGTTAATGACATTGTAGTGACTAATACAGCCAAGGAGAAGAGGAAGAGGAAACAGCGAAGAAAGAGCAGTGGCAATGCTGACCGACTGTTTTGCCAGCAGCTCACGTAGAAATCAGTGGGCGACGTGTGACCTAAACCAAACATTCGCCATTGACATTGACTTGTCAAATATTTGGTGATCATTGTCACGAAACACTTGATGTCTGCTATTGAAACTATCACTTAATGTATTGTAAACTTTTAATTAACGTCTTGTTGTATGATTAGGGTCCTGACCCAATTTATAGTCATCGTTTGTAATTTTTTTCGAAAATGACTTTTTTTTCTGCTCTCAACCAAGGTTTGAACACTTTGAATGCACGATTTTTGACCACTACACACATGAACGGTTAAGCTTCGCGGCGGACGATTGGAGAGATTTATACAGGCTTAACCCCAATTTTATCAGAATATATGACTGATTGTCGGTACAATCAGTGTTGTACTAAACAGACAATAATGGTCAGGTGCAGTGAAGCATGAACTGACTTCGATCTGCGACATTCTTTAACTGTTGCTTGTTTAACAAGGTCTTGCAATAATTTAGACACCTCTTTATTTAGGTAATTGGCTTTAAAAAAGATGTCTTTAAATGGTACCTATTATTAAATTATTAGTAGAAGCGATAGTATTAAAACGATTTCTTGTACAACAGTAACAGAGAGAGATAACGTAGAATATTCGTACGAAGGCGAACTTATTACTATAAGGGAACCAGTCCAGTTAACCTTTGAATAATTGAGAAAGTCCAAGAAGTTAGGCAGACCTACTGTACAACATGGCGAAAGAAATCGGACTAATTACACTTTAACTAAATACATGATGTTTCATGGTTTTGTAACTAGGATTTTCCAATATAGAACAAAATATGTTCAAAAAGTTAACCTAGTACAGTTTCTGATTATTGCAATGCTATACCGTCGATACCGATTGTGGCCGGAGATGGACATTGGACAGGGTTTTTTTAAAACGTTTGTATAGTTTATGATCTCACCATTTCACATTCACTGTAAAACAGGCAGATACTTAAATATACTTACATCTACTCAGGCATTTAACTATTTAACAAATAGGTTTACTTGTGTATCATATTTGTAGCGATATCAGCAATAGGTTCTGAGTCATGGGTGCAGGGTGTTTTTATGTATATACCTAAGTATGTGTTTATCGTCGCCTAGTACCCATAATACAAGCTTTGCTTAGTTTGGAACTAGATTAATCTGTATTCGTATTTATTTATTTATTTTATCTCTACTATAATATAGGTACATAATCTTCAGTATATTGACGCAAAAACCCTGCTAATTTCTACTAATATTTAAATTTCAATGTCATCATTTTATACTAGACTAGTCAATTAACCTTCTGAACGCTTTACATCTTGAACAAAAACAACACTTACAGTCTTACACGACAATGTAGGTACTTACGGGCGCAAGCAAGCTAATGTAAACCTTACTCGAAAGTGTCAAGGTTACTTTGATAGCGTCCGCCATAGCACCTATAATTGTCCTTGGCGTTGTGGGCACGACTTACATAAATGTAAATGTCGGTATAAAATATCCTTCAAATGTAAGTAGATACAACGGATACTACTAAAGGGCTAAATCGGACAGTTGTTCGATTAAAATACTAGTTGACTTTGGTCATAAAGCTCCTACCTGAGCAGGGAATTCGTTTTGCAATCCTTCTGCGTACCAATCGAAACGTATCCTTAACCTAGGTGGCGACAGGTAAATAATAAAGTTTTACATGCTCCTTATAAAATTTCTTTCCTAGCTACTATCGTTGTCGATGGCGGCGTCACTACCTATGCGATACGAACCCAATAGAGTTTCACGGCACTTTTCTGGTTAATTCAATGTAAGATATTTTATAGAATAAACAAATAAATAAATAATAAGATGCGAATCAGTTAAGTAAAATTTCAGATTATATTTTAGAATACAACGTTACCTTGGTTTAACTACGTAACGATGGCCTACCACTTAACACGGGGTTCTTTATAACCGACTTCAAAAAAAGGAGGAATGTATTAATTCGACAGTTATTTTGTAAGTTTATTACCTCAGAACTCCGTCATTTGTGAACCGATTTAAAAAACCACTGTACGTCAAACATATCAGTTGCTATCAAATATAAAATAGATATTATTTTATTCTACCTCTTGAAGTCAAATTTCCTTTTTTTAAGTTTGATTTTATTTAATAAAGCTAAGCTCAGTTACTCAATTTAGTGTTATCATTTTATTTTTATTATACCTACTTAATAAAAATCAGACGCAAGCAGGCGAAACTAAAAACTACGAAGTAGTTAATTTTCAAAATCATTTTGCCTTCTCATTTAACCTGTAGCTATAGACGTTACCCATAGCATAGTAAACATGGCGATGACGCTTATAGGCATAACAGAGTTAAGGTCAAAGTTCCATGCCAATGTGACGTGTATGTAACGATGATGATGAAAGAAAACATGTATAGAGTTCACCAGTTTTTATTTTTTACTACTCTCTGCATTCATTTAGGTTAAGTTATTCTGCTTTTAAACTATATATGTTATGTGTATATATATGTTAGAGTACTCATCTGAAGTACTTGTCGACCCTGTGCTTCTATACTGGTATTTACTTAAATGGCGACAAATGGTTTTAATTACTCGTAGAAAAGACTGGCTCTGTTTGACATACAGTACCAGGTATACCTATATATTTTCTTCTTGTAATAACTGTTACCTGTGCCTTTCCCTTCCTTAGACCCATGTCTTTACGGAATTTTACAGATGTATTTCAAAATTAATATTGAACGTGATAAAGTGTCCATTAAATAATTGTCACATTTGAAATGCGTCTTTAAAAACGTTTTTTTTTTTGTAAAACGTTCAAGTTATGAAAGGATATATGTTAACGTCACCAATCATGGGACATTTAAGAGAAAATTTGGAGTATTTTTGATATTTCACCGACATCTGTAAAATTCTACCGCTTTATGCTTTAAAAGTTGAATGTCCTATTCGTCCTTTATTTTTTCTATGTATTGAATGAAAGCTACTGCAATTGGTTTCAATATTATTAACCAACTAAAACTATGGTTTTTTGCTCCACTCATGGGATGTATGGCGCCATTAATTTACAAACTACCAAATATCAATGAAAAATTACACTTAAGCAGCTCTTTGGCTCTTGCTCATGGTGAAATGTTGGTAAATACTTGCTTTACCGGATTTGTCCATACCATCCCATTAATGGTGCCTGTTCCATTATAGGGGTGTTTACTATACGTCAAAATTTATTGAGTACCTACATACGCGTAAATATTAGTATTTACTTCAACTTCTCCTTGTGATTTTGTGTGTTTTGTCAATCGCCTTAACATTGTATAATTTGAGGTTAAGTGGCTAAGCAAAGAACTGTCACGTCACACGAACACCGTTTTATTTGTGACTTACGTAAATTTACGTATTATGTACATACATATTTACATATTAGTTCACATTTATCGATTTTATGGATTTCAAGGCTATAATGCCCATAATATAGTGGCATACGAATTTGACTATTGGTAGAAATATAGCAGACAAATATTTTTCACAGACATAATTCAGTTTCAATTCGAAAACAAGAAAAACAAAGATAACCAAATCATTAATAAACACAGAAAAAAATATTTTCATAATGTTAACGTTGACATTTCCTAAGAATTAATTTTCTAAATACACTGTTACAATCGATCAAGTGGTAAGAATCTAAAGTGAATAATTAGTGGACCGGTTGGTCGGTCGCGTCTATTTGTGTGACAAAGAATGCCACTGCAGCCAAATGCGTGCCGATGCTGCGCACGTAACTAATGGGAGTACAAGCACATCACGTATCTACTACTAATTGAAGTATTAGAATCCTTTTATTCTCAAAAAAAACATTCCATCATACATCCTGCCTGCACTTCGGTTCAAAAATAAACTGACTGACCTTGAACTTATTCAAGACTGAAACTATAACTTCTCTAGCGTCACTAAAAAGGTCACCAGTCAACTTGAATTCAGGGTGTCGGGTATTTTTCGAATAATTTAATTGATGTTTCGTATACACCGTGTTTTTATTGAATTCCGTTAACTCCGGGGTATAGGTAAGTACGTTTAAGGAAACTAAATGGCATACCTAGTTAATTAAAAAAAATTATATATATATGTATATTTTTTCTATGTATAAAATGTAATTAATTGTTGCATATAGCATTGTTGTAACACGGGCATTACATTTAATTCAACCAAACAATTGAAAACTATGACATATCAATGTCATTTCGAACATCAATCGTCCGAGATAGTATTTACGTTTAGTAGCAAATGTACACACTCGTACTAAACACTAATGAATATGTAAATAGGTCCTAAGGCAAGTGTATACGCTCGGGAGAGCCTTATAACATAAAAATAAATGATTGATTATCTCCGAAATGGAGTTAATTAAAATTCCGGTGTCTTTGAGAAAGTTACTTAATTTAAACTCAAGAATGCACCCTTAAAATTAACGGAAATCAAAAAAAGCACGGTGTATATGTTACCTTAAAAACTCATTTTTAGTGATAACACGTTTTCCATAGTTAAAATTAGTTATAACTATTTTTCCAAAATGTCTTGGCGAAAACTAATTTAAATTGGGATTTTTTTCACTCAAAACAAGTTTCGGCAAAGTGCCTTCGTGAAAACTAGTTTTGTCTAATCTCCAAACCTTCTATATTTCTTGTAACGGTTCTCGATTGAAAATGTGGATAGATATTACAATTTATAAAATCACATTAAGTTTTCTTAACTCTCTTCAGTAAGATACATAAAGCTTAGACTAAGTATCTAATAAGATTTATTTTCCGCATAAATGACTAGTAATTTTCCATGCCATGCTAACTATTTTCCCACCCTATTCATAATTTCATACATACTGCATAGTTTTCAATAACAAAAATTTGATTACTCATCTAAGACATAAATTCTTATCCTACTATTCAACTGAGAAAAGATCGAAAGTTACTACACGTCAGAACAATTAATATAAAAATAATAAATAAATAAATATCATAGGACATTATTACACACATTGACTAAGTCCCACCAGTAAGCCCATTAGGGCTTGTGTTGAGGGTACTTAGACAACGATATATATAATATTTAATATTTATAAATACTTAAATACATAGAAAACATCCATGACTCAGGAACAAATATCCATGCTCATCACACGAATAAATGCCCTTACCAGGATTTGAACCCGGGACCATCAGCTTCGTAGGCAGGGTCACTACCCACTAGGCCAAACCGGTCGTCAAAACATAATTAACATAATTATTATACTACTCGCATTGTGATGTGCGATAACATATGCAAACTATAATTACTCTTATCGCATACCTTGTAAACATCCCATTAAATGTCATAAGACTCATAAGATATTTAATGCGTAAATCGTAATATATTATCATATTGTTAGTGAACAGTGTGACGGACATAATTCAGTTGTTAAAAAAAAGGGGACAGAAAATATGGTGGAATGTACTTATTTGTGCACTGTGCGCAGTTTTCCCAATCATGACTATTAAATATTACCAGGTTGATTGCATTTTATTGTAAATTATTGAAATCAATCAAGATTGATAACTCTCAGTGCAACTACATCGAAATACCTGCCTTTATAAATTCCATATAACTCCAGTTTTAATACTACCTAATTTGACGATAAACGCTCAATCTCATGATGTTGCAAATCACCTTGCAATTCCTATGATATTATTGATCTACTTTGATCAAGGTTTTATTTAATTATTAGGTAAAGCATAAACCATGTTTTAAACTAGTACTCGTAGTGTAGATACTTATTCAACGTGTATTTCCATTTCCAAAACTTCTTACAAATTACATATCTTCCTGCAATCCTTTTTAGGGGATATTACTTAACGGGTAAATTAATTAAATATCTCTTAATAGTGTGATACGTTAATTAAAGGTGTCTTTAAATTTTTTTTTGGATTCCATAGCCAACAAGGCAAAACCGGAAAGAAAAGTATTATAATAAAATTTGGAACATAGGTAAGTATTTTTTGTGAGCGTGCAGCGAGTTCAGGTCACTCTCTGAACGCAGCGCAGCGCAACTCGCTGGGCAGTGAGCAGACGGGCGGCAGTGTGTGCCCAGGATCGCAGATATCATTGTTATTGAATTAATTTTTTTAACAAAAAAGTAAATCGATGAATTCGATCAAAGCATTGCATTACAAGCAATTTTCATGTTAATAGCTTTAGTGCAAAAATAGTTACAAATTTTTAATGGTGCGTTAAAAACCTATGTTCGTGATTTTTATCTATCGAGCGAATGTTGAAAGTTGTGTGAGTTTGACGACCGGTCTGGCCAACTTGTTAGTGACCCCGCCTATGAAGCCGATGGTCCTGGGTTTGAAACCCGGTAAGGATATTTAATTGTGAGATGAACACATATATTTTTTCGTGTTTTCTATGTATTTAAGTATTTATATATTATATATGTCGTTGTCTGAGTACCCCCAACTTTTCAAAGTTTTTTTTTCTGGTCTGCTGTTGGTACCACTGTACCTTAAATGGGTATAACTTTAAAAACTCACCAGGCAATGTCCCACAATGCTTCATAATCGTAACTACGACTCCAAACAAAGATTCCACCAGAATCAGTGTCAGCCCCCAATGCGTCATATACAGGAAGAACATCTCCGGCGGTCCCCAGAAGCCGGCACCCGACCAGCTGATGACTACCAGCGCCCAGAGCAGGATCGGCAGCCTCCAGAACAGGGGTGACACTGTCCCTCGCCATGACCTCGCGAAGAGTTCAGATGACTCATCGCCTTTCCGAAGATGCCCGATGCAGCAGGACGCATTATGTCTCCAAGTCCATTGAGTCATTGTGTTTGTCCACTGTACGTTTCTTGACTACAGTTATTTCTGTTCTTCTTAAAGTAACCTTGTTGGTCTGTGAATACAAAACAGTAATTGGTTAGATAAATAAAGAAAGCCCGTTAATGACTTAGTCAAAACAGTTGTATGACCGTGAATACCAAATTAGCGAGTTAAAAGTTAACCTCGCATGTATCGGTCAAATGTTAACGTGTTACTGTTATTTAACGTTAAGTAATATCTTGTCAGATACTGCCAAAAAAAAAACCCTACCACGACTTTGGGCGCGGATTAGATTACCTTTTTCTCCTTAACATAATTATAAGTACTCTACAAGCTAATCGATTTGGACACTAAAATATTTTAGAAAGTATACAATACATGACCTATTTCTACCTAGCCCGAAACCAAAATATAAGACGTTTCCCAGAGAATCCGAACACTCAAATGAAAATGGACACAGCACATGATGCGCTCACAAAAGGATAATTGGACAAAAGATGTCAGAAAAGTACTCAAGGAGGAAAGAAAAGACCCCAATGAACAAAATATGGGGAGATAACTTTCCTGAAGGCTGGAGAAGACTCAAAAAACCGCGAGGAGTGGCGCCACCTGGAGAAGGCCTATGTCAAAGACAGCCTGACAAAGAATAAAAAAAAACCGGCCAAGAGCATGTCGGGCCACGCTCAGTAGGGTTCCGTAGTTACTCTTCTGTCACAATAAGCTAAACTGGAGCTTAAAGTATAGTAAATTGTTAACCTCGGGATGAAACGGTACCTTTCACCCGAGTTAAACAAATAGGCAGATTTGCATAATCAGTACCTAATTAAAGTAAGTCTTTTTACTATGAAGGGGAAACTTTTTGCGATAACTCAAAAACAGCTAAACTGATCATGTCCGCTATAGTTTTCATTTAATGTATTTCTTAAGCTCTACTTCCACGATTTTTTTCATATTTTTTGGACCTATGGTTCTAAAGTTAGAGGGGGGTGGACACATTTTTTTTTTCTTTCGGAGCGATTATCTTCGAATATATTCACTTTATCAAAAAATGTTTGTTCAAGGTCCCTATGAGTTTTGAAAGACCTTTCCAACGATACCCCACACTGAGGGGTTGAAGCAAAAAAAAAGTTCACCCTCAATTTACGTGTAGGGGAGGTACCCTAAAAAAAATTAAATTTTTAGATTTTATTGTACGACTTTGCCGGCTTTATTGATTTATATATCCATGCCAAATTTCGGCTTTCTAGCACTAACGACCACGGAGCAAAGCCTCGGACAGACAGACAGACAGACGGACATGGCGAAACTATAAGGGTTCCTAGTTGACTACGGAACCCTAACAAAAAAGAATAAAACATAATTCAATTGGATAGGTAGGTACTTGTATAAAAAATATAAAAACGTATTATATGTCAGGAATAAAACTACATATTTCAATTCAATTCAGTGACCCGTGTCGTCCTAGCACTTTCAGCTTAATTATAATAAAAAGATACTTAATTCTCAAGACTTCGCCGGAATTCGCGTTTCAATTTGAAATCTCTACTCGAAAAGAATGAGGTATTAGTAGTATAGGTATATTATATCCTTATGCAACATTCAGTAAGCGTTGTTTATTTTCATGACGTCATTACGAATTTTCGATGGTTATGAGAGGCTATTGCACGTACAAGTCAAGGCCAAGGCTTCGTTACGTACATAACTGTTCGTGTCCAAATATTGGCATCATGTGCTCAAATACAAGACGCTATAACTAAACTTTATAATCTATCTACTCATATCGGGTGGGTTTTATTTAATATTGGTTATATTTTTTTAATATTTGTGTATTTTTTTTGAAACAATTAAGTAATATTACGAGTAAATTGCGGAATAGTTAACAGCATGGTAGTTAAATAATCATCGTTACAATTATCTACTTAATTATAGCAGATCTCGCTTTCATTTCATACTGAACACGTTATCCGAAGCATAGCTCACTTCAATATTATAACTCAATATTACAACGAGGAAATGCCGCCAGCATCCTTGGTACAATGCCTCAAGGGCCTATTTTAGATATAAGCTAGTTATAGTATTCATCTGTATATATCCATTATGTATATTGTTATTGTCAATAAATAGATTTATAGTATAAATTTCGCTTGACTAATGTCATATGTATATAGTACTCCTAGTGTATATAGATGGGTTAAACTTATGTATAAACACATTGTTTTTTTTTTGTATCACAAAGCGCAGTAGGTAACTGGATCTTGAGCCGCTACGTGAAACAGTTTGTAGCTATTATAGTTTTCTATAGATTTTATACCTTAGCAGTAGAGTCCGACCAAGTTAAGTTGGCAACGATTTTGGCCAGCCTGTCCAAGTGTTAAGTAAATGACATAATTTCATAGATGTTTGACGTTTAAAATAACACTTGTGCTGTCTGCGTTATCAAAATCGCTGCCAACTTATCTTGGTCTGACTCTAGAACTACTTGTGATCGCAAACGAAATTTAAAAGATTCAGTTTGAAAAAAAAAAGTATTCATTAATCTAATTTCCACTATTTGCAGCTGTTACTGGCTTCACCTTGTATAATCTAACTTATAATCCTTTTCATACAAAAGTAGTCCTCATTTTCTTCTTTGGATATTAACATTACTGAAAATATGTTGATACTATTTCTTGTATATCAACCACAGCTATGCCTCTACTTTTGATTTTTTTTTTCGAATTTTTGATTATTTTAAAAATTTGTATGAAAACAGTTTTTCGCTCCTAATTTTTACAATAATCAAAAAATCGAAAAAAGTCAAACGTAGAGGCAAAGTTATGGTCAATATACATCAAATGATGTAGAAATATTTTTCATAATGTCAATATCCAGAGAGAAAAATGGGGACTACGTTTGTATGGAAAACGGCCGTCCCCTTTCCTCTTCATCTATAGTAGGTACTTGATTGCTAATCGTAAAAGCCGTTCCTTTCCATGAACAAAGTATTTTCAATGTTTTGCCACGACTCGATTTCTGAGACTGCTGTTTTTTTTTTTAGTTTCTCACGAGTGTGTCGTAAGGGCCGATATGTGCAGCCAGAACCACTCCCGTACTCGAAAACTCGATCAATTTTGTACCTTAACCGGATGATAACAAAGTGTACTATTGAATGAGCTTCTAATGTACCTACATGCATTTATGATAGCTAAACGTGATAACAAACAATAAAACTTACGCAAATCGCACGTAGTCAATAATCGGGCCTATTATTAGGACCGTTGCAAATGCGACGGGCAATCGAAGTGCTATTTCATTATATTTGCGATGAGAAAACATTCTTCTTTGAAATTACAAAAAAGGTTAGAAGCCAAAACAGATAAAAATAAAAGAGAAGAAAAAAAATATATTTAAAAGTATAAGTATATATAGCCAGTCAACATTTACTAGTTTGTATTTTTTATAGATACAGTCGCCGTCAGATATATTGAAGCGGCCAAGGTGCTAAAAAATATCTGAACAAGCACTTATCGCCTTTACTATAGAGGTGTGTTCAGATATTTATATATTATTGAGCGTCTTGTCCACTCCGGTACATAGATATAAATGATTCACTAGATCATTGTATTATATACTGGATCCTGATACCTGATACTGGGTACTCAGAACAAAAGTTATACATTTAAGCTTTTAGTTTTTAGGCGTTTCACACACCATCCGCAGAGATATTTGCATATAGATAGGTACTTGTGCACTTACATCAGTCAATGTGTGAATCGCCTTACACCACTACAGGCACGTGTTAGGAAGAAATTTCTATAAATCACGCTATTTAGCATGAGTTACTATATTACTTCTAACACTAGGATACACGACCGCGTGCTGAACCGTTAGTGTATCCGGGTTTTTATGGTAAGGTCACTTAATAAAAAATCTACAGCTAATTTTTATAACCTTACACTTTGTTAACACGTAACCGCGATGTGATTTTGCACCTCTAAACTCGGCAAACCTACGCTAAGTATCTAGTAATAGTAGATTATTAACCAAGGGATGAAAGGCACTCATCTTTGTCGAGGTAGTTCGGCGCTCGAACGCAGTGGGAGCGATAATAGTCCGAGGCTAAAATGATGCCTTTCACCCAAGTTAAACACTATACTCGTTCTTTTCATCTTGGATACGAGAAAAGTAAAACAAGTGTTTTGAAAAATGACTAAGCACATTTATAGTATTTTTTGAGGGCATTTTTAATTAACAATTAAGGTAAAAGTACCGTTATTGATGGACTAGGGTATTAAATATCAGAATGGAAATTGTACAACAAATCCATTTAAAACCTATTTTTTTTTTAAACCAACTCAAAACCCAAAGTTAAGGAATAGAGATATTAATAGGATAAATCAGCCACTATTTAATTCAGCCCAGTATAATAACAACTGCTACATGATGTCAGGAAAAGTTTATAATAATATTCCTCTAGATTTAAGACTGCTACCAGATAATTTATTTCAACGGAAACTCCGACATTGGCTCATTGATAAATGTTTTTATAAATTAAATGATTTTTTAAATAATTAATATACCTAGGTTAGAAGTTGACATTGTAAATTTGTATATTCTTTATGACTGTGATTTTATTTTATTTTAGTTGTAATGATATTAATTTTATTTTAATTAAATTAATTCATTTATTTCAAATTGTATATTTTAATTTGCATGCCACTAAAAATGGTGAATTGTGCTGATCCATGTTATTTTAAGTCCATCACATTGTACCTGACCATGATTCTAGCAAATAAAAACTTTGAAACTTTGAAACTTTAATTGATTATCGTAAAACTTACTTTGAGAGTAAAATGCTCCAGAGAAGAAAAGTATTTCTGCACATTTTATAGAACAATAAAGACTAACTTTCATAGCATGAGGAACGTAAAACACAGCGTGTTTATTTAGTCGCCTGCAATAATTTACGGGCTGAATATATAGTTCATATTGAGCAACTTTTATTATGGGACCAAACCCGATATCGCAAAAAAAATTACTCTACCATACAAAATATCATGGTCAGACAGCTAAATTGTACGAAACCGCAATTTTTTTTTATATTAATAGTTGCTCAATAAGACCTATATATTAGACCCATAACTTATTGCAGGTGACTAAATAAACATCCTGTATAAAAAAACAATCTGCCGAAGTCGTAAAAAAGGCAACCTTAGTCTTCAATTCATCATGCACCTTACCTAAAGCTATATTCACCTAAGTACAATCGCACTGGGTCCCCAGAGTCCCCCCCCCCCCCCCCCCCAGCATCCCCAGAGTATGAAGCCTAAACAGCTCAAGGTTCAAACATACGCATGGTCTAATTATATGAATTCATGCTATTTGAAGGTCCTTGTAGAAAACGAAGGGAAACGGGCGGCCTCAGAGCGGTCGCGAGGATGTGCCGAGCGTTTCACATCCGCGTGTTTCAGGGTCCGTTAAATAATACTACTCAATACTGTTATCATTTGGATAGACCCATGCAATTAGGAGGAAGTTACGTTGCGGAATAATTATTCCTCAATATAATTCTATTGTAATAACTTGAGCGTTAAAAATGGATGGTTTAAAAGGTTGTATTCGAAGTTGTCAATTGTGATGGTTCTCGCCTTACTTAATTTCTACAGCACGTCGTTTAAAACTGAGCGTCTTTGATTGTATGACGGTGGCTCATGGTGGGGCAGTTCACCTTTAAGTGTATGAATGCACTCCCGGTTTTGAATACTGGGTGATTGGAGTCGTGATCCTGAACGTCAAAAATACTGAACAATGGGTAATTTTATTGGTATAATAAAATAAGATATGTTTTTAAAGGGTCGGCAACACGGCATGTAACACCTCTGGTGTTGCAGGCGTCCATAGGCTGCGGTGACTGCTTACCATCAGGCGGGGCGTTTCCTTGTTTGCCACCGTCGTGGTATTCAAAAAAAATATGATTATAAAAATCGTGACAAAATGTACCCCCAGGGCCCATACGTTTCGCCTACGTCGGGTTCTCAAGGTTTCCATTAGATATTTCTTTCGCGATTTTGTGGTCAGTCCCATGGGAAACCTTGTTCAGTATGACCATCTTAATACATTTTTGACATTCGGGATCACGACCCCAAAATCACCCAGTAGACGTATTTCATATGAACTAATTAACTGTTTATCGGTATGATTGACTGACTAATGGACTCTGTGGTAGATAGATACTGGTTACTTTGTAAGAGGTCACAAGTTCGATTTCCATATAACAATGTGCATTTTACGTTGCTACAAATAATTATTATATGCTCCACTGAACTATCTAGTTAGCTTAACTTTTTAAGACTCGCACACGCGAATCTTCTTGTATTGTATTTGGAATAACAATATTTAAGTCAAAATACATTAAAAATTAAGATTTGTATTTTGTTTAAGATAGAGTAAGGAGCAGTGTGATAAAAGATAAGTGAAAGAAGGCTAACAAGGAGTGTATAAGGAAGAAGTAGAAGAGAGAGCTGGAAGGGGTAGACCTCGGCGCACTTTCTCTGATCAAATCGGGGAAATCCTGAACAAACGCCAGATCAAGAGCACCCTAAACCGGCGAGCAATATTATGAAAGTTAAGGAAGGGAAAGAGGTATGTCAGGATCTTAGCAAGTGGAAATCGGTGGTCTCTGCCTACCGGGAAATAAGCATAATTATATGTATGTACGTGTAAGTATGTACATTTAAGAGGCAATAGGAGTGATCATTTCTCCATACAAACGTACTCGACTGTTTCCTCCGTGTTTTTTGAAGCTAGAGCAACGATCTTTTCAAATTTTTCAACACATATTATTATAATGAATAACGTCGCAAATACGCGTCTTTAGGTGACGGCTACGTATTTGCGGCATTTGCTGTAGAAACCTTAGGTCCTTGTGGCCCGAAGGCCTTAAAACTTTATCAAAAATTAAAATATCTTCTGACCGGTCTACTGGTGACCTCCACTCCACCACACGTTCCTCGCTCAGCGCATTGGAATTGCCATCCAACGAGGAACCGCGGCCAGTCTTATGGGCACATTACCAAGCGGCATAGAATATATCTGTACACATAATTTAGACCCTATAGGTTAAGATAGGTTTAGTTTAGTTTTAGTTTCAAAGTGTTATGATTAAATCTCAGCTCCCGTATCCTCTTAAAAACCCCGAACACCGAACACTAAATTAGTAATTTTATGTCATAACCAGACACCGTAAATATAGCGATTTGAAACGGACAATTAAGGATTATATTACTGTTATTTAATCTAATTAATCATTTCAGCTGGAATTGGGTAAACAGATCCACAACTATACTGATTGTCGAGACTCGAAACGAACATTATAAAAAAATATTAAATAAGTATATTTTTTTTGTTTCTATTCACAGCACGTTAGCAAATCTAATGTAACCTCATTCGAAGCGAAAACGACCAACAAGGAAACTAAATATTTGATGTCATAGGTAGGATGTTGTGAGTAGTTCTGTTAATTAGGACCAACACAGATACCCACGATACGACGTCGTTTCGTGGGTATGTGTTGTTCTGTGTTATTCTGTTGCATAACTAATTAACCGGGAAAACTATCTACCGCTCTAAATTTGTAAAATATTATCATGTGTTGTAGGAATGTTGTCGCGATAGAGGTGTCAGAATGAACAAAAAGTGTCGTTATCATTAGTCTATTTACGCCAGTGTGTAAGTATTGACTACATGCAAACTGGGAAGTGCTTGGGAAAACCAACTACTTAGGTAACAAACAGCACACGCTGTGGTATAAAAGTGTAATTTGAGAGCCAGGTATACAGAATATGACTGGTAATATACCCGGTTTCAAAAATATATTAAAACTGGAATACATTCTAAAAAAAAAACCTTGGTCGAAGAATTCCTTCAAGATCGTGGTTTTGTGAAATGAAGTTTTGTGGTAGCTAGCCCATTCCCATAAAGATCGTCTATTAAAGCCCCATAGGGTTCTTCTCTCACTCTCACTGAGCGTAAGCGTGAGCGAGATGGATGTGTAAGCGGATATCATTTTTTTGAATTTTAATAATTTGTAAGTTTTTTTATTTAAAGTAATCGATGAGTTCGACCAAACTTGATATTACTCGGTTATAGAGGCAATTTTCATATTTTTAGCTTTTGTGCAAAACTTGTAACACGTGAGACAAACTGACAAATAGAGAAAACTGTAGGTAGTGATTAGTCCGTCAGTATTTATTTATAGTAGGTATTAGGTATGTACTAAATACATTTATGAGTTTACTCTTTCTGACCACGCATACAAATTTCCATAGGATATTTTTTTATGGCGATTTGTTCTCAGAGGTTGTGTATTAAATTCATGAGACAGGTACGTATCAAGATTTAAGAATTTGAATGCATACATATTTATACAAGTTTTTTTTTAGTAGTGTCCTAAGTGAGATTTTCTAAGAAATTCCAGTGTACTCGTACCTAAGTACAAATCGCTCAAACTATAGTATACTATACAGTATATTTTTGTGAAAAACGTTGGAGAAGAATTTTATAAATACTTACAGAAAATCCGCTAGATAATATTAAAATTAACTATCAGTGCAAGAATTTGTGACGTCAATGCTAAAAGTTCATTTAAGAAACATGTAGGAAATAATATATACAATGAGCTTATTAAGTGTAAACAAAGTACAAAACACAAATTTATGGCCACTTAATATTCATAAGCAGCCACAAACTTGTGAATAAGGAATGCAAATTATCTCTAGGGGGGTCTCTCGGTTGAATATCGGCGATTGCTTTACCACCAAAATGATATTTATTTTTCCAGGGTAATAATTTTATTATACAGGTAAAGTTAGACCAAGATAAGTCTGCAACGATTTTGATTGCACACGCAGTGAAAGTTTTATTTATACGTTATAATTTCATAGGCGGATCGGCGCGATTCGAAGAATGAAATACGATAACGATAAGTTCTGGTTTAGATAAGTTCTCATTTAGATATCGTTTGTATGTCGTATAATTGACAGAAGCAGCTCAATTCGGGCAACCAATGTCACTTTGACGTTAAAAATATCGTCAGAGTTAGATCTTATTGCGATCACAGCGAAATCGAAATAAACGTCAATTTTGACATGTCGTTTAGTTATCGATCTTTCCAAGATCTTAAACGTGTCTTAATCATTCTTCGAATCGGGCCGTTTGACGTTTAAAACAGTTGCACTAACTACGTGTGCTATCAAAATCGTCGCAGACTTATCTTGACCAAACTCTATGTACCTATGTAAGTATTTAAGGTATGTTGTCTATGGGTTACAATTTTTCAATAAGTTATATATTCATTTATTTTTTGATTTGATTTTATAACGTTTTAAGTCTTGCTTTTTTCTCTCAAAGTTTTTAGAATTGATTACAATAGGCAATTATAGTATTTGCGTCAATAATGTTATTTTTCACATCACCTATTCGAAAAAAAGTTATTGGAGAGAGTGACCAAAGTGGCTCTTTTCATCCCTGCTAGGAGGGATCAAAGTGGCACTTTTCTGTTCTAGGATACGATTGTTCTCCTTTTTGCATACTTTTTTTTTGGCTACATAATATTTTGGAACATATCAATTTCCTCATTGGTGAAGTGAAAAGCTGTATGTTAGCAAAATTATTTCCACCAATTTCCACATTCAATTATATAATCCTTCGCTTCGTTTAAGATTCAGTATACGCTCTCGGCGTAAATATATCATTTTGCTCCCTTGTGACACAATCTACTAATGAGGTACCTAAACCTACAATAACGAGTTTGTATTATCCTTCTAAAGTTACAATTATAAGTGAAGATGACAATACTTCTATTGCTACAAGGCAAACCCAACTTTTCCGGTATTATTTACATAAGTAGGTTTATAAATAGAACGAGGCTCGTCTATTTCGAGCTGGCTATAGATCAACAAAAAATCTGCGGTGCGGGTAATGTAGATGAATTGGAAAAATACTTATTATTATAAATTATTTTAGTAACCTGCTGCTGTGAATTTTATTTGATTTATTGCTCTATTTAAAAACCAGTTGCTTATTGTAATTGTTAAATAATTAATGTCTATTTTATAAAATGTTTAAATGATTGAGTCTTTAAAATATTATATTATAAAAAAAACTTTAACATTTATTATACATGTTATTTTTTTATTTAGGTTGTATTAACCTAAATAAAAAAATAACACTGACCTTTGTATAATTCGCATTGCTTAAATTATATATTTGTAATTAATTCGTACATGGGAAAGATTATAGGTATGTTAATATTGATAAAACGCTCACAGAAATAAAAACGGTTAATAGGTATTGATTTTGAAAAAAATCCATGCTATTCATTTCGTAATTTTTTTGCCAGGTACAATTTTTATTATAAATATAGGTACCTTCTATTACACACACAACACTTAAACTATGCACTAATCAGCCGTAACGTCACGCAAGCATGATTTGTTTATGATGCGCACCACACATGCGCGAAGTGGCGCGCGACTGATCGCGGATGCTGTGCGGTCTGCGCGGGAGCACCCTGCGCGCTAGCTCAAGGTGATGACAGAGACGAGTAAAGAGAAAGACTGGTGGTACATGAGAAGCCCTTCAGAGTCAGCCTTCAGCCGTAGTCTAGTCAGCGATAAAGAGAATGCGTTATCAGTACTAACGGCATAAGTGCCATTTCCCACGCTTCCTTAGCTATATCGAAACATTCACACTTCCACAAACTTCCTCTATTTACTTAGATGATATTTTATTAACAACGTCATGTCAAACCTTTACAATAACACACCAGGAGCCCCCCTGGGTAACATCAGTCTCACACATGACTACCGACTTTGCCTCTGAAGACTTGTTCCGTAGACCTATGATGATATGATGCAGGTATTGTATTTATTTTTTAGCAACATAATCTTTGTTTTTTTATTGTCTTACAGTATACAGAACTTAAATCTAAACGGATCCCTGCAAAAATGGGGGGCGATTTTTGAATTTCGAGCGCTCGATTTCGTCACTCTAAAATCTGTTGGAAACGGCAAAATGATTTTTGAAGTAGGAGCGATGGAAATTGGGAATCCAGTGAAAATTACCACTCGTTTTCAATTCTATTACTAGAATTTAAATACCTAGTAGTGGAGATATTATTAAAGGGCGAACACGAAAACGAGCGATCGAAATTCAAAAATCGGCCCCTTGTATTTACAGTTTGCCTGGAGGTAAGTGTCTAAATGTATGCAATTATAACTTAAGTATTTGCAGTAGGTTATAAGGCGCTTTTAAACCTTTCCTTATTCGTCTCTTGCCGAATATTTTCGGTGTTTTTAAAATAGATAGGTACTAACCCGGGGGACTTTAATACTTTAATATTTTTAGTGCATCATCTTCTTCTTCTTTGTCCGTCCCTGCTCCCGTTATCTGGGGTCGGGTCTCCTCACACTTCTGCGCCAGGCCTGTCGGTCCCGTATTGTCGGTTTTGGCGATTGGGCTTTCTTAAGGTCTCTCTCGATGTTGGACCACCATGTTAATGGCGGGCGGCCGCCACCCCGCTTGTGTTGTGGTAAGTTTAGGGCGATTCTTACCACATGGTCTTTTAGTGCATCATAGAGTTAACAACAAGGAAGTCAACTAGATATTAGCAGTCTTTATTATTCACTCATCTTTAATGATACCTCACGCGCCCTAAACATAAAGGCCGTAAATCAAAGAAATCCATAAAGAGCTATTTACTTTTCGGCTCGAGGACGGTCGACTCCGCACGCTTCACGCGTCGATTAGGTATGCTTGGTATGTTTTTGCGTAAAAATCAAAAGCATAACCGTTAAATTCATTACTTTATTACTAACAACAGTAATCGTAAGCAGTGGGTCATTAGTAGGTAGGTAATTGTTGTAGAAATTATTTCGGATTTCGTTTTCATGTATGTATTTGATGACGTTGTTGCAAAGTCGCGTTGAGGGGACGAGACTTTTTCATGTTTCGCCATTAAAATGTTTTCTTAGATAGTTTTCTGTGGTCTTATATTCAATACTCAATACATCTATTTAATAATAAATCATACTGAGTAATCACACATTAATACCTGTTGAAATCCAAAGAGCCTAATGAAAACGGGTACTTATTAACACAATCGTCGTATTACTCGTAACGTTTCATGTTGCTAACTGGAGTCCTACTGTATATGTACACTTCTAAGGCTGGTATTAGTTGTTACCACTATACCTCTTTTATCGGAAATTGGGAATAAAACAGCGTCTCTAGTACTAGACTCCTCTTTTTTATTGATTATTCCTTTGCAATCTTGAAAGGTCTTACGGCGAGATTCGAAGAATGATTAAGACACGTTTAAGATCTTTAAAAGATCGATAACTAAACGACATGTCAACATTGACAATTATTTAGATTCCGCTGTGATCCCAATAAGATCTATCTACGATATTTCTCTCAATTATACGAGATACAAACGATAGCTAAATGAGAAATTATCTAAACCAGCAGTTATCGTTATCTTTATCGTATCTCATTCTTTGAATCGGGCCGTTACTCAGTGCTCCGAGGGAGCAGCTATGTGCTTACTTACTTTATATCTACTAAGGGATTTCTGTGGCTAATAATGCTTCTACATATAGATATTATTCCACACATGTTAGCTTGACCTCCTCTTTTATAATTATACAGCTCGCAAGAAAGCTTCCGTAAAATTTAAATTACTTCAAGATCAATGCCACAGTTTATAGAAACATATGTAACTGACTAACAAGTTATCGTACTGTGCGAACTCTCAAACAGGTTATTTTAATGATTAGTTAATTGCGTAGGTTTGTGTATGGTTAGGCTTGGTTTTAGCTGACCTTATCTATCGATCCGAAAATAATTATACCCCAGGCAACAGTTACATTCAGTCAACAGTCAAGCGTTATAAGGGCGATATAAAAAGGGCTGTAGGGAACTTGGGGAATGTCGATCCCTAGAGGATACTTGGTAAACCTGTTTAAATTTAGCCAAACGTGGTGTAGGTACCACTTTTAACGCTAGACGTTCTGTCAAGGCGCGTTTTGACAAAAGTCGGTAGTTTTCAACTAGTGGTTGGCGAACGTTTGTAACGCGTTACCTATACTAGGCTAGTTGACAACAGGTTTGTTTATAGGATCAAATGTATTTAACACATAGTAAATGATAGTCAAAGTCCGACCGTCGTACTTCACTCGCGAAACGCTCCTAACAAAACGATAAGTGAACGTAACGTCACGGTCACTAAAAGCCCATCTTAAAGTACGGGAAACAAGAAAATAGCGATTTTGTCGATGAAGTATTGCGTTTACGTATATTGGCCGAGTGCACGATGGCAGCGCCGCGCCGTCTAGCGTTGGCAACTTGGTAGGCGCTCAAGAATAATGAGCGTAACAAAATCAAGATTGTTCCTTAAAAACATTCCTTATAATGCAGTTTAATGCGCAAAATCTATTCGTTTCTAATGCTAAACACATTTGGTGTAGACCACATGAAAATCCGTTCAGTAGTTTCTGACTGAGAGTATACTAACTGAGAAGTACCGATACACCGCGAGATTTTTCGCCAACATTGGCCACATCAAGCGCTGCGATCGTTTTTGTTTTCCCGCCAAGCCGTCTGCACCCGGCCAGTTGTTGTACATTTTTTTTAAATAAAATGTAAGGAATAGAATGGTATTACTTTATTCCTTATTAGAATTATTAAAAAATCTTCGATTTCGAACCTTTCAAGTCCTTTTTTATCATTTCCATATATAATTATAACATCCACATTATTGTGATAAATTACTCATTTGCTATCTATTTTATTAGATTTTAAAATAAAATTCAACATGTGTCATCATCCATATTAATTATCGGTCAATTTTATCTAGATATAATATGATGCTGCCATAATCCCGAGATCCTTGTGTCCCTACCAGGGACTCTAATAACCCGACGCTTATTAGAGCCATAATAAATATAATATTTTTTTAGGAAACATAGCTGCGTTAACCTTTGTCCAGAGTAGGTGAAAAAAAAACAAAAAAAAAGATTAATAAGAAGATTAGGCCTAAAAAAGTTGATAGTTAATCAGTAGTTACGGCAGGTTTTTGAGTTTCCTGCAACGACATAATGAGTTGTTGTTATAGATCGTGTCATTCACGAAGACGCGTGACTTGACTCGTAATGTCATATAATTAAAGGTTAGACTTGACAAATCTGCGCGTCATCGTGAATGACACGACGCACATGACATGCTTCTCAAGAGACTTATTAGAAACTTTATGTTTACAATGCCTATTAACAATATTTTACTTTTTCATAGTCAGAAAATTTATGACTAGTTAAAATTAGAACTAAAAGGTGTTCCAATGCCGCAGAAAATTTAAAAAATATACTCTAAAATCAGAAGGGGTAGACAGCTTCATTTTGAGGGGGAACAAATATAATAAGATCAACTAATACCTATGTAATATGGGGCCAACTCTGAAATCGCGACACAAAACCACCTGTTACCTTTTTTATGACATAGGAGGCAAACGAGCAGACTGATCACCTGATGGTAAGTGATTACCGCCGGCCATGGACACTCGCAAAACCGGGTCGCACAAGTGCGTGCTATATGGAGAGATAAAAGGACATACATAGGAGGGTATATAAATAAATTTCAATATGTATACCAGATACAACCCATTGCTCGGAATATAGGTCTCTTCCAAGATCGTTTTGGTAGTAATCGAATCCCACATTAGCCTACTATGCGAACTCTTGACTTAAGGATATAATTCTTAGAATGATATTTTTGAACCTCGCTACAATTTCTTCAGCTTTGGTGAGGCCCGATACGGATTTAAAAATTGTCTTATTACTTATTCGTGCAAAATAGACGAAAAACCTGTTTCGCTAGTTAACAACTGTATGTAAGTATAAATAAATATCAACTTGTTTATTCGTGGAAGAAACAAAGTACCTATACAACCAGTCTGAGGTGAGGATAATATACCTACATAGAGGTATTTCACGCATTAAAAATATACTTAAGTAAATTCTTAAACTGGTTTTACCGTCAGTACCCCTAGTGTAAATTTTATCGACATCATAACGTGACGAACGCGTTTGCGTGTCTCATTTTGTATAGGATTTTGAGTTTCCAAAACGTCCCGCTTGGCGCGCTCTTTCTAAATCCAATACAAAATGAGACTAAACGCAAACGCGTACGTCACGTTTCGAAATCGAATTTATTTACACTAGGGGTACTGATCTATTTGTAGGTAACTTTTATTGAAGACAAAGAGAACACACTCGTAAAAAAAATCGAAAGATGTAGATTCAAGTTAGTAAATAATACCTATCCTTTTGAATTATATATCTCCTTACTTAAATAAAAAAAAATCGTAAGGTCAAATAATATATGAAAGGTAAGTACCTAATGTAATTTTCTTCGTAATTTTTATCCATAATGAATGTTGTGTAGGTAATTTAACTTAGTAATGTGTAGCAGCAGTGTAGCAGCGTGTATATTTGATACGACCGCAGATTCTCAGGGTAGTATTTATAGGCCCTAAAGAACAAACCTCCATTGCGTGATTTATTAAGGAAGTGCGACCTTTTTATAAAAATAAATCAGCACGCAATGTATCACTAGGTACTTTATTTAAAAAAAAGCGGCCAAGTGCGAGTCGGACTCGCGCATGAAGGGTTCCGTACCATTTATGACGTATTAAAAAAATCTACTTACTAGATCTCGTTCAACATTTTACCACTTTGGACACACATTTTACCACTGTGGAAGTGTCTCTCGCTCAAACTATTTAGTTTAGAAAAAAATTATATTAGAAACCTCAATATCAATACCCCACACGTATGGGTTTGATGAAAAAAAAAAAAATTATTTTAGACTTATTAAAAAAACTACTTACTAGATCTCGTTCAAACCAATTTTCGGTGGAATTTTGCATGGTATAGTTTCTATTTTTCTCCGTGAGCTTCTACGGATTATCGTCTTATCTATTGTTTAAAAACCGCAAAGGCGCGTGCCACTATGAAAAAATGGTGAGGCCGCATAGGTAGCGTTTATTGAATTACTACTCTATTGAGCACGGAATAAGATTCATTATGAACTAATACAGAATTCTAACAGAATAGCTGTCTAATCTCTATTGGTGCGTCTAAGGTAGGCGACTAAACGCTCTCAAACCAGCTTAACTTGTGGCACTGCGATTCGAAACAAAGATACGTATTCGAAGACCTCGCTTGCACTGGTAATGCGAGCGCAAGGCTAGCTAGCGCCAAGGAAGCAATGTTATGTTTCTCGAAGAGCAGGTAAAAAACAGGGCCGGATTTTCACACAAATATATTTATACCCCACACGTATGGGTTTGATGAAAAAAAAAAATTAAAATTTTATGACGTATTAAAAAAAAAACTACTTACTCGATCTCGTTCAAACCAATTTTCGGTGGAAGTTTTCATGGCAATGTATATCATATATTTTTATTCGATTTTTCATTCTGTTATTTTAGAAGTTACGGGGGGGGACACACATTTTACCACTTTGGAAGTGTCTCTCGCGCAAACTATTCAGTTTAGAAAAAAATGATATTAGAAACCTCAATATCATTTTGAAAGACCTATCCATAGATACCCCACACGTATGGGTTTGATGAAAAAAGTTTTTTTGAGTTTCAGTTCTAAGTATGGGGAACCCCCAAATTTTTTTTTTTATATTTTTGTGTAAAAATCCTAATGCGGTTCATAGAATACATCTACTTACCAAGTTTGAACAGTATAGCCCTTATAGTTTCGGAAAAAAGTGGCGGTGACATAATCGGACAGACAGACGGACATGACGAATCTATAAGGGTTCCGTTTTTTGCCATTTGGCTACAGAACCCTAAAAATGAACTCTCTGGTACTTAATTAAGACTAAATAAACATCGTCTTTAAAATCGTCATGGCACTAAAACCTTCCTCTGGTTTTAATTTACGGTTATGTCAAAAATACATACTGTATAAATAATGTTTACAACCTCCTATGTACCAATACAAACTCACACTAAAAATAAATACCTAATTCAATGCCACAATAATTTTATTTCATCTACTTACCGAATTTAACAACGTGGTTATTCTTGCGTTTGAAACACTGCTTCAAATATCAACACACGAAATACTAAGCAGTATAAAAAATTACGGTACCGATAGCCGCAATGTTTTATTTTAATTTCTACTAAATTCCCCTTTTATACGCCTCGCACTAAACATTCGCAAAAACACGTCTCTTACTTCTCTTGTTTCTCGTACTTCTTTGCTATATTTTTTCTAACAGGCGCTACAATTTAGTATTACATGTCTACTAACCTAGAATAGTTTTGGGCAGTGACAGTAGTCTAGGTCGTTAACCTAACATGGTATTACACTTATCGAACGCCGAAGAGTCTTACGCACAGGCAACCAGCATAGCGCGCTCTCTAATTATGAATAACTGTTACGGATTACGAGGTCTCAGATACACTGGGTTGCCTGGGTTTTCGATTAGTCTATATTTAAAACACATGGTCTGGCTAGGACAATGGCCTTTGCTAATGTATAAAACAGTCGGCCGACAAAGCCAACTTGGCGCCAGGTGAGCTAGCTGGGAAAAGAAAAACGTAGAAAAACTAGAACAAGGATTCGGTATAGATGGCGCTTCGTACGCTTACGGGGTATTACACAAGATGGCGTTTATGAGATGCATCCAAGATGCATCGTCCACTATAATTCGTTTTTCTTAGAATTAGAAAAAAGGTCTTGACATAATATTTTTTTATTGAAAAAGCCAAAAATGTAAAACATCGTACTTAACTACTTACTTATATGATTTATATTTGTTACATATTTTCCGTGACTTATTTTTCAAAAGTGTTTTTCAATAATAAGACCCATCAAAATCGCTTACCTTCTTTCTAGTGCTAAAAAACGGACTATAACCGTAAGAGCTCTTTCCCACCTACGTAGAAAACTGGATCCTGCAAATAACCGTACCCACAAAAAACTGGATGTAAGTGGGAAACAGGTCTAAAGACTGTATAATGCATGGCCATAAATGTTTATACCTGTATTCTTAGTTAGATACCTACTTCAGAAAGTAATAGGTAGTCGTCATAGTAGGGGATTTTTTGTAGTTACTCGAGCGTGTCGGATTAAGTTAAGGACAGCGGTTTTCTAACGGTTAGGTACAATGTAAAAATCGGATTTCGAACTTGTAACAGTCAGATTAAGAAAATGCGAAAAAATAGTTGTCAGATTAAGTATTAGCATCAACGTGTACCAAACTAACGGAATCCCAAATCTGCTTAACGATTTTTTTATCTGCCCACGAACCCTCCACTAACCAACCCATCAACATAGACGGCTAGAAGTGGTTAAGGTAAATCTTCAGGGATAGCAAGTTATCACTCATATCTTAATCTGACATGCTCGAGTAAATAATTCCAAACTCTTGGGCTCTCCAACTAATAAAGTTACCCTATCCTAATCATCCCAATGGGCATTATGGTTGTATAGGTCTAGCCACTAAAAGTTTTACACATCGAACAGCAAAGTACTGTTTAAGTGTAGCCGGCTAACCAGCGGTAAAAAAAAACCAAGATCCGTACGCTAGTCTAAACCAATA
Source organism: Cydia pomonella (assembly GCF_033807575.1). Classification (NCBI taxonomy): domain Eukaryota; kingdom Metazoa; phylum Arthropoda; class Insecta; order Lepidoptera; family Tortricidae; genus Cydia; species Cydia pomonella. Next base: position 18,742,732 of record NC_084708.1, on the reverse strand, counting down.
AAATATCGTCACTGGCCTTATAAATAGTTCTTAAATCCCAATCATTGTCGAACCGAACGATGAATTCTGATGTCCGAAGACGCAAACTCAACAAGGCCCAAGATAAATACTTCAGCAGCATGCTACTACCTAATAAATGTAAAATGATTATTTCATTATAGTAAATATAACGTTAGAAGTTACAGCCAGCTCAACAACGAAGAAAAAATGAATTATTATTAAAAAAAAAAAACAGTTTTTGCTAAATTACATACGTATTTATTTATTTATTATGATCACCATAATTTTCTTAACAATAATAGGACACAATCATTTGCCTAACTATAAGACAACTTAATGAGCATTCGATGTTTCATAGGTACCTACAAAATCCAGAGTAACTTGCTCTCAATGTTCACATATTTATATTATTTATTTAAAAAGGTACCTATTTATATAAAACCACGAGAGATTCCATAACTTAAACATCTAACTATTGCTTCACATTATTGCTCATCGATATGGTCACAGGGTTACTTATGCAAACGATGGCTAGGAACAATTCATTCATCTTATAATATTATAACAGTTCAATTAACTCACGTGTTTTAAACGCGCCTAGAAGTAGGTAGAAGGACTTCTGAATTAGGTCTGTACAGTCAGGATCGAATAGATAGTAATAGCCAAATAGCCAAATATTACGTAATACACCTTTTTATAAATGGTATATACAAATGTCAATCACAATGAAAAAATCGACGATGATCAACTCTGGCCAACATGGGACTCTAACCCACATCTTTGGATTGCCGGTCCAATGCGTTCCAAAGATGTGGGTTCGATTGTAATGTGGTACGTTCCACAATAAAAAAGGAAAAATATTTACATTTAATACAGCTTTGATATTAGGTATTATAATTGGCCACGTTAGCCGTTAATAGGTATTTGCTAACTGTACAAAGTGAATTTAAAGCGTGAGTTTAAACCGTTTCTAAAATAAACTAGCTATTGTACGAGTAAAATAAATAATTAGATAAATGACTTTATTAGCTGTCTTATGGCAGAGCCTTACGAGTATACACAAATGCATACATAATACAATCGTTCTAGAACAACAAAGTTCCATGATCTAAAGTGCAAATTTCGCTAGATTACCAAGCAAAATTCCATACTTAAATGGTGTAAAGTATACATTTTTAGCCATTAGGCGTTACCACTCATTTCAAGGAATTTCCAAAGAGGAAATGGCACTATTGTAATATAGATCTAACCTAAAGTTTTGGGTAAGCTACCTAATCAGCTAATCACATTTTTATCACAAATTTATTATTTGTCTGAATAATACGATTCATATTACTTTACACGAATAAATGCACGTATAACTATTTATTTATAAAGTTTTTGGTATGCGACCTAAATGATTTAATGAAACTATAAGAGCCGTTTCGCAATGTCGACTAGTCGCTGGCGACTTGATTTCTCCGCGACCAAAACATAGCCAACTAGGGCCAGGAGACCAAGCAGAGCGCAGGCATCACATAAAACATGTTGTGTTCTTCACAATTATGTTCGAGAGAGAGACGGATACACATTTGTCATCTCAACAGTTGCTCGCAGTGTGAACGCTTCCATTTGAACCCGTGATCCTAGTGGTCGCCAGCGACCAGTAGTCGCTTGTGCGTCGCCACTACGCGAGTCGTCGAGTCGCCCGGGCGACCGGCGACTAAGTGTGTAAACGCCTATATAAACTATAGAAAGTCACAGTGCTTAATACCTCTTACAACCTCCAGATTTCAACATGAATACTACATTCTATGTTTGATGATAGTGTTTCTTATATTTTTTACAAAAATATAGACGAATAAATACATTATATTATATATTAAATTTAATAAAATACTTGTATTTTTAAATAATAAATCTAAATCACTGAGAACTTCATTTGAGAGAGACTTGCATCACTGAAAAAAACTAAGTAATTATAAATTAATTGTCTTCTATTCTCTGACATATCATAAAACAACAGGCAGTGCAGTATTTGTTATGTTATAAGTTATAAAGAATGAAACAGAATTTGACGCCCATGTGTAATCTATGTGTATAAGTAGCGCTAGATCAAATACATAATGCTTTCTTAACACCCATGTTTGAACGAATTATTTACGCTTTTGTGTCTCGAGTTTGTACGGTAATAATGTCAAACAATTATTAAAGAACGTTGCTACCTGTACTAGAAAAAAGATTCATTGTTTGAGTTACGTGTAACTAACGTCTAAGACAAACATACAGCTCCATACATTATACGGTGGCTTTGGTTGTCACCAGTTGATGTGTTACCATGAAACACATGGCGCCGCACATCGACATCTAGTTTGGGTGTCTAACTCGGGGGCGCGATTTTTTCTTACACTTAACACCTCTTCTACAAAGAATAATTCTTTGCTTCTACTGTTACATAACAGCGACAAATCGCCTTAAAACATCACCTCGAATTGAATCGCTAAACACACCATGAACAATTGAAAACCTACAGCCGACAGCGATTTTCTAAACCTAACTAGCTTTTTCATAAATGCTTTCAACTAACGTTAAAACACGTAGCTTATATTGACGGAACAGAAAAGGACCACCTTAAACCTCCTGACAATAATGAAACCATTATAACTTATAAGGTTAACTCGCTAGCACAGGCTACGTTTTCAACAGGCGTCATCTTTCTAAATTCTGTAAATTGCTAAATAAAACTGTCAAAACCTGTAAATTGCTAAAACAAACATCTCATGTGTTATGTTTATACCCGTCTTATCTTATTTACGGACAAGCGCTTCGATGAGTATTAATCTAAGCACTACCAGAGACCCGTTTTTTAGAACTTGCAGATGCAAAGGGCAGTGAATTGAGTGTTATTACAATTATTTCTAGCTTGTAATAGTCTGTTGCATTCCGACTTTATCCTGTTTTATTCTGCGCAGTCTGAGAAGTCACATCAAGCTACTAGGATTTTTTACCCAGTGGTTGACGCACATCGATCAATGACCCGATGTGCCAATAGTTTATAAAAAACGCCATTCAAAATTTAAATAGTGTATTAAAATGATCACGCTACTTTTCGTTCGCATCTTTCATCCTGATATTTTTTTTTTACTTTTTGGTTGGCATTCGATGAACCATTGTCATCTTATTTAGAGGTCCTCCTGTTTCAATTATTATCGCTTATTTTGTCAATTCATTGTATATTATAATGGTGGTTGCGATGGTGAACATAGATACGATGGCAAATAGGTACCGTCCCCATCAGATATATCAGAGACGCAAAGGTGCTCAAAAATATCTTCACGCACACTAGTGCCAAGGCACAATAGAGGCGTGCTCAGATATTTGTGAGCACCTTGGCCGCTCCGATATATCTGATGGCGACTGTACTAATAATGACCATTATTGTGAATATGTTTTTATTTTATTCTATATCACGTCCGTGGCAAACGGACATACGGCCCGCCTGACGGTAAGCAGTCACTGTAGCCTATGGACGCCTGCAACTCCATAGGTAATTACATGCACGTTGCCGACCCTAGACCCTATATGTACTGCAAATTACCAAGAACTATAAACAATTGTTTAACTTCATCGAGTAGCTACTTGAGAATATATTTAAAAGATCTTGAAGTTACAAATTGCAAAATAAGTTCAATAGCAACTTAAGGAGCCAGTACTGATAGACAAACACGCGTCAGCTCGTGTAACCTAAATGCTCACTTGTTTTCCACAGACTACTTATTCTAAGCGTATCTTATCCTATCCTCAGTAGGCCGGCAGCGCCTGCCGGTCTTGCTGCTGGCGTCCAACGCGCAAGCGCGCGACGAGGCGCCCGCGCAGCACCGCGCCCAACGTCGCGAATGCGTGCGCAATTACCATCACCACGGCGCACAGTGCTACGAACCCGAATGCTGAGCCTATAATAGAAAAAAATCAGGAGTTACTTTTTGATTCTTAATTTTAAAGTTTAAATATTTAATTATGGTAAGTATAGGAGAGTTTCTTATTCGCTTCCTCCTAACATGCATCATGATACAGTGACAACATGCTATCTGATCTAAAAGAAATTCGCATACCTAATTGTGGAGTTAAACTGTGAGGCAGAAACAAGAAAGACGAAACAATTTTTTTTGTAGTTAATAGCAGACCCAACAAATTGCCTGCCTTAGCTAAAATTTTAGAAAAAGTAATGAATGATTCTCATATTTCGTCTACCTAATCTAGGTACATATTTTTGGTCAAAATTGCATATTTATTTTTTATACTACGTCGGTGGCAAAAAAGCATACGACCCGCCTGATGGTAAGCAGGTTCCGTAGTCTTACCGGCAACTCCAGAGGAGTTACATGCGCGTTGCCGACCCTATCACTCAGCATCCTCGTTGAGCTCTGGCAACCTTACTCACCGGCAGGAACACAGCACGTTGAGCAGGGTCTAGTGTTATTTGGCTGCGCTTTTCTGTATCTTTAGGTATTTAAATAAAAGTAAACAAAATCTACCCTCAAATAGTTGAGGGTAGATGAAAACAATACATGATCAAATAATGTAGGTTAAAGTCAAGTCGTTCAGTGACAGATTCAGACGGTTTTTATTTGGTTGGTTAATCAATAAATGTTATAACTACCCGAAATTTTACAAATTGTTTGTTTACTTTTATTTAAATACCTAAATATACAGAGTATAGATCTGTAATGACATCAGCTGTGCTGTGCCCTACCACACAAAGAGAGATGACATTAACAGTGCAGTGTCTCTCTTTTGGACGTAGTTTAATACACGGGACCACATTACCTCGGGGCATTTATTTAGAAACGACGAAAATTACTTATGCGGGTCCCGGATTAAAACTTTCTACAGCGTATTGCTTTTAAATAATTTGCAGATTTCGTACAAGTTAGAGGGTTGTTATTGAATATAAGTTTCAATGGCCCATTAAATTATATTAAGGTCATATGGGGTAAGAGAATAGTTTTACTCGGGACAAGAGAAACAGTGTGAAGATTCCCTACAAGTTTATCTTGTCCCAATGTTTCTCTCACTTATTCTAACCTTACATTATTATTATTTTTTAACCACGATTAAGATAGTTATTTATTTCACGCGTACACAACTATTCAGAAATTCTCGAACGACATGATAATAGCATTGCAAAATAGAATAGTCATCAAATACAAATAATAGCCTCACCAGGTTTGTTCCAATCTAGCGCGGGATATATCGCAGTGAGACCAGCCCGGTCTGTGCCCCCGACAGCCCAGTAGAACGCGCTAAATAACCCATAGGCCAGGCCTGCCCCAGCACCATAGAGCGCATGGGCTGCACGCACGGGATGCGCTGTCACTGCTAGTTCTACCAACATGACTACGGAGTTGCCACCGTGGACCAGAAGATTCAACGCGTTTATTTCGTGCATTTCTGAAAGTCAAGAAAAAAGGGTTTACTTATTTTCCGAGAATAATGTCAATGTTCTAACGGCAAGGCACCTGGATTTTAATACGTATATTCATGTAGGTACCGTTTTGCAACACGTTTAAAAGCAAGAGCCGCTGAATTGCAAGTTCCCAAACGAGTTACACGTCGATGGTGAGGTATGTAGTGCTGGTGTGTGCCAGCCAGTAGCGTCGACGTATAGTAGGTTTGGACCTACCTACGGTGTATCCGCACTTACTTGGGTCATAGACTAGCGTCCAGTATACGAGTGTGATGACAAAGGCGAGGTCTGTGGCCACAGTGTGCGCCAGCCAGTAGCTCCGGCATATGAGAGGTGTCCGTGGTCGCCGCCCGCTCGACGTTCCCTCCCACGCTGAAATCATAAAAAATACTTACAATCTTAAAACTGTTCCATGCTTACTTTCAAAACTCCCTTTAGTCTAATGTTAACAGTTATCATCACCAGCACAAATATATGTCCATATGTTGAACAGCCGGGTTACCATACATCCATAAAAATGTCATAACGGCTTACAACTGCGACTTTTCTGCGTAGTACGAGCGGTTGAAGATTATCTAACGGTAAAAGATATTATAGCAAAAACATTTGTCCGGTTTAATAATGTAGCACTATGTTTTTGTGGCCATTCCTAAAACTCGAACCGTACATTGAACTATTACACACACTATAATAGCTAGTTTGGTCAGCTCGTGACTTGCGTTCTAAATTTAATTGTTCGTTGAAATCGAAATAAGTAATTCGTTTTACAAAAACTTCCACTCGCACATCTACTTGCCATTTATAACTGTCACAATGTCAATTGAATGCGCAAAATATTAGACGTAGACACATAGATATTCATGATACCATAGCATAATGTAGGTATCATATATTATATTGTATTAAACTACGAAATCAATCAACAAACTGAATACCGATATATTTAGGGTTATAACCATATTAAATAAAGTACGTTACGCATGTTCTACCTTATACCTTGACCCTGACATTTGTAACAACTATGAAACGGGATAGAACCTTTGCAGGTCCACCATAGTTAATAGATATTAAATCTGTCGATATATATATATATATTGACGACATGTCTGGCCTAGTGGGCAGTGACCCTGCCTATGAAGCCGATGGTCCCGGATTCAAATCCTATATGCACGGATATTTGTTCCTGAGTCATAGGTACGTGTTTTATATAGTAGGTAAGTATTTAGTTATTTATAAATATTTTAATATTATAGATAGCATTGTCTAAGTACCCTCAAAACGAGCCTTTTTGAGCTTACTGTGGGACTTATTCAATGTGTGTACTATTAGTCTTGTGAAAATAGCATTATTAACCAAAAGTACATAAAATACATAAACAAAATGAAAATAAAACTAATAACTTAAAACTTAACCTTAAAAACTAATTAACTAAACTAAAACTACAATTACCACTAATAAAATTAAATATAAAATACCGACCGCAGAACGCTGGCGGCGTTACTTCTTTGCACCGCCAGACTCAATAACCTCTGAGCAAAGGAGCCCGCTCTGTGGTCCCCGAGACACCTATTAGGCGTTCCAACACCTTTTTAACAATTTTTTTGGTATCGGAGGACCAAGGACCCATAGTTTCTATAGCAAGCGCCGCAAACTCATACTCATTCATTAAAAAAGAGTAAGACCAATGTCTTATCATATTTATTTATTTATATGTTATTCCAATACATAATTGTCCTATGTAGGCCTGCGCCAGCTTAAAGTGGGCAGTTCGCAATTGAAAATTCGTAATTAAAAGTCCTAGTTATGCTGGTTCAATCCCAAGCAAAAACTTGCTTATCATCGCTATGTCATGTGTTTTTAAACGTAAAAATTGATTGTTTTTGCATTGGTCGATTATTTTGGACATGTATCGTTAAAGACGCAAGGTGAAGAATGGGGCCGGAGGCGGGAATGAGGAACCAATAAGGATAATTAAAACCGCAGCCGAGTGGAGTCGGGCCTCATTGACGCGAAATTGTATCAATCAGCCGCCGCGGTCCCGCATCGGCGGCAGCCGGGCCACTCCATGGGCGTTTCGTTCTCATTTTTCTCTATGCGTATAAACACTATACAACGCGCGAGTCGGACAGTTGCGCAGGCGAAAACGGGTGCGAGCAGTGTTTACACTTAGATTAATTTATCAACTTTGGCTTTTCTATACGGATGTCGTTGTAGATTGGAAGAATTATATTATTTTAGGAACAGAAGTTTAAACGTAAATGTATGTTATATTGCTTTAATTACCAAAATGATTATCATACCTAAAAGAGGGAGACAGTTTTCTAACATTTTTCCGCAGCCCCGGCAGCAATGTTTCAGCGGCAGAAAGTTACGGTACAGCCGTGGCATTATTTTAGTCAATTTTTGTGTAAAGCCGGCGATGCCTGCTATAGATCTTGTCTACAAAAATGCAGGGCACGAATTTACAGGAACACAGTGTTCCGACGATTAATAATAAATCTCCTGTTGATATTTTAAGCAAGGTATTCGATAAAGAAAAATGTGATTTAGCGTATAAATTACCAAATCCTATAGAGATAGAACACTTCAGAGTGAAGCTCTGATGGTCCTTCTTTTACCGACGAAGATGGAGGTGGTTATACTTTTACCATTCAGGGGATGACCGACTGACCGTGAGCGTTTGGAAACGGAAAGGGGAGTATTTTCTTTTCCATTCCCATTCTGTAGCTGTTAGTCTGCAGCAGGTATGTAGCTTACCAGTCAGGGGGCCGCATATTGTATAAATCCACATCAGTTGAACAGCTTGCTGTGCGGTATTTTGACAACCAATATAGGTCCTGACTAAGCTTAAAATGCAGCCTGCCTGATGGTAAGCAGTCACCGTAGCCTATGGACGTCTGCAACTCCAGAGGTATTACATATGCGTTGCCGACCCTTTAAAAACCTGTACACTCCTTTTTTCAAGAACCCCATACTGCATACCCTCGGGAAAACCTCGGCAGGGAGCTCATTCCACAGCTGGAGCGTCCGCGGGAGGAAATCCCTCTTAAGCCACACAGTGCGCAACTTAGGCTCTAGGGTATGAGGATGAACACCCTGCCGACGGCGAGTGGTGCGGTGATAGAAAGTGGCCGTTGGCATCATGTCAAACAATTATTCAGAGCACAGCCGATTGTACAAGCGGTAGAACACATTCAAGGAGGCAAACTATCCTCCTACTTAAAGGTTCAATACCGCTTTTGAGTTTGGGATCGTCGACGATTCGTATAGCGCGCCTTTGGACTGAGTCGAAGGGTCCAAGCTGGCATCCAGTTGCTCCTGCCCAAAGGTGACGGTGAGGTTTTTGTTTTTGTTGCATGTTGAGACGGCCCAATGATGCAATTTTGAGGTCATTTACGGAAAAAAGGTCCGTTGGCACTATTTGGTGTATCTTCCTAATCATGCTCTACCCGTTCCTTGCGTTTCGGTTGTGACGGTCAGATTTGATAACTGTACAACTTGTGACAGCAAGAACTTGGCTTCCTAAAGATTTGTATAGGCGGGCACCATCCATCAGTCGCAGGGGTTAATTAAAGGTAACGTTCGTATTCCCGACCGCCGCTGCACTACTGCTGACTGCATTACTGACGCAAATGTCAAAATTATCTTTGCATTGTTTAGAGTAGTGGTCGACCTTGGGCCACTTGCTGTGGTTTAATGTATTAATAACATTATCTTAAAGCCTTTTAATTTGGATCGCCTCGCTAAAATTAAGACTATGAAACTCCTTCTATTGCGACTCGAGGGATTTCGAAGAGGAAAAAATTCTGAAAAGACTGGCAAACTAAACAAACCAACGCAGGCGAAGCATCTTGGTTACAGCTTAGGGCTCCTCTACACGATGGCCCAGCGTAGGCCAGTCTAAGGGACGCAGCAATGCGGTAAAATGAGATAGCAATATCACTTGCTCCCTCTAACGCATAAATGTGTCCCTAGGACTGGCCTACGCTGAGCTATCGTGTAGAAAAGCCATAACAGGCTAATTTCGAACGTACACTGACATCAGAATGCACGAATGATATATGAACCATTTTATATAGTTATTATGCGTCTCGCTTGCGCCAATACATGTACGGAGTATCTACGTGCGAAATGCACGATAATTGAATGACATTCTTTTAGATGGTGATGATGAGTGTACTTTCGAATTGGCCTGTTAGGCAAACATTGTTTCGTGTGTCCATCTTTACTCTACAGGTCGCATTTCTAAAATCGCAGTCGCAGGTCCAAAAATAAAATTCCCTTTCGAAACGGGTTTGTTTTATTCCAATATACGTAAAAAATATCCATAGCAAAATTTCAAGTATTCAAACATCATTTGGAGGATGCTATACATAAATGAAACAATTCTGCCATACAAAATTGTATGAAAATAAACTGACCCATCATTAATTATGCTTTGGAAATGTCTTTAAGGGCTCTTTATACGTTTTATCTATTAGTTAAGTATAAGTATGTTAAAAATATGGGGGTCCTTTTTTTACTTTTAGGTTACTTTGCATTTTTTGTGTTGTATGAGGATATTGCAAATCACAAAATCATAACGACAAGTAAATCATTAGCAAATGAGGTCAAATTTAGCACATAGATTACTATTCCATCATATAATAAAGGGAGTATTGTGAAGATAAAATCTATTCCACATTTTTTTTCCACAAACATAGTTGGCCCTCCCTTTTAGATAATTGTTTTTTTTTTTGGCAATATAGTTTTTATAAATTCTTGAAAATAACGAAGCCTTACATTTATTCAGTTTTAAGCTATGTTCGCGAGGTCTACAGGTCACGGAGCTACTAGTATTATTTTTTTATGTTAAAATTTCTAACGCCACTTTAGAAGCGATTTGCACGCGCGTGGAATGGCCCGACCACGTGGCCCCACTCGGTTAGCAACGGTTAAAATCGATACGATAACAGGTGGGGTGATTATTGTCGACGTTTTTGTCTCGGTTTCTATGGTGCATCGCTGACGTCAGAAATATTGATTCTGTTATTCATAGAACTTGGGCTTATCGCAAAATAGTAAACTATAAGTAGACATAGGCCCTCTTTGTTCTTTGCCAGATGCTTTAGACACATCAAATGTCAAGTGATTACAATAGTCAATAACACTTGAATGTCATCACTTGTGCGTAATTTTCATACTAAGGCTTTACAAAAAAACATAATACCTAAGCTTGTTTTTTAGGGTTACGTACCCAAAGGGTAAAACGGGAACATATTACTAAGCCTCCGCTGTCCGTCCGTCTGTCTGTTCCTCTGTCACCAGGCTGTATCTCATGAACCGTGATAGTTAAGACAATTGAAATTTTCACAGATGATGTATTTCTGTTGCCGCTACAACAAAAATACTAAAAACTACGGAACCCTCTGTGGGCGAGTCCTCCTCAGAAAAAATATAGTTTGCAATCTCTCGGACAACAATACATTTAGTGCCAGTTTAGTCAATGAATAAAATTAATCAATTCTTAGAACTACTTTCAATGATACAACATTATTACTAGTATTAGACATGTCATAGCAACTTTGCCGAAATTAGCTCCATCTTAGAAACACAACAATTGAAACAAATTGTAAACAAATAAATTGAAGCCTATTGATGAATTACGCGACACCAGCGAAATAACTAAAACACGTGCTAGCATTCACGTGCACCGAATTAAAACTAAAACTGTCGTCACTAAATTGTCTTTATTTTTACGACACTGCGCCGATTTAGTCTCACTAATTGCAATTCGCATGACGGTTGCGGGAAGCGTTTAGTTAGACCTCTAATTAGGAACCCACGCGAGTCTTGACATTGCTCTATAAGATTAAGAGTAGGGGGCACGATTATTCACTTGTCACGCTATGGTGGGATACTTGATGAATGCCGCTTTGATAAAATTATACTGAATGAGTCACCTGTGAGTTCTGTTACATGCAAATTATGCAGTTACTGTAGACTACCCTGCACAGATTTCGCAATATGAAGCGATTTCGGCTGCTATAAAGCTGAAGATATGTTAAGTGAGGAGTTTAAACACAGGGATCAAATAGGCACATTTACAATTTCGTTGGCTAGAGTAGGTTAAAGCGATCGTGCTCCGATATAAGGCGTGTCAATGTATAATTCAAGTCCAACCGCAGTTAATTTTTTTGTATATTTTTGCAAACATGGAAAAGAGAAAAAGAGAGCTTACCTATGTGTACCAACGAGTCTTTGTAAACAATAATTTATTATAATGAATGTGATAGTTATCAATTTATTTTCCATAATTGATTAGCGCTTTTTAGGGTTCCGTAGCCAAATGGCAAAAAACGGAACCCTTATAGATTCGTCATCCGTCTGTCTGTCCGATTATTTACTATACTAATTGCGAGCCGCACTATTTACTTGCATTGCGGAATCATTGTAAAACAAACGGCCCAAATCGAACATTAACATATGTACGTTAAAAATTTGATAAAGATACGCTATGGATTGGATATGTCAGTGCTGTCTGACGTTTTTGTTTAAAGAAACGTCACTTTTGACACTGACATATCCGAGCCATATCGTATCTTTTAAAAATTTTTGACGTAAGTTCGAAATTAGGCCGAGATTCTACAACGCTAATTGGGAGCCTAATATCACATTAACAGCTGTAGGTAAGCTTAATGAGAAAGAAGAAATATACATACAATCATACCTTCAGATATTTTACGAGAAAATTAAATATTTCCGTTTTTACTAATTAATATAATTATTACATAAATATCTACATATATACATCTTCTTCTTTTACTTCTTTTTATTCGGTAAATAAATAACTATGGGGGCTATCCTGTACAATAATAAGGATGCAAATCATTCAACTGCTACAACAATCAGGATAAAAATACTACGTACACCTAAATCAGAGATAAATTGGACATAAATCTAAATAAAGATAAAGAACAAGGACGCAATAGGTTTCAAAAGGAGATTTTAAATTGAAATAACGATTAGCAAAACTTACTTAGATTGAGTATCCGTTCCGCTCTGTACCGATGCACAACTGCCAGGGCCAGGCCCGACTGCAGGGCGATCACCATGAATCCCCAGTTTGTGAAGTATATGAACCACTTCATGTACTTTAGCTCTACTTTTCCCTCGTATTGCTTTGGTAGTTGTTGGCAGGCGAAGCTCGCAATGCCGACCGATACCACACCGATGAACAGAAGCCATCTGCGGAAGATGAATATTAATGGTATTGAGAGTCTCCACTGAATTTATCTAACTATATGCACATATATGTACGTATAAGAAATTACTTCGACTACTACTGGTAGGAGAAAATGAGGGAATAACCATTTTGAAGTAGTGACAAAATATACCTAAATAGTTATTACGATACAGGTGCTGAAAAAAGGAAATTCGCAACGAGTGGTGAATTGGTGATAAATTAAAACACTCCCTTCGTCTCCATTCCCACAATCGACACGAGTTGCGAATTACATATTACAACGTTTAGCGTACAACGTTTTACAGTACATATGGCTCTTCAAAGTTTCGACATATGTACGGAAAGTGAGTAGCACCATATGTACCAAATGTAAAATAATAATTTTTATTTTGGAACTTCTTAATAAACGAAAACTGGCTAAATCTCTGCATTACATAAACTTAACTAAAGACGGCTTATTCGTTTTATGTTTAATACGAGTACATAAAATAATTCACTTATTCATTCGCTTGAAGATATCACAACAATACATCTTAAACTCTCATACGTCGTCTAAGGAAAACAACTTAGGTTAATGCGAGCCAAACCGGATCCCTTTGTTTGGTATACTTATTGAAAGTCATAATGTAATGATAGTCATATTATCATTAGTCATAACTCTGAAACCGTTAACTTTTCAGGAATTTTTTTTTTTGTTTTGTTTAATGGCAATACTGAAAAGTTACGCGTTTCTAAGAAAAACCAAATTAAGGCTAACGAAAATGCGGACAAATAATACATTATGACTTAAAATTTTATGAAAAATAATAGAGTCCCGAGCCAACACTATCAATTACAATTTTATTATCATCAAGTAATAACATTATTATTGACAATGTGTGTTGTGTGTTGGGATATAACGAAATGACATTAATTTTGAATTAAAATTAGTTAGTTCTTAAAATTCAATTTATTTATTTATTTATTACCGATAGTGTCTGCAACGCTTAGGAAACTGGAATTATGAATTAAATAAACTGTCATTGACTGTTGGCAGTAATCGCCTACTAATCTAATCTTATATACACTGTGTCACAGTGTGTTACACTCAAGAATACTTGTGTTGTGGGTACTCAGACAACAATATATATAATATACAAACACTTAAATACATAGAAAACACCCATGACTCAGAAACAAATAACTGTGCTCATCACACAAATACATGCCCTTTCCGGGATTCGAACCCAGGACTATCGGCTTCATAGGCAGTGAAATAAATAGTAGGTAGTTTATGGAACCGTCACTGGGACCCTTTATTATTTTTGTCGCCATAAATATATACAAGCATGGACGTCCTCCAACTGTAATACTAACGTGCTTAAAAATTTGCGATACAACTCCAACGAGGGCTACTTGAAGTAGAAATATTTCTTGTGTTGGTAAATGCCATAGGGAGTTGTGGATTCATTTATAATTTACACACAAACTGTTCACTTAGATCTAGTTTTCATTTCCTTAAGCCTTTTACATTATGTAATGTAACAGCGGCTTTTAATCAAAAAATATTTTCAGAAGATACCATGTGACGTAATTTTTTGTGATAAGTAATTAATAAATTGAGAGTTCGCTGCATTATTTATTTCTAAAACGTATGAACAACGTACGAAGGACATCTCAGACCTCTGCTTCCCTTGACTGCTTCAATGCTCAGAATCTTATGTTTAGATTGTAAATAAGTATACGATGAAATAGGCGACTGGCGTGCGCTAGATACTACCACTGACAGCCAGCTGAAGTGTGTCAGTCAGATGCGTGGAAGATTGCTCAATGCTCAGCGTGGACTAGCCACATCTGGCCCTGCCAAGGATATTAGGTTTGGACGTCTTTTAACCTCCTCTTCGACGAAGTTCTTACTGAATTATACTCAATCTATAAGTACCTGTATATAAGGTAGGCTACCGGCGGCCGCTGCTGCGTCTGCCACTGACAGCACCCGAACTGATGCGCGGGAGTGTGGTCTAGGCTAAGCGCGCGCCGACTCGCCGACCACACTCGACCCAGCATGGCCGGCTTGCAGGTCTTCTTCTGCATTGCTGCAATCAAACGTCCTGTGGTTACGTCACTCGTGTATTAAGTCCACTTATAAAATTTATAGAAGGCAATAGAGATATACGGCATGATGTTTTAACATATGATCCTACATTGCGAGTTGAATAATATATAGTAACTTAATAAGAATAATTGTTATACAGCACTAACCCTAGATCGCAGAAATAATGTTTTCTTTTTTTATAACGTGCGTTATAATAATCAGGCTAATACGTACGAGTATAATACCACAGTGCGCATATGCACTATTTAATTAAATCTTGAACAAACCACGTGTATAATATAGATAATTAGAATTCGGCAACAACGCTGGTTTACACTACCGCTCATATGGGATATGAATTTATAGGTATATCCATTGACACTGCCAAGTCAATGCAAACTAAGTGTGTTTGTGGTCATAGAGTTTTCGACCGGGCTGTCAAGTTTCGATTTACGATATTTTTACCTAAATTGTTAATCAAATGTATTTTATTTATTTGTATTTATTAACAATTTCGATAAAAAATATCGTTATTTATGGAATAGGGAGTTAATTACCAGAATAGAAATTGTACAACAAGTCAATTTAAAACCAAAATTGTTATTGCTTACTGTAAAAAAAAAACATACCTAGAAAGTACAATGCTCTAGAGCAGAAACGTATCATTTTCTGCACACTTTTTAGAACAACAACGACCCACATTCAGAGCATCAGAAATGAAAAACCATTTAATAACCGCAGCACCGAGTATCGATCGTTAATTTGAGCTGGCACTTGAACTTCACGATACTTACTAAATCGATACCATTGACTGAACGTACTTCAAATGAAATGATGACTTTAATTGGACATTATTGAAGCTAATTTGTTCGTAACGTTTTGAATTATATAGGTTCTTATTATAACGTGTGTTTGTTTTGTCATTGCCATTGGGGCATTTCATTTAAAAAGGATTATCGTAATTACGAGTATTATTCAAGAGCAACTATTGCATACTCTGGAATTTGGCCAGAGATAATGTTAATATTCTGTATTTGTAAATCAGTACGCCCCGCTGTTATAAATCTATAAATGGAAAAGGGACATAAAAAATGCTGTAGTGGGTAGGTATTTTGCTTATATTTACTAAGTACCTACAGAAAACATTTATTATATATTTTTGTATCTGCTAGATATTTCTTCGATATAGAATAAATTACTAACTAGGGATTGCAAACCGGATTGATTTTCAATCCGGCCGGACCGGATCCGGATTGATATAAGGATATTATAGTTAATTAAATATTAGATTTTCCTATTTTTTTCTCGTAATATAAGAAAGAAAAACATATTTTTTCAAATATATATAAACCATTAATTTGAAGTAACAAAATAACACTTTTATTAGGTAGGTATGTACAATAAAATAAAACTTAGCAGTAAAAGTGTTACCTATGCAATATCAATTTCACTGTAAAGACAAAAATTGATATCTAAGTCATTTATCATATTTAACCGTTCACAAATTTACGTATCTCAGTTACCTAGTTATAAATTTGATTAGTTTCCAAATACTCACGGAATTGAAATTTCTTGCTATGGAAATTTTTCGTAACCGACCTTTAATTGCATTGTATGTTAAAAAGTAGATATTTTAGTCTTAACCACAATTTATAAGATATGGCCCATTATTATATTTCTGTTTATTTTTTAGCCGAGAAAGTAGTTTTAGAGCTTTTGGCTCTAAAACTACTTTCACGGCTAAAAATTCAAAAAAAATCTGCACTTATTAAAGTTACAAAATATATATTAGTCAAACGTCTTTTAGAAGGAAAAATATAAGAAATATTTAGACAACATGACGATCTTGAGCGCAAAATAATAGAGTGTAGGATTGAAAAACATCGACGAAAGGGAAAAATCAAACAAATAATTGAATATACGTAGTCATATGTATTAGGAGATAAAGGAAGAAAAAATTGGATGGAAATCACAGACAAAAGGTTATCTCTTTGAATAGAATATAATCGTACCTACGCGTACTAATCCCAAAAAGATTATATAACCAAAGTCAAAATATAGCTTCATATTTTTTACTTAATGTTTTCATATCATATTGTGTAATAAACGCCTTCTTGACTCAGAGAGAAACGTAACCGAATCAATAAGGATATAACTAATAATGTATTTAAAAAAAAAAAACTTTTTTTTATCTTCAATTTGAACAAAGTTTTAATGGTGTTGTAACTCCTCATCCCAAACAGGAAACAATCAATTATAAAAATTCTTGAAAATATGTTTTTCTGGTTACCTACTCAAACGTCATAAAAAGATAATTAGGTATTAAGTTTATTTTTAGTAGCGGGAAACTTCTAAGGAAACTAGTCAATAATCCTCCCGGGAAGTACCTAGTCTATTTGAAGCAAGATTTCCATACAAGTTTCCGCGCAAACTACGAATAAGAAACGGGGTAATCCCATATGCTTAGATTTTACAAAATATTATATTAAGCATCAAGCGCAATGGCTCAAAAGTACTATTATGTATATATGCGTACAGAGAGTAAAGTGGAGTTTAATAGAAAATGGCAAATAATGTAAACAAACATGACAGAAACCTAATATAACCTAACCTAAAATTTTTACAAAAGTTGCTTTTATTGAAATATTATTGATTAACATATATTTTAACTAATAATAGGTATGAATACAAGATTTATGTATGTATATAAGCTATAGCCAAAACATTGTGGTCCTTTCAGCGACGACGTCTGAGGTTAATAATTGTTTAAGTTTAGTTTCAAGTCAAGTTTGGTATCATTTTTAACTTAATCAAAGATTTAGACGTAGATTTCATCTAAATCGGTTTAGCGGTTATTGATTCCCCATACAAATTTTTACCTCCGTTTTCACACCCTTAAACAATCCCATGTTCTTCCCCGGGACTCAAACTATCTCTATTTTGACTAAATTGCTTCAGCCTTATTTTATATGTTTATATTACATTAATTCGGAATGGTTTCAGTATGATGTCAGAAATGAATTCGGCATCCCTGATTTATACGAAAACGATACCAAACTTGTCCTAGTAACTTAAATTTTATAGATATCAAGATAAAATTGAGAGCAACCTAAACGTGACATCAAAAATCTTGATGGCTGCACTTAAATCCATCCTTGGGTCCTAAAAGGACCAATCCTGCCAAAGGAAATCTTTTGTTCACGCAACGCCGTATTTCTAGCTAGGTAGGAGTCCTTCCTGTGAGGCTGACAGATTAGTCCTACCGTAGGACTAATCTCTCAGCCTCGTAGACTCGTAAGTACTGACTATGCTTAACTAGTTTTCGATATGAAACTGAATACAATTCCATAACCATATCATTACCTTTACATTACACATTGAGGCAGCAACGAATTGTAGAATTGAAGCCAATAATTATAGCTGTAACTAAGTAAATGATAATTTATAGTGAAATATCCCGGACAAATTTGGTGGCCACGACCCAGACATGCGACGTATCGTCATGTGAGTTCAAACGTTTTGCACGCAATCTCTCAAGCAGTTGAAACTAATTAAGCGTCTTTATTGCTTATGAGGCATTTAAACATACGATACGAGTAACATGACCGTCTGGGTTGCTTTGCCTCAGTGAAACCAGTCTTAACGTAACCATGAGATTCGTAAAAAAATGAGTAAGTAATAGAATGTCGCACGTATTAGTAGTTTGATGAGCAAACTTTTGCCTACACTCAATGGAATTTATGTGAATTTTGATTATTCTCGGTAACAGATTAAGTACCTAAATATATTTTTCTCAATCTCATGATCAGGTTACACTGGTTTGAATAAAGAATTCGCCTCGATTGCGTTCACCAATGGGTGTAACATCGTTCACACTGTCGTATAGTAAATCTTATTGTAAAGACATAAGGCTACCGTTAGTCAGTTCAGAACGTACGTACTTTTAGTAAACGGGCAGGGTCTAGACGTCTCAATCGCACAACAATGGTCTTTTTCAGCGACGCATCAATCAGAATTGATGCCTTCCTCGTTACTGATAAGCGCTCTCTTCGCATTCACTGAATGCAAGTGTGTTAATTCTTTGATAAGAGTTCAATTTAAACGAACAGTCGTGTAAGTAAGTATACGGCCATATTCTATACCTATGTATGTTGTAATTTTAAGTAAATTTATATATTACAGCACATACTCAGTATTCTGATTGTATCGTTCCTATGTGTAAACTGTCTAAATCTAACATATTCTAATAAAAGTAGTTACCTTCCAAGTCTTGTCCCGGCTTTTCGTCACGGCTCCCTAGTTTTTAAGGAAACCATTGACATCTGACTATCGACTACTTGGAGAATTCAAAATCAGGTATATTTATCGATTTGTATTATCAAACCATGATTAAAATGCGATTATATATCGTTTTTGAATAAGTAAACTACAACCGTACAAGTGACCGTCAAAATTATTTTTGAAACACACTTTAATTGCCGACTGTGAGATTGGCTGTATAAGTTCTACTCGAGATCCTTCTAATGAGCCTAAATTCAATGTGTTTATATTTTTCCATTGAAGAGTTCCTTTGGCTACATTCCGACTCGTCAATCATCAGTGAAACTAAATAAAACTGCATGTGTAAAAAGCTGGGGTATGCCGATAATATTGACATTACTTATTTCAGTACAATGATGTTCTAAACCTAGCAAAAAATAAAACATGAAATTGAATTAATAATATAAAATTCAAATGCAATACGAGTACATATGAGTATGTATAACCTTTGGAACATTGAACATACCCGAATATCACTCATTCATAACACCATCATATCAACATCATAGGCATCATCATCGTCTGTATTTAATAAAATGAAATAATTTTATTAATTATGCATACCACATATACGTGTATAAATAGAATCAATATTATAGGACATTATTACACAAACTGACTAACAAGGAAAGGTACCCAACTGTCCGGTTCCGATTTGATTTATGTTTATATATGTTATAGAGTAGTCTAAAATAACGGACACGTATTTTCTTTAGCTGCCCAAACTCAACCTATTGAGAGAAAATGTCTTCTAAAGTACTAAAAAGTTACTAAATCTTCTTACTCCTATAGAAAGCGATGCTCAAGCAACTTCTAGTTAATGGCTGGTTTCAGTATATGTATGAAAGCAGCAAAAAATAATGAGCACGTGTTTTGTTATATCAGCTAAAACTCATTTGTTCCTAAAAAAAATCGACATTCGAAGTTTTATAATATATCTTATCGCTAAAGTTACACATAAAGACGGGTGTTTTTTTAGGAAAACTTGAGTTTAAGCAGATATAACAAAACACGTGTACATTTTTTTCTTCCTGTTATCAATCATATACTCAAACAAGCCATTAACTAGCAAGTTGCTCGAGTATCACTTTCTATAGGAGTTAGAAGATTTAGTCACTTTTTAGTACTTTGGAAGACAATTTCTCCCAATAGGTTGAGTTTGGCCAGCTAAAAAAAATACGTGTCCGTTATTTTAGACTACTCTATAACATATATAAATATAAATCAAATCGGAACCAGACAGTTGGGTACTTTTCCTTGTTAATCAATTTGTGTAATAATGTCCTATAATATTTGTTTGGAACGGGAGAGGAAAACCTAGGAAAAGGTGGATGGATTGTGTGAGAGATGACATGAAACGAACGTGAGTGAATTATGAGATGACGGGCGACAGAAAGATATGGAAGAAAAAGACATGCTGCACCGACCCCAAATGAATGGGATAAGGGCAAGCGAATGATGATATGTGTATCATTGGCTAAGTACCCACAACACACGCTTACTGTGGGACTTAAGTCAATTTGTGTAATAATGCCCTTAAATATTTATTTATAATGTGAAAATAAGGTAAAACCTATGGGTAGTACATGCAAATAATTTGGGGGATACCGTCTATATATGTATTTCTTTTTATTTTCGCTTCTAGAGCTGTGTTTGAAACCATTTTGTATTGACAATTTGATTTTCTATGTCTTAATAACTCATTACTAAATAATAACACAATTGAGTAATGTTTGGTCGCCAAAAAATTGAGACTAAAGCATCACAAATAGGCTTAAGTAAAATACCAAAATAATACTTGCCTATTATTATACAGCGTGTCATTCACGAAGACGCGAGCATTGACTTGTAATATCATGTTATCAAAGGTTAGATTTGACAAATCTGCGCGTCATCGTGGATGACACGAACTTTATTGTTATTGCAATACAATTATGTTGCCTTTTATAGATTGACACGAGTAGACCTTAAATGCAGTTGGAGTATTTTCAACATAATAGTTTATTCAGCGAAATTTAATAATCACCACGAGACATTCCGACAGGTATCATATGGAGCTGAGTCAACTGCAATAGCTAGTAAACATTAAAGCAAATTGCTTAATAAACGCTTTTGCGGATAATAACTTTTTTGAGATAGGGATATTTGCCTCTGATAACTTGAGCATGGGAATCCCCCAAATAAACAGTGCCTGTAACAGATAAGTTAGTGACAAGTTAATGGCAATTTGTGGCGGTTCTATGATTCTATAAGGATTTAATATTTCTTTTGGAGGTATAGAACCCTAAAATTATATTAAAGTGAAAATCGTACAGGAAGAAATAGTTTATAAATTTACGCGGTTACACAATAGTCTTATGGCGGAGTGGACAAATGCTTCACCGCAAGGTCTAGAATGAGACGAACGCATCGCTGACAGAACCAGGCAGTTCAAGTGGGGGTCAATGCTTAAATCAGCGATTAATTGACGCTTGCGACGACGAGCCCCCATGACAGATGACCGCTAACTCTTGTCAATTGGGCCACCTGCGTGTACGCCGATAACTGAACTGAAAACAATGCTGCAAATATGTATTAATAGAACCGAAGAGGTGTACTAAGTACCTAAACTGTTTTGTGAAAAGGGAACGTTGAAACTGCCCATTTTATTATGAGCATACATATGGGTAATTTAAGCGTAAGCAATATTAAGCTTGAAATTTAAATGAACTAATTTAATTAAACACTTCAGTTACTTTGATACCTTCTCGGTATCTCTTTATATTTTTTTACCAGTTCGAGTCACTTGCAGTTTTCGGACAGACCAGTACCTCTAGTGTAACTTCCATTCGATAGCGTAACGTAACTTTCGCGTTTAGGTTAAGTCTCATTTTGTATGGGATTTTGAACAGCGCATCAAGCGGGACGTTTTGGAAACTCAAAGAGCGAGTGTAAATTATAAGTACGTTTACTCAAAGTGTCGCTCACGTTTACGTTTCGTATCGTATTTATAAGGGATCGCAAACCGTTTTATTTTTTAAACCGTTTTTGTACAATTACTCGGGAACGAAAAGGTTTTCGTTTCCGCTTGCGGTTACCGGTTAAAGAACTATTCTAATGAGGTACCAGTTTATGGCAAATTAGTTTTATTTTGTGTTTGTGGAAAGAAAATTACCCGGTTAAATTGAATATATCTACAAGATACAACGGCAAATATTGCTATCTTTTTAACATACATGCAAACGAATTTAACCGAGTGTCTCCGAAAGTCGAGAGTAACAAATATTAGGTATATCGTTCCGGCGAACCACAAAAGCTCGTTTCCTCTTATTTTTGAAAAAAAAGCAGACATAGACAGATGTTACAAAAAAGAGGATACTTATTGGTTTTTAAATTATAAGTGCAACCTACATCCTGAGACAATTCCCACTAAGATTTATGAACATATTTAAGTGGCATTGTCCTCGGATTGAGGTAAAATAGGTACGAGTACACTGACGATAATCTCTTCTTAACGATTCAATTCAATTCAATTCAATTCAATTCAATAAGCCTTTATTTAACAATCTTATTAACTAGTTTACAAAATATAATAAACATATTATTTCCTAGTTTCACTTATCATTAGTTTAAAAACTATTATTATATATCAATGCTCAGTTTCAGACATCGGAGTCGAGATTGTCTTGCTTTCCAGCATAGGCCTCCCCCAAGTTTCTCCAAAGTTCCCGACCATGGGCTTTCCTCCGCCAAGTGGCACCAACAAGAGCTTTGAAGTCGTCTTCCCATCTTCGTAGAGGTCTATGATTTTTTCTGCCACCTTCTTAACGATAAGGAGAGAGAACTAAGTTTTTTAGTTCATGTTCAATCAATAAACCGGTCACAAATGATAAAACTTAGATAAGTCATGTTTAAATATACCTACTTATAAATTTCTGAAAAGATTGGACATAAATAATAAAATATTTTTATTTAACGTTAATTTAATTATGGTCTATTTAAAAAACTAATAAACGTGTTTTGCACATTATACCGAAGCGAAATGACGAAAAAAATGTAGGCATGTAAATTTGTTAAATATGGTATTGAGTGAGCTCAAACTTTTAGTAGCTGATTGTTGATTTCATCTGTGCTAGATATGACTTATACGGTCCAGACAATATCGAGCAGAAGTAAACTTATACATTCAAGAAATTCATTAAATTAAATTTATAAGTGACATTTATTTATTCTAATTTTATAAGTGCCGTTCAAATATTTAACAAATCAATCAAATGGTCAACTTAGCCCATGGGCTCAGTGCCCTGCGGGCCCAGTTGACCACCAAGGGAATAGAATGACTGTTTCATTTTCTATTTTATAATGATATCATTGATTTTTCCTATCTACTACTCGTTGTGGAGCCATCATCAGCAGTAAGCAGTAGTATCATAAACATGTTAAAATGTTTACAAGCCCTCGCATTAAAAATGGTAGAAATACTACACAAATTAATATTGACCTAACTGATAAAGTATTAAGGGTGATATTCAAATGAACATCGAATCAAAACATCACCAAAAACGATGAAGATAAAACCTCTTTAAGAACGTTGATTATGAAGAAAAAAATGTCACAATTGGGTGAGATACGATTATTCCAAAGTAACCAGACTCGGATGACATTCAGTTTGACACTTGTCATGTAAAAAGTTAATCGAGCAAACTACTGACGATACGTTTTACGTTAATATGCGAGTGTATTGCGCAACGTGACACTTGACAATTCTGAAAGTTAGCTCACTACTTTCATAGTTAAATTCTTTTCGCATGTTGGCAGACCTGGGTGGTAATCATCAAATTACGAAGTACAGTGCATGTGGGATCTTCCGGCGTATAAAGACCGCTACTTTATTTGTTCAAGCTATAGGTACGAGGCCAATGAGTAAAAGAGAAGTTTTAGAGTATCGAACAAGCAATAAACTTTACAAAACCCTTAATATAGCTGAGTACCTACTAATATTACCCGATGCCTACCTGAAGTCCGATATTTTTTCAACAGTTTCAGCACGCATCAAAAACTGAACTGGGGGCCTACTCAAGATGACAATCGTTTGTGCTGACGTAGCTATGTATCTCTATCTCACTAATATGGAAGAGAAAGAGAACGGAAAGCGTTTCGTTATCGTAGCAAACTATTGTCATCTCGGCTAAGATGTAATCCCATCATCTTAGATCGCTCGTTGCATATTATCTACTTACCACTTTACGTGGCCAGTGCAAAGCAAGCATGAAGAGCGTAACATATCATAATGAGCTTCGAGAAGCGGCGGCACAGAGGCAAGTAAAGTATTCTACAGGATACATCTTGCCGAATTGTTTTTGAGTGCACATAATTTTTGTACACATAGATAAACTATACTTAAATACAAAACAAAATACCAACTGTATTGTTTATATTGGATACCTACTTCCAAGATCTGAAAAAATATTGTAATGTAGCGAACGATCAATTAAAAAAAAGCGTATATTTTATTTCAACTTTTTAATAATTAACATAATAATAATTATGTAAATCTACAAACAATGTCTTATTAGGTACCTAGGGATAAAAATTGACCGAATAAGTCAAGCCTATCCACCGTTCTTCGGTCCGTAGCCTACTTCTCTCCGCTGAATGCTGGGAAGTAAATCTTCGTCCTCCTGATCCACTTGTACTTAAGCGTTTTGGGTAGATCAAGACAGGTAGGTAAACAATTACTTTGATGAAAAGTTCCATGCTGGAGGCAATTTGCAATACGGTAATCCATGGTGTTTCACATAGGTACACATCACATACATTATGTATAATTTTCATTTTCATCACACTTGCTCGAAAAAGATCTTATTTCATGCTGGCGTACTGAAGGACAAAGGCCTATATTGTTCCCGCGGGAGTTATGGATTGTGAAAAAAAAAATTAGCAACCGAATAGATCCACCGATTACCTTTATTAGGTATACCTCTATTTCTATTGTATTTTCATCGATGGTAAAGGTAAACAATATATACCTAAGCAAAGTTTTAGATCGATACGGCTATATAAAAAATAGGTAATACGGAATGGTGAGATCTAATTATATTATTACTACGAAACTTCCGATATAAGTAATTTAACGGTCACGGTTAGTTTCACTAGACTTAAATTGACCGGGATATAAACCATGATTACCTTTTATATTGTTTTAATAATATCGGGAGCTCCATAAAAATAATATAAAACCGGTCAATTAAAGTCTAATTCAACTGTCTCCTAGCCTAGACGGTAGTGACCCTGCTTACAAAGCAATAGGTCCCAGGTTGAAGTCCCGGTATGGGCAATTATTTGTGTGTTCATCACGAATATTTGTTCCCGAGTTATGGATGTTATCTATGCACCTAAGTATAAATTTATCTATACAAGTCTGTGTATCGTCGCCTAATACCCCAAGCACAAGTTTTTTCTGAATTTGGGAATTAGGTCGACCTGTGTGAGATTTTTATGGACTCACGAGCTCTCACCACGTACCAGCCTCATTCCTATCGAACACGTCTGTCAAATGGGACTATAAGAACAGAAAAGTTCGTAAGCATGATCCTGCACCACCCATTCACGAGGACTTAAAACGGGTTTGCTGAAGGAATGTGTCATCATGTCACATAATAATTTCTAGAATGTAATAAATTCAATGAAATAGGTACCAATTCACATGTGTCAGAAGGTCAGAGGATGGCAGTTTTTTAAAAGACAAGGAATTTTTTTCAAATGATTTTTGTCAAACAGTGTCTAATAAGAAAAATAAAAATATGTTTTACAGTTAGCTTTCATTTGATACCATTTTCTTCAGAGTGGCATGAAAATTGGAAAAGTTATTGAGTGAAGAACCAAATATGTGAAGTATTTAAGAAGATAAAGTGCTTGCTATTTCAAAGCTAAACAAGAGATACTTGAATTTGTGTAGAATGCTTCTGAGATTTTCGGGCAGTAATCTACACAGAAAACTATTTTTGCCTGTACAAAGTTTAATATCTAAAAATATCAAAAAGTAAGCTCTGCTTAAACTGAATATTATCGCCCTTAGTACAATGGCATAAACAGATGATATATTTTAGACGAAATACCTACAAATTACGTTTTCTTGCTCTCCTCAAAAATTGGTTAAAACCGAGATACAGCAGCACTCCTCTCTGACAGCAGCACATGCGACATGCCGTGGCCTTGTACGTCTGAACTTTTTCTTACTGCACGTTAAATGGGGTTGACCGGTCGAAGTATTTTACAGATGGCGCCAGCATAGGTTTTGTCAGTCCTAACGAATAGTATCAGATTCTTGATTTTATTGTACTTTAAAACACTTTAAGCCAAATTTCAGAACAAAACTAGAGACAATTTAATAGTAAATATTTCATAAATGTTAGAAAATGTAAAAAATGGAATTGCCACCTGAGGGCGAAACTCCAAACGCGACATTTCACTCGACAACTCTCGAGTGACTAATTTAACTATTGAGTTTAGGTTTCGAAACGTTTACGAATGTCATATTTGAATTTACACTCGCCCGCAGTCAGCGCGTTTGAAAACGGATACATAATATTCTTGTTCAGGGGTCGGCAACAGGCGGCCAGCGAACCTTCCTGGTTATTTTGTATATAAAATTTATATCAGGTCTACGTCTCTCAAGTCGGCGCGTTCGGAACGCAAATGATCATGACATAACATGACATGACAAGGACAACATGATTCGTGGCCTCGCGCTTACAAAGATCGATTTTGTTCGTAGTACTACATAGTAAACACCCCTATAATGGCACAGGCACTAGTAATGGAATGGTATAGACAAATCCTGTAAAACAAGTATTTACCATCAGTTTTTAATCGCTGGCAACATTTTACCATAAACAAGAGCCAAAGATCTGCTTAAGTTTAATTTTTCATTGATACTTGTTATTTTAAAAATTAATGGCGCCACAAAAAACCACAGTTTTTATTGGTTAATAATATTGAAACCAATTGCAGTAGCTTTCATTAAATACATAAAAGACATAAAGGACGAATTGGACATTCAACTTTTAAAGCGTAAAGCGGTAGAAATTTTACAGGTGTCGGTGAAATTACAAAAACACTCCAAATTTTCTCTTAAATGTTCCATGATTGGTGCCGTTAACATATTATAATTGTATCTGTACTTAATCTATGGTCTATTCAGATTTACTATACAAGTATCGCGAACCACGAAGAAAGGGTGCATATTTTAAAACAGCTTGATTGTAGATTTTCATTATCGAAAAGTATTACTATCAAGTAAAAGGCAAGCGCAAGCCCGTGCGGCATTTGAACTTGAGAGTACTGCCGCTGTCGGAAACTTTTTTTGTATCCTTTAAAATAGGTATTTGTTGACAATTGTTGTCGTTTTCAGTCGTCGTTGACATTGTCGAGTGCTCTTTGCATAATAATAAATTATCAGATATAGTGATAAAGTTGCAAATTATTAAACAAAGTGCATTGGCTGCTTAAAGGTTGCCGACCACTGCATTTATTCAACGGAAATATAACGCGAACCAATTAAGTGGTGATCTTAATACGCTCGAAGATCCCACATGGGCTGTACTTCGTAATTTGGCCACCTATAACACCCAGTTCTACCAACATACGAAAAAGGTAAATTACTGTCAAAATGAGCTATCTTTCGTAAAGGACGAGTTTGAGGTTGCATGTCACACTCGCATGTTAACTAAAAAGTATAGGTTTTTAGTTTCCGAGTAGTTTTCTCACCTAACGTCATCGAATAGTTAACGAATATTTTGCTTTCATGTTACACTAGACCTTCAGATCAGAATTTTACATACTAACTTCTGTGAGAAGAGAATATTTTTTAACAAACTGGTCCGACATTACACCGTAGGTGTGCTTCGAACATTTGAAAGAGAAATAAAATGACTATCTACTTACAACACTTATGTACATACATAACTATTTGGTAACTGAAAAAGAAGAAATGTTCATAAATAATATAAATATACCTTTTAATTTCTATAGATCCAGTTTAAAGACCCAAAATGGACCTAGTTAATATAAAACGTTAATTCAATTAACGTTGATTGATGTCTGATTAATGATTTCGATCTCTTAATTTTTTTTGCCGTGAATTACAGTTTAGAAAGACGGTTAAAGCAATCAATCCATACTTATGCCTATGCAATATTGATTTGTGCTCAACTGTCATTGACTTGTCATTGAAATTATTGATCGGGTTGTTTCCATCCGCCTATGATATAAATTATTATCGTCTGTAGGTTCGTTTAGATCCTATTGATTGTATAGACAAGATTAAAGTCTGACATCGTCTTAAATAACAGCTACGAGCGTGACGGTGATGGCTAGATACTCATCATCTTCCAAGCGAACGAACTAGGGAACAAATAACATTATTTTTATTTGTTGAATATTTTGATTCAGGGCGTTAGCCGCGTAAGCTGAGGACGCCGGTTCGTTTCCAACTTCGGTCACTGGAGGGCTTGGTCACTTTTTCTTAGTAAATGCCATCTATTTCAGTTTACTATCTCCCTAACGTTGAACTATTGTGGCATTTTTGTCACGGCGGCTTACAACAGCCTGGGATCCACTTGAAAACTTAATCCTGGGAATAGGCACAGTTTTGGCATATAGTAAACACCCCTATAATGGAACAGGCACCAGTAATAGGATGGTATAGACATAAAGCAGTAGAAATTTTACAGGTGTCGGTGAAATACCAAAATTACTCCAAATTTTCTCTTAAATGTCCCATGATTGGTGCCGTTAACATATATAGCATAAACGTGGTCCGTATGTGGTCCCGACGCGGTTTTAGGCTATACTAAGTCTTTTTACAGGAGTTTTACCAAAGTTTATTATCTTTCGGATAGCGACTAAAAGATAAATAATCTTTTCACTGGTATAGCAAGTTTTTTTTAAAGTAATCATACGAATTATTACTTTTTTGCATGATATGGTTTTGTCATAAGTCGTTATTTTATGACAGAACAATATCACGGAAGACAGTAATAAATAGTCATTAATTATTAGTTAAATTTTCCTCTTATTGCTTTTTTACATGATCTTTTTATTATTTTAATTAGGGTTATTTATTGTATTTTGCAACAAATTTCACACCTCAGGTCGTGACGGCAAGAGTTATGTATAACAAATAGCATCTAAATTAAAAATAACTTCAGGCAAAATATGCCCAGGTTAATATGGGATTTTTTTGATAAGATGTTCATTCGTGTGAATTTTAAGTAATTTACTACACATATATTTTTCACTTCACAACTGTTAATGTTTTTAATACAGGATTCTAAAAAATGAAATCGAAATACGGCAAATTGCAAACTTATATTTTATTTTTGTATAAAATTTACTACGGAATGGAGTATCGAGACAAACCTTACTGGTTTAACGATGCTTTGTAACTAATTTTTAGATATAGTTTTTGTAATTACCTTAATAAATAAAACAAATATTTTATTATTATTATTTGTATCTACCTAACAGATAATAACAGGCAGCATTTTATTCTATAGGCATTTTAAATATACATGTTGGATTGTTTTAAACATGACAAAGTTTACGGTACAGCGATCATGAATGCCATTAACACAGAGAGATTCGATGTGATAAGATAAAATGTCATGTACAATCTGCACAGGTTATTTATTTACGTCCGTATTATGGTAACAATGAGTGAATAATGACCATGTTTTCAAGGGCGTCCGGCACGGAATACTCGGAATGCACCAATCAACTAAGGAATATGATTTTCTTCACTGGGCCAGACAAAATTCTACTCGTATTACAAATGAACTTTGTGTTTGAATGTTAGTTGCACGATCTTCTAAAAACGATTATCGGTCCAGATTTGGGTGGCAACCAGCCTGCTAGTTTCACGACTTTTACCACATAGCCGGCACAGGCGACTATTTATAATACATAGATTCAGATATTGAGCGTCCAATTAGTTTGGAATTGAAGTGTACATAAACGTGGCTTAAAACAATGCAGTCGCTTCTAAGGCGGCAGTTTATATAATGCATATTATTCTTATTTGTAGGTACTCGTACTTGTAGTTTAATGGAAGAAAATTAATAAATCTAAAATATTGGTATAAATCAACAGTGATTGATTGATATCATCCGTTTTTTTTTTTATGAAACCTCGTATAAACAATGACTTATTTTAATAAATGAAAAAATATAAAGACTTGAAATAAAAATATATAAAAGAGTTAGCGGAAGTATTTGTTGAAACCAAGTGCCTCATCGATTTGTCTACAACGGGCGCGTGCGCATATCCCACAGCATGCAACATTGTTAGCGAATTCTCGCCGCTCATACTCCTAGGTCGGTAATATCGTCTGTTATCCGTCTGGGCTTAGCCCTGTGATTGTTTCTATGGGTATACATGGTACTCATGAGATACCCGAAATATTTTAACAGTGATTTCCTGACCATATTTAAATACTAATTTGTCCTATCAACTTTTCTGGAATTCGCCTAGTTTCAGAGTTGATACCCATTTAAAAAAAAACATCTTACTTATTGCAAAATAAACGTGTTTTTGATAGATATCAAAAAGTGACAAGTAACAAACCAACTAGGTATGGAGTTTGAATTTAAAAGGAGTGAAATCTCTTATGGTAGAACTGTTGCAAAAGTGTCCAGCTATCAGCTATAAACAATAGTTCCAAATCTCTCCAGAGTAGCGCTAGAGTAGCTAAGAACCAAGGCGTTATTGACGGAGTGAAGTGCGCTGTCTATGATTTGATTTTCTGTGCAAGTATTCTAGGTATTGTAGCGCCACCTTTTTAATGTTTTTTGATAACACTTTTTGGTACATGGAGATTTAATTCCTTACCTCCACCTTCCGTACAACTAGGGAACAAATCGAATTATTATGTTTTTTTTTATTTAAGATTATTAGGTATGTAAAAAAACATCCAAAAAAATCTAAAAATACGTAACTGATTTTGTTTTTGCGAAATTGGCCTACACTCATATTTATAAAAATAAAATCCTTCTTTTGGCCTCAAAAATACATGTTTAATATCTTTCGGGTTCCTCGTGAGCACTACATGTAATCTAATAATTAAGTGTCAGATTTAATAGGTAAGTGGCAGTTGTAATAAATATAAAGTTCAGGCGAGATGCATGTATATCGATAACATACTAAGGCGAGATAGTAAAGCTATCTGTCTGGGTCTCGATGATTGTTGGTATGGATAAGCAGATAAGGGATTATGAGAAATGGTTGGTGGGCGGCTAAAAGCAGTGTTAACTGTTAACGCACGCCGTGTTAAAAGGGGAACACATCTCGCAATCAGCAGTGCAGGTGAGATCTACAATAACATATTGACAGATTAAGACAAAATTTTAAAAATTTCTGTCGGCTTCCTGTACGCTTATCTACGCCATGACATAAAAAAGTTAATATTTCTGTCTTTACTTCGAACTCAGCATGCTGATTGTGTTCAGCATTGAATAGTGAATAATTGCGTGTATTGAAATATTTAAAGCATTAAAGAATTACCGATTAAGTAAAAAAACGCAATGGTCACGTAAGTGCACGTGGCACTAGCTGCACGTGCATCGGGAAGATAGACATGTAGCCTTTGTCACACCCTATCCTTATTGCAAATTAAATTCCATCATACATCAACGAACGTGTTCTTATTATCATTGAACTTATTTGTCTGTGGTAAAATACATGAAACCCATTTTATTACCTACATGTAATAGTAGATTGTTAACTATGGGATGAAAAGCACCCATTTATATCGAGGTAGACCTCACTGCGTTTGAGCGCCAATAGTCTGAGACTGAAATGGTGCCTTTCACCCGAATTCATTCGCCATATTCGAAATCAAATACTCACTTTTGATTTCGAATATGGCGAATGTAAAATACGGGTGCATTTAAAAAACACAGCTAAGTATAAACTTCAGTAGTATATCTGGAGGGTACTTTCAATTAACTATTTAGGTAAAAATATCGCTATTTATGGAAAGGAGAGTTAATTATTAGAATGGAAATTGTACAACAAATCCATTTAAACCCAAAATGTTAATTTCTTATCGTAAAAAAAATAAAGAAAAAAAAACGTAATTAGAAAGTACAGTGCTCTTGAGTAGAAACGTATCACACAGCAAACGCGTCTTTTTTTCACACTTTTTAAAACTACAACAACCCACGTTCAGAGCATGAGAAATGAAAAGGATAGACCACACGGTGCGGAATCAAGTAAAGGTACTTTTGGAGAGCATGCGATAAAATCGTGACAATTACGACGCGTCACTGCGATTAAGAGCGTGTTTTGAACAACTGGAGGGCACGCAAAAAAAAACGGTACGCTTACGGCACGTCAGTGCTATTCCGTACCGTCACCCAGTGTTGGCCGAACGTTCATTAGAATTGACCATTAACCATTACAAATTGAACCGTCAACCGTAACGGACGGTTACAGTTACGGTTCAATTAAGAAGAAATATAAGCCATCACGTTATAATGAGTTAGTTGCGTTCGATTCTGAAAGTTCGTGTTAAATAATAAAACATAAATGATCGATTAATGTAGGACAAACTTAATTACTTAAATCAATTTAGTTCGCCAGTAAGCTCAATAAAACTGGTCGATACAATAATGTCGCTGTGATAATGTTTTTTCCTAATAGAAAGATAGATAAAACTTTTTAATACGCCCATGGCTTCATAAAACAAAATACCCACGAAAGCCAGCCAAACAAGTATTCTTCAGGATTCCCCATCGCCTTCAAATTTTAACAAAAATCTTAAACCCTCAAAAATAAGCACTACAAAATGGTTAATGGTCAATTCTAATTAACGTTCGGCCAACATTGCCGTCACCGTTTTTTGAGCAGCGGTTTGGCCGAACCTTATTTGCACAAAACATTATAGGTAATACTTACAATCCGTTGCAGAGATAAAGCAGGGGTATAAAGTACCTCTCTGCAGCTGACTGTACTACACGATAATTATCATAGATGGGTAGATTCTCGACTCCGAATTTCTCAAAATGTGTGAAATAAGGAGGGTTTTTTATACCTACTTGTAGGTACTACGGTTTAAAATTTGAAATAGATATTTTTTAAATATTCTAGACCTTCGCTAAAAATGTTTCGTTATAAATTCAACTTGGCTCTAAAATTATACTAAGATTGTAATTTTTTAACTACATCTACGCTATCGTTGTCCTGAAAGCTTACAGGTACTTAAAAAATCGGCCAAGAGCATGTCGGGCCATGCTCAGTGTAGGGTTCCGTAGTTACCGTTCTGTTAGAATAAGCTAAACGGAGGCTATTAGTAAGTATCATGTACATTATAAGGGAGTACCTACCTACCTACGCAGCGCTTTGTACGTCTTTTTACTAAGAGAAGACTTTTTGCAATAATTCCAAATTGCTGGACCGATCATGTTCGCTATAGTATTCATTCATGAAATCTTTAGCATTACGATATTATTTCAAGATTATTTATTTTTATTTTTTGGATCCATGGTTGAAAAGTTATGGGGGGGACACATTTTTTTTTCTTTTGGAGTGATTATTTCCGAATTATATTCACTTGCTCATTAAATGATTGTTGGAGTAAGCGAAAAAAAAACATTTAGTATGGAAGGTACCCTAAACTAACTAACTGCTTTGGCTCAGCGATCCAAAAAGAATCTTGACCTCCAAAACGAGGGAACGCCACCTGTCCCGATCCACCGCGGTTTCGTGCCATGAATTGCCATTCAGCCGACGCAGGTCCGCCTCCACGACATCACACCAGCGGTACTTGGGGCGCCCGATCGGTCGACGACCGGTTGGTCGCCCTAAGTACGCTTCCTTGACTGCCCGATCCTCCCCCATTCTGAGTAGGTGACCGAGCCAGCGAAGTCTGTGGGATTTAGTTACGCCGATGATATTGGGCTCAGCCACCAACTTCTCGATCTCGGCATTGTTCCAGATCCTCCAGGAGGCTTCGTCACTTCGGACAGGTCTCAGGATCTTCCTGAGCACTTTTCTTTCCGCTATCAGGAGCTGACTTTCGTCTTTTTGAGTTAGTGTCCAGGCCTCACAGCCGTACATAAGAATAGGCCGAATGACGGTTTTATAGATTCATAATTTTGTACTCTTACTGAGAAGTCTGGACACCAACACTTCATGGAGGGCTGCACTACATCGTAGTGCGTTTTGAATGCGAAGTGCAATCTCCTCCTCCCGGGTGTTTGTATACGTGACTGTACATCCGAGGTAGCGGAACTTGTCAACACCCCTACCCTAAATAACATTTTTTTCTAGTTTTTATTTTACCGTTCTGTTGCCATGCATGATTTATGTATCCATGGCAAATTGCAATTTGCTAGCACTAACGAACACGGAGTAAAGCCGCGGAAGAACGCACAGACAGACATGGCGAAACTATATATATACAGTTGACTACGGATCCATAAAAAGGAAGATCACACGGATAAAAAAATGCATATATAGGTATGAATTTAATATGTTGACCTTTTTATACTTTATACTGCATATACATTAGTAATTTCGTTTTTAACGGGCAAAAACAACACTGACAGTGACAGACATCACGTCAATTTTAATCTAAGTAGTGACAATGATGATAGAGTTTAGGTAGATATCATGGAAATTAATTATCAGGCTACCTACTGTGCAATTATCTAAAGCTTGAGTTTTGGCGTTTCTTGATTTGTTGTCAGAAATTAGAAAAAAAAAAAATTACATTTATCGTACACATATTTTATACCTTTATCCTCTACATTGAACTATTATTACGTATTATTATTACCGAATTTTGTGCTAGTATTGCGCCATGAGTAGTTATTGTTTAGACAATAAACCATAGACGCGGAGCGTGAATCTCGCGACCTAAACGCATAAGCGCCATGAACATTACGGCGCTTACGATATTTTGGTCACTTGGTACAGGTTGCGATTGCGAGAATGTAATTTTATTGTTTAGTATACCTATAGCTTCTTGCTTCTCTATAGTAATAATAACTCAATCATGCTGTAGCCGCTATTCTAACGTGAATCTTTATTTTTGTCAAATAATAATTTCATGTTTTAATGTCTGGGCGGCTCTCTTCTACTTCTTTCCCTGTTCCCTTTATTTAGGGTCGGGTGTGCTCACTCTTCTGCGCCAAGTTACTCTGTTTTGGGTTGTTTCTTTTGACATCTGGGATCGATTGAGGTCTCTTTCTATGTTTGACCACCAGGTCAACGGATGAAGAAATGTTAATGTTACCTTCATTTTTTTAAATATTTTGAGTAAAACAGAGTACGGGTAGATGTGAACAAGGGAATTTGAAGCTACCTTTCTTTTGATATTTTTTCTATTGGTTACTGGGGTATAAATATAGAAGAAG
Organism: Cydia pomonella; assembly: GCF_033807575.1. Classification (NCBI taxonomy): domain Eukaryota; kingdom Metazoa; phylum Arthropoda; class Insecta; order Lepidoptera; family Tortricidae; genus Cydia; species Cydia pomonella. The sequence goes on along the minus strand of NC_084708.1, from coordinate 18,707,270 downwards.
AACGCCACTTCTAGTTCGGAGCTCAACGTGTTAACAAAGTAACTCTGTTATCGTATTTTGTTGTAAAATATATTTGTTATTATCAAGTTCTTTGAAATAAAAGGTAATTATGTTAATTTGAGTATGATTTACTTTATATTCGTGAATAATTCCTTTTACTTTAGTTACCAATATTTAGTTTATCTTTCATAAGGTACTTACGAGAAAAAATATTATAGGTAACCGTAAGGGCAAAATAATTTTAGCCTTACAACCTTTAAATTATTATTAGAAACCATACCAGACAATGAAATTTTCGCAATCGCAACCTGTACCTCGTTACCAAGACGTCATAAGCGCCGTGAAATTTATGACGCTTACGCGTTTAGGTCGCGAGATTTACGCTCCGCTTCCATAATTTGTTATCGGCCGACAACTCATGGCGCAAAATACTGGTTTTTTTATACCGGTTCTATACGAAGTAATAATAGTTCTAGAATTATTCTTCATAGCTGCCTGAGGCGCTTATTTCCCCTATCAAAGTAAGAAGAATTTCCGAAACATATTATTATGTATGAAGTTCTTGAATTGGAATAATCATGTGCAATAAAGCTTGCACATTATAAATTGTATATAGGTACAGATGTCGATCACAATGAAAAAAATAACTCTGGCTAACGTGGGACTCGAACTCATCTTTGTAATGTGCCTTCCACAACAAAAAAAGGAAAAAGTCAATTTGTTTGCACATCTTAGCGAAGTGAAAATGTTTCATCTCTACAGATTTCAAAAGAAATCTAGCCTAGCCTAAGAGTGAAAATAAATAATCATATAAAAAAATTATTAATATCCGCTGCGTTGAACGTGTGTTTGCATATAATAATTAATAAACCTTCAACAAAAGAACCGATTTCCAAAAACGATATGCTATGATTTATAGTTTTCATCAGGATTACTATAAAAAATCCGAAAAGCTCTCATTCTACAGAATTATACTACAAATACAACTTACTCAGTTCAAATCTGTGTATCTTCATATTTATACCCAAACACAACACTGAACACACTAGCGATAAAGTATTGCCTACTTATTACCCGTTGCCTATTAAAATTTCTGATAAAATCTTTTATTTCATGTACCTATTGTGCGATGTTTTCACGTTGTTTTGACAGCGGGGGTGAAGCCTAGTGCGCATGTCTGGTGAACTAGGGACGCTCAGCTGCCATCTGGGTTACCAATGTTAGCATGCATTTAAGACAAAGAGTAAAGTAAATTTAAGAACGTAAACCTCGTATTTCAACTCTGAGAAATTGTATGTTTATCTCTATCATTATTACATTATTTGAATGACATAAAATAGACATAGATTTTCACGATGGCTTTCCTGTTGCTCGCCGCTTACAATAGGAAGTATTACTGCATGTTCTGCCGCCAGAGTGTAGCACTAGCACCTATCGTAAACCATGACGTAACTTATACATACTGTTTTCACATATAATAAAATATGACTTCGTTTCATCAAGGTGGTTTGTTTACAAAGGGCCTACCGAGAAACGCAAAAGTCGAAATGTAGTTATCTGCCTCTTTATTGCTCGAATAAGCAAGAGTGATAGAGAGGTTAGATAACAAAATTTCGATTTTCTTGTTTTGCGATAGACACTCAGATTCTGATTGATTGTGGTAGTGGCGTCCTCTACGCAGAGTTTAGGTTTTATTCGTTTATTATTATTATTTGGAGAGTTTGCAGTTCCCTATATATTTCAATTTTGAGACCTGTCGTTTCAATATATTTGCGTCAAAAACAAGTCAAAAACTTAACTTTTTAAATCAAATTGCATTGATCAGTTTGACACTGACACATTCGCTAACGCCTGCGTAACTTGCTTTCTATTATAGGTACATCTCGCTTGCACTAACATGCCAGTCGAAAATAAGTTACGCACACGCTCTATGTCCGTGTCAGGTCATTGTCAACCTCGTGGTAAGGATGGTAAGGGTACAGACATGGTAGCGTTCTGTAATCGCCTGTAAAATGTGTCCTTAGTTTGTCTCTAAAAGACACAGGCACAGAGACACCGAATCTTTTATTAAACAAACGATAAAATATATCCCTCTAAACTGAACACATCACAACATATACCAGAAAGAAGATATAAAATTAAATACGACGAAACATAGGTATACTAGAATCACATATATAAGGCTAGAATTATAACAAGTCGAAATCCGTTACCGATAACGGATCCGGACACCGGAACCGATTACCTCTTCGTCAAAAACGCGTGAATATGTTCTGAACGTATGAACGTTTTGCGTGTTTAAACTTACAGTAACTGCCCACTAATAGGCCCTATGTAGCCTTATTATTGTTAAAGCTGACTGCCTGACTTCATTGCCTATTGTATTTGTTTTCCGAATTGATAATTGAAATTTTATATACCTATACTATTGACAATTTATCGTAACTCCTTTTGATCATAATTTAAATATTTAACCAAAGTTCACAGTGTATGATCAGTACTGATAAAACAAATCTATCTATTAGTTCTAGAAGTTCATAGTATTCGGGTTGTTGTAGTCTAGACTAGAACTGACCCTAGAAAATATTATAAAGAATGTGTGGCGTAGTGCTTTATAGTTAAAAAAACTATAGGCAGAGTAACCCCACTGTAACAATCATCAATAATATGAATAGTGCTCGCAACATCCCAATGAGAATTAATTCGTCCGCTCCGTTCCGCATCCCAACAATCACAGCTGATCACCATCCCACACCCATTTTTAGCTGTTTGTGGCACAATTAGACGACAGTCGACACTTAAACACAAACAAATGGGTTCCTAATTTAAGGCAATTGGCGGCCTAGACGCATCGGCAGGCAATTTACTGAAGAGCCGAATGGAAAAACGACACATGACATTGCCGGTTAGATTGATGTGATTCTAAATATTTTATATTGTCAAGGCCAATGTGTAATTCTGTAAACTTATAGAATTTATACTTCATGTAATGAGAACAGCGTATGATTTCATACGATTACGAACTATTTTTATTCATTCAGTAAAATTTTTCGAATATTATATGTACTGTAAACTGGGGTTTAGGGGTACCATTCAACACCTTGGGGTAACATTCATCATCAATGTTTGAGGAATTTGGAGTTGATTTATTTCTTAAAGAATTTTATTATGTACATGGGCTTATTGGCAACCTAAGCAGAAATATATGATGAAAACGTTCAAAATAGAATCCTATTCTATAGTTTAAAAAACTATCATCAAGTTAGCCTACTAATCAAAGTAACCGGTTTGCCACTACTATCTTAAGTCTTTTTGACTTTTGGCTTAATGGTCTGATATTAGTTTGTTATGGATCTGATCTGTCAGCTGTCAGTTGACAGATCATATCCATAACCATAACAAACTAATATCAGACCACTAAGTCTGCTGTCATTTCTTCGCTTTTTTATATATTTTCCAACTAGTTATGTGACAAACAGCTATGATCTTCGGACCTACGATACAACAGTCATGATGTTAACTGCATCAAAAACGCAGTGCGTAACTACGAATGTGAACGACCTAATGCAAGACTTATGGCGCATGTTACGTGGGCTATTACTTAAATCACCGGCGAATTTACTAGGTTAGAAGGTTAAGCGCGGTTTTCTCCATGTAATAATCGTGATGAGTTGATTGTAGATATAAATATATATATTTACCCTAACAAATTATTATATTTTTAAATAAAAAAATACATATATTTAAGAGACGTAAATTATATGTTTAAAATGGTATTAATAGGATACAACTTAATTAGTGTAAAATTGGTCATTGGATAACACCCTAACTTCATTTTGTCTAAGTTTATGTAGAATTTTTTAAATGAAAATATTAAAGTGAATTTAGAAATATGTTAATAATATACAAAAGTATAAAGTAATGTACATACAGTACCAGTTTATTACCTACCTATCTTTATAATATCAATATTATTCCAATCAGCTCAAACAACACGCATCAAAAACGTAGGAGCACATTTTGGCTGTCATTATGAATTCTTACAAAAATTATTTCGTACTAGGTTCAACCTGCTTTTCGGTAAATCTGTATATAAAACTGCACAGTCGAATGCCACACACGTTCCGTTTTACTTGAGCAGTTGATAAAACTGCGTAGGTAGGCATACCCTATAGGTAGTGTGTACGGCCAGCTTAAGCACAGTTTGGTTTTAGTGTTTTATTTTCTGTGTTTCTCGGCTACAAACTCATATTATTTCTGAAGATAAAGTTTTTATTTTTAACCATTAAATATACTGCAATCGAAATATTAAAGTCATTAAAAAAAGTAAAATAGTTGTTTTACATTGTAGTACTTACATTTCACTAAAACCATCGTGTAAGTGAAGAAAAAACCGAATATGTAAAACAATACTCGACACAATGCCATAGTTATGAACACAAGGTGCACCCGACGAGCTGCATTGACACTGATGCATATGCCGTACCAATGTTTATAGGATTTTGTGCTATTTTGTAAATATTATAGGCAGTGATTTGACACACAGTGCTTCTTATGTAAACGTGGATTTACAAAAATACTTTCGGAGATAAATAAGTTACTTTTATTGTTTTACTGTGCATGCGTCTTTATAATGGACATGTACCAAAACTTTCTTAAAAAAACCATTTTGGGTATATATATATACTTATCAATAAATAAAAATATCACAATGAATTTAATAAATTAAAAATACGCACGTGAATCGGCGGTCATCATAGGAACAAGCACCACATGTTTGCACATTTCCGCATCAGCCGGTGTATTTTATTATCGTATAGGTCCGGCGACGCGGGTAGCACGCGAGGTAGTGGCGCGTTGTGCACGTTGTGCGCGCCGGCCGGCGTGTATACGGCCGCGGTCGGACTGGCCTCACTGCCTGGCCCGCGCTGCCTCACGCGACCCAAACCGCCGATAGCCATTGGCCGCCACTCACCATCTGCTACGAAACAGTTCGATATAATTGATCAATAACCGCTGCTACGCGCTGAAAACTATATTTATAGATAGATTAGCCTTCGTAGAATTATGTAGGATGTGACGACGTCGTATAAGAAGTGTGTTTTATTACAAAGTTTACAGCTTAGTATATTATCTAAAAACTTGTTACAAAAAAAAAACAAACTTAAAAAAAGATTTAAAAAAAATTATCCTATTGAAGTCGGCGCTAAGCCAAATGTCTCTGTTAAATACAAAAGTAAGTAATTACTTTCCTTTAATTATATTCGTATAAGACTTTGATAAACGACCTTTAATTTATTCAAAACATAACACATTCCATGATTAGAAATGAATACAATCGGATGCCTAAACATACAAAAACAACAAACAGTTTTAGGATGTGTCCTTTTTCTGTTTGCAGAACATATAACCAATATCGTTTTTACCCCATACGTAAATAAGTACAGTCAGTATCAATAGTACCGGATGAAACAACGCGCCACAAGTGTCTAGCACCCTGTACCCTGTACAGTTTACGTTCAAAAGTATCTGTAACAGTCTAATTGAGAATGGCAGATAACTACTATTGACGCGAAGTCTGATTCGTTCCTTGTTAATCGATTACGGGATGTGCCCTTTGTAGCTGACTTCGAAATTTCGAAGGAGGAGGTTCTTAATGTGTCAGGGTTCTGTTTTTTAAGGTTCATTCTCCAAACTACGGCCAATAGGCCGAGACCGGTCTGCGACTCTTGCGAGCCTTCTAATTTTGGATTTTAATTTCCTTCTGAATACTTCTGGACCTCTGGTAGGTATTGACTATTACTTTAGTTTTATGTTTCTTTAAATCTTTTTCTGATACTTTTACTAATTATTTTACTAATGCGTTCAATTTGTTTCTGAGGCTACATAAACTAATTACATATCTATATACCATATTCAATCGTAAGTACAGAGTTTCAGAGCAATCTAGCTAGTCGTTTTAAAATCATAGCGTAGTTAACGTTAACGTTTGTATGCAGAACCGAGTTTTCCGGGGACGCTTAATATAAATAATTGACAAACAGTTAGTACCTCACATGATTTATTAAAGGAGTTCAGTAGGGTATAAGAATAGGCAGAAAGTAGCTACTATGTGTCACAACAACTTATATAACAAAGTCTCCCGCCGCGTCTGTCTGTGTGTATGTATCTTCGCGATAAACTCAAAAATTACTGAACGGATTTTCATGCCATTTTCACCAATCAATAGAGTGATTCTTGAGAAAGGTTTAGGTATAAAATTTGTTTATGTAACCCATGCGGAGCCGTGCGATAGCGACCCGCAATAAAGTAGCTAACATGGTTCCACTGATTTGCGGTCGGAAAATTTCAATTGCAAATCAGTTAATAGGTAAAATTTAGCTTGCAAGATTTGACTCACACTATCATTTATACCTTTGATATAATAATGAGCAAGCTTGCAATATGGAATATCTATACAAACTACACTAAAGTAATTAATGTAGGTACTAAGTATACTAAAAAGATGTCGGCTTTACTCGAAAAATATATTCTATACATCACGGTTAAACGAGGGAATTTATGACGAGGCTTTATTTCAATGATGAGTCGCGTTAGTAAACTAGGCGATATTTTTTTTCTCCACAGCACCCCCTCCACACATACTCAAAGTTAATGGCAGTCAAGTGGAATTAACTAATGGAGCCCTCCGTACTAGTATAAGAGTCACTCCTTCTCTATTAACCTGTGTGATAATACTGGTAATATCATCGTCCACAGGTTACAAAACTTTTGTTTTCTAATCTGTGTATGACCCAATTTCTTATACAACTGTGTAGTGAAAAGTAGTGAATTTGCCTTGATAGAAAACTATTGAAAAATGATCTTAATAACCTAAACTATTTAATTATTACTCGATGTTTTTTTTTTGTACCTACTTATTCCTCATTTTCGGGTTAAAGATTTTTTTTTTATTTCCTCTTAAAGAAATTTACGTTTCACATTTCACTTATAGCCGGTCAAACAACTTTGTCAGTAGAAAAAGGTAAGTAGTAGATAAATTTGCCGTTTTATACGAGAAACATTTTTCTATACAATTTGATGAATAAGTATATAAAATTCATAATTATTATTTATACATTGCGTCGATAAAGTATTAAAGTTTTACAAATGTTTGCTCCAAAAAACATGCATTATTATATTTATTATAATACGATAAACGGTAACAATAATATTATAGATTTATATCTAAGTACTAAGCATGCAGTAGAACTAAAATTACTTGGTTTGTAATTGAGAGATCCAGAAATTACACATTAAAAAGCGGCCAAGTGCGAGTCGGACTCGCGCATGAAGGGTTCCGTACCATTTAAGACGTATTAAAAAAAAATCTACTTGCTAGATCTTGTTCAACATTTTACCACTTTGGACACACATTTTACCACTTTGGGACTGTCTCTCGCGCAAACTATTCAGTTTAGAAAAAAATGATGTTAGAAACCTAAATATCATTTTTGAAGACCTATCCATAGATACCCCACACGTATGGGTTTGATGAAAAATTTTTTTTTTTAATTTATTGACGTATTAAAAAAAAACTATTCACTAGATCTCGTTCAAACCAATTTTCGGTGGAAGTTTGCATGGTAATGTATATCATATATTTTTTTTAGATTTTTCATTCTGTTATTTTAGAAGTTACAGGGGGGGGGACACACATTTTTTCACTTTGGAAGTGTCTCTCGCGCAAACTATTCAGTTTAGAAAAAAATGATATTAGAAACCTAAATATCATTTTTGAAGACCTATCCATAGATACCCCACACGTATGGGTTTGATGAAAATTTTTTTTTTTTTTAATTTTTATGACGTATTAAAAAAAACTACTTACTAGATCTCGTTCGAACCAATTTTCGGTGGAAGTTTGCATGGCAATGTATATCATATATTTTTTTTAGATTTTTCATTCTGTTATTTTAGAAGTTACAGGGGGGGGGACACACATTTTTTCACTTTGGAAGTGTCTCTCGCGCAAACTATTCAGTTTAGAAAAAAATGATATTAGAAACCTAAATATCATTTTTGAAGACCTATCCATAGATACCCCACACGTATGAGTTTGATGAAAAAAGATTTTTTGAGTTTCAGTTCTAAGTATGGGGAACCCCCAAAATTTATTGTTTTTTTTTCTATTTTTGTGTGAACATCATAATGCGGTTCATAGAATACATCTACTTACCAAGTTTGAACAGTATAGCTTTTATAGTTTCGGAAAAAAGTGGCTGTGACAGAATCGGACAGACAGACGGACATGACGAATCTATAAGGGTTCCGTTTTTTGCCATTTGGCTACGGAACCCTAAAAATGAGCTAGACACAGAATTGCAACGGGCAAGTTGCACAAACAAGGTGTGTATAGTGGAACAGCAAAACAGTGGGTCAGTTATAACTCAGTATGTGTTCGTCATTTAGGATATCTCTGTTGTTTTAAGTTATTTTTAAATATTTTAAAGGTGCATGCGTTTTTTTATAATATCAGGTAATTTATTACATAACTGTACGTTTGCAAAAGTTAACATTCATTTTATGATAATTTAGGCCCTTTTTTACCTACCTTTATATACCTATCTAAAACCCCCTCGGGTCGGGCGCGGATAAATTCTCACTACTTCACACATCTTTGAAGTCTGAGCGGGTCCCGCCCCTGCCGCCTTAATATAGCGGACATGACATACATATAAAATATCAGAACAAAATTTATTGTATTGTTTCATCAACATCAATATGATCTTCTTAGTTCGTAGGAACAACTCCCCAACCATTGAAAATAAGGGATTAAACTAAGGATTAGTCGCAGAGCTAGTGTCTAAATATTTGTAAGTTAGTGATATTATTAGCGCATTTTTTAAGAAATCACGGCCCTTATTTTGTTCATAGGCTACCCTGCGTACATTATTTGTTACTCATTCGTACCGTTTCTTAGTATCGAGATCCTGTTTCCATTGTTACCTAGTGGATACTATACTCGCATAAAAGGGATTACTAACGCTGGTAAACAGGTATTTGCTCTCTTTTAAACAACAATAAACGTAGCGTCTTTGATAAATTGTAGCGGCTTTCTAAGAGGATATGTACCTTTATAGATAACTTCTGAGTTCGCTTAGCGAAATATTTATGCAAAAGTGACCGATACCGATATTTATGATAAAATGAAAACGGCGTGAGCTATTAATTCGGGCTAAAACAATTAACATTTTTACATATTTTGTTTGTATAGCCCGATTACTAAAGATTATTATTAGATTATTGTTAATTGTCCAACGTCAACGTATGATTGCAGTACTTAGTAAGCACTACTAAGTAAGCACTTAAGAGCCCTTAATCCTTGGAGCGTTCTCCGATTTCACGAAATAACGCTCGATAGATGGCGTTGGCGCTCGGTACGCGAGCGCCGGCAACGTGACGCGCGTTTCAATGCAGACTAGAATAATCTTGATAGTTTTCAATATAATTTCAAGCAACATTAATTTTAGTGTCATATGATATCATATGGGCACTCTTTATTTTATTGTATATGCACAGTAGTTTTTTTTTTATCTACACTACTACTAAGTGTACAGACTACAGAGTGTACTATAACCCTTGCTCTTTATTCTGTCTCTTTCACACCAATGGAAAATGAAGAAGTTAGTAAATGACTGCAGGTATAAATAAAGTATATTAGTGCGATAGAGAGACAGATAGTGTTTCGTTGTCGTATCGTAAACGATTGGCATGTTGGCCACACACTTGCTTGGTGCCTAGCCAAAATACCAATCGTTTGCGTATATTAGTGCGATAGAGAGAGAGAGTAGTGTTTCGTTGTCATATCGTAAACGATTGGCATGTTGGCTACGCACCCATGATACCTAGCCAAAAAGCCAATCGATTGCGCATATTAGTGCGATAGAGAGACAGATAGTGTTTCCTTGTCGTATCGTAAACGTTTGGCATGTTGGCTACGCACCCATGCTGCCCAGCCAAGATGCCAATCGTTTGTGCATATTAGTACGAGAGAGAGACATATAGTGTTTCGTTGTCGTATCGATTGGCATGGTGGCTACGCACCCATGCTGCCTAGTCAAGATGCCAATCGTTTGCGCACATTAGTGCTATAGAGTTTCAGTGTTATTTAAAATCACGTTAGGGTTTGTATTATTATTTTTGACCCGAATGAAGTCCATCCAGGTTCTTATGATGGAGTCAGGAGTTGGTCACCAGAACTCCTAATCTACTCATTATAATTCCATCGTGTTTGGGCTCAAAAGATTTGCCCTGACGAACACCACCGATCTAAATGATGTCCAGGGTCTCATGACGGAGTCAGGAGTTGGTCACCAGAACTCCCCAGAACTCCTAATCTACTCATCATAACTCCATCGAGTTTGGGCTCAATAGATTTACCCTGGTAAGCACCATCAATCTAGATGAAGTCCAGGGTCTCATGATGGAGTCAGGAGTAGGTCACTAGAACTCCTAATCTACTCATTATAATTCCATCGTATTTGGGCTCAATAGATTTGCCCTGACGAGTACCATCGATCTAAATGAAGTCCAGGGTCTCATGATGGAGTCAGGAGTTGGTCACCAGAACTCGTAATCTATTTATCATAACTCCATCGTGTTTGGGCTCAATAGATTTACCCCGACCAGCACCATCAAATTACCATTATGATGAACAGCTTAGGAGTTCTGGTGACCAACCCCTGAGTCCATCATGAGACCCTGGACTTTATCTAGATTGATGATGCTCGTCAGGGCAAATCTATTGAGCCCAAACACGATGAGGTTATGATGAGTAGTTTAGGAGTACTGGTGACCAACTCCTGACTCCATCATGAGACCCTGGACCTCATCTAGATCGATGGTGTTCATCAGGGCAAATCTATTGAGCCCAAACACGATGAAGTTATGATGAGTAGAGTAGGAGTTCTGGTGACCAGCTCCTGACTCCATCATGAGACCCTGGACCTCATCTAGATTGAAGGTGCTCGTCAGGGCAACTCTATTGAGCCCAAACACGATGGAGTTATGATGAGTAGAGTAGGAGTTCTGGTGAACAACTCCTGACTCCATCATGAGACCCTGGACCTCATCTAGATCGATGGTGTTCGTCAGGGCAAATCTATTGAGCCCAAACACGTTGGAATTATAATTAGTAGATTAGGAGTTCTAGTGACCAACTCCTGACTCCATCATGAGACCCTGGACTTTATCTAGATCGATGATGCTCGTCAGGGCAAATCTATTGAGCCCAAACACGATGAGGTTATGATGAGTAGTTTAGGAGTTCTGGTGACCAACTCCTGACTCCATCATGAGACCCTGGACCTCATCTAGATCGATGGTGTTCATCAGGGCAAATCTATTGAGCCCAAACACGATGGAGTTATGATGAGTAGATCAGGAGTTCTGGTGATCAACTCCTGACCCCATCATGAGACCCTGGACCTCATCTAGATCGATGGTGCTCGTCAGGGCAAATATTTTGAGCCCAAACACGTTGGAATTATAATGAGTAGATTAGGAGTTCTAGTGACCAACTCCTGACTCCATCATGAGACCCTGGACTTTATCTAGATTGATGATGCTCGTCAGGGCAAATCTATTGAGCCCAAACACGATGAGGTTATGATGAGTAGTTTAGGAGTACTGGTGACCAACTCCTGACTCCATCATGAGACCCTGGACCTCATCTAGATCGATGGTGTTCATCAGGGCAAATCTATTGAGCCCAAACACGATGGAGTTATGATGAGTAGATTAGGAGTTCTGGTGACCAACTCCTGACTCCATCATGAGACCCTGGACATCATCTAGATCGATGGCGCTCGTCAGGGCAAATATTTTGAGCCCAAACACGTTGGAATTATAATGAGTAGATTAGGAGTTCTAGTGACCAACTCCTGACTCCATCATGAGACCCTGGACTTTATCTAGATTGATGATGCTCGTCAGGGCAAATCTATTGAGCCCAAACACGATGAGGTTATGATGAGTAGTTTAGGAGTACTGGTGACCAACTCCTGACTCCATCATGAGACCCTGGACCTCATCTAGATCGATGGTGTTCATCAGGGCAAATCTATTGAGCCCAAACACGATGAAGTTATGATGAGTAGAGTAGGAGTTCTGGTGACCAGCTCCTGACTCCATCATGAGACCCTGGACCTCATCTAGATTGAAGGTGCTCGTCAGGGCAACTCTATTGAGCCCAAACACGATGGAGTTATGATGAGTAGAGTAGGAGTTCTGGTGAACAACTCCTGACTCCATCATGAGACCCTGGACCTCATCTAGATCGATGGTGTTCGTCAGGGCAAATCTTTTGAGCCCAAACACGATGGGATTATAATTAGTAGATTAGGATTTCTGGTGACCAACTCCTGACTCCATCATGAGAACTTGGACTTCATCCGGGTCAAAAATAATAATGCAAACCCTAACGTAATTTCAAGTGAAAATGTGTTTTTCAGAAAATCGCAGCCAAATAACACTAGACCTTACTCATAGTGTTGTGTTCCTGCCGGTGAGTAAGGTTGCCAGAGCTCAACGAGGAGAGGGAGGGGGTTAGGGTCGGCAACGCGCATGTAACTCCTCTGGAGTTGCAGGCGTACATATGCGGGCCGTATGCTTGTTTGCCACCGACGTAGTATAAAAAAAAAGTAACACTGAAAATCCATCAATAAGCGAGTCTGTTGTTAGGCATACTATTATTAAGATTTTCTAATCGCAGTATATAGCACTTCTCGGAACTCCGTAGCTGATTACGAACACAACGAATGCCTGACAATCGAGCACAGGTCCGTCCTCTAAGCGCGCTCCGCGCGGACTGAGAGCGGGGCGTCGCTGCTGCGTGATTTATACGTGTTTTAAAAAAATATAAATTTACGGCAATGTAGGTCCCATAGTTACGATTTTTTTTTTATAGGTTAACATAAAGTTACAGTTTGCTATAATATTATTTTTAAAGCAAAATATGCATACAATTTGCGGAAATAAAATATAATAAAACCCTGTTTTCGCCAAAAAAATGAAGAAAACTCGGAAGGTATTTTATCAGTTTTTTCAAATGAATCTTCGATTGTTAATCATTCCAGCCCCTCGTACGAGATATGTTGAATCAAATTGTAGTCATTCATGTACCAAATGATTCTTGTTTATAGCAAAATTGAGAACCGAAACGCCACATCTCACTGCAAAATTTGGAAAAGACTCCCAAAAAACCTCATTAAAAAAGAGGTTTAAAAGAGAAAATGAAAATTTGAACTGTTGGAGCCCCTAGTTTAGGAAACGATTATTTAAGTACGTTATCAGTTTTTGAATAAATACTAATAGTTACGTCGTAATCTTGAATGAAAAAGGAAGCATTTTACAAAATACGCTCGTCTGTAGGAATAAGGCCTCTTAATACAAGAAAAAAATTAAGAAAAAAAAGATAAGAAAGTGGACCCACATTATATATGTACGTCACCTTAAAACCACGTTTTTAGTGAAAACGCGTTTTCCCTAGTTAAAACTAATTTTCCGTATCGTCTTAGTACGCGTTTTTACTACTTAAAACTAGTTTTGCATAAGAATTCTGTTTGTTTTAGCTGGGTTTTTAAGTGTAAACTTGTTTTCACAAAGTGTCTTGGTGAAGACTAATTTTAACTAATTATAGTAGTAGTAGTGAAACACTTTATTGTACAAATAGAAAAAAGGCGAACTTAGGTATCCCTTTCAGGGATCTCTTCCAGTTAATTGTTCAAGTTAAAACTAGTTTTAACTAGGGAAAATGCGTTTTCACTTAAAACGGTTTTAGATATTGTTAAAATCAGCCAAAATTGTACGGTTTTACAGTTATTATTTCTTATTAAAAATGAATTTAACATATCCGTTTTATAGGCGAGGACTGAACGAGCTTCATAAGATTAACGTAACCCCTGAACTTATCCAATATAACAAGATTACATGAGCTAACGAGATATAAATCCCTTCGCTAACTTGAAATTCATGAGTGTTATAACAAGCGAAGTTTTAAAGCCCGCTACCGAAGGTGAGAAATCTATAAAACCCCGCGTATATGTCGCCTATCGTACTCGTCCGTAACGGGCTTGATACGGCTCTTATGCCGCCTCCCCTTTTCGCTCCTTACAGAAACTCCTGGAATGGGCTAGGGGTTCTTAGGATGATTGTATTATTCGCAACGCTAACTGACCAAATAGCGTCAGTCGCACCACCCGAGATAAGGCAGTCGGATTTTTAAGGTTTATCGCGGTCCCGGTTGACAAGTACCTATGCATAGTCTGCATATACGGCGATATTACAAAAACATGGCCTCTAGCACACTTTATTTATAAACGTTAAAGAGTCCCGGCAGGTTCGGCCGAATTTCACCTTCCCTACAAAGTTTCCCAGTTTTTCGGAACTTACGTACGAAATATCATTTGATATTTACCAGTCGCTTTTCGGTGAAGGAAAACATCGTGAGGAAACCGGACTAATCCCAACAAGGCCTAGTTTACCCCTCTGGGTTGGAAGGTCAGATGGCAGTCGCTTTCGTAAAAACTAGTGCCTACGCCAAATCTTGGGATTAGTTGTCAAGCGGACCCCAGACTCCCATGAGCCGTGGCAAAATGCCGGGACAACGCGAGGAAGAAGACAAAGGTTACCTATCTGCCACAAGCTTCGTCAAAACACAAATGTAATCCACACAGTATCGTCATAACTTATTCTACATGAATACTAAAACAACCCATAAATTTCGCAACAAGCTTTGTCAAAAACATCTATAAACTAACGCCCATCCCCACCCTGCAACAAGACCGGCCTTAAAATTCCCATTATGCCGGGCATTCCCACGCTCTATGGCGATGGAAATCAGCCAAGACTCAGAGCGGGATCATTACCCTTCTCCCGCAAACGCCCAACTTCAGAGCCTCACTACTACTACCCCAGGGTCCAGCAGTCTCCAGCGACCGGTATGAAATTGTACGTCACTTCCAAGGTGGAGTACTTGGCGTGTTTGAGCCTTGCAGCCGTTTCTGCCGCCGATCCCACCGACTTAAGAGTGTGTCTCAAATGAGATGCAGCATATGTACTTATACTTGTTGCATCGCACAAGAGACAACGCCTCTTCCGCCAAGGAACCAACGTTAACACGTCCAGCCTCTTGCCATCCGTACGTGACAAACCCGGTGGTTCCAGAACGCATGGGACATTAGCCGATACTATGGCATGGCATGGTGGTGGTGGAACCTATTCAATTAAATTTAGAGTTATTGTAAACACGAATGCGTGATAATTTGGATATTACTATTGAAAATTAAATCCTATACTTATTGATGATCTGCGATGGCAGTATGGTTCCATTTTTATCACTTGTCACTATGCTCATCACTTTCGCACTTACATACTTGTTAGAACGTGACAGGCATAGTGACAAATGATAAAGAGCCTAGCATATTAGCCCTATTGGTGATATTATAGACCAGATATACCCTAGGTATATAAGCCATGCTAAGCTATGATTAGGTATCTAGGGTCTTTAAAATTTTAATTTAAAGCTTACGAAGGCGTATTCTGATTGTATTAACAGGTTTAAGTTGGGTCGATAGAAAAAAAACGAAATATGTCTAATTTTCAATTATAAAATTGTATTCAGGGACCATAATTTTATAACCGCAACGCAGGCTTCGTCCGGTGAACACAAACTCACAAACAGCCTACAGGCTTCGTCACAAAACAATACAGCGGTAAAATCTGCAACAGGCTTCGTCAACTTACTTACTCAAAAGTATACATAAAAAACTCTACAAATAAAAACATCCTCTAACTCACCGCCAGCAGGCAGTGTGCCCAGCAGGCTGGCCGCATTTCCTCGTTGAATGACGATGCTCAATAATTAATAATTGTATGATCACCATGGTTGCAATAAAGAATATTATTGTTTATGTTTTACGCGCCCTCTTAAATAATTTGTTTTACCTAACAGGATTTAAGGATATTCAAATTTCATTATTATTATGAAAATTACATTATGCCAGGGCTGAGACCAATCCCTGCAGCTTCTCATTTCCTATTCCATTAACCATAGGCATAGCAAGTTTGACGGGCGTTTATCCACGGAAGGCTCTGGAAACGTTATTAGAGTCTTTATTGAGCGACAAAATAATTAATCTGAGAAGCGAGGGCGGTAAAATAGTCGGCGTAGCATGACGGTAGTATCCAGTTTCAATATAAATAACTTTTTAAAGGCAACGCAATTAGGTAACCATATGATTGCTAGGTTTAATTTACATAAACAAATTATACACAAAAACAAACGTTATACAGGTTATTTATTTAGTCACCTGCAATAATTTACGGAGTGAATATATAGGTCATACTGAGCAACTTTTACTATGGGACCAACCCCGAAATCGTGAAAACAACATTACTCCCCTATAAAAATATCAAGGTCAGACAGCCTAAATGTATGAAACAGCAAATTTTCTTTTCGCGATTTCGAGGTTGGCCCATAGTATAAGTTGCTCAGTATGACCTATATATTCACCCCGTAAATTATTGCAGGTGACTAAATAAACACTGTATAGATATCTGAACTCAATAGATACGGTTCTTATTTAACGGAGAAGTATTTGTAACCAATGGGTATAGATAGAAACGGCGTGTGTATATTTATCACAATGGACCACCCCATAAAGGCAGCCAGAAATTAATTGACCGAAGCGTTAGCGAAGGTCGTTTTGACTCGTGCAAATTTCTTTCGTATGTTCGGGTGATCTCTTCTACAGGCCGCAATTTTCATCAAGAGATAAGTATAATTTTTCTTTCATTTCTTTTTTTGGAAAAGGTTCAAAATGGTGGAAATTGGTATATAGAAATTGAGTGCCGTCAGGATCTATGGCACGCTATAATAATTACTCAACGAAGTACGAATTTTTTAATAAAAAAATTACGTTTTTTAAGCTTATGAATTTGAATGTGGGGTCACAGAGAACTAGTTAATTTTAGATAGATATGTGTGGAATTCTCCGTTTGGTGTCTATATAAGGGCAAATTAGTTGACAGTTAACACTCGTCCCAAAATGGCGACTCAAGATTGGCAAAGCACTACGAAGTTTTATTTGCATTGGGTATGTAAAATTCTTCTACGAATTATGTCGCTAAGTACATGGGCTATCAGGAGGCCAATTTGACCCCAAAATGGCGACGCAAGATTGGCAAAGCACTACGAAAGTTTTGTTTGCATTGGGTATGTAAAATTCTTCTACGAAATATGTCGTTACATGGGCTATCAGAAGGCCAATTTGACATTTTCATATCAGAGTGATATCTAAATTACCTGTAATTTTGACATCAATATGTTAGTTTGCATACATCTGCGAACAAAGTCAAAGGTGTATGTGAAGTCCCCAATCCGCATTGGGCTAGCGTGGGGACTATAACCCGAGCCCTCTCGCGCATGAGAGGAGGCCTGTGCTCAGCATGCAGGAGTGGGACGTATATAGTCTGAATTATTATTATTATGTTACTTTGAATTGGCCTTAGTTAGATATACAGTCTCTGTCTGTGTTCAGAACACAGTTGTCGTCGTCGCGATTCTCAGCGTTTGCGAATAACTGACAGGCCGATATCTGGTAATTTTACCCTTAAGACTAAAATGGATAAATGCATGAGGGTGGTTCACGTTAAATTTATAAATTCAAACTCTAACCAGAAGACACGCCAACCCCTTTTGCTACACTTATTATATTTATAATTAATTTATCTCAACTATAAAGGGGTGCTCAACGACCTTGAGAATGTTAATGTTGTATGGAACCCAAAAACTTAAATGTTTATTTCCACTTCATAACTTTAAGTCACATTTTCATTTAGTGTGAAAACAATTACTGAAAATAAAATTTAAAAAAATAATTTTATTTTGGGTTTCTACAACATAAAAAATTTGGCATATTCTATCAACATAATAGATGTAACAAAATAAGGGGTGACACGACGAAAAATATAAAAAAGGTTTATTGGACAACCCTAATATAATACTTGAGGTTTAAAGAAATCCGCACAAGTGATCAGTGCCCTTGAGTGTATTAACAAATGCACTGCGGCATGGAGTCCATTCGACCCATGACGTATACATATGTATAAGTAACTAGTTTTTTGATTTATATCATTGCCACAATTAACGTATTAATTGATATCTTCGAACAGCTTTTCAAATAAAGGATATACGAGTATATACGTAAGTTGGTAGATAACAACATACGAGTACCTACATGAACATTATGTTACTCTCAAACTAACAATTGCGTCTCCCACACGTCCTTATAACTACAACTACATTTCACTTTATGCTTCGCTACAGTTAGGGTCGTGACCGAAAGTTCAGTGAACATTAAAGGCTGTTATTTCAGTCCCTTTATTCATCAGAGAGCGTAATTACACTCGCCTGAGGGAATTTCTAATGTTTGCATTGTCCGCGCTATTTTAATTTTCTCTTCATAGAATTCTTTAATAATATTTTGTAATTTTTTCAAGTTCTATATCTTTATTTACATAATAGATATAAACAGAGGTATTACTATAACTAGCTTAAATCTAAAATAGGCCCTTGAGGCATTGTACCTTTGTACCTTATTTTTGTCTTAGTCTGGAAAATATAACTTGTCAAGCAGTAAGAATCAGTAAAATTATACTCATCCCTTTCTTTTGGGTGCTAGTACTAGCGTAAGGCAAAGACAATATGAATCTCTCTATCTATGTTTGAATGAGACAGTCCTGGGACAAACTATATTATTTATATTAAATTTAATCATTTTAAATAATTCACATATAATTGTAATTATTACTTATTAGGTACGCAAGACAGTTAATTTTGAAAACTGATTTTGTGAGCGTGTTTCATTTTATGAAATAGGGCTTCTTTTAGCGGTTTAGCGGTGCATGTTCTCAGGCGTATAATTACACAGATAAGTAAATTTCTTTATTTCCAACGGCCTCAGTTTACTCTATCTAGTTTTGGATATAAATACAGGGTAGCATGCTTGGCGGAATGCCGAGAATGAGAGCAATGTCTCGCCAGGGCGGCGCCGCGCCCCATGGCTTCTCGGCCTTCAGAACCTTCTTATTTTAATGGATAGCCGTGCCGCAGATTATATACCTATTATAGCAACGGGAAGAAATTCGCATGTATGCAATGAAATTAAAAGTCAAATGCAAACAAATATACTTATGATGATAGTTTCATTGGCTCTCTAAACAAAATTGGAAATAACCATAACTAATAATGATTATATTAAGTCTAATACCAAGTTTATCGTTATGGTTAATAATTACCTACTGTATTTATAAATGTTTGTGTCCTGTCAAAATAACCGTATATTTAACTACTAGAGAGCTACACCGCTACGTATCAATACAATGATCATGCTCGTAGAGAAGTTGGAAATGTTTTATAATGAGAATTTGTGGTGTAATCTGTGTTTATACACACAATATCGTGCACGTACTTATTACAGTCGTTAAGCTTCATCTTATAAGAAAACATTTTTATGAGTAGGTACTTCTCGAGAATTCTGTGCATTTGATCTTTCTGGGTGGTAAGAAGCTCTCCCGCTTTGTCTTCTGTAGGTCGGTTTGATTGTGGCTTGTTGCATATCTCTAGACTCGAGTTTGCTCCCAGTACTGGTTTTCTACACACAATCAGTCCAAGAACGGAGAATCCCATGACTCGCCATATAATCTCAGTCCTGCGAGCATTCCCTACATATCAGCACGGTAAAGCTCACTCATGTGGCAGCTGCTCGTCGGGATATCTTCGCGGCTCTCACTCAGCGAACTATCGTAATGCTACGCTTTACACTGAACTCGCAGACAAAATATCGATTATAAAGTTTAGGTTTCTCTAGTATTTTGGGCTTTTGCACAGTTTAGCTTGTCCTTGAGGGTTTTTCGATACAGAATCTTATCTCAAATGTCCTTAGATCCACTCCTTGCGATCTTTGCTTTTTGTAGCTCAGTAGGTTGGCACAGCATGTTTGTGTGTTGTGTTGCTGGCCATGGTAATGATAAATTAAATTGAAATGTCGTAGAAGACCGAATATTAAAGCATTGATCCAAAAAATACATGTTCACATTTCAAATTATAAATAAAATCAAATCACTAAAAAACCACAAACCCGGTTTTATTCTACAAAACTGAAAAACCAGTTTTCTAAACGTTGTGATCTCTACTGTGGGTGCAGTACATACCTATATCTTGGATATTAATTAGGAATAATGTCAGAGGTATACAATTTCAATATTATTTAACTACAGCAAGCTTTTATAAATAGTCAGAGCTCAGTGCTATTATTATAAATGTTATATATTTCCATCTCAATTTCCTCGAGCCTAGTGTAGGCAGGTAATAAAAAAGAATGAACATAAAATTCACAAAGAAAAAGCGAGAGTACATTTACAGGAGAACTTTATGACATTGCAGCGAAAGTTCCCCAGAGACACCTTTTGCTACCCGTAGTAGACGAGCCATCGTAAAACACTTTTTCTACTTCAGTACCCAAGTTGATTTTATAAAGTAAATATCAGGTAGAAATAATAATATAGAGACACTTTTCAAAAAGGCTTTAATTTTTTTAGCATCTACCGCTATTACTTTGTCTGGCAATGATTATAAATTATAATGAAATCTTGTAAGTTTACTTCTACCCGTTTCTTATAATATGGCGATGCTGGGTCATAATATATACAATGTTATGGTTTCTAATTATATAAATAAAATCAAACGTAAGTCAAGTAAAATCTTGGGCGTTACGAATGTTTTAAGGCATAAGGGCGTGAAGAAATTAGCTACCGGATAAAAACCACATTTTTCTCAATTTTGCTGTAAAAAAAAAAAAACAAAACCATGCTTACTGATTTTCATTTCCTTTCTTTTTAAAGAACACCAACCATCCACTGAAGAGCACATGTTTTTAACACACTTGCTCGTAAACGGTGTTATTGTATGCCAGCACATATTATGCCCACGGGCGGTAATAGATTTCTTGTTAATTTCATTACGCCCATTTGCATATTGGGCATAATGTTCTTTTTCAAGTAGGTATTAATGAGTTTAACTTTTAAAATACTGACCGTATTTTTTTTATGTTTATAAATATTTAATTATGATTAATTAAACAGCCGTGTAAAATATTTTTACACAATTTGCAGGTGGCTGAATGGCAGATAGGATGCTTGGAGGATGCCTAACCTGTCAAAAATGTCAATATGGTGGACGAATGTTTGAAATATCACCGTATTGAAGAAATATTTCACTAAAAATTATTATTTTCCTCACAAGTGTGATGAAAAACATTGTGTTAATGAAGCCCTCGCCTTCGGCTTCGAGCTTAAAATTAAAACTTGTTCGTAAATTCTTGTTTACACAATTATACGAGTATACCCCACCTCTTTTCTTGTCCATTCCCTATCCCGTCGTAAAGCAAATTTCTGCCAAAAAGTAATGAATACCTACCTAATAATAGATAATTAATAATCATTAATCATAATCAATTATTTTCATCACACTTGCTCGAAAAAGATCTTATTTCATGCAGGTGTACTGAAGGCCAAAGGCCTATTATGTTCCCGCGGGAGTTATGGCTTTTTTTTAATTATGTCACTTATGTCTGTCACAAACCAAATAGCATACTTAATTGAGTTTTACTTTTAAAATACTGACGTTTATAATTTATTAGTTTGTTTATTTTTGTTTATGTTTGTCGTCGTCTCAGCCGAAAGACGTCCACTGCTGGACAAAGGCCTCCCCCAAGGATCTCCAGAACGAACGGTTATTCGCTGCCCTCAACCAACGGTTTCCCGCGATTTTAACCAGATCGTCGGTCCATCTATACTTGTTTATGTTTATAATTATTTAATTTGATGAATTTAACAGCCGTTTAAAATGTTTGTACATAAGTCTGTGCCTTCGATGCCTCACCTGCCAAGAAATTACAAAATCGCGGACGAATGTTTGATATGACTATGTCACCGTATTTAAGAATTATTTCGCTTAATATTTAGTTTTTTCTTCGCAAGTGTGATGAAAGACATTGTGTGTAACTCCAGGGTTTAGAATATTGCAAACTCGGATCTTTAATTCCCTCCAGCCTCCAGCCTCGTATCCAAAATTTCACTTACCCCCCTCGTTGCACAATGTACTATTGTTGCATCTATGGTATAACGAAATTCCTGGTAGGTAATTACTTAGTTTTTGTAGTCGGTGCTAATGCTAAACCAATATTTTAGTGAAATAAACATTTCAGACGACGAAGAACACTTACTGGCATAAAAGACATAATTTACTCATTATAGTACGTGTCATCCACGATGAAGCGTAAATTTGTCAAATCTAACCTTTAATAACATACCATTACGAGTCAAGGCACATGTCTTCGTAAATGACACGACCTGTAATTTAGTTCAGGTGTAATTTTTTTCTGTTTGGCAGCAAATAATGTTTTTATTTATTATTTATTTTTATTTAAACTTTATTGCACACATAAAGAAAAATGTACAAATGGCGAACTTAATGCCAAAAGGCATTCTCTACCAGTCAACCATTGGGTCAAACAGAGACTTTTGTGTATGTTGGTGCAGGAAAAAATAATAACAAATAGTAAGGAAAAAATTAAACGTGAAGTCAAATAATATTAAAAATATATAAATAGTTAAATACTACTACTTATATAATGTATAAAAGATAGACTAATACATATAATTATGTACATATACATGATGGTGAACCTTATTTAAGTTCTTCTGACAGAAGAACTGTTTTTGTTGGGTCTAATCCAAATAAATGCTATTACATATTCATACGTCGAAATCATCACTTACACTATTTCACCAGCTAACATAAGCAAAGTATATAATTATACTCTCGTTAGCTGGTAAAGTAATTTTACATTAAGAGGCTAGAGTCCACTCTAGAGGATAAAAAGCAACGTCGCCCACTGATTTCAAAGATTAGAGTACACTTGTAGTTGGCGCTTTTGGAGTAAGTGTGGATAAAAAGTAGTTTTTTTTTCTAAGAGAAAGGTTTGAAAAACAGCGACCAGCGAACAAGTTTATTGATAAAGTAGAATCTTTATAACAAGATTTTATTCTAATTAAATTGTCACTTCATTGTAAACGTCTAATTAATAATCTTAGGTATATAAGTTTGCGAATAGCACTTCATAATTGTGTAAACAAATTTTATCTTTGCCCCTAATTCTGTCAGGCATTCCATTCGCAAAGCAATTTAGGGTAAAGGCACCTATTACCGTGGTAGTTAAGGAACTTTTCAAAAGAGATCCTAAAATTAAGGGTATCAATGCTGTCTAACGGCCAGGAATATTTTTTTTTCATCAGAGCATTTAATGAACTTTCCGTTTCACACGTTTTTGGATTCATTTTGGGTTATTATATGTATTAAAATATTTTTTGAAGCCAAAATGACCAAATCTTCTATTACCGTGGCAAGGGCCAGGCTGTGATTCTATTATCGCGAATTGAGCTTTCATTACCGAGGGTACAATTGGCATGATTTTTCTGCACTCGTTAATAGAAACCAAACTCAAAATTCGAAACCTAATACCGAGGGTTAAAACAATAATAACGTCGTGGGTTCTGTATATTATTTTTGTGTCATTAAGTTTAATAATGACACAAAAATAAAAAATAAAACTATAGGAGTATGTTTAAAAATAAGAGATATATTCGAAGAGATTATAATTACACTTTGGCACAATCAAATACTATTAAATAGTTAACTTACCAAGTACCCACGAGTACCTGTATAACAAGTTATAAGTTGACTGTTTTACATGTAAAACAACAAAAATTATTGTTAGTAAAGTTTTACTAAGGACGTATATGACAAATAGGCCTGCCTGTTATTAAATAAAGTAATTTTTAAATGCTATAAACTGTTGTATTGGCTCAAGGGTGTGCGGAAATACCGACGATCGTGTTGGATGGCGCCCCGCTGGAGTCAGTCGACAAGTTTTGTTACCTCGGGTCGACGGTGACTAGTAATCTCTCACCGGATGCGGAAATCGACGTTCGAATCGGAAAAGCCGCGACGATGTTTGGGAAGTTGAGTACAAGAGTATGGCAAAATATCATCTAACCAGGAAAACCAAGATGATCGTTTATCAAACGTGCATCCTGAGCATACTCTTGTATGGGGCTGAGACTTGGACATCGTACGCCAAGCACGAGCGTCGTCTCAACGCTTTCCACATGCGCTGCATCCGGAACATATTAGATATAAATTGGAAGGACAAGGTTACGAACGAGAGGGTTCTTGAGATTGCTCAGCTACCCAGCCTCTTTGCGCTGCTAAAGCAGAGACGCTTACGCTGGCTGGGGCATGTGCATCGAATGCAACCTTCTCGTTTGCCGCGGCGTGTTTTACTTGGCGCCATAGCTGATGCCAAGAGAAGCGTCGGTCGGCCTATGTTACGGCATAAGGACTGCGCCAAGCGAGACATGCACGCCTTCAACATCCCTGTTCATAAATGGGAGGAGCTTGCCGAGGACAGAGATAAGTGGCGCAAACTGGTGTTCGACGGACGTAAAATCCACGATGAGGCTTGGTTTAAGACACTTGCTAGTAAGCGAGCCAAGCGTCATCAGCCCGACACCTGTTCGCCACGGACACACTACACCTGCCTGGCTTGTGGTCGTGTTTGCCGCTCCCGTATTGGCCTACACAGCCATGAAAAGCGCTGCCGCCCTACCTGACACTGTTTGAATAGTCTGTAATAGACTCAAAGGCCAATGATGATAAAGATTGATAAGAATGTGTCTTACTGACAATTAGCTGCACAAAAAAAACAAGTAAGTAACATTTTCTCATAAGGCACAGCGTAAATTATAGTCAAAATTTTATAAGCTGGACGTTTACTACCTGAGTGAAAGTTTACCACAGTGAAATGGTAAACGTCCACCTCATAAAATTTCGATTATATATAAAAACATGAAATTTTTTAATTCTAATATTTTTGATAAGGTAATTAAGTTAAATAAAGTCTCTCACATATTATGTGTTATAATTTACCCGTTTATAATTAACAAATCACAGTACTTTTCTTATTGCTGATTCTTATAGCTAAAAAAATCATGTCTGAGATTTTGGACTACTATATAAATAAAATTATATTAAAAAAAAAAATAATCGGAACTGTCCGGCAGTTGGGTACCCTTCCTTGTCAGAGTAATAACTGAATCAGAAAACAGAAGAATTTAAATCTGATAATGATAACTGAAGTCTAAATTTTATCAACGAAATCTGTACTTGCGGTACCCTAAATGCGATATTTCAATACAATACCAAATAGTCACTCGGTAATAGATAACTCTTTAAGAGTCTATTACCGACCCATTCGATATTTCTCTGGGTCGGTAATAGATTTCTATACATTCTATTACCGAGGGTAATCTGATCATACCATCGGTAATAGGCTTAATTTGGAGTTTAATTAAACCTAATTCCGACCCATAAAAAGAATAAAACACAGATGGTTTTTCAAATCAAATCAAACACGTATATTACAAGCTTCTTGTAAAGACAAAATCACATAACTGGCAAGTAAATTTTAGGTTTTAACTCAAAATAAAAAAAAGTTGACAGATTAAGGGTTCCCATAGAAATAAGGAAATCGGTGCTGAAGTTTTTGTCAAAAATTAAGGGTTAGTTGAATACTTTCCATACCACGGAAATAGCTCTTTAATAGCGTGAATAGATCAAGATTGGAATAAATAAAAGAAATTATAAAATTGATAATTTGTACCAAAACTAAAGAGTAAATAACAAAACTACCACTTTTTTTATTACCGTGGCATACCACGGAATTACTTACCACAGAAATAA
Source organism: Cydia pomonella (assembly GCF_033807575.1). Classification (NCBI taxonomy): domain Eukaryota; kingdom Metazoa; phylum Arthropoda; class Insecta; order Lepidoptera; family Tortricidae; genus Cydia; species Cydia pomonella. The sequence continues at coordinate 18,681,364 of NC_084708.1, read as the reverse complement.
TTGGCGCCTATCACCGCTGTATTTTATTTTCAATTTTAAACGTATTTCCCGGTCAAAAACTAAGTTAAAAGTAATTCAAAATCGTGTAGAAAACAATATACAACCTCTTAAAAGGCATTGCACTAGTTTATTTGCCATAACTATTACGTAAAACACTAAGTAAGATTGGAGTGCACTTACCTGTGGTGTCACGCGTCTGTATGGAACAACCGGTTCTTGCGCCGCCGTCGCACAAACTGACGAATCGCGAGTTTTTTGTTACACTCACACAAATGCACACTAATGGGCACGATAGACCAATGAATGAGCTTGTTTTGTGTATGCTTTATTTCTTAGGGAATAGATCTGTTTGCTTGCAAAATGAGTATTTGTAAACACCGCGGTGTTAGACGTCGATTTTGATACCCGCGTTAATAGCCGCCGTTACCCTAATGTAGATTTTTTCTTTTAGATTTTCGCGTTTCGCAGATACGGTATTTCGAAGTAGAAACTCCAATTATTTCGTTCCATAACTTTGTTGCGGATGGAAATATAATATTCCATTTTCTCGTATCCTGGGATATCATCTGTCTACAAAGTAATATTCGTATATAATTTGGGGATTTTGTAGCATGAAAGAAAAAAGATTTATCTCGCTTTAATTTGTCAAATAAACAAGAAAAATATCATTATATAGGATCTTTAAATAAGAAAAATTATTGTATGGTCCTTACGAAAGTAATACCTATATACAACTCGCTCGCCGGTTTAGAAATTTTATACCTTTTTATTCATAAAGTCAATTTAAAGTGTAAAAATTAAATTACTACTAAATTAAAGTTAAAATTAAAAATTAAATATACTATCATGTAGGTAGAATTAAGATGAAATACTCACTTTCCTTATTCTATTCCGAGGCAGTTTATCTTGTTATTCACCAAAGCTAGCTACATACAAAACATACATTACCAATTTGAAAATAAACTAAATAATTCGGCAGCAGTATTGCAACACGATATTACTGCCTTACTGTTTCAAATATAAAAATTGATGTCCTGTCCCTGCAGGATTTTTGACATTTGCGGCAGTAATGCAGTCGGCAGCAGTATTTCAGCAGCTGTATTACTGTCACAAGAGTCATAAATCAATTTGAGATTTGCAACGTGCTTGTAGCGGCGCGACGAAATCGCGGGGTGAGCCACGCCTGATTTTGGGCATTATAGTTTAAATAAATAAGCTTTTACTATTATATTTCAAATGTGCAAAAGATACTATAGCTACTTGAAAACATTTCTATACTTATTTACAACGAGCGACTCTGTTGGGTATCGGGGCAATAGTATCGGAAATCTAAAACATACTTTTAAATCAAAGTTATAATCATTTATTTATTACCAACCATGGTATAACACATGGTGGAATAAAATGTAATACATACAAGAAACTTAATATAAGCGTATTTATTTTAGAATGTAAATGTCATGCCTCATTTGAAGGAAAAATGTTTCATTTTACTGGCAACATTTATAAGTATGGCGGCTGACGAAGGTTTGATTTTTGTATTTACCATTACGTAAAAATATCATATTAAACTCCATACTTACTCGTGAAATGTAATATCAGGCGATTTGTTTTTATTTAATGATGAGATATGACACCCATTCACCGTACAAACAGCCATATTTCCTGTATTTTTTATTTACAACCAGGAAGTGTACACAAACACAAACCGACTCGACCTTGAATAGAATGCGAGGGCCATTCGAACGAATGCGACATAATGTCGCAGTTGAAATGGGTTCACTAGGGATTAGAATCTATGCTTTATAAATCTATGTTGTTATTTTAAAATTTTGGAATCTCATCAGCAGCGTCCTACAAAAATCATCTTATTGCGGATTCAATTTAGTTTTCGGTTTATTTAACTGGTTAACATGTATTATTTATATCATTTATAAAGCAAACTGAAATAACAGCCAGCAAAAATATAGTAAGAGTACCTCGTTCTTCAAAAGCAGTAGATACCTATTAAAATCTTTTCATAGCAGTGAAAATGGAATGTCGTACCTACTCATAAAATAGGATCCCACCAAAAACATTTTCATATAAAATGTTACCAAGACGATTTCATTTGGCTCGCACTGTCAAAAAGTTATCAGATCTCATGTAGAGCTAAGGTTTTAACTGTACAGACCCTAACTCTAAAAGTCTTAAATTCACAAACTCTACACATTAGTCAATATATGTGGCTTGGCCGTTTTATCACGTTCAAACCCCTAGTTTAAGTGGTTGGGGGATAAAAGTTTCATGTTTTAGGATTGTTTGCGTACTAATACTAGCTCACATACCAAATTTTAGCTTTCTGAGACCAGAGGAGTGAGTGAGTCAGAGTTTTTTAGATAACAATTGAATCTAAAGAATAAGAACTATGTAAATAAAACTTTTCGTTTTTAATGAGACCACAATTGACATCATATTCCGAGAATTTTTGTTTATCTGTTTTAATCCAAACCAAAGTTATGAGGGTTCAAAAAACGACGAAGCGCTACGAGAAAAGGTAGGTAGTGCCCTTGCGCTTCTCTTGGCAGAGGCACTACCGTACCCGCAGATTTAGATATTCATGGCGGATAGGTCCATCGAGTGCTGTGCATATTTAAGAGCATGGAGCCGAGAGAAGAATTCGAATTTCAACATGTAATCGCGATTTGATGTAAACTTTCAATGTCTCGTGTCGTAAATTGGTGCAAGAGAGACGAAGTTAGAATATTATCAATTCAATAACATATCTTTGAAATCTGAATACGTCTTCGAGTCGCGTCGAATGCGCACAAGCCCACGCAGGCACTATGGGACTGATTACAACATAGACGCGGACCTGAAACTTTCACGTTGTTTAGTACATAAACATTGTCTATTTTGATTGAGGTATACCACGGATTTTAGAGTGATTTTAGTGGGTTTGGTGAATAATATATAAGCAGGCTTTCAATCAGTGTGAATTTAATTTTAGAGCAATATCAAAAAGGTATTCTAAAAGATTAACTGGTAGAAAATGCTCCGTGTCTTATGGTCTGCCGTTGATACAAACAGCAACGCACTTAATTTATCTTTGCTAAACCCGACTGCCTAATGGCATTTAGTCGTCGCTCTAAAAAACAAGATCTTTATCTCTGTTTAGCCATCACTGACGTCTCTCGAGTCCCGATAAGTAAGGGGTAGGGTTTCCCTGTAAATGAGGATTGATGGAAATAAAACCGCGTCTAGTTAAGAGGGAAGAATAGCTTTGCGATCCTAGCGAAATAACGGTACTCTTTCTATAAAAATCCATTCAGGAGTAAACGTTTTCCACTAAATCTCAACAAATCACTTCGATTTTGATGTCGATCGCTTCTGCATAAAATATTATAGCTTAAGAGGATTCGCTTAAAAAAAAACTGTTTTGCAAATTTTGAAATAAAGGAAAACCTATAAACCTAGTTTTTCATTGTGTCAATAAGGTACTAAAAAATCATGGGGAATGGAAATATGTAATTAGAAGTGGAAAAACGTTTTCTCTTTTTGTTTGGGCGATCACGTGGTATACTTCTCTCTTAAGACACGCAAACACACACGGCAGAACATATAAGATCAATACAGGTAAGTGTGGCTGCAGGGTACGCTTTCACATTGTGGCCTGTTTACACATTGATTAAAGTGTTTATCGCTAGTTGATAATTTGCTACTTGCTACGTGCGTTTAGTGAAAAATTTACACTAAACACTAAAACTTGCAATAAAATCTAATGAATGTGGAACAGGTCACGGTATGAAAGCCAGTTGCATTATCCGGCAGCCGCACTTACCGTATTGACCGTACCTACATTTGGTATCCAACTGTAAAGCAAATAACTATAGTACTTTTTAACTAAATAACTCAGCACGCAATGTGTACAGTCAGCGTCAAATACTTTGTAGCAGTCATCGTGTCCAAATAGTTCGGTACACCATACTAAATATATGTTGTACCGAACTATTTGGCTAATTTGGTTGCTACAAAATATTTGACGCTGACTGTAGATGAAGGAATTCACAAGTTACTTTGCAAACACACTATGACAATTTATTATAGTTTTGACTGGACTGGAATAATGTGTTGTAAAGTATTAAAAGTTAGATGGTACATATAAATCATGTATTATATATACTACATATGTACAGTCAGCGTCAAATACTTCGTAGCAGTCAAAGTAGCCAAATAGTTCGGTACACCATATATTTAGTATGGTGTACCGAACTATTTGGCCACTTTGACTGCTACGATGTATTTGACGCTGACTGTACCTACTCCTACTGTTGTAAAATTCTACTTTTATTTGATTTTAAATTGCCTGTTATATTAATAACTCTTAGTCTTACTCCACGAGGTGTATAGTTGGAAGTATGACAGAATATGTCTACTAAGGTTTAATTGTGCAAAGGCGGCAATTGGACTACCCAGATGGCATATATCTAAAATTCTAGTTTAACAAACATCATATTAAAATACACGCAATATACTTTGCTATGCTATATCGCTTCGAAAAAGTCCTTTTGGACGCTTTTGCGTGGAAACGAGTGGACGGGCGAATTTGCCCGACCCAGTTCGTGTTCGCTCGATGCCGCGCCGCCCGCCCGGCCGAGAATAGACGGAGCACGTGCGTCCGCCGCGACACACGCGTCGCGCCGGGCCGCCACCAACACCGCATCGGCGGCAAAAAACACTCAACAATAACATAAGCAACCGCGTTGTGATCCCTTGTGACTACCGACTATCAATGCAGTGTACCAGGCTTTTAAGTGTCAGTAGCAAAGTTTAGCAAACTTACTATAACCTAGAGAAATTTACGTGCCGCTATTGTAATCGTACTCGTTATCACAGTGAAAGCTTACCTATAATAGAGATATATTTTCTGGTATAAATAGAGCGATGTATTTTAGGGTAGCGTTGTAGTGGCCGTGATGGTATTAGCCTTTTGAACAAAATACTGTAACAGAGTGCCTTAAAGCTGAACAGTTTGAGCTTGTGTATATGTAAAGTGTGAGGTGCGCAAGAGTGACTCACCGACGATGCGCGGCCTAAGCTTGGCTTTTTGCGCGCTGCTGATGATTCTTCGGGAAGCAACGCCAGCGAGGAGATCAGAAAGATCCAACACGTAAGAAAGTGCACCACCAACTAATCTCTCTCAATTGTTTTGGATATTTAAACTAGGTTGCCTATTTTAAAACGTCGAAGGTCGAGCCTAGAAATCTAATAAGAATAGACTTCCGCCAGATGGTTAATTTTGCGGCTGCAATTTGCGATGCACACCTCTACTCCGCTGATTAGTTACACGAAAACTATCTTAGTATTTGATAAACACTGTATATGATAAAAAATTCTTCCTACTTTTTAAACTAATATTGTAATTTTAACCAGAGGAACATTAAAATTCAAGCTTTCTATAAAATACAATTTAAATGGTGGATGTGGGTAAATACCAAAAAAAAGATTTAAAACTATTTAGTTTCCATTTAATATAAATCCAAAAAAACTGAAAAAATAACAGACGCAGAACATGTAATACAGTAGATCCCTACATATTTATACTTAGATATATTATAATATAACTGTAAATTTAATCTGTAGGAATCTTTGACGATAACGCACCAAATAATTATATTTTGGGACTGGGACACTACATTCATTTCACTCATTTCTGAGTTAAGTAATATGCATATGTATAAGTGATATACAAATATACCTATATAATAAGTTATATGTATAGTAAATACGTACTTATAAATTCTTTTCTTGGCAAATTATTTTACAGGAACACATTTTTCTATTTTAGCGGATCACGGTTTTTGCTCACACACAGGCGAAGCTTAACTTACGTTTATATCTATTAGTAAATAAAAGGCTAATAAGAATAAATAGTTGCCTAATAGATAGAAATACTAACGTGATTGTAAATAATAGTCATAAAAATGAGTAGGTACATAATAACGAATTAAGGTTATAGTTGCAGTGTAACTGCTGCATCGGTAAAGTCTTTCGGCCCGATTCGAAGAATGATTAAGACATGTTTAAGATCTTGGAAAGATCTTTAAAAGATCGATAACTAAACGACATGTCAAAATTGACATTTATTTCGATTCCTTTGTAATCCCAATTAGATCATCTACGATATTTCTAACGTCAAAGTGACATTGGTTGCCCGAATCAAGCTGCTTCTGTCAATTATACGACATAAAAATGAATTATTAAATTATTGAATCTCATTCTTCGAATCGGGCCGTTTGTCACTGTCGATCGCAGTGATAAAATGAGTGACGGACTGAACGTTGTATTTGCGAGAGCAATGTGCAACGGTAACGCAATTTATCCAGACCATTAATTTGCATCACCCGTTTTCCGCAGCTGCAAGTGCTGCAACGCAGCTCCAGAAGTCGCTGTGTAAAATCACAATTACCTAAGTTGACACACCATCTCGACAATCTAACCTTCATATTTATTTTTGAATTTATTAGGTTATTGTTCCTAACCGGATTTAAAATTTAAACTGGAACGATAGCATGGTACATGAATACATTACAAAATAGGGTAGGTATTATGTACGCACGGAGAGGTTTCTGTACCACAATGCTACGCCGCCGTAGCCGAGCTGTTTCTACTTCAGACGTTGACAGCCTGCTACGTGCGTATTTACGTAGCTGAATGTTTCTATATAATCAAAGTGTTATGGCAGCACTTTCGGCTCGATTCGAAAAATTAGTTACGATAACGTTAAGTTCTCATTTAGATATCGTTTGTATTTCGTATAATTGACAGAAGCAGCTCGATTCGGGCAACCAATGTCACTTTAAAGTTAGAAATATCGTAGATAGGTCTTATTGGGATCACAGCGGTATCGAAATAAACGTCAATTTTGACATCTCGTTTAGTTATCGATCTTTTAAAGATCTCTCCAAGATCTTAAACGTGTCTTAAACCGGGCCGTTTATTAAAGAAGATTATGTACACAAATACACTGGTGACACCGGTGGCGGTGAGCAAACATCTCTTGATCGTGTATAAAATTGAACGTTTAAATATGTTGTTATTCCCATCAAAAAAAAAACAATAAAATCTATCAAAAACAGTAAAATCAGTATTTATTTATTTATTATCTAAAGACAGTAGTTAGAAAAATTCTTATCTGTGAAATATTTTATAACGTACATTCAGATCTTGATCATCGCTGAAAAACAAAGAAATTTGATTTTGTTTCATTTCTAGCGTCAGACAACATAACATCCAATTAGAAATGTCAATTGCAAACGGTGTGATTAAATTCCGCAATGGCGGTCGTAACATGCGGTTCCTGACATCACAGAGAGCTTATAATATATATGTACATAATTAGACATTAAAAAACTCGTGTGATGTTTTTATGACACTTGCTATCAGCTCGTTCCCTAATCCCACCCTCGTTTTTAAAGCCTTTCATTATTTAGCAGTCACATACACTACTACTTTGTCACGCAGTCCTGGGCTATAACCGCGAAAATCGAAATTCGTCAATTGCGGTCATTTTTCTCCGTCACTCTAATCACGTCTTAGTGAGAGTAAAAGAGAAAAATCCCCGCAATTTGCGAATTTCGGTTTTTGCGGTAGGCCCCCTGATGCTGGTGGATGCTGAATCCGTAGGACCAATCTGCTCACGTCTCCTGAATAAATTTTAGTTATAAACGGCCCGATTCGAAGAATGAGAAACGATAACGATAAGTTTTGGTTTAGGTAAGTTCTCATTTAGATATCGTTTGTATGTCATATAATTGACAGAAGTAGCTGGATTCGGGCAACCAATGTCACTTTGACGTTAGAAATATCGTAGATAGATCTACTTGGGATCACAGTGGAATCGAAATAAACGTCAATTTTGACATGTCGTTTAGCTATCGATACAAATACAAATATTCTTTATTTCTCTCCAATATGAAAGAACATAATGATAATGACATACAAATTAAACATGCAACTTAGACTACGGTAGACATGGTGGTACCGATCTTTTAAAGAACTTTCCAAGATCATAAACGTGTCTTAATCATTCTTCGAATCGGGCCGTATGTAAATAATCAGCGTTAACAGTAAATCCGATTATTTTACTTTCTGATTAATTTATACAGATGAGTTGATACTAAGTCATAAATAGTCATAATACTTAACTATGGACTTAGTTATCTTTTGGGTCTGAGCCAATTCTTAAGATTAAAAATCCAGTTCTACTTTAATTAAACTATAAATAAATAAATAAATATTATAGGACTTTATTACACAAATTGACTAAGTCCCACAATAAGCTCAATAAGGCTTCTGTTGAGGGTACTTAGGCAACGATATATATAGTATTTCAATATTTATAAATACTTAAATACATAGAAAACACCCATGACTCAGGAACAAATATCCATGCTCATCACACGAATAAATTCCCTTACCAGGATTTGAACCCGGGACCATCGGCTTCGTACTACTTCGTAGGCAGGATCACTACCCACTAGGCCAGACCGGTCGTCGAGACTATAAAACGCTTATTTTCTTTTCAGAGTTAAAACGTGGGCTGACCGGCTTGGCGAAGAAATATGGGAACTAAATGAAGCCTTGACAAAAGCTCAACAAATAAAAGCCGTGAGTATTGATCGTTGTACCTTTTTTAAAATAAAAACAACAATAGAAATCTACTTACCTATGTTTAGAGTTAATCGACCTTAGGTTATAGTTCCGCTACGCATGTAAAATATAATTAAAGTTATTGAATATACCTACCTATTTGTAATTTAAACAAAAACGGCGTAAATAAGAGAGTCAAACACGAAAACAACAATGCTTGTGTCCCACTAGCGCTACTGAGCAAAGGTCACTAATATTTGATATCACGCGATTCCCACTGGAGCGCATAGGTATAGTACACGTACGTCTCGCTCGTCGCCTTGCGGTCTACCCCTGAATGTGTTTGTGTTCAAATGTATTAAACTCCTAGCCCAGTAGGTATAGTGACCTTGCCTAAGTTGCCTACGACGAAGAGGTCCCGGGTTCGAATCCTGGAATGAGCATTTATTCGTGTGTTTATCATTATCACAAATATTTGTTCCTGAGTTATGGATATCTTTTATGTATAAAATTAGTGTTTATATGTTACTTTATATTATAAATATCATCATTTACAACACAACACAAGTCACAAAAACACAAACACAAGTCTTATAGATCTTAATGTGGGACCGAGTCGATCTGTGTAAAATTGTCCTATGATATTGACATATACTCATGGATTTTTGTAATAAACTATGGTCCACTGACATGACTAAGGACAATATTATCAAAACTAAAAATCTCGTATTATTTAGAACAGTTTAGTTAGATAAAAAAATAATAATTTAAGGGTAGCGGTACATTAGTCAGGACTCAGATACAATCTCTGGAGTTTATCGTAACTAAGGTTAGCCTTAATTATATATTGAGTTGTTTAAGGTTGAGTTGTTAGGCTCTATCTATGCCTAGCTATTGGGATGATTATAGTTAACCATTAATACATTTCAATAAATCAACAATCATATATAGTCATTCATTTATGATAAAAGTCACCAAAAATCCTTATAGCAAAAAAGTTAGTTATTGCTATAACTTATAGTTAAGCATTACTTTTTATAACACCCGCTCTGTTATTGGTTTTTCACCTCCCCATTTTCCGGGTCAGAAAGGGTCTGCCTGACTTGCCAGGGGAGAAGCTTTTGTAATGACTATTTGCGTCGTCCGAGAACTTTCTTCTAAATGGACAAGTGCTTTATGGGTATCAAAGTCAATTATGTCACTGTCTCTATTCAAAACATTACTTAGGTCGTTTCTACGATAGAGGCGTAAATTATAAGTTCTAATTAATTTATTATCGTTCACATTTTCTTTTGTAAAAATAGGTATAAAGTCGTGCATAAACTACTTTAAAGTATAAATTTAATAAAAAAATTACACCCACTTCACGTGTACGGGAGGTAATAATTTTATTTAACCAAATTTTGTCGGTGTGATTGGTATGTGCGTCAGTATAACATAGCCAAGCCGCAGACGGACAGAAGAACACGTCGAAACTGTTTGGGTTCCTAAATAGTTAACCACTCCTTAAACCTTATGTAAATAAAATTATTTAAGATGGAATTGCAACTTCATTTGTTTCTAAGTCAGCTAATAAGTTTTGGCTCATAATCCTAGATATTAAACACGCGTGCTTTTTCAGTGTATTATAACACTTGGGCTTTTTCATTATATTATCCGACTGAGTTAAGAAGGTAACTGATTGCAAATAATATGCATGGACCCGGAGCCTTCTTAATTTGGTCGAGTAACCAACCATCCAACTATTAGGTTTCAAATGTTAGTTCAAAGAGGTTTTTAGGTTATTTATAGATTAAATTATCTCATAAATTACATTAATGAATAAACATAACATTTTATCGATTTGATCTCCATCCGTCGAAAAGAAATACGAAAATATTAGCTTTTTTTTTTTTAATTGGCTGTTTGTGCGCGCCTTTGCCTTGCGCGCGCATTGGAATCGTGCGTAAAAAAAAAAATAACGCGCCAGCCATTTTCCGTATTTGTCATAAAATTGGAATAGTTTTGCATGTTTTTAGTTTATAAGTATATTGACGAACATGTCATTTTCAAGCATTGAAAATGAAGAACACATAAAATTGACGTTGCCAGTAATACCAATAGAGGCAAGAGCCGAGAACGATAGCTTTTTACCATCAAAATCGGGTGAAAAATAATTGGCGGCATATGAAACTTTTATTCAATGGGAAATCAGCAAAAACGCCCAGTCTTTCTTGGAAAATGTGTTAGTAGCTTACTTCAATGAACTGGCGAATAAGTGCCTACAAACCCAGCACGCATTGGTGCAATTATTCGATGTTAAAACTGTAAGCCACCATTCTGAAAATTGTAGGTACCTTTACTGTTTTGACAAAAAAATCTGATTTATAAGTTTTGTTTTTTCCTCGCAAGTGTGTTGAAAAACGTCGTATGAAACGCGTGTGCATTGGTCATTACCCACATCGGCTTTCTTATTGCGCGCTCGCTTACAGCTCGCGCGCACAATATTGCCTCGTGTGTGATGACCAACTTAGCACACTTGTATAATAATGTACTATTATAACATATTTGGCGACATTCTTATTATCTTACACAGATCGACTAAGCCCCAAACAAAGCAACGCTTGTACTATGGATACTAGGCGACTATATACATACGTATATAGAAAAATACATACTTATATACATAGAAAACATGTTTACAAAATCACTTTAAAGGCATCAGTCATCAATTAGGCATTCAGATGCTGCTATTGCTACTAAATATATGTGCTAATCAATTTTAACCTTTCCTGAATGCTAAATAATGGACACTTATAATTACTTGAACAAATGTCGTACGATTAAATAAACACTTTTCAATAAAAATCCTTAACAAACATACCACATACAGAGGCTTGTTAATATATTTGCAGAATATGTTACTACTTCGACCCTTCCAGTACCTATTTTGGTATTTTTCTGGTTCTTGGCTCGTTTTTCACACATAATGTTACCTAAATATTAGTTGGAAAATTTAATTAATAGATATTATAAATGAATATTGTATTAGGGTCAAATGACCAAACGTAATGGCTAATAGTTATTTACTTTAAACTGTTTATCCAGGACGAATCTGTCTAAACGATTTTTAAACGTTTAAACAACATACATTTTGACCATTCTCAAAATCGATGAAGATTGTACACGTTGCAGTCAAAACTCCCGCCATATTTCTGACAGACACATGTTAATGTATATCCCGGCAAAGTGGATTTAAAACTTAATAGTTAGAGTATAATACAAAATGTTGTTACAGGAATACCAGAAGATGAACGCGAGCGTAAGAAGAAAAGATGGTATGTCAATATTAGAATCTTCACTAACATCTGTCAGAATGATGCTAACGAAGAAAATCAACGCAGTTAAGGTAATCATCCCTCAGTTCTGGAGCGATATTAAAATTAAAAATATATTATGGAATTAATGAATAAAATTATCACATATCAAAGATTCCGGTAATGCAACAAAATATGAGCTATTCGGCGAAAGATCAAAAACAGCTCAACCGATAATGCGATTTATGTTTTTGATATTTCATTTTTAGACCTCCGGTTCAAAAGTTGGAAGGGAGATAAAGTTAAGTGGGAAAATGAAAAGTTAGAGATAAATAATTTATGATATTAAAAACTAAATTAGATGATGATACACACACAAAAACAAGACAAGTTTCTGTTTGACCCAATTCTGTTTGACTGATAGAGAATTTATTTATTTATTTAAACTTTATTGCACAATATAACAAATAAAGTACAAATGGTGAACTTAATGCCTAAAGGCATTCTCTACCAGTCAATCATGAGGCTAAACAGAAACAGTAGTACGTGCAGGCAATAACAAAAAAAAACAGAATAACTTAAAACAAAAATAGCGAGAAATAATATATACTAACGGTAATAAACTTACATAAATATACTATAATTATATATACATACATATATATTATTAAAGAGAAAGAGAATGCCATAAGGCATTAAGTAATAAATAACAATTATCCTACTATTCATATTTTATAATGTAATATTTAAATTTGATTTCAGTGTATCCACGCGACGGCTATTCAGTTAGCAAAAAAATTTAAGGAGGAATACAACGGGACGAACGAAGATGAGTTTGAGTACTGCTCCGCTAAATATTCAGTCTTTAAGGAACTGAATGAATTTGGAAATGATACAGTAGAGATCCCGACCGAAGAAGACCCGGAAAATATACCAAAATTTACTATTGACATGAAGCATTTTTACGAAAATGTTACTGTAGACCGTGATTCTCACTTTTACAATATACGAGTGAATACTGACAAAAGCTGCGTCCATGTTCCTACCAATATATTTTTCCGAGGTAAACTTTATTACGAATTGAAGTTTTCTATAACAAATTAAATTATTTTGTGTTAATGATCAATCTGATTCTATTACAGAGGAGGAACCAAGAAAGGCCATACTTTGGACAAAGGATCTCAATGACATATTTACTAAAAATTACAATGCCGACCCGTCTTTGACATGGCAATATTTTGGCAGTTCCCATGGTGTCCTGCGCTTTTTTCCCGCGATGCGCTGGAACCAGAAGGGTACTGACATCTATGACTGCCGCGTGCAGTCGTGGTACATCGAAGCCGCCACCTGCTCCAAAGACATGATCATTCTTTTTGACGTCTCAGGTTCTATGACCGGTTTCAAGAACTACGTAGCAAGAACAACTTTGAAGTCATTGTTGGATACCTTGTCTAACAATGACTATGTTAACGTGTATTATTTCAAGAATGTGACCGGTCAAGTGATGAATTGTTCTCAAGTGAATTCTAATTCATCACAAGAGTTCTCAGTAGTTCAGGCTACAAAAGAAAACATAGGAACAATATATGAAATCCTAACACCGACGGATGACGGTAAAAAACATAAGATAGAATTGGACGGCTACGCCAATCTTACTGAAGCTTATATAAAAGGTTTTACCACGTTAAGGGCCGTAAGTATAATTGTATTTAAATCACTTAGATACCACCACCAGAAGAAAACGCCACTCTTCCTTATTCTGCACCACTTCAACGCATTTGGTTACTTCGAGTGTGGTCACATCTCTTAGACCATCATCACTTCAGCGGCGTCTGAAGCAGGCTGTTTCACCTCCCTATTATACATTCGAATTGGTCCTAGAATTAAACTTTTCTTGACAGATATTCATCTCCACCAATATGCTCGTGCTATCTTCCATCTCAGACAGTGTCCGAGGCTGAGTTTTTATTTCATCAAATTGTTGTTGGTTGGTTTAAATAAATGTACCTTTCAATTACAGAGAAGAAGAGAAACCAATTGCAATGTGGCAAGTATTGGAGGGTGTAACCAAATGATCATGTTGATCACAGATTACGTTTCAGGAAACTTTACTGATATTTTTGAACAATACAATAGAGAGGTGGTTAATGGCAAAACGTACACACCTGTTAGAGTATTCACGTATCTCATTGGAAAGGAAGTGTCCAACGTCGATGAAATAAAATCAATGGCTTGTAATAATAGAGGTACGTTAGGGTAAATTATAATGCTCACTTTACAATCAAGAATTTATTTACCAAGGGTTCTAACAAGAGTATCTAATGGTTTTTGGACGTTTCCATCCGGTAATAGATATATGTATGCTTCCGGCAGGTACTTTCGACCATATTCACTCGGTGGAAGAAGTCCAACAACAAGTGCTAAAGTACATCAACGTAATCGCTAAACCAATGATATTGAATGGTTCAGAACCTCCTCCTACCTGGACTCATGCTAGTATGGACAAGACCGTGAGTTTATATCGCAATAAATTTAAACCATTCTCTTTAACCGACTTTCTTCACTTTTAAGGGTTTTCTGAGTGAGTATCTTTTTCATTTAATTCAAATAAACTGGGGGAGTACAAATAAATCTACCGCCGGGACTGATTTTGGGTACAAGTCTGTTCCCTCCTACTCCTTCGAGTGGCTCCAAGTCGGTTATTAAACTTATTATCTATTATTACTTTTTATAGCCTTTTATACGAGATTATAAACTGGTACTGTTATTTATTCAGGAGGTCGATGAAAGATACAATCTAGTTTATAACCAATGGCCTTTGAAGTTCTTTGTCGAGTTCATTATCTGACAGAAGGTGTAAGTATCACTGATTCCGTTGAGTTTAACTATTTGTGATTCTGTTTGAATAATAGGTACATATAAAGAGATTAAGATTTGTCCTTTTAAGCAAAGTATCCGAGATTGAAAACTTATTAGAAGTCATACACAATCACTTATAGTTGTTGTCAACTCAACCTTTTCAGAAATGATCCCCGCCCGGTTATGTTTTTCTAACAAATGATATGGCAGTGAACTATTTTTTCCCACGATAGTGAAATCCCGTACTGATCATTTGCCAAAAAAAGAATTCTGTCCCGTCCTATTGTGTCAACCCATTTTTTTCGACCAGTGACGCTAAATAACAGATATTAGTCAATGAATTAAAATATAGCTACTTAGTCTTTTCCTTATTAAGATTATTTCTATTATAAAACGCAACGGTGAAGTAATTTTTTACCGGTATCAAAATTGATTAACACCTAAAATCGACCATTCAATAATTAAGTCAGCAAACAAATTTTAATATTTTGTGCAGAATAAATAAAAAAAAACCGTTAAAAAAATGTTCTTCGGTAATGTTTAATATCTCAAATTATTTAATGTAGGTATACTAAACAACCAAATGGGCAGCAAAAATAGTTATTCGGTTACCAATATTTTACTTTCAATAATACCAGCAGAGAAATCTAGCTTTTCTAAAATGATAATAGTCAAATGACATATTTTAATATTGAGTTAATTTTTTCTTGCTGACCAACATTTGATATTTGACTCACCCTTTGAGCGTTTACCATATAACTATTACACGTATAATATAAAGTAACCGATGAATGATAAGACAAATCATTATCTTAATTATATTGAAAGATACAGATGCAGATCAACATCACATAGTTAAACAATTTACTCCATGCTGCGGTATTAACATTCCCTTAGCGTGAACCCTCCCCCGTTCATTTCAATGTATCCAGAAGTAAAGATAATTTTATGTTTACAGAGAACAAAGGATTGGGATGTAAGCCCCGATGTCACAAGTGTAAGTTTAATATATTTTAGTTAATTTATATTTTTTTTCTTCGTATCGCGATTAATTGGCTTTCAATGCCTCCCATGATCAAACTCTTGTCAACATCCGACGCAATGTTCTCGTCTACTGGCACACCAATCATGATGGAGACGGAATGTAATAATTAAAAAAAACATATTAAACCATTGTTTCGTTGTAATTAAACGATTTCCTATATTTCCTTTCATATTTTTCGAAATGACTGTCTAATTACAGCCGGACGAGGATAAGCTGGTGACTTCTGTGGCAATCCCTGCATTCATCCAAGACGACGTTAACGCCACACTACTCGGAGTGGCTGGCACCGACGTTCCCATCGATAGCATCGCTAAACTGGCAAAACCACATCAGGTAACGCTACGGAAATTGTAGTACTGTCTGAAGCACCTTGCTGCTAAATCTCATAGCTTAGCGAAGTTAGTGAGGCCCCATTGGTAAAATGTTGTATCTAAAAACTCTAGAACCTAATCTTGCTTGCAGTCTTGCAAGAGTGAGGTGCAGCTTTCTGCTAAACTAAGAAAGTTACAAACGCTCCCCGCTCTTGGGCTATTTTGCAGTTCCTCCTCCTTACGTCGTATTTCTCAACATTGAGGGTCGCGTGACCTCCCTTTTGTACCACTTTCTCTCTTAAGATCTTTCACCATTAGTTTCTGTCTCTGGCAGTGTGGAGAGCCATGTGAACTGTGGAGTCAAGAGTATATTTTGCAGTTAGATGAAGACTTAATGTTAATGACTAAGATGGATTATGATCTTGCTTATGAAGTGGATGACCCTAGATTCAAATCCCGGGAAGGGCAATTATGTATGCGATGAGCACAAATATTGAGCTTGCGGTTGGTCTTTGTAAAATTTGTAAAGAAACAAATAATATTACTTATATTATATCTAAGTACATACCTACATATTTAAAAGAAATATGGCTAAATTATGAGTATTTAAGTACTGCATTGAAAAACTCCCCTGCATTTGAAAGTAAAAAAGTATAATAATATGTTATTAAAATGGGCTGTAAGGTATTCCCTGACACTAGTTTGTTTTTTTTATTTACACATAACAATTTTTAATTATCTTCGTATAATGCGAAAAATATTAAAATGGTTTTGTTTCCAGCTTGGTGTCAACGGTTACTCGTTTATAGTTAGTAATAACGGTTATTTACTTCTGCATCCACTTCTTATAACTTCGGTAAGTTTGTCAATATTCTCATTCTAAAATATATTATAGCATATTATAAGAGAATGTAATAATATCCAAAGAGATATAGTAGTAGCAGAATTAGGAATTTTGGTACCATATAGACTTTTTTTAAAGAAATTAATGAACCCCTTTACAAACTTCCAACGAACAAAACTCCCATAACAGTTTCTTTTCTCACTGTGTATCATGTACTTGCAGATCAATGGAGAACTCCAAGTGAACTACAACAGTGTCGACTTTGTGGAAGTGGAGCAAGTCGACGATGGGAAAGATGCGCGCGAACTGGGCGACAAAATCCAGTGGCTGCGCCAGAACCTCACCGAGGCCAAACGAGGAAACATGACCGAAGTTGAAGTGTTGTTCCACTACGATGACATGAGGTTCGAACTAGGTTTTTGCCATTGTTATTTAACACTCTCATTGCTTAGTATCTAGCGGGATCTGGGAGACTGCCGGAGTGCATATAAGGCGAGTACTTATATCTGTAGACAAGGTGCTCGAGAGAAACCAAAAACTTTTAAAGATATTGCACTTAGGAGTTTATGTCGATTTCGCCTAAATATTTTTTAACATTTTTTTCTGAATGATTGTATCATTAGGTATGTAAATCATCCAAAATTAAAAAAAGGGAATATGCATGCAACATAAAACTACGAATGATTCAATGAAAATAAATTCAAAAAGTAATTTATTCTCAAGCATAGAATAATAATAGTTGTCCAAAGTAAGAATAAAAAAAACCGGTCAAGTGCGAACTCGTTTGACTCGCCCACCGAGGGTGCCGTACAAACTATCAATTATATGTGTGTACCTAATTATAAACACGAAAGGCTTCTGACCAGGAGTATTTTCCTAATAGTAAGTATACCTAATTTTTTTGTGTTTAGCGCCATCTATCGGCAAATATATTAACCAATTTGCGAGATCTGTATGTATGTAGGTTTTTTAGGGATAACATATGAACTAATTTCAACATTTTTTTAAAGAAAGTATTTTTAGTTCAATCTCAGACATTTCAAGTATAATAAACACCCGCAAAAGTGGTTAAATTGCAAATTAAATTTTGAACTAGACTGAAATATTGTCCCATCTTAATAAAAATAAAATAAAGTAACACTTTCAATGTGTCTGGGTTAGCGTTGTTGTTGATAGCTTAACTCGAGCTTAAGAAATATTTTCTCGGGAACCACTCGAGATAATATTTAGCAATGTGACAGATGGACGAACGGACGGACAAAGTCGAACCATAAGGGAACCCTAATATTTCTTATATTATTTACCGTTTTTTACTAACTACCGGCCCGATTCGAAGGATGATTAAACACGTTTAAGATCTTAGAAAGATCTTTAAAAGATCGGTGACTAAACGACATGTCAAAATTGATGTTTATTTCGATTCCGCTGTAACAATAGGTTGAATGATATTTCAGGAGGATAGCGCGCGTCAAACACGACTATTTCTTCAACGAACTGGAGGGTACACCTTTTTCAATGGGTATCTCCCTTCCAGAGGGATACGGTGACACGGAGCTCATCCTAAAAGACAACCCTCTTGAAGCCACGCAAGGACAAGACCTTATAGGAATCAATGTCACCCAATTCTTCAATTACAGCTACCGAATACATCCTGATTGGTAAGAAACATTTGAAAATCTAAATCTAGAATACAGTTTTTTTTTCGTCTAGAACCTCCTCCTTCGGAAGGCGGTTAAAAATGTAGTCTATATCAGCCAAGCGAGCACTAAAGAAAAAAAACCGGTCAAGTAAGAGTTACTCGCCCATCGAGGGTTCCGTACAAACTTTGAATTATCTCGTGTAAGTATAAAGGCGAAAGACTTTTGAACAGAAGTCCCTATACTAAGTATAATTGTGTACAGCGCCATCTATCGGCAAATTGTATAACTAATTTGCGCGATGTAATGCACGTACCGTGCAACCGTGTGAATCGATTTTTATTTGAAAAAACCGGTCAAGTGCGAGTTCGTTTTACTCGCGCACCAATGGTTCCGTACAAACTATGAAGTCGAAAGACTTTATCAGAAGTACCTATAATAAGTGTTATTGTGTAGAGCGCCATCTATCAGCAAATTGTCTAAGTAATTTGCGCGATTTAATGCAGGTATGTTGGTTTTTCGAGGATAATTCACTATTACGTGAATTGATTTCAAAAATTGTTCTTTTATTTGAAAAAAGGTAACTAATGAAATCTCCTAAAAAATCAAGTGTAATAAACATACGTAAAGTTGGATAATTTCTCCTTTCCATATGAATATCTAATAAATATCTAATTTCATATGAATTTAAATATGAAAGTATTTTAGGCAATCCATCCCCCGCAACATTGAATGGAATCTTCAGATTTTAAATGAGTTTTGAGCATTAAACTTTCGTTCCTTGGCTGCTTTCATAAATAATTATGCAAATGTGTTTTGTCGCCCATCGACTGTAACTTTAAAATCTATAAATATTACTTTGGCTTTTGACGCTATATTATAAGTCGACTGGCTAAGTAAAAACACTGACAAGTGCCGACAGTGCAAATTGTAGGTAATTATTACACCTTATAATATTAATATGATAATCCCGTAATCACTAGTGTTACTACTTGTTCAAAAAACATAGTTTCATTTATTTTCGAAACGACCCTATGTAATTTAAATGAAATTGAAATTTAATATCAGGCTATAAAATTTTACTGCCGGTGCGTCGGTTAATACCTAAACACAATATCTAATTTGATATCAATGTCTCTCCCGTCGACCATAAACTCCTTGAATGGAAAATTGTTTACGATTACTTGTCTTAAATCTGCTTAGAGGTCTAATTCAAATGGCACTTACATTTAACCTTGCTTAAAACCTCATACATACTTATAAATAATCATAAATTAGGAATGATTTTGGTCCTGTGGACACGACACAAATTCTGGGTTTGTTTTGGATCGTGCATATTCACTATTTCATCTAATCCTATTTAGCATTGAGCTGCACAATTGTTCATATACCGCTCAGTCATATACTCACACGCGAGAGAATAAAGTAGGGCAGATATAATGCGTATTGTTGCTTGCCTAGGTCAAATTTATTATACTAACACAGAGATTAATTATTTCAGGGTTTACTGCAAATATCATTATTTGGAAGGGCATGAATCAGAAACCCCTGAAATTGAAATATGGAAGTTCTTAGTACGGATTTCAAAGAACGATCTTAACATTTCAAAAACCCAGTATAAGATTGAATCGCAAGCATTTTCAGTTGACTGTAAGTAAATCAATTCGTATTTTATTAATGTGATCTGCCATCTATTCTGTATCGTGATCGCGATTTTACTTGCTAGACATATTCGTAGATACCAGTTACATTTTTAAACTACAACTTGTACTTGATCTTTCCAGCGCACTGTGGAGACAAGAGAGAAATACTTGATAAAGATGATTATTATTGTAACGAAGATTTAGTAAAGCAGTTAGTGTTTGACGCGAAGCTATCGGCTCCATACTTTAAAGATTGGAAAGATCACAGCGAACGCGAAGCTTGGCTAGCAGAAAAATACAATGTCAGCGTTCGATTCATTATGACGTCTAGTGGTCTTACAAGATGGCATTATCTGAACAATGATGAGAAGAACGAAGTCGTAAATGAACAAGGACAGAGGCACAAAAAATATAACGGGAAGTAAGTTGATATATCCCAATAATTGTATACCTACTTGTAAACTCCTTAACTCATAAGATAAATATTAGTTTATTTATTTATTTGTCTTATAAGACCACGTAAACCAAGATGATTTTAAGGGCATTAAAGAAGTAAATTTTTGAGTCACACAAAACGTGATACGTTAGGCATAATTTAAACACACTTCCTCGTTTCAGTATCTTTGGAGATGATTACCGCACCGGAATTGAAACAACGCCATATAAAGCGGCGGTACTCCAGCGCAACCAGACAAAACTCTACAACCGGGAATCCCTTGTCGTGGCGACTCGATTACCAGTACTAGACCAGTCTATAAAGAACCGGCCGTCTGTCAAGGATGATGACGGTGACATTACTATCACCGCCAGTTACGCCATCTTCTATAAAGATACAGGAATTGACACTCCTGCTTCCGTTGTGGGCTTCCAGTTCTCTTACAAACATTTTTGGGTCAGATTTCTAGAGATCACCAAATCGGTGGGTGGAAAGGTGAGTTACTTCTACAAATATATATTTTAAATAATAGAAAAATCACTTTCAACCCCATTTTACATCACATTATTCACGATGATATCCTAATTTGAAGAGAGCTGATGTACCTACATCAGCTCTCTTAAATGCCATTATGAGAATATGTAGGTACATATTCTCATAAATGGCACAAACCGAAAAAAACATATATGTTCAATAGCTGAAGGTTGAATTATTAAGCTGCGAGAGTTAGTACCAGTACGATAACGTGATGTGTGATTAACGTAAAGATTCTAATAAAACCGTATATATTTTTCTTTTCAGAGTTTATCATGCGACGGCTTCGACCACGATTGCTACGTCATAGATAGTTCAGGTTACGTGGTGCTATCGAATAATTCGGATGAGATTGGCCAGTTCTTTGGCGAAATCCATCCTTTGGTGCTGCAGTCGTTCATAGACAAACAAATTTTCGAGCACGTTGAAGTATTCAACTATCAAGCGTTGTGTCCAAACTCAATACTTCCTAAACCTAGCAGCTCATGGGGGCTTATAACGGTAGGACGATTACCATCAGTAAATCTTAATATTTAAGTATTTACATTTAAATTTGATATTCTACGTCGACTTGTATTCGATAATTTATTCATATAATACAGTAGCGGAATAAATCTATCATAACATAATTTAATTCTAATATTTGTGAAAATATATTGTATTATACATTATGCAAACAACTACCTAGGCATTATATCTAATTTCATCATTACCATATTCATACTCGTATTATTATATTCTTAATGACTGTTTTCGTCCCAATAGAGGGCTGCCCTCGCGTGCATTCCATGATTTTATTTTATTTATATTGCTTGAAAACTCTTGCCTGTTTTTTTTTGTAAACACACAAAAACGAATAGGCTTGACAGTTTATGATTTAGAAGAAATCTCTAACATATATATTCCTCCAATAATGAAACTTAGTTGTTATTAACTATCTTGGAAGAGTTGGAAGTCGCTAGAACCAGCACTGAAAAATTATTAAAATTAATAAAGAAAATTTGAAAAGTATGTTAGATTGTTTGCCGCTTCTATTTGTTTGTGTAACATTAAGCAAGTTCCCAAGTGGTAATTAGTTAAACTGTATTGATGTAACAGTCTGGTTAATATCAATTACATTGTTTCAGCCATTCACATTATTAAAATGGATATTAACCGATTTTTTAATAATATTGGGTGACATCTATAACTGGAATCAATATGCCTACGGAATGCCCGAGGACTGTAAGTGTCTAGAACCCGAAAAAACCTACATCTATAGAAAGCCACAATGTCTATTACCTAGGCTAATTGTATTCTTTTTTTAGTTGCACAAAGCACAACTCCTACAGAAACAGTGAATAATGAAACCGTTCAAGTTGTAGACGAAGACGAAAAAACATTTTCTTGCGATCATCGCATCAGACTGTACATAATGAACCAAACGCATTTTTTGAAGACGGCTGAAGATCACCCAGTTACATACGAGGAGAACCGAGGGGAGTGTCACCCTCCTTATTGGGCCTCCTACGTTCGGTATACAAATTTGATGTTAGTGGTGGTGGAGAAGATGGGACATTTAGAGTTTAATGTGAATTGCGAAAAGCCGCCGACGACGAAACCGGTGCCCACGAATAGCTCAACATACAGTCGGGAACCGTGCCATAAGTTAGAATTGGGCAAACTTCCGCGGCGCCGGTTGGAAGGCTGTTTTACTTATCACGAGAAGGTAAAGTGTCAAAATATAAAATAATTTATTATTTTTAGGGTTCCGTAATTTAAAAGGAAAAGACGGAACCTTAATAGGATCACTCTTCTGTCTGTCACAGCAAAATTTGCTTAGAAACTACTGGACCGTGCTGATATTTTGCACACATTATGTAAGTAAACATGTAATGTAAAAAAATATATTTTAAAGGATTAATTAGAAAATTAAAAAAGTTTACAAACTGTTACATATGAATAAAGTTAATTAAGAACATTTTTTATCAAGCAGATACATCTATAGGTACCTACAAATACAAACCAAAAATCCAAAAGGAACAGTGTGCCATTTCCAGTTCCGAGTCTTGCCCATTGCGTTAAATTTTTCGTTTATTTAAGAACATTACATAACCACAACTACTTAAATTATACAAATCTTTATAGTTTTTTTTTGTTTGATTTTGACCACTGTTTTTGTTACTTCGAAAATAATGATCTTGATACTCTCTGATTTTATTCTAATGCCGCTTTTGGGATTAAACAACTTCACCTTTAACTGGTCATTTGTGGTCCTTACGCATTGGCAATAAGGTTCACGAATGATCAGGAAACAGTGCTATAATCACACTCAGTATTTTGTTTTGCTACAGGAAGCAAACGCATCAACTTGCAGTTTGGCCGCCTTGGACTTGGCCGCGCCGAGACTCGTGGCTCTCGCCACGTTGCTGACTGCCCTCGCATCCATGACGCTTTGCTAATATAGTCAACTTGTTTGAGATTTGCACCTTTGTTACTAGCACAAATAAATGTTGTTGTATTATCATTACGTATTCATTACTTTCCAATCTTACCTTACCATTCGTAAAAAAGGTACCCCCCCCCCCCCCCTCCTGCATAGAAGTTTGTATGCAAATGTGCTACGTGAATATTATTGTATGTATATGTGAGGATGGTGAATAACAAATAACTAGAGCAACAAAGTCGGGTAAATGTCATATTTAAAAATGATACTTTTTTCATACTTAATATTACATTTTAAAAGGGTCTTAGCGGTGGTGGCCGAGGGGTTCAAATCCTGGATCGTACCAATGAGTTTTTTGGAACTTATATACGAAATATTATTTTATATTTACCACTAGCTTTTCCGTGAAGGAAAACATCGTGAGGAAATCTGCATACATCTGCGAAGAAATTCAAAGGTGTTTCAAATGTATGTGAAGTCCCCGATCCGCATTGGGCTAGCGTGGGGACTATAACCGGAGCCCTCTCGCACATATTATGATAGGAGGCCTGTGCCTAGCAGTAGAACTTATATAGGCTGAATTATTATTATATTAATATACTCACGTCCTAGCAAAGTTTAACTAAATTAACTACTCAACGATAAGTCTTAAAATTATTGTACATTTATATAAACTACCGACAATTTACCCGATTTTATCACTTTTTAGGGTTCCGTACCTCAACGGAAAAAACGGAATCTGTCAAGATCCTTTATCTCCGTAACGCGTGGAGGTATGGAGTTGAAAATAAAACCATATTTACTCAGGTCTACAGCCCCTAGAAGCTGTTAAAAAATCAAGACTTCTAAGTTTAGGTTTATGCCGCAAAAAACGTATATTTTGACACTCGAGGGAATCAAAATTCTTATGAGTACGTCCCGTTGACCTAGAACTATAAAATTTGGCAAGTAATATCTTCTTATATTGCAAATACAGGGAACTTTCGCCGCCCTGGTCCGGTTTTTGTTATTACTAATATGAAAGTTGCCAAAACTGCCTCAGGGTATGAAGTGACTATGAACTACGAGTATGTGCAGAACTGCGGCGCAGTGGCAAAAGGTCGATTAATTACTTAGGTACTAATGTAACAAATATAGTTTAAGCGAGCGCGAAGTTTAAACACGAGCCCACAAAAGTTTAATATTATGCCAATAAGGTGGGCACAGTTATCACTTTTCAAGGTATGAATCTGGATAGCATTAGCATTACCCTTGAAGATTGATCGATACGTACTCTAGCAATTAGTAGTTTAAGAGTCGAATCTAAACAATATTGCAGTGACTGTATCCCCATTTAAATATTTAAAACAGCAGTAGTGATAAACTTATGTAACTGTTGGCAGGCGTTACAAACAAAATAAACTTAACTCGATCGGCCCCATTTGTCTAAACTGAAGCACAGTTGGCCCTACAACTTTTGGCTATGAGCAGACACCGAAATATTGGTGGCCTTACTGGACTGCTGTAGTGACTTTTCAACTGTATTTGTAATGTGAGAATATTGTTAACTAACGGACGGTTACAGGGCACAACCGTAACGGACGGTTACAGGTTACGGCTCAATTTGTAATGGTTAATTTTCAATATGGTCAATTCTAATTAACGTTGGGCCAACACTGATCATTAATATGAGACCATGCGGCAATGCGAAAAATGCAACATTGCGCTAGCGTTTCTGATATATAGTTACTTATAAGAATTCTAACAATAAGTCTCATATCAAAACCGTGCCTTTGAGTATAGTAGACAATAGGCACCATTTAACATACATGTACGTAATGATTTTAATATGTCAAAATAAAACGTCACGATGAAAATTTGCGAATCAGAATTTATATACAAGAAATATAAAATAATAAAACAATATATATTACATATATATTCCGCGTGTTATGCCTGTTAACATTTAACGCGGTTTATAATTGAACGATTTTATTGAATGATTTATCGTAAGAAGAACAGCAGTAGCTAATTGAACTTAGAAGCACTAGGTTTATTTCCGCCTCTTTACAGGGATGTTATTATCGCCGCTTGCCGAGTTATTTTAACAAGAAATCCAATCCAGCGTAACTGTGACTTCAAGAGTCTTGAGAGAATGAGTAGGTACCTGCTATTAATCGAACACCACATTTGATAGCGGTTAGCTAGGGATAGTGCACTTGCTTGAGAATAACTGGCCAGTGCACCGAGTGTCTCGGAATAGACGCAGCACGTGCGTCGGCCGCAATAAACGTGCACTCGCGCCGCGCCGTCTTCACCCCAAAAACGTAAATCTGACATTACGTTACGGCCTTGTGACCTTGCTTGAAAAAGCAAGAGAAAGAAAAGTGTAAATAATTGTAAGTTGATAAAATAAACGAGTTGCAGACAGTTTTGAGAATCAGTTTAATTATAACATACAATTCACAATGCAATTTCAATACGATAACTAGCGCTACGTAAAGTAATTATTAATCCGAATGATTTAAGTTATACTCCGGTTAATTCTATTCACTAAAATATTCGTGAATTATTCCAGGTTCGTTTTAGTGCAAAAAGTACAAATAAATTATATAAATAGGTAAGTTCCTTTTTTATAAAATTGTAGAATTACTACCTACATTTTATTTAATTTATACCGCTTAATAAATATAATAATAAAAAAAATGTTTTAAAAAGCAATGCCAGATTGAAAAAATATCAATAATTAAGTATTAGAAGAAAATGTTATAAAATCAAAATAAATAATAATTAATAGAAAAAATTCAAATAATTATAACTTCAAAACTGTTAACTTCTATGTGCTGATGTGAACACTGAATAATGGTGTTAGTAATGTATAAGAATCTACGAGGTTTTATAATTTGATATGTATTTATCGTAGTCGACTACGAATGGAGTAGACCAGGTGCAATGATAACAAAACAAAGGGGTTTGGAAAGAAATTTCAACAATTGCATTTATATATCTAAACAGAGGCGTAAAGTTTTCTACGATGCGCGAAGCAGGCCTAGTGCTTTATGCTCTTTTGATAATATTACCAGAGCCACCTGTCTGCAGTCAGCAGCCACAAAATGCCAACATGTAAGTACAACAAATTAGTTTCTACCTATTATTTATTGTCATTTACAGCTGAGTAGGTTACCTATTTTAAACCCAGTCGTCGAAGGTAGATAGAATAGAACACAGCTCTTTATTAAGAATAGATCTTCTCCACACGACTACAGTGTCTAGAAATTAAAACCGTGTAGGGCTCTTCCAACAAGTTTCGCAATACATAATCCATTAGGATTCAATTGTAAACATACCTACCCAGCAAACATTCTAAGTGCTTTTTCCCAGGCTCTAGAATATATTACTAATTTAGGTAAAAATTACATCATACGCACCACATAAATTCACATATCGTACATTTATACTTCCGGGTAAAAATATAGAGCCATTAAAACGTAAATTTCCCTTAATCAAAACACCATAAGGTCAGAAACTTAAAGGTTGAGAATGAGCAAAATATAAGGTAAAATTAACTTCGAAATTCGACAAATAGTTAATTATTACTTCTAGGTGCATATTAGGTGTATATGCGATGTAATTTTTTCTTATACTGGGGACCTTTAGGTCGATGATTTAAGTAGCTTTTGCTACCAATTTCGTAGTAAATATTACCTTCTATAGATACCAAATTGAGACTATAAAGTTATAAACACTTGTAAGGTACTAAAAATACCATAAGGTTTCATTAAGATAACCTAATAGTCAAATTAACCCTAAAAAATAACTAATAAGTTGAAGTTTGCGAGGCGACTTCAGTACCCCTAGTGTAACTAAATTCGATTTCCAAACGTGACGTACGCGTTTGCGTTTAGTCTCATTTTGTATTGGATTTCGAAAGAGCGCGCCAAGCGGGACGTTTTGGAAACTCAAAATCCTATACAAAATGAGACTTAACGCAAACGCGTTCGTCACGTTATGATGTCGATCAAAGTTACACTAGGGGTACAGGTCAAGTTTGTTTTAGTCACAAATAAGTCATTTCTCGGTGAAATAGGACGCGTTTACCCAATAGTTATTTCGTTTTTAAATCAAAAGTAGTGTTGGATTTACAATGGCCAAAGACAAAAAAAAATATAGACATTCCAGCAGTTACTATAGTAAGTGTAAGGCTAATATGAAAATTCAAAGTGAAATATTAAAACAAGAACAAAAGTGTGAATTACCTTCTAAATTCAGTGTTGATGGATATCCAACTTTGTGTCAATCTACTGATACTGATACCGTTTCAATAACACACACAGGCAAAGATCTTGATTATATGCATTCGTATTATAATGAATAAGGAAATAAAATATCTGATAATATAGATGAGATGACATCTGTCATCTCATCTATATTATCAGATATTTTGGAGGAAGTGAAATCGGTGCAAACAAAGAATGCAAACAAAGAATGGGAAAATTAAGACTCTGGAGATGAGTTCATTAGAAATGAAGACTGCTCTCACCTGCAGACACCAAGTCATCTCTAAACGACTTGTTAGTTTTACTGACTGAACACGGATTTAAATTGCCAAAAGATGGATGAGCACTTCTGAAAACTGACGATGTCTTTTTATAGAGCCTATGGGCCAAGGCAAGTTTTGGTATCAAGGTAAGATAAGCTATTGTTTACAAAAAACTTTGTTAGATATGGATTTAAGTACTATATCAAGTATTGAGTTGATTTTCAACGTAGACGGTATGTCTCTTTTTTTTAACGCCGTTCTCCTTCCACGCCTAAGGGCAAAGCGTTATTTCCATTCCCTTTCAGTAATGGGTGGCCGCTATCTTATATATCATTTTTGTAACACTAAATACCTAAAACCAAATTAGAGTCAATTAGAAATAAATGTTTTGGTAACTTTATTGCGTAGATGCGTTAAGTACGCAGATATGTTTTAAACTAAGCATACAATCAGTTAAAATAATTATCACTAATGACTCGTAAAAGTTTCAAAATCTTAATTTTCACATATAACTTTCCAATTGGGGAACCTGTGTGCGTAATATTTACCCTTGGCACTTCTGATCGTAAGCCATAGATCTAAAAAAGTAGGTAAAGATAAGGCCATGCAAACAATTCCGACCGAAAAGTCTCGTTAAGCAAAACACAGCGTCATCTGTTGTATACTGAGTAAACTACGTGGCCGATGGTCACAGCAAAGATACAATAAGCCATAGACATACGCGAAAGTAGACTGCACTCTCGCTCGCCTCCAAAAAACGTGTCTAGAAAAATGGCTCGAGGGAGTCGAGGGAGACCTTAAGTGCCAATTATATCCACACTTTATCAATTTCCGGGAGGAGAAAGAATATTTTTCCATTTTACCAAATATCAGCACATCGTTTACAATATTTGAAATGTAAAAAAATGGTTCCTGTGCAAGAATATCAAACATTTAACATTTTAGACAGTTAGAGACAAAGTATTGTTTACATTTCAAATATCGTTAACGATGTGCTAATATTCCGCGAAACAGAAAACGATTATCAGGCCCGAAATCGGGACTGATTTCGGGCCCGTTATCGGGAAGTGTGGATGTAATTGGTGCTTTAGTCCCTTTTTCTTTAGGGCGACGATGAAGTGACAACTGAATAAATGTTCGTTGCCACCCACAGCTAAACAAGCCATGCTGCTATTTTTATTAATATAAATGTTATTATTATAGATTTTACCGTGCTAGTTTATTACGACCTTCTAAGGGCGTTGGCGGAGCGCCTCGACTCTCCTCTCACTCGCTTCTGGGTTGAAGAGGTAATTAGCAGGGACAAGTCTCTACTTCAGAGATAGTTTGCCTTGCTTGCCCCTGTCAATTGATATCATATTATTATATCGTGTAATATATTTAGTTAAATTTTTTTCTATTATTTTATTTTTGTTTTTTGTATTGTTCAACTAACATAGATAGTTAAGTATTACGATACTCTGTAACTAACAAGCTATGGATCAACTTGGTCTGAAATAAATTATTTATTTATTAACTTTACTTAAGAATATTGAGTGGGGATAAGTGGAAATTAAAACATATTAAAATGTGATTGATAAATACATTATGTTTTAATTTCATACAAAATACTTCATAACCAAAGAAGCTTGATTTTCACTAAATGTCAACATTTAGAAGGACTATTCGTGAGTCAATAAACTAGCCTAACCTACCTCACCAATAAAAATGACATTTATTTTAATAAATATGGTAATAGTAGAAGTCTCCCTCGAACTATCTCGCTAGGCTCGTTTTTTGGAGGCGAGAGTGCAGTCTACTTTAATATGTGTCTGTGTACCGCCGCATCGCGTCTCGCGCCGCGCAAGGTCAATATGAAACAAAATTTGATATGACTTACCTGTTATAGTTTTTACAGAATTTCACAAGACAATTAGGCATTTTTTAAATTGGGAATGGCTATACGTGACGCGTTTCCACTGCGCAATTCGCCAGACGACTGAGTGCAGGGGTGTAACTAAATGCGATTTTGACACCTTTGTATTAGCCCCGTTCGTAGTGCTCGTAAGGCCAGTCTTTACGAAGTAATATATATGTCTATGTCGTAAGCACACCGCCTACGCCCGCGATGTCAAACAAATACTGAATACGCGCTCGCCTCGCGGTACGCGGTCAAAGCGACGTTGTGATGGCGGTCGCTTCGACCTTAAACGGTAACTCTGCACCATTAGGTCGAAGAATTGAGTATATATTACGTAAAATTTCCTTAAATACCAGTACGTCGTATTTTTAGGTAAACTTAACTTTTTAGTCGAGCCGACATTTTGTTTTGTTATAATTAGGTCTTGTTATTGCAAATTGCAAAATTTTGGTATGTTGTAATACCTAGAACAATAAAATCTAACAGCACTTTTAATTTCATTTATACGAAAAAAAAATAAAGAGTCAATTTAATATATTTACAAACTCCGAACACAAATTTACGATCCCCAATTACAAGCAATACATACTACTTATGAGCTTAAAAAAAATTAATACTTAAGTATTTCGAAAGCCCATCAGTAGTTTTGAATAAAAACCTAACATACTGCACGAGAAAATTTTCAGCGCACAAGATTTCATCGTATAATTCCTGCGTAATCGACCTAGATAATTATTTTACGCCAAGTAATTGCCGCCATTCTCGTTGCAAAACTTAAGATTGATTTTTCGTTAGACATTTTGATTGTGAGCGGAAAGAAAATACTCTCGTAATATATTTGTCTCTTTCTCTTCATGCTATCTCATAAAAAAATAACCTTTCTTGGTAATTAAATGGTAAAAAACACGTTGAAATCATGTTGAAAAATAGTAAGTCTTACTAATTTTGTACATTGCAACCACATTACACGTCGTGGCGACGTCCAATCCACGTCGCAAACATTACCTATGTAGTAACCATTAGGTCACAATTACTAAAATTATGTGGAATCGACGTAGCCGGCACGTGCTTTTTTTCCCCACTTTGGTGAAATCCAGGTGGATTCCACGTCGATTCGAGGTAACTCATTTTGGTCACTGTCAGATTTGCGACCTATAATAGGTGATTTTATCGTTATTTTCACCAAAAATGTTTGCTGGGTAAGTATCGCAAGGTACAAAAAGAAAATTATACTACAAATACTCTTCTCTATGCCACAACGTAGTTTCTGATAAAATACATAGTGCCTATTGGTTAAACCCAAGGTCTAACTATGGCAAATGGTCTAACCCAATAAAAATTATGTTTTGTCAAAAACTTACGAATTTTTACATATTTCTTGGTAGGAATCAGTGGCGGATCGTTCAAAGAACTCGATTCCCACCGGCTTGTCTAATTTCAGACCGTTGAGTACTTTCACGTTCGGATCATGAAGAAAAGGAAAGTAAAATTAGCTCCGGGTTCCCTACGAATATTTGTGACGCGCCGCCACTGGTAGGAATAGTCAAAAAAATTAACACGTTCAGTGCCAGCGCGAGCTACGTGCTACGTGCGTAGCCAATGACATGGGAAAACCCGTATGTACCCGCCAAGCAGGTCGTAGGTAATGTATGTGCTAAAAAATTAATTCATGGCTATTTAAATATTCTTTGGTAAGACCTCGAGTTTAGTTAAAGATAATTATGAGTAAATGATAGCATTTCTTGTTGGAGACCAATTCTAACATACACTTTGAAATTAAAATGATAGCTAAATAATGTAATTTAGTTATGATTAGAATTTGGCCTCCTAGTTTAGTTTATTACTTAAGTACTTATAGGTAGGGGAATCATTTTACATTTTTACTCACAACGTTTCACACTTGGTTTATAGAATTAGAGTGTCGATTACTCCACGGTTCTAGATGTGCAAGTTGTGGATAATTCAAAAATCAAAAGAAACAAAGAAGATTTACAATTTGGAAATGGAGAATTTCGATTCCTGTATTAAAATAGTAGCTTCTGCCCGCAAAATCGTGTGCATGGGATTAAAACAATATCCTACGTCCTTCCTCGGGCCTCAAACTTTCTCCATCAAATTTCATTCACCTAAATCGGTTCAACGGTTTTAGCGTGAAGAAGTAACAGACAGACAGACACGGCCCGATTCGAAGAATGAGATACGATAACGATAAGTTCTGGTTTAGATAAGTTCTCATTTAGATATCGTTTGTATGTCGTATAATTGACAGCAGCAGCTCGATTCAGGCAACCAATGCCACTTTGCCGTTAGAAATATCGCGGAATCGAAATAAACGTCAATTTTGACATGTCGTTTAGTTATGGATCTTGTAAAGATCTTTCCAAGGTCTTAAACGTGTCTTAATCATTCTTCGAATTGGGCCAACAGGCACACTTTCTCATTTATAATATTATAGTATAAATAAGTAGTATAATACAGCTTTTGTTTTAGAGTAAAAGAATGGGGCCGAACGTTGGGCATGGAGCTGTGGAAGCTTAATCAGGCCTTGACCAAAGCTGACAAAATAAGACTTGTAAGTATCAATTATCGAATGATGTAATAATATTGGGGAATTTCAATCATCTATTTTGTTTAATTTTTATAAAATCGGCAAATGGAAGCCAATGTAATTGACTAAGAACAGTAAGAACCTCATATTCTGCCGTTCCGTTCTTATTAAATGGGACCGTACCCAAGATGACAATAGTTACTCGACAAAGACGACAAACGCCATTCGAAAGGTAAAAATATATCGAGATGACAGATTCTAAAAAATTTGACTTTTAAGTTTCGATTGGTGGTGGCGTTTTCTATAAACGATTGGCACTAGGCCAGACCCCTGAAGTCAAGCGAGCTTACGTACTTATGTACTGTTACAGAATTACAAAACTATGAATGCAAGCGTCAAACAGAAAGATGGAGGACAAATATTACGGTCTTCACTGACTTCAGTCGGAACAATGCTTACAAAGAAAATAAATGCTGTGAAAGTAAGTAAGCTGAAAGAAGACCTTATTTTCTCTTCTAATTCACTTATATTCGTACAACAATTGAAAATAGGCTCAGCGTATCCGATCTAAGGCATTTTGTATTAATTGTTTGCAGTGCATCCACGCAACAGCCATTGAGTTAGCACGAGAGTTCAATGGCACTGTCGACGAGGATTTTCAGTACTGTTCGGCCAAGTATTCAGAATTTATGGTCGTTGATGAGTATACCAATGAGACTACTTTACTTACGAGCGTTACAGAAAAACCCGCTTTTGTTATAAAGGAAAAGCGTCATTATGAGACAATTTTTCTAGAAAATGACTCTCATTTTTATGATATTGCCGTCAACATAAATAGGAGCTGCGTGCATATCCCCACCAACATTTATTTCAAAGGTTGTTTGCTAATCGATCTTGTTTGAAGAAAGGTTTGCAATCTACTTGTGTTTGCTGCTATAACTAATTTTATTTCGTAGACGAGGACGCAAAAAATGCAATTCATTGGACAAGAGGCCTCAATGACGTCTTCATAAAAAATTACCAAGCTGACCCGTCTCTGTCGTGGCAATATTTTGGGACTACGTATGGTATTCTACGTTTTTTTCCAGCTATGCCTTGGAACATGAGAAAAACTGACACCTATGACTGCCGGGTACAGTCTTGGTACATCGAAGCCGCCACCTGCTCCAAAGACGTCGTTGTCCTTTTTGATATATCCGGATCAATGACTGGCTTCAAGAACTATGTGGCAAGGACAACTTTAAAATCTCTGTTGGATACCTTATCGAACAATGATTACGTTAACGTGTACACTGTTAGTGACAATACTGACCAAGTAATGAATTGCTCTGAAGGGCTAGTTCAAGCAACAAAAGAAAATATAGGAACTTTAATGGATATCCTTACGCCAACAGACGAAGGAAAAAACCACAAGATACCACTGAATGGTATTGCCAATTTTACTAAAGCGTATATAAAGGCTTTCGCTACGTTGAAAGAAGTAAGCTAAGACAGTTTGTGGCATGTCTTTCTTATGGTTAGAGTATGAGGTTTGTTAAAGACAAAGATTTCTGTTTCAGCGAAGAAATGAAACCGATTGCAATGTTGCGAGTACTGGAGGTTGTAACCAATTGGTAATGGTGATCACAGATTACGCTTTCGAAAACCTTTCTGCAGTATTTGACGAACACAACAGAGAGGTAGTAGATGGAGTGACGTATACACCTGTCAGAGTATTTACGTACCTTATTGGAAGAGAAATAGCAGGCCTCGCCGAGTTACAGCAAATGGCTTGTTCAAATAGAGGTAAGATACACTCCTAAAAAATATTTTATCAAATGTCAAGAAATAATATATAATTAATTATAATTTGATAAGTCCAGTTACAATTAACCGCCACTTACTGAAACCCATATTGTTCCTATTAGGACTTGCACGCCATCCCTTCCCTCCTAAATACCAAACTGGCAAAATTCCAGATTCACGATATACCTAGCTGTCAATGATATTTGGTTACAAAATAATCTTATACACCGTGTTTTTATTGAATTCCGTTAACTTCGGGGTATTAGTAAGTACGTTAAAAGAAACTACATGACATAGTTAGGTAATTAAAAAAAATATATATATATATTTTTTTTTTTTTTACATTTTTTTGTTATAAAAAGTAATTAATTGTCGCATATAGCGTTGTTGTTGCACGGGCATTACATTTATCTCAATCAAACAATTGAAAACTGTGACATATCAATGTCATTTCGAACATCGATCGTCCGAGACAGTACTTACGTTTAGTAGCAAATGTATTAACCCGTACTAATCAATATGTGAACGGGCCCTAAGGTAGTGCCCGTTCACATATTGATTAGTACGGGTGTGTGTACACACTCGTAAGGGCTTTATAAGATAAAAATAAAATATTGATTATCTCCGAAATGGAATTAATTAGAATACCGGTGTCTTTGAGAAAGTTACTTAATTTAAGCTCAGGAATGCACCCTTGACATTAAAGCAAATAAAAAAAAACACGGTGTATAATAGGCGCTTAATGTATCGCAAATCTGGTATTCTGCATTTCTCCAGGTTACTTCGTCCACATCCACTCTGTGGAGGAAGTGCAGCAGCAGGTTCTCAAGTACATCAATGTGATAGCTTTACCTATGATTCTGAATGGGTCAGAGCCTCCTCCTACATGGACACACGCCAGTATGGACCATACGGTAAGGTTTTTTCTTTTCTACAAATTCATTATAGTTTTAAATATTTTCTATTATTTAATATACCATCGTGATTACATTTACAGAGAACATATGAATGGGGAGTTAGCCCAGACGTTACCAAGGTAAGATTTTCATTAAATAAGTATTGAAATACGACTTTCATAATACTTTTTCGATGTAAGTAGTATGTATTTTTTAGATGTTAAATGGTGATGGACCGTAATATTATTTAATTTTCCACATGTAAAATTTTACTACTTTGTTTCGACACATGATTAAAACTTTTAGAACGCCATTTCACTTTGATCCTTGTTCTTTCACTGATATGTGTTAAATTTGTTAAATATCAAAAAGAGGCGCTAAAGTCCCGGGCAACTGCTAAAGGTTGTGGCGCCATCGCTCGAAACGATGCCGTCATACCTTTAGCCTTTAATCTATTAGATGGCGCCATCTTTTGATATTTAACAAATTTAACACATATCAGTTAAAGAATAAGGATCAGAGTCAAATGGAGTTCTAAAAGTGTAAATCATCTGTAGAATGATGGCGGTACATTTACTGTGGTTACAACATCTTTGCTTACATGTACATGTGACAAAGGTCACGAAAGCTTGACATAAATTATAAATACCTATCTACATTTAAAGGGGCCCATATGATAACCAGTTCAGCGATTGTCAGCTGTTGCGAACAGGTAATCTGTGGGCCCCTTAATATATCTAAATAAACCTATTGATAAATAAATTAAATATAATTAGGCATTGGACGATAAGAGCAATGTATAACATAAATTTAGTGATTGCAGCCTGATGAGGACAAGTTGGTGACTTCAGTTGCAATCCCTGCGTTCGACAAATACAGCGAGAATGCCACGTTGCTGGGCGTCGCTGGCACCGATGTTCCCATCGACAGCATCTCTAAGTTAGCACAACCTAACCAGGTAATTCTATTTGGACGATGCGCGAAGCGTTAATCTGGTATATTATCACGTCGACCAGCGGAAATAAGTAGTCAAGTATAAGTATACTATTGCACTATTTGGTACTACATAGAGAACATGTACTCTAATCAAACTAATGTTCGGCCATCACTGTTACGTTTACGCATACAATCGCCAAGGCATACATTACAGCAGTGCATATACTTACAGGGTATTTTGTTATTAAGGCAGAAATTCCGATTTCGAAACATGATTACAAAAATTAAAACATATGTACTAAACCATTTTTTTTTTTTAAAAGATGGACTCTGATAACTTTTTTTAAATCACGTTTTAATTGTCACATTTTAAACTCCTCTTAT
The DNA here is from genome assembly GCF_033807575.1 of Cydia pomonella. Classification (NCBI taxonomy): domain Eukaryota; kingdom Metazoa; phylum Arthropoda; class Insecta; order Lepidoptera; family Tortricidae; genus Cydia; species Cydia pomonella. Next base: position 18,644,735 of record NC_084708.1, on the reverse strand, counting down.
TCAGAAATTAATGCAAAACTTAGGTACTTACGCCTTACGGTAGTAAGTCAAAAGCCGTTGCATTGGTTAGATAGAAAAGAGCATATGCACGCTGTTCTGCGGGCCAGCGATCCATTGTCTCTAAACAATTCTCAATACTCACGAAACTAAAACACCCCTCCGCGTCTCGCTCCCATTTCGAGTTCGAAAATTATTTGCATTGAAATCGAAAATCTCCCGCTGGACAATCTGTACAATATTGTTCGATGTTCTGTTTCAGCTAGGTGTTAACGGGTACTCATTCATTGTTAGTAACAACGGATATCTTTTACTACACCCCCTATTAAAAACTTCCGTAAGTATCTAGGGAATCAAATATACTAATGAATTTTAAAATTTTCAAACAAGTATTTTAAATGTTAAAAGGTCCCATTGATGTTTAAAATTTCAAATTTTAAAGATCAATGGGGCTCTTCAAGTGAACTACAACAGCGTTGACTTCGTTGAGGTGGAACAAGTAGATGATGGAAAGGATTCGCGCGAGCTGGGTGATGAGATCAAATGGCTACGTCAAAACCTCACCGAGGCAGTTAGCGGAAGGATGACTAATATCGAAGTGCTCTTCCATTACGACGATATGAGGTACCGTTAAACCAACATCCATGTGGCACAATATAATATTTATCCTTAAACATAGGGTTAGCATGTCATTTTAAATTAATAATGATCCAGGAGGATATCACGAGTCAAACATGACTACTTCTTCAGCGAGCTGGTGGGTACGCCATTCTCGATGGGCATCTCTCTTCCAGTGGGATACGGTGATACGGAAATGGTACTTAATAGCAATCCTCTCAAACCCACGCAAGAGGATCACACTGAGTTCAATGTAACAGACTTCTTTAGATACAGCTACAGAGTACATCCTGAATGGTAAACGACCTATTATTCATTATGTTTTCCCCATTGAGATGCAAAGTCCCCCGACACCCCCCCCCCCCCCCCCCCCTCCCCCAACTATTTTGTTATCAATCACCCCATTTTATTGCATGGCAGTATTTTGGATGGGTCATTTTACGGTTTATGATTCATTTATTTTTGCTAATAACAGAAAGAAAAAGACCGAACTCGTTGCATTAACACTACTATTATTTTCTGTTTTAGGGTTTATTGCAAATACCATTATTTGGAGGGACACGAATCAGATAGTCCTGAAATAGAAGTGTGGAACTTCTTGGTCAATATATCAAAGGCCGAAATCGACGTATCCAGGAAACAGTATCAGGAGGAAACCGCCAATGAATTCTCGGTAGAAAGTAGGTAAAATTATAAATAACGTACTTGCATGCACCAGCAAAACCTAAACACATAAGTATGATCATCAAAAATAGTGTATGTGCTTTATTAAACTGGAACAAGAAAGTTAATGAGTGTCGATCAAGCATTTTAAAACGCAGGATAAGAAAAACTTCCAAATATCCACCATGTTCAGTCGCAGTAGACCTCTACTGTGTTGTAGATATGAGGGATATATTGAGCAGCAATTGAGGTTTTCTGGCTTGATTCTGATGATAGCTAAAAAATGTGATTAAAACATTGAAAGGGCAATAATTGTATTTTTCAAGCTCACTGTGGAGACGCTCAGACGCCTATCGATAAAGACGACTACTACTGCAATGAGGATCTAGTTAAGCAGTTAGTCTTCGACGCGAAGCTTTCATATCCTTATTTCCATAACTGGTCCGATTATACCGAATACGACGTCGAACTAACCAAGAAATACGGAGTTAGTGTGAGATTCATTATGACTTCAAGTGGGTTTACCAGGTGGCATTATCTATATGATGATGACAAGAATGAATGGGTAGACGACGACGGGTACCCACATAAGAATTACTCTGGAAAGTAAGTTTTTTTATTTAATTTCTAACAATATTATTGTAAGAAGATATATTTTCATTCCCACAGCAACCAATGTTCAGAAGATTGTAAGTTTTACCGCCCAGACTAAAATGCTCTTGGTTTTAGGGTGCTTGGTGATCATTACGCAACATCAATAGAAATTACTCCATATAAAGCTGCAGTTCTTCAGAGCATGATTAATACGGAGTCACTTGTAGTTGCGTCACCGTTGCCAGTCCTTGATCCGGCTGTAAAATATCGGCCTCCAGTTATCAATGAACTTGGTGACGTCACCCTTACTGCAAGTTACGCTATCTTCTATACAGAAAATTCTAGTGACACGCCAGCTTCCGTAGTGGGCTTCCAATTTTCACATTCGCAATTTCGAGACAGATTTATGAATATCTCAACAAAAGAAAATGTACGTCGCTTATACTAAAACTAGTTTACCTAAAACTTATTGTAATATTTGTAATATTAGAAGACTGGCATGCGAAATATACCCTTTTACGAGAAATTATTTTACAAATCCGCCCAATCATTTTATTAGTTAAAAAAAAGCGTTTTAATGAATATTTTTAAGGATTTTAAAATGAATACTTATCTAGTATCTATACATATACATATATTCATTTTAGGGATTATCGTGCAATAGCAGCGAATACGAATGTTACATTATAGACAGTTCAGGTTACGTGGTGATGTCTATGGATCAGGAAGAAGTGGGCCAATTCTTCGGTGTCATCTATCCTTTAGTATTGCAGTCGCTCATATACAAGGAGATATTCGAACACGTCGAGGTGTTTAACTACCAGACCCTATGCCCAGATTCAATGTTGGGAGATCCCAACTGCTCGTGGACTCTTAGCACGGTAGACAAACTTTAAACATAATACAAAAAAAAACTTAATAAAATGTCAACTATATTAATATTTAATTTTGTTACTTTTCATTTTTCAGCCATTTACTTTAATAAAATGGTTACTTGCGGAATTTTTAATATTATTGGGAGATCTATACCATTGGAATCAATACGCTTACGCAAACGTGATTTTCGAATACGGTAAAATCTCATCTATCGTTTTAAATTTTGCTAGTATTGGTAAGAGCATTTTTCAAGATTATCTAATAGTACATACATTGTTTTATAGAGGATTACGTAGAAGCTACAACAACAACAGCGCCAGAAACAGAAAAAGAAGGACCAAAGGAGTCAATAGTATCTATGGAGGACGAGAAAACGTTTTCTTGCGACCACCGGATTAGCCTTTACATTTTGAACCAGACACACTTTTTGAAGACAGTAAAGGATAACCCAGTCACTTACGAGGATGAAGTAGGAGAATGCAATCCTCCGTATTGGGCGTCCTACGTCGGTCATACTAATTTACTTTTGGTAGTAATCGAGAAGGTGGACTCTGAGAATTTCAGTGAAAGTTGCGAGAAACCACCGACGACGCGGCCAGAGCCGACGCCGAACTCAACGGATAGCCGCGAGCCATGCCACAAACTGGGGCTAGGAATGCTGCCGCGGCGAAGACTAGAAGGATGTTTTACATATCATGAACTGGTGAGTGTGTTGTTTAGACAGAAAAGAAGAAGATAAGTTTCTCTTTATCTTTTTTTCTACATCTACTATGTTGTATTTATATAAAATGTCTCGTAGACATCCCTCTTAAGACGAAAGGGGACGACCGATAGGATTATCATAACGCAATTTGATGTGTATTTACCATAGATATGCGGTATACCCCTTCTGTAAATGAAGGGGCATAGCTATTATATAATGTGAATAATGTCAATATCCAGGGAGGATAATAGGGACTACATTTTTATGAAGAAGCGGTCGTTCATTATCCTCTTAAGACATTTTCACTTTATTTAAATGTTGCTAGTAAACAACAAAATTTGATTATTTCCCTCTTCCCTCTATAATTTTAAACTATTATTATTTAAGTAGATCCATAGGTAGATATTCAATAAAAAATTAAAATGCGCGTAAATAGTAAAATATTACTACAAAATTATTAGTATTTTTTTCTCAAGTATGAAAATTGAAGCCACAGCTAGCTTCAGTAAATTTTACATTGTATCTTAAACCAGTGGAGGTTTAACACTTTCAATGCCAAGAACGCCACTAGGGAGTTCTCAATAACTTTGTTCACATGCCACTCGACTCCCGCGGGGAGTTCGTACTATACAATTATAGATGACTAAAGGCCATGCCATCCGACTCCTCTAGCGAGTTCTTACGAAACTTACGATTTTTCAGGGTTGTCACTATACCTCGTTTTTTTAGGATGAGAAAAATCGTGGGATTGTCGTCGTGCGATTTTTGGGAAAACAATTTAAAAGCTGGCATATTTGCCTCTTATTTTCTTCACCATAACGTTACAAAGGAATCTTAAATCTTATTTTAATAATATTCTAGATTACTGAAATAATTAATGAAGGCAAAATCGACCGTTATTTTTTTAATCTTAAAAAAACGAGGTATATAGTCTCTGTGTGGGCTTTATTTATTTTACAGGGAGCGACCAAGCAATAGAACCGCCCTGTAGCGACTCCGGAATAATGATCTAGTCTTGAAAATAAATTTATATCAGTAACATACGTTTTTAGTTAAGTACATTTAAACATCCAAGGTTTTTGGGAACGTTACTTTAAGACTCGGATAAACCACGAATCCAGATAGAATTGGCAGATGTTTTAGTACCTAAGTAGGTAATAAAACATTCTTTGAAAACCATTTGTAGTCGCTTTCAATAGCCCGAGTTCAAAAATAACAACCACATGTTTGGCGGTATATTATAGATGTAGCAAATAAAATAACGAGAAACAAACAAAGAAGTTTCGCTTTCATGGTATTTTTGTCTAGAATATGCATGGCGTTGGCAATTTTGGCCTGGCAATGAAAGTGTTAAGATAGAAGATTTAGGAGGAGGAACTTAAAGATACGTCAAAAATTTCCTAAAGATGTGTCAATCAGATATGACAATAATGACGATTTTGTTTGAAAAAACGTCATATGTGACGGCATATGTGATCCATATCGTATCTTTAGCAAATGTTTAACGTAACCTTAAGTTCGAACCAGGCCGTAAGTATCCAAACAAGAAAATTATAAATAAATAAATAAGTATTATAGGACATTATTACACAAATTGACTAAGTCCCACAGTACGAGTAAGCTCAATAAGGCTTATGTTGTAGGTACCCTAAAAACGTTATACCCACCCACAACATAAGTCTTCATGAGCTTACTGTGGGGCTTTGTCAATTTGAGTAATATATAATGTCCTATAACATTTATTTAAATACATAGACAACACCCATGACTCAGAAACAAATATCCGTGTTCATCACACAAATATATGCTCTTACCAGGATATGAACCCGGGACCATCAGCTTCATAGGCAGGGTCACTACCCACTAGGCCAGACCGGTCGTCAAGTTATGATTTTTAACAATTCAGGTGGTGCTTAAAAGTAATTGCTTAATTGTATAATTTGTAAATTAGGTGCTGATATCGGTTAATTATTCTCAAGTACAAAGCCTGCACCTAACAAACGTCTCTTTTTGACCCAGTGGTTGACTGATAGACAACCACTTTTGTACTTATTATTTTATGTGCAATAATGTATATATAAATAAATTGCTTATAAGAAAAAATGCTTTTTCAGGAAGCAAACGCATCAACATGCGGATTAGCGACTACATCCGTGGCCACTCCTCAGTTCATTGCATTTTCAACGTTACTGAGTACCCTTGGTTCCCGATTGCTTTGCTGGTGATAATTTATTTATTTGTTAATCGTATTTGTACTGTTGTTTGTTATTGTTATATCCAATAAATATAATTACTGCAGTTTTTCATCGTTACTATGATATAATATGACTTAAACGACACACAATAATATCTATAAAAGCTAGCTCATAATAAATTTCTTCCGTACCAAAAAGGTAATAAGGAAGTCTATACTCTTATAGCGAGACATTATTATACTTCGTATCCAAATCCAAGACAACAAATATAATTTACTAGCAGCAGTACACGTTATCGTGCAGTCCAAGTCACACATTTTAGAGATTATAGTATTTAAAAAACAAGTTTGCGCTGTCCCTCTCACTCGCTACGCTGCGTTCCTGCTTCGACATCGCTCCTCCAGTACTCATTACATGTTTTTGTGTTAGTCCGAGTCACACGTATTTTCGCCAAAATAGTGTTCCTCTAAATATGTGTACCTAATTGTGTTTCGATTAATGTTTATTGTGCGCTGAATAAGAAGTATAGAATCAAAACATTATTTGAACTGCCGACCGCCGTACCCTCGAACGAAAAATTGATGTTTATTCAGCTCGGCAAGTCTAGTCTCGTTTGCCATACTTACATGGCAGTTAAACTTTCAATTTAAAATTGTAGGTATATTCGTTTAGCGTAATAAACTTATTACCTAAGAAATCAAGTAAGTAATTTTTACGTTCATACGAAATCACTTACTACAACTACCTTCTTTTTTGAATAAATAAATTACGGAAAAAATAAGTATGGGGCTACAAATAGATTACAATTTGAACTTTAAATAATTGTAATACGTACTATTATAGTATTATTTACTAATATAATATTATTTAGATTTCATTTTATGATTGCATAAAATGCAATGTTCACTCACAATTTTTTTTTTTTTTTTACGAAATGCTTTCGCGTACAGATTTAAATATACAAACCATATCTGAATAAAGTTAATATATACTAGGTAATCGTTTCACGAAAGCGGCTTTTACCATGTCCGATCTACCCTACCATACAATAAAACAGATAACAATGGTAATCCTTGCCGATTGGTAATAAGTGCCTATGAATGATAACAAAACGCGTCTTTATGCAAATGTACATACACAGTACCAACAAGTTTAATGAGTGTCTTATGAGGATACCTATAGGTATAAATATACAGGAGTAATGTCAATCAATACACAATCTATAAGACATTGGAAGACTATTTAGTCTGACTGACAGTTTAAAGTGTTTAATGCCATTAATCGACGTATACAAACGGGACGTGCTATGCGTGCTCCGATACCGTGCGCCCCATGCCCCATATGAGGGCCATAGTGAATCTATCGTATGGATCATGACGGATTAGGTAGTAGGCTTTAATCGGACATCGCGGTATCGTCGAGTCTTGGGTCCAATCGATGTGGTCGCCTCCTAAATTTGATCATCAGTTAGTTACCCGCTTTGTTATTATTAGACAGCTTTGATTAACATAATATAATATAATTTTAAAATGAAATATATTATGGAAAGATATACTTGATTTGTGTAATATTGTGGACCCCGTCTAATAATAATTCTCCTTTCCGTGAGTACTTAGAAGCTTAGGTTTACTGTGCAACAAGATATTCATCAAACAGAAAATCGGTATTAACTGTGTTGATTAAAGTTTTAATGTAATTTTATAATGCACATTAATTAATAGTTCAAAATTAAAACGCATATTAAATAAATATTTTCTTATAAATGAGATGTCGACATGGTACTATATGCCCCACTTTAATAGTGAAGAGGCTATCATTACTCCACAATCATTGTGTCGAAGGGCTGAAAGCGGAGCCCTCGACACAATGATCAGCGTCGAGGTTATATTTGCCCCACTTTAATAGTGAAGAGGCTATCATTACTCCACAACCATTGTGTCGAGGGCTCCGCTTTCACAGCGTCGAAGCTATATTTGCCCCACTTTAATAGTGATGAGGCTATCATTACTCCACAATCATTGTGTCGAGGGCTCCGCTTTAACAGCGTTGAAGCTATATTTGCCCCACTTTAATAGTGATGAGGCTATCATTACTCCACAATCATTGTGTCGAGGGCTCCGCTTTAACAGCTACGAAGCTATATTTGCCCCACTTTAATAGTGATGAGGCTATCATTACTCCACAACCATTGTGTCGAGGGCTCCGCTTTAACAGCGTCGAAGCTATATTTGCCCCACTTTAATAGTGAAGAGGCTATCATTTCTCCACAATCATTGTGTCGAGGGCTCCGCTTTAACAGCGTTGAAGCTGCCCCACTTTAATAGTGATGAGGCTATCATTACTCCACAACCATTGTGTCGAGGGCTCCGCTTTAACAGCGTCGAAGCTATATTTGCCCCACTTTAATAGTGATGAGGCTATCATTACTCCACAATCACTGTGTCGAGGGCTCCGCTTTAACAGCGTTGAAGCTATATTTGCCCCACTTTAATAGTGATGAGGCTATCATTACTCCACAACCATTGTGTCGAGCGCTCCGCTTTCACAGCGTCGAAGCTATATGTGCCCCACTTTAATAGTGAAGAGGCTGTCATTACTCCACAGTCATTGTGTCGAGGGCTCCGCTTTCACAGCGTTGAAGCCATATTTGCCCCACTTTAATAGTGAAGAGGCTATCATTACTCCACAATATTGTGTCGAGGGCTCCGCTTTCACAGCGTCGAGGCTATATGTACCCCACTTTAATAGTGAGGAGGCTATCATTACTCCACAATCATTATGTCGAGGGCTCTGCTGTCGTAGTGTTGAGGCTAAGTTTGCCCCACGTCATAGTGAGGATGCTATCATTACTCCACAATAATTGTGTCAAGGGGTCCCCTGTCGCAGCTGTCGCAGTGACGAAGATATATGCCGCACTTTAAGTTATATGTACTATACAATTCCACAATAATCGTATCGAGGCCTCCATTTCCGCAGCGTCGAGGCTATATGTGCTTCATTTTAAGTGTCGAGGTTATAATGCTTCGGTCATTTGGTTCTTCGGTTGCTTTGCTCCTTTTGGTCGCTTCGCTCTTCGGTCGCTTCGCACTTCGGTCGCTACGCTCTTCGGTCACTTCGCTCTTCGGTCTACAGTCGGTCATTATACATATCTCAAAATGATATCGTCAAAGATATATAACGTTGCTCTACTATAACAGTGTTGATGCCAATGTAATGATTGAAGACTTTAATAGTATTGGAAGTAGCTTTACGCATGTAAATATAAGGGACTAAAGAGCATAAATATTTAAGGTTGAGCTAAAGTTTACAGGACTTGTAAAAATAATGAAATATAAAGGAGGTTCTTGTTACGCTGAGGTAATTTAATAGGTGTTAATGCGGCCTAAAATACCTTAAACAAAATGTACGCAATGTCATTGCCCTTACAGACAAAGAAATGCTGTATGTAAACAACATATAGGAAAAAATATATCTGTAAACCCTTTAACCCAAATTTATGATTCGTACTCATATCACGCTGTTATATACTCCTAATAACTTCAAATGTCAGCTTTGATATGCTGTCAAGAATATACCATATCAACGAGCCTAATGTAATAAATCCGGTACAATTTACTTACGGATTCTCAGCTCCAAACTTCAGGGGAACATCGCCGCATCAAACAAGAGGTGAACCGCCGTTGATGCACTATCCCGCGACGCGAAATAAGTGCTGTAAATTGTGCAACCATGCAACCAGAGTTATGCTGCCACGTGTTGCAGTCGCTTGCGCTAAGTAGCTAGATTAATAATCGCAATAAAGGATTGAAATCCTTTAACAATAACATTATTATTGTCTGAAATTTAAATGCTCGGGTAGTCATATTGTCTTGCTGTAAAAGAAAGCTTAAATAGTTATCATTTTTCGTCGCAATGCGATCTGTACAGTTTTATTGTAGGTAACGTTATAAAATGATACTCCTTAAAATGAAGTACAAGTTACAAGTCATACCAGATATTTTGTTCACAAATATATCATAACTCAACACATAATCTACCTAAGTTCCTTGCCACTTGTTAGCGTAGTAGCCATCATCGTTCAGATACGCATAAGCAGATGAGATTAGCTATTTAGTTATAAATAATATCATATTACTATTTCTTGATCTGTGGTAATAACTAAAATTAGTCCATCTATATTTTCAAAGTGATAAGTTTCAAATACTTAATACCTACAGGATACTCTACTAGTAATTGTCCAGACTTAGTTTTAAAGTACTTACATATAGCCTTGATATTTATGGTAGCTTTACAATGAAGAAAATTCTCCTTTATCTACCTCACTCAAAGGCTATTTACCGAGGAAAGTATTGATTGCTGTATTCAAAATTAACTTTAAAGTGTCGTAACATAAAATTAGATTATATTTTAGGGTCAGTAACGCGCATGTAATATACCTCTGCAGTAGCGGGCATTCATAGGCTACGGTGATTGTTTACCATCAGGCAGGCCGTATGCTTGTTTGTCTCCGTTGTAATTACATCCAGAGAATGGTTGGTAAATTCTAAATTATACAAAATGGTTTGTTTATATGGTTACAGACAGAAAATGCCCATCTAAAACTTATTTGGAACCAACTAAAGCTTGAAAACACATTTACACTTAATGGCGTCCTGGCTTGTAAATGACATAAAAATAGTTATACCTTGTGAATATTAAGATATATACAACTTTATCAATATACTACAGTGAAATCAAAGAAAGTTTTATACTTTTTTAATATTAACGAAATGAAATACCAAGAGCAATTTCACTCCTTAATTTTATTATGCTATACATACATTTTACATTAAATTTATACTATGTGGATACATAAATAATTATTTAAATTGGATATAAATTAATAACTTCTAGGTGGTACGTTGTTCTCTTTAGTCAAAATCAATAATATCAGTATGTTCGTAACATACTGATTTGATATCGATATTTTATTTTATTTTCGCATTCAGGATTTGAATTTAAATACAAAGCTCTGAACATCTGCTAGTAAATTATATTTGTTGTCTTGGATTTGGATACGAAGTATAATTAATAATCAAACGAACTTACCTGTGAAGTTTGATTACAATTATGCGAGTATCCAAATCCAAGACAACAAAGACCCGCCCCCCATCCCCAAAAATGAAAATAAAATAGTCTCTGTTAATAACACAAAAATAACTCTGAAATAATGAGTACTGGAGGAGCGATGTCGAAGCAGGAACGCAGCGTAGCGAGTGAGAGGGACAGCGCGAACTTGTTTTTTAAATACTATAATCTCTAAAATGTGTGACTTGGACTGCACGATAACGTGTACTGCTGCTAGTAAATTATATTTGTTGTCTTGGATTTGGATACTCGCATAATTGTAATCAAACTTCACAGGTAAGTTCGTTTGATTATTAATTATAGCGACCACCAAAGCGTCGTATGAATCCGAATCCAATGTGAAGACCGCCTCAGTGCGACTTTGTTTGTCTCAGTTCAAATACATTTATTTATCTAAGATTTTTTATTTTATCACACGATTGCATTCAGTGAACATTACCTATTAATTTCCAATATTGATTAGAGATCCCAAAATAGTGTTAAGTTAAAAATATATATTTGCATACATAATCAGATTAAATAATTGATATACTTATAGATTAACTACTAAACTTTATTGGTACGAAACATAATTACTTAAATTAATCAGCATTCCAGAGAGGTAAGACAAAATAAATATAATAAAAAATATAACCCATATATATCTATAATAAATATAATTACTTATAAAATATTCTGTAAGTACAAGAAGGTTTCTCTACAAATCCTCACAATGTAGTTTTCGTAGTTCCTCCGAATATTCTTGGCGAACATACTTATAAATATATTTTTTCACATACTATGAATATAAACACGTCTGGTTCTAATTTTATTCGTGGTATAAAAATACAATATTTTTATCACTACTTATCACCAACATGCCACGAACCAGAAAGTTCATAAGAAAAATAAATCCACTCCCGTAATTAATTTAAACAGTGTGTTGATATTTTGACATAACTTTGCAATAGCACACACCCATGTGCACAGGACAAACCACGATAATAATTTGTACAAGCTATGCACACAGATAAAGACATTGTGCCCTTGCGGCACGCTGACCCAGTGAAATTGTAGGTAAAATCGATGAAGAGTGCAACCGGGTAAACACTAGTCGGCTTGTGTGTGTGCGGTAGCCCACTACAACACGGCCTTGTATTAACGAGGATCAGTCCTCAATCGGCAAGGGACCGCGGTGCGCATGCCCGGCCGCACTGTCCCACGCAAGCGCACTACCGCCTCGCAAACGAACACCCAGTGCAGTTAAATAAGTGAATAAATCCTCAAAAAATAAGTAAACCACAAAACAAAACATGATAGGACCTTGTTAATATCCTAGGGGCCAAATTAGTGTAAGTGTTTCTGATGTGCAAGCTAGTGGGCACCTTTGTGTTGTTGCTGCTGCTATCACTGGATTCCCGGGATTGCTCGGCCAGCAGTCAAGATGACAAAATCACACTCAATAGGTAAGAAAAACTATTATCACTTAATCTCGTGAACGGCTTAAAATAGGAACAGGAAACCGAGTTGTAACTTATTTCAAATTAAATTATCATATTAGTGATTGACAAGGAAGTTTCGTATCTGCCCGAAGATAGTGGGTGGTACTAACAAAAAAATTGCTTTTGATGTACTTACCTAATTAATTTTGTTACCATTGAATAGAATACCTATGAATTAGAAGATTTAGAAGTAGGATTCACTTTCATAATGGGTATAGTATTTTGGTTAATGTTGTACTTATAGAAGTAAACAAACTAGTTATTTTTTTTTAACTTTATTAACTTCAATACTACTGTCACGTCATGTGTGCCAAGATAATGTCTAATTAAATATAGGTATTGACTATTTGATTTTTGTTTAGCGTGCAACATTGGGCAGTCAAACTTGGCTCAGAACTTAGTTCTTTCGGCGAAGTTATTACCAGGAAGAAAAGGGTTCAGGAGGTAGGTAAAAAAATGGATGCAGTAATTTGAGAGCGTTTTCCAGAGTCATCCGTTGATAGTTATTAATTATTTTTTTCATTTCAGAGCTTCAAATCGGCTCAAATAGAATCTCGAGATGGCGAAAAACTTGTTCAAAGTATGGCTGATGATATCCGAGCGATGATGGAGCTCAAAGTCAGTGCCGTAAAACGGATAGTCGAAGCGGCAGAAAACATGGCTTTTGACAAACAGAGCGAGCCTGTGCCGGAGGACTACCAGTTCTATAACAGCAAGGAAATGGACGAGCCATACGACGAAGTGTCGATCACTACCACAGCAGAGCCAGATTTTAATCTTGAGAACTGGATTGTGCGACCGCCTACTAAAAGTGCTCACCTACAATTAAATGCACATTTTTACAACATACCTGTCAATACTAACTTTAGTAGCGTACATGTTCCAACGAACGTCTACGCTTGGGGTAAGTTCAATTATAATGGCATAAATTTAATTGTGATTTATTGTGTTAGTAATACTTACATTAATGTTAACCACCTTCATTTTAATTTAGCGGATGACGTTATAAAGGGAATCCATTGGTCTGAGGGGCTGGACACGCATTTCATCAATAATTACCAAAGTGATCCCACGCTTTCTTGGCAATATTTTGGAAGTTCTACGGGGTTCATGAGACATTATCCAGGTAATACAATTGAATACTTACTATTTTTAGTCCAATCTCAAAAGATTTTCTGTTTCAAAATATAGTAACGTTCAAAATTACCCATTCAGCTCTATTAACGAGTATCACGACACGTTATCGTTTTGCATCTACAAAGAATTTTCGCTATATACCGGGAAACCCATGTTATCGGCTAAGCCGTAGCGCTACGACCGTAGCCCAAAGGTGAATACGTTAAATGTTCGGCCCGATTCGTTGCCCTGTCTTAAAATTCGAATCGAGCCAAGAAAATTGAGCGTCCCATATGCTTTTTATTATGTAAATATTGTTAAACACTCTTCAATAAAAAATAATTTAATTCTTAATACTCACTTTTTAAATATTTCACTTTTTTTTAAATACACCTTAATGAGTAAATACTCAGTGTTTACTCACCCTCACCCATCTCTATTCTCTAGTCTTATCGCTAACCACGATATGACATATTTTGGCTACAAAACGAAATATCTGCTACAAGCTACGGCGTAGCGCTACAAGATGAGTTTATCACTACATACATTGTTTTTAACCAAGTTATACATAAAACGATATTTTTTTTATTAATGCAAAAAGCGCCTAACAGGCCAATTCGAACGTGCGTGCGTGACATTGACGTGCTCTGACTTGTCCGTACATCTATTGGTGAGAGCGATATCGCTTTGAAGTTAGGTGCAAGTTCGAGTTGGCCTGTATGATTAAACCACTAACAAAAAAATTGTTCGCCACTTTCTGCGCAACTAAATATAACAAATCGAGATAAATTTTATGTTAGAAAATGTTCAAAATTGAAAACATATCTCTTGCAGCAATGAAATGGAGAGCTGATCCAGTCGACATTTACGACTGTCGCACGAGAGCTTGGTACATGGAAGCAGCGGCTAGTCCCAAAGATGTGGTCATACTAGTTGACCGTAGTGGTTCGATGACTGGCCAGCGACGAGACATCGCCAAACACGTGGTCACCAACATATTGGATACTCTAGGCAATAATGATTTCGTCAACGTTATGACTTTTGCTGACACTGTTGAAGAAATTGTTCCATGCTTTGAAGACTCTTTAGTTCAGGTAAATAATTTTAATGACCTTGATATATTTTGTTTTATAATATTTGCATTTTTCCTATACAGCGTGTATTTTTGATACGACCGCATAATCAAAAGTTAGTTTAGGCTTTAATGAACAAACTTTCATAGGTTTTATAAAAAAATGACTTTTTAATACTACGTCGGTAGCAAACAAGCATACGGCCCGCCTGATGGTAAGCAGTCTCCGTAGCCTATGTACACCTGCAACTCCAGAGGAGTTACATGCGCGTTGCCGACCCAAATCCCTCCCCCTCGTTGAGCTCTCGTTGTTTTATTTTTCCATATAAAATAATTCTGCAAGCAATCTTTGTTTGACATAATTATTGAAAGTCATAATGTAATGATAGTCAGAGTATCATTAGTCTTAACTCTGAAACCGTTAACTTTTCAGGATTTTCGTAAGGTTATCCTATAGATAGGTTAGGTTAGGTTTGTTTCATGCCAAACCTGAAAAGTTACGCGTTTCTGAGAAAAAACAAATGATGACTAACGAAAATTCGGACAAACGATACATACGAGTATATGACTTAAAACTTTATGCGAAACAATAGAGACCCGTACGGAGTACATTGTCACTCAATTTTTTTTTTTCAAAAATAATTATGCTCGGGCAGTTAAGACTATATTATTATTATTCAGAGCCCACTGTGTCCCACTGCTAGGCAAAATTCTCCCTCCTCTTTTGCCATTCGTCTCTGTTTAGTGCTATATCTGGCCAGCCTCGTAAAAAGGAGTCCAAGTTAGCCCGCCATCGCCAACGAGGTCTACCGGCTCCTCAGTTAGAATCCCACTCAGGGGTTATCTTGGCCCACAAGTCGTCCGGCATTTGGCAGACATGACCAGCCCAGTCACATTTCAACTTAGCCACTTTCCGAGCTACGCCCATTATTTGAGTCTTAGATTACACCTAATATTCTGCGTTCCATAGCTCTCTGGCAAACCCCGAGTATGGACTTCTACGAGTCAGCTTCCGTCAAAAACCAGGTCTGAGCACCGTAGGTGAGAACTGGAAGTACGCACATATCCATGAGCCTACGTCTCCCTTCATCAGGTGTTTCATTGACCAATAGCTCTTCCAGGCGTCGTTGGTGCGTCTTTGGACCTCTTTAAGACTATATTGAAAAAAATCTTTCAGAATCGTTTTATAGCACTAAACCCGACGTGTAGTTTAAGTTTACGGTTTTAACAAAAATAAACACTGTACGAGTATATGTATTTTATGTTTTTTTAGGCAACAATGGGAAATTTAAGAGAATTGAAGTTAGGATTGGACAACTTTGAAACAATGGAGATAGCAAACTTTTCTGCAGCCTTAACGAGAGCCTTTGAACTTTTGGAAATGTACAGAAATAATAGTGGAGGCGCCAACTGTAACCAGGTAAAGCAAAAATATAACGCATTATTACGTTCTCTGTGACATTTTGCATGAAGAATTCTTTACAGGCGTACAAGTACCCAAAGCACAAGAATAATGAATAAAAAATGTTATTAAAATTATAAATTCACGTCTCATTATTCTTAAATGCTAACTTTATTGTTTTTTGTAGGCTATAATGCTGGTTACGGATGGCGTCCCATACAATTATAAGGAGCTCTTCGAGAAATACAACTGGAAATATGACACCCCTGTCAGGGTTTTCACGTACCTGATAGGGCGTGAGGTAAAGGTAGTACCACTTTCAGGTTTTTACTGTGTGTCGTAGCCATTGTGCGACCTGCATAATGCCTTCCTTGTGCCAGTACAGTGTACACCTTAAATGTGGTACCGACTTTCTTACTAACTTTTAATCTGTACCTTTTGCATGTTTTTTGTATCCTCTCAGATTTCATGATGCTTGAGCTTTTAGCGCAGTGGTTGTACAGTGGTAGATGCGTTTTATGTTATGGTTTTATTGTCTGTATTGTTAATGTTTAAGCAGATAAAGAATGAGTTAATCATCCCTGGGTATCAATATCTGCGTAATTGAATGTGAAATATTCTAATTTTAGTTGTTTTCAGCCAAGGGGCTTTTAGCTCTTTCAATTGGGGATATTGCTATCAAATGGGCGCCACTAGCACATACTGAGGGCCTATTGCGAAACACGAAAATGGAAATTTAATTACCTCTCTATTACTCTTGCACATTCGAGCGATAATTAGAGGCAAATATAGAAAACATCGATTTTCACATTTCGCGGTAGGGTTCTGTAAACAAACCGCCTTTATGCATCAATACAAAGGTGGTGGCGTTAGGCGTGGGCGGTGTGGGCCTACGGCCTCGCAGTCCGATTAGCCTCGCACCTCAAAGAAGTATATCTCGTACACAACGTAAAAATGTTCGTTATTTCTTGCGCCACCAGAGGGCCTCGCTAAATGTACCTTGCCCACATAAAATTTTGGTCTTGCCCCGTCACTGCATCAATGTGATAGTGAAAACTTCCCAACTTCCCAAAAGGCATAGTAGGTATGTATAAATTACTCTATGGTTTACAATATGTGCTAGTGCTGCTCTCTGACGGCAGAACATTGCAGTAATGCCCGCTATTATTACCATCCGTAACGTATTTAGCAATGTAATATATAGGTACTATAAGTAGAACACAAGTGGTAGATTTGCGCATGACGAATATAAAGACTACTCATCTCTTTCCAATTAGTAGGTACAATTTAAAAGAGATGTTACGACCTATACGCTTATTAGGCTTACGGGGAACAATAATAGCTGAAGTACAAATTATTATTAGTCCCTAATTTAGAATTTAGAAAGTATACGCTAGGTCAAGCATGAGTATCCAAATATTTTTGGCATAATTATTATCTAAATTGATTTAGAAAAATATTTTTTAATATCAAGCGCAGCTACTGGTTACAAATCTACAGGCGGTATTAATTATGCCTTACAATGGTAAAGTTAATTTAGAATACCTATAAATATATTCCAATCAAATACCTACATTAAATGTTTGTTCGCATACAACATAATATACCATAACATTTTTTTACAGTACATATGGTGCTACTTTACCGCACGTGTGCGATAAATAGCACATTACGTGCCTATGTCGAAAATTGAAAGGGACATATATGTACTGTAAAACGTTGTACGATACATGTGCGAATAGGTAATTCGCAACTCGGGTCGATTTAAAACACTCCCTTCGGTCGTGTTTTAATTTATCGCCACTAGTTGCGAATTTCTTATTTTTGGTACTTGTATCGAAATGTACTATTAAGTTAATCAAAATCATACAATTTATTAGCGCAGTTGGTCCAGAATTGAGTTTTTTTTTTTTTGAGTTGCCTGTATATATATAGATAAAACACAAACCCTGGCGAAGAGCACTGACCGATTCACTAGCGACACGATACACAGAGCACCTCATAAGATCGAACCACACCGGAATTCGCGGTTACGAGATAAAAAAAGATAAAACATTAACAATGAAATACAGCAATTAATCTATATAACTTTATATTTGCTATAGTCCAAAAGAATCTTGAAAAACAACAAGTCGCTCTTGACCGCGTAATTTCCTTTGCAACCCAAACGTAATGTTTCGTTTGCCAAAAAATCGAATTTGGAGATTTCATTTAGGTGGCGGACGTACGGGAAGTGAAATGGATGGCGTGCGCGAACCGGGGGTTCTACGTACACCTCAGCACGCTAGCGGAGGTGCGCGAGCGCGTGCTCGAGCACGTCAACGTACTGGCGCGCCCGCTTGTGCTACAGCGAGAGACGCATCCCGTTGTCTGGACTCCTGTTTACGCTAATGTTACGGTACGTTGGCCATCATAAGATTTCATTCAAACATTGAATTTAGTTAAGTTTTTATATGAAAGTCAAATATTACAATACATTTAAATAAAATGTACTTTTTACTACTTCATTGAAGTAGTAAAAAGTACATTTTATTTTTCACAAGAGTTCTGTCATGTTACTGCTTCCCGTTTCTCGAGTAAACTCTTCAAGGTTTAAGTTATACTCGGTGGATCCTTAATAAAGAATTTAAAAACTTGTCACGTCGAAACAACATCAGATCTTTACTAACCTTGAGCCAAATTCGACAGGACCCCAAGGTCGCAGATTATTTATGGGAGCAACGAGAAAGAGCTGAGCAGAAGGAACGGTTTATGAGCCAACGACGCGATAAGACACACTTCAACTCTGAAACGGAACAAAATCGCAGATGGAAAATAACTCAGGTGAAAAGACAATGCCATTCTCCTCCTCTGCACCTGCAACGCCGCTGTGCAATTTTTCACTATTCTTTTAAAATTTGTTGGAATACTTTTGTGCTCTACCTTCCCAGCTTATCCAGGATTAGATTTTCAAATACGATTAACCAGAAATATCAATTCCGGGAAGGTTACGATAATTGGCACCCTACAAGATGTAAAATGCTTGAGATGAAATGTTTTTAATAAGATTCTAATAGTAACAACATCAAGGAGAATCGAGTATACTGCCATAGTGGTAATATATAATAAGGTGTGGCATAATTATGATGGTTTTATAAGGGCTTTATTGAGACTTTAAAAGTTTCAGATGAAACAGGGCCAATACAGCGAACTCGGTAACTCTCAGTATCAACTTATGACATCAGTATCAATGCCAGTGTATGATCTTCGACACAATGAGGTGAGTGTGTATCTGCAATATATATATTTAGGTGTTAGCATTTTTTAAATTACGATATTCGGGTTTGAGAAAGCGACCAACAACATTAAAATATTTGAAATGGAAAATTGCATTAATCTGTTGTTCTCTGTCTCAACCCCAAGAATTCAATGATCCAAAAAGATATGATGCTGTATTTTCCGAAATTCTGATAAATCCTCATGCATGATCAGTAACATATGTATCTCTCGTTTAAATCTCCAGAAAATTGTTTCCAGATTGGTTACATTTCCTACTAATTGGCCGTAAGATCTGTCTCTCTATCAACTTCTATCTTTACTATTTTCTTCGTAAACTTGATGTTGTATCATAACCTGAATATATTTAATAATATTCCGTTTTGTTTGATGGTTTCCCCTCAGAACATCACAGAGAATGTACTGATAAATGAAGCTTACTGGGTATCAGTTACGAAAGAGGTACTACACTTAGAAAGTTTTGATGATTTAATGTAAACTTTTGCAAGATACAAGAGAGTTTTTATGATTTAGTTTTGGATTCCAGTAACGGTAAAGTCTTATTTGGCCCCGTTAGCGATGCATCTGTCCTCGATAGATGTCGACCGCGCGACCGCGCGGCCGCCCGCGCGGCCGCCCGGGCGGCGGCGGCGGCGCGGGCCATGGGCCGTCGGCCCGCCGAGCGCGACTCGATGTGTTGTTCGACCCCTGGCTTAGTAGTATAGTAGTTTTCTACTAGTCGTAGGCGTAGACCACTAGGGTGTTATGATCAACTTTTCTATCAATTATTGAATTAATTATTTATGTGCAAGAGTTATTACTATATATTATATTACACACACTGTCTAATCAATAAACCGTATTTGTGCCTGATTTAGTAATGTCTTTGTAGAGACATTTTAATGATTGACTTGTGCTACGAAACGTAAATGTAAATATTTTTAAATGAGTTTGATTCCGCCCGACATATGACTCGAATGGGGCTTTTGTTACTTGAGTATCTATTCAGTTTGAAGTGCTATTTTCTTCATATTAACATGACTTTTGAGACTCGACATTAAATTAGTGTATATAAAAGTCTTCTCGTTGATCGAGGAGACCTTTTGATTTTTAGTACAGGTTCTTACAATGCATTTATCTGTTATTACATTTTATTGCATTCGTACGTCCACAACCAATCGCAGTCCGTAGAGGAGAACGGCCAAAAGGAGGTAGGCCACGCTCTCATAGCATTACTATACCTGTGTGGACGGATGAAAGGGAAGCGCGGGGGACTCTTATCGGCAGCGAGCCCGAACGTCAGGCGCGGAGCGGCCTCGCGGTCTCCCGGCCTTCTGGCCTGGCCCTTTGCGTCTGTTGTCCTACCCTCACTCTACGCACACAACTTTTCTTCTTTTAACTTTAAATCGAAACTACCGATAAGAGACCACCAAAACTAATATCAAAATTTATTTACAACATTTCTAAACAATTATTGGTACCAACGAACACTTTCTATGAAATTCATACATGTTTACACATTGCCGTGTCTTATTTTATCGCATTAATAATTTAAATAATGTCAACAGATTCTGACAAGGATTCAGTTAGAGAAGTTTAAAGGTTACTTGACTACCGGCTACAGAAACGGTAGTGGGATTCTAGTATAAAGTGTAGAATTTAAATTCCTACATTAACATTATTATTATATAAAGTAGATTTTGCTAGAACCTGTAACAATTAAAATTGTTAATTAGAATCCTTAAATTAACATAGTTGTTGTGTACATAACAGTACAAGGAGTGACCTAGTGGGGCGTAGTTGCTACATACAGTACATACTCGCTACAGCCGAGCAAACTTTAATATTTTATAGTAGAGTAGGTTTAACAGCTAGAAATGCTAAATATGGTCATGTAGCTAGAATGATTTTGAATTATTTATTGAATAAGTATTTGAAATACTATTTTTATATTTTCATAGCGTTTTTTGGTACTTTATTAGATCTAGAGTAAATAATATAATTTAGTGTTTATACGAGATGAGGTTGGAGAGTTAAATATTTAGTTATAATTTCTGCCGATATACAGTCAGCATCAAAAGTAGCGGATCAAAGACCGCTTCAAAAGTATCCACCATTCTGTAAAAGCTTAGCAAAAAAGTGATAGTTCTATATACGAGTATAAAACGATTAAGAATGTAAAAGATATACTACGTACAACATGAATTTTAGAGATATATCTATAATAAGAAAAGTTATCCGGGATGGCAGATACTTTTGGCGTGTTGTTTCATCCGCTATTATTGACGCAGACTACACAATAGCTGTTTTAATATATTATTCTGAATGAACGAGTGAGTTTCTAAGCTTGAGATGAATATTTCAGATGCGTATAGCTAGATTGTTAGGAGTGGCGGGGACTGATGTGGCTCTGTCCGAGATACAAGCGTTGATGACACCTTACAAGGTACGTATTTAAATAATTAGGTATGCTAAATTGTGTTTACCATTATCACATCTTCAAACATTTGTAGGGTTCCGTAGCCAAATGGCAAAAATCGGAACCGTTATAGATTCGTCATGTCCGTCTGTCTGTCCGTTTATGTCACAGCCACTTTTTTCCGACACTATAAGAGCTATACTGTTCAAACTTACTAAGTACTAAGTAGACGTATTCTATGAACCGCATTAAGATTTTTACACAAAATAGAAAAAAAACAATAAATTTTGGGGGTTCCCCATACTTAGAACTGAAACTCAAAAAATCTTTTTTCATCAAACCCATATGTGTGGGGTATCGGATAGGTCTTCAAAAATGATATGGAGGTTTCTAATATAATTTTTTTCTAAACTGAATAGTTTGCGCGAGAGACACTTCCAAAGTGGTAAAATGTGTCCGTCCCCCCCCACCTGTAACTTCTAAAATAACAGAATGAAAAATCTAAAAAAAATATATGATATACATTACCATGCAAACTTCCACCGAAAATTGGTTTGAACTAGATCTAGTAAGTAGTTTTTTTTTAATACGTCATAAATGGGTGAGCCCTTCACGTACCTACATAATTAATATGATTCACAAAACGTTACATCTGGTCAATAGCGATTTGAATGCATTTTTTGCAATTGATTGATTCAATTCATACCCTGACGTCAGTTGTTTACGATTCATAGTTAAATTTGTCTATTTTTGATATCTCAGATCGGAGTAAACGGGTATGCCTTCATAGTGACGAATAACGGGTACATCTTGATTCATCCTGATTTGAGGCCTGTGGTAAGTAATAAGTAAATATAAAAGTATTTTTATATAACAGAAATAAGTTTACGTTACCTACGGGTAACAATTCATATGTGCACCGGACGCTATAAGCATTAATTTTTAATAAGATTTGCTAGATTCACACAGTTACTTAAAATTGAGCAATCTTAGGTGCTATCATTTAGTATATGTATAATGAAAAGACATAAAATATATGTTTTATTCGTCTGACTAAAATTCTTTGTTTTCAGTACCAACAAATATTAAAGCCAAGTTACAACAGCGTGGATATGATTGAGGTTGAACTTTTCGATGATGACCGAAGCCCACGAAACTTCAGCAAAGAACTAACCGCGGTAAATGCTTTTACATGGTAGTATATCATACTCAGAGATATAGATCGTGCCATTCACGATGACGCGTGCTTTGACTTGTCGTATGCTATTAAAGGTTCAATTTGACAAATCTGCGCGTCACCGTGGATGACACGAACTATACTACCAACCACTAAGAACAACAAGATACTTATAAAAAAGTTTTCGTGCAAAACTAAAATGGGTTATATTGGATGAAACCTGATAGGATCTGGTATTACAGGGAGAACATAATTATGTCCTGTCCATATTGTATTCGTGTATGTTCATATCATTTTTATACTGTTTTCTGCTTCAGCTTCGCCAAGAAATTATTGACCAAAGAACTGGAAACAAGATCATGAATGTAAAGTACCATATGGACGATATGGTAAGGAAACAGTGCAAATTAACAATTAAATGTCTCATCAAAACTACATGCCACTAAAACCTTATTTTTGCTTCAGAAAAGAGCATCCCGAGCTAAAAAGCATTACTTTTGGACTGGCATCAGCGAGTCCCCGTTTACCCTCGTGGTGGCTATTCCGGAGAACTATGGGCGTCATAGGATCACGCCACCTCCTAACGACGACATCCACCGCCTCTCGCTCACCTTCAAGAACATATCGGCTCAGCAATTCCTTCTGGACAAGTGGAGCGTCCATCCTGACTGGTAAGATAAGGGCCATTCTACCAACATTTGACCACTCAGAACAGATGCTAAATATAGGTGGCCGATAACATTGGAAAGTTACCTCGAATCGGCTATCAAAGATGAAGAATTTTTTAATTTGGATCATAGTCCAATTAACAGCATTGTTACACTAGTCAAGACACAAGCTGTATGTTTTTCAAATACTTCAAGCTGATTACGATAATTATAGTTATAATTTTAGCATTTTGTCATCGAAAACAAAATATTACATAGTGGTGTTTTGCCTATACATCAATAATCTCGTTTCAGGTTGTACTGTCGTCACTACGAACGTTCGTTTTCATCTCCCGAGGAGGAGCTATCTTACTTTTTGGAACGAGTAGCGCGGCCGGGCTGGCGCTGGCCCGCCAAGCCCCGGCCTCCTGAACATCACAAGAACAAGGGACACGAGCGACACAACGGTACCTTCACAACTAAAAGTTTATTCAAAATCTACTATAATATAAAGTCAACATTTAACTAAGGCCGAGATACCAGAAAGATATACTGATACAAAACGATTATTGACATTCAAGTAGTATGTAGTAACACGTTTAAATTAGGTATAATATGTCAGAACAACTACAAATCGGCATGTTTTAATAGTAGAAAGTATGGATGACCTAAATTATATTCTCATAGAACAGACGCATTCATTTTACAGGAACCTCAGACGGGCGCGAGCGCACGAAGGCTTCTAACAGCACGCCTCGAAATGAGTATTATTGTAAGTGATGATATGATAATTTTATGATGTACGTGATAATAATTCAGTAGAACAGGACGACATAAACTTAAAACGCATATAGCTCTTATGTAACCCGAGAGTTTCATAAGAGTTATACATATGCGTTGTAAGTTTATGTCGTCCTATTCTGTTGTTTCTGTTAAGCAAGCATTTCATGACCGTTATAAGTCTTTATAGATCTTTTGTATCATTTTGTATTGCTAAGTGTGTGTCCTATTTAAAATGTTAAGTACAAGTAAAATTTATGCAACGGGTGATTTTTAAGGCGACCACGGATTAATGCAGGCCCTAGTATATGACGCGATCAACACGGCGTGGTTCAACAAAAGCATTACGGAATCTGCGTCCAACGAAACTGCGTAAGTATATATATCTACATTAATTAATCTTACAATTTGCTATGTATATTCAGAAACTGAAATAGTGCACTACACTGATTCATATGCATAAAGTCTAATATACGGTTACCTACACTAGTTTGATTAGATAAAATAATATAGCCTACTTATAAATGTCACTCCTTATGTTCCCCGATTAAGTGTTCACTTGCTAAAAATGTAACTCACACTGCACATCCATTTTATGTTGGTTTTCGCCTGGATAGCCCATTGACAAAAGTGATTGGATTGTTGCCGAGGTAAAGTACATACAATGAAATGTTAATGTTGTCTTTCTATGGTTTTAGTCTTAAAAAATATGGTGATATTAAAGAAATTATTTACAAATTTTAATGACCTTTGAACCTAAAATTATTTTGAAGGCCAAAGCTAATATGATTACATACCGTTAAATACTACGAAAATTATTAATTAAGGTAGAATTTTCTTTGTAACAATACGTTAACCTTTGGAACGCTAACTTAAATATACCTTCTAGCTGCACAAGTACCTAATTCTTATATAAGGTACCTTGTATACCTAAGGAACGAACGGTTGGAGAAATTTACGTTATTGACTTATTATTTAGTTAATGCTGGCGTTCAAAAGGCTAGATTAAACATAGCAAACCAAGGATTGTAAGTATTATTTATAGTATAAAAATAGATTAAGTTCCAGCAGCTTGGATGGAGTAGGTAAGTATAAGTAATAGTTAATTATTTGTTTAAAAAGGGAACAAAGTTGTTGTTTACTCCTGGTGCTAATATAAGAAACCCGAGCTAGCGAAAGACTCAGAGAAAGCTAAATTGTATCACAAACAGTGGGTGGGTTGCAAAGTGGAACCTTAAGCGTATACGAGGGTTTAAAGGACCGAGCGGTGAACAATCTTGAACAACAGACTGAGTGAAAGAAGGTTTTCACCACACCAACGCGAAGAAAATACTAGTTTAAATCATTACGAAACGAATCAAAATTAATGATATTAAATATTGTCATTCGACATCATCACTAAAAGTCTATCCTGCCAGAGGGCCTACCGCGAACCACGTTCGACGTGTTGCCTCCCTGTCACACTTCCGTACAAATTTACAAGTGCGACAAAGAGGCAACACGTCGAACGTGGTTGAGGGCCTACCCCTCAGATAATAACGTCAGGAATCAACTGAAAATTTGCAGCTAATTACTTTGCACTGTATAGGATAAAATGCAACTTTGCCCACTGTTTTTGAAGAAAAAAGAGCCTTTACGAGCTGGTGTGGTGATAGATATAATATACTATATCTAATTTCTTTCCAATTAACAACATAGACAAAACATAATGTTTTTCAGAATTAGTTCCATTGGGAATTTGAAAACCTCTATAGCTACTCGTATATCTAATATATCATAGCGAGAATTCACAATTTCGAAATTCAAAGGTGTATGTGAAGTCCCCAATCCGCATCGGGCTAGCGTGGGGACTATAGCCCGAGCCCTCTCGCACATGAGAGGAGGCCTGTGCCCAGCAGTGGGACGTATATAGGCTGAATTATAATTATAATATTAACGTTGTTAATCTCAACTTAAACATAATATACTATATCTAAGTTCTTTCCAATTAACAACATAGACAAAACATAATGTTTTTCAGATTAATTCCATTGGGAATTTGAAAACCTCTATACCTACTCGTATATCTAATATACCATAGCGAGAATTCACAATAAATAAATCGTTTTTAGTATTAACGTTGTGAATCTCAACTTAAACAAAATAACTGTCCTACGACAAACAGTCAACCACAACAACCCCCTAATTCGTATCTCATTGTTTGCATGCAGGCTCAAGTTCATCGAACGATTCGGATACATCGTGGCGTTCATGGCTACACACAGCGGACTCACCAGGTGGCAGACGCATCCTCCCCGAGAACACGAAAACAGCAGCGATAGCAGGTGGGTAGTCGCATCCATTGATGTACGTAATAGGGGTAGATGAGGTACCAGGCGCTCGATCGTGAGCCACAAAATATAGGTTCCGGGACCTATATTGAATTAGTCGTACGGGTGACGCTGAAGTGTCAACATTGTCATCAAATTCGATAAAATATTGCCAAAGAATGCCGTGTTGCGCCTTTTTCCAGTGCTTCAATAGCTCCAAGCACAAAAACAAAGCTCACGGTATCACTTTTCATTCGTAAGTACTGTTATAACATTTGAAAACATATTTTTTTCTAAATAAAATTAAAAATTTCCTTGTTATTGAGTGAGCGCGACAGCTAAATAATGCTTTACCCATGTGAGAAACACGTTTATCCGAGTGTCAAGTAGGCATGCCCGCTTCATGCATTGTAGAGTCAGCAATTTTTTTTATAAATAATGCAACTTTTTAAATCATGTGCTCCTATTCCTTGAAACTATAGAATGTAACCGGTTTTTATTTTAATATACGAATAACCGGTTGTTAACCAAAAATCCAGTTTTTCTGATAGTATTGTTAAAACAATATCTTGCATTAACTTGAAATCCAAATATCGGGAATAGTCCATCAAAAATTACTAAATAGTACTTGTACAACAATAGGAAAACTGTGGACAACATTTTTAACGAGAGCTCGAATTTACAATTTTAATATGCGAGTTATAGTGTAGTTTTAAGATGTATTTATGTATGTTGAAAACTGTGTAAAAAATATTTAGAACAGATATTAGATCAATCAAATTTAACCTTTTATCATAAACAAAAGAAATAAATAATAATCATCTCTATTTGTCAAGTAAAATGTATGATGACTGGTCTGGCCTAGTGGGCAGTGACCCTGCCTATAAAGCCGATGGCCCCGTCCCGGGTTCAAAGTTCTAATGATGGAATCCATGAAGAATTGAGGGAACACTTAAAATCTTATAGGTACACATATAGTGATTTTTGTAGTTTTTGTCTACAAATTAAGCATTTTCATCCAAAAACTGGCAATTAGTGTAGTGGAACTGCTGATGATAAACAGAACGAAACTCCCTAACTACGTATTTACCGTTTGAGTATTTGTTTTAATTTGTCCTCTTTGTAGAGCAACTAAGGTGATGAAAATGAAAACGATGAAAATGAAAGCGATGAAAATCAGAACGAATACTTTAAATTGAACATTCTAATGTAAGGGCACGCTGCCGTCTCAAATTGAGAAAAGTGGGACATTGCTAATTTCGCCTTCGATAGGGAATGATTTAAAAAAATATAACTTCAAAATCAGTATTAACGTTAAAAAAATGAAAACTATAATGTTTAGAGAAAAAACTTTCACTTATTTCTATTTTAAAACGAGCTGCAGCTGTGGAAATGCCTAGCGATTGAATTGTGAAAATTAAAAATGATGCTCGGTTTCGTTTTTGATACAATTTTTTTTTTCTCCATACATTATAATTTTCCTTTTTATACCGCCCTCTCCGCATATTTTTTTTAATTGTACAGATAAACTATCGGTTTTACATATAAAATACATACAGTTTTACATATTTTCTTTAATGTGTTAGCGAAAAAAAAATTGTTTTCCATAAAATAAATAAAGTGCCTATTTATTTTAATTTCGTATATATTTTATAAATATTTGTTTCCTGACGCTACCTAATAAAGACCGCCGTTGAAGGCGCTTATTCCCATGGCTTACAACTTGTCCAATATAAGTGAATCCGTATACGTATCGTAACTATGAATAAACAAGGTTCACACTTTTATATTGGTTATCTTGAGTCGTGCGCTCGGTGAACGATTGGAATATATAAATACCAGGAGTAACTACGAATTACCAGTGTTTACATTATCTCTTGTCAAGCGTACTTGTCTTTTCCGAAAAACCATCAGAAGTGAAACCTCGAGATCCCTATCAACTGAGATCATATCGTTATACTGGTTTTCTCGAGGCGACACGTTAGTTGAACATAGTGAATAGTCGACCAGGGTTTCAGAAGTAAAAAACGAGGGTCAATTTCATGCTTTAAAAATATGATAGTCAATCATTTGATATTAATCTCAGTGTAACTCGCTCGCTCAGATATTTGCTTGAAGTGAGAGACGGTCTAAGATTAGGTAATATCTAATCATTGATATTTTTTAAAAATCGAAATGACTTAATATCACTTTAAGACGACAATGCAAGAAGTATGTACGTCTTGCCTACACATTTGTATAATGTTATTAGTTTTTCTCTGTTGCACCTCGAGGAATACGCAAAATATAGGGGTCTCGCTTGCGCAGCACTGTTAACTATAAATATTTGGTTATCCCTGTTGCTCGTTGTGCACATGTACATTATAATGGTGTGTAGTATTTAAAATGAGTGGGTGCTGAACCAGATTTTAGTTTTGTCAACTATTAACGTCACATATCTACCCCTTTTACTTACATCAATGGTCGCATCAAATAAAATATTCTTCACATAAATTTAAATACCAATTTGTCAGTTGAAAATGCGCAAACTACAAAATTTCCATTCCGTCTACATTTACTTTTAAGAACCGAAGCAGTTCGTTGAAATATTTAAACTATAACTATCTTCGAATAATTATATTTATTAACTATCTTTGGATAGATAATTAATGAGACGCCTACGTAGGTCACTAGATAAGTTTTGCAATAGACAAATCTGAAAGAATGAGGTGGCCTATCACATATTTTTTAAACTATATTTCCATATGTTTGGACGGAAAACATTTACTATATTTTAAAATTTACTTATTAAAAAATTGGTTTAAAATTTGAAAACGTTGGCGTGTGCTAAGGGCGATTTACGCATATTTTATACAACATTTTCATATCATACAAAGTTAAGATTTTTTAATAAGTAAATTTAAATAGAAAGTAAATGTTTTTCAGCCAATCATTCTCTATGGAAATATAGTTTTAAAAAGTATATGTGATAAGCCACCTGTTTGTTTCATATTTGTCTATTGCAAAACTTATCTAATGACCTATGTACTCGTATTACAATTTGAGTTATGAAGGGGTCACCACAGCTCCTATTGCTTCGGTAATAGCACGCGGCTGCTGTATCGTCAGTTCCTTTTTTACAAGATTTTATTTAACTTGCAATGTTTGTTTGTAATTTTTGTTCGGGTCAAATCTTGCAAGCTAAATTAGACCCACTACCCATTATTCAATTTATCTGAAACTTCACATACATATGTATATTGTGTCACATACATATGTATATTGTGTCACATACATATGTAACTGATCTGATGATGGTGACAGAAGGTGGCCATGGGAATTCTGTGATGAAACAACATAACCTAATTGTGTTTGGGTTTGTTATAATGGTCTCGAGGAATATTAGTTGCTTCTTGAAAAAAAAGTACAGTCGGCGATAAGAGCTTGTATAAAAAAACCTTATCTCGACTTCGGCTTGACACACTACCGCATGTGTAGGTAAAGGTTAACTATCACCAAACCTATGAAATACTAGACCAATTTCGATAACACCATGTTAGGTTTGGAACCAGCGCTAATCTTCCATTGAGTCAATCAAGTGAACATGAAACATATCAAGGAACAATATATTAACAATAGGTACGTTTTACCTTATCTACACTAAACTTACCCTGCTTTCAACCTCAACCTTTCGTCTTAAAACGATGTCCGATACTGTTAATTTGAATCATATTTAATGGAGTTATCATTTCGCTATTAATATTACAGATTCGAGTTCGGAAAGCAATGGCCACGAGCGATCGACGAGGTCTGGTACCGGCGGGCGGTCGAGCAGCACTATGTCGACCCTCTCAGCTACGTATACAGTGTAGAGATGAACACAGAGAAGGTCCCTTTGAACGTGAGCGCGGCGGTGGTCACTGCGGCCCACGCGGTGTTCCACGGGGATGGCCACAGGAAGGCGCCCGCTGCAGTCGTCGGATACCAGTTCCAGCATGACCGCCTCGCTGAATGGTTCTTCAACATCACAGCTACGGTGAGACGAACATACAATTATACACACAATGATAAATAATTCACTTCTATGGGCGTAGTAACTAAAACCAGCCAACGTGAATTATATTCCTACTGCGTGCTGTGTGTGTCTCCTGCGATCAAATTTTGTTTAAATAATTTATAGTTATTCTTGCTTAGATATGGCCCAACAATGAAATAAATAACATATCAAGTTATTATATGAAGAATGACAAAGTGTTCAAAGGCTTATTGCGTAATTTCAGTGCGATAACAACAAAGGATGCTGCGCATCAAATGCATGGGATTGCTTTTTAGTTGACAGCAATGGATGGATAATAGTCAGCGAAGACGGCAACCATACAGGACTGTTTTTCGGCAAGGTATATCTTCAGATATTAAATGAATTGTTATTATGTCGAAAGTGTAAGCTATACCTAAGACTGGTTCGATCTGCCAAATCCTTCAAGATCAATTATATATGACATAAAGCTGGAAATAAAGCAAACGAGTCAGTCTTTGAAGGTTGAACTCTTAAGGAATGGAGTTTTAGATGCTTACTTTTAAAAATCACAAAACTAGCTCAAACGTTGAAGCACCTTAGTACGAATGCAACACAAAAGTTAAAGGGTCTAGCAGGCTAAGCGAACAAGAAGTGCCCCCAACGACGGATTTTGTCGATATTTCTGGTAGTGTACTGTTAGGTCCTAAGGACCCTCCATGCTTAACATCAGACCTCGATTCTCTTTTGTTTGCGAGTTATTCAGGATAACGTAAAATAATTAGGGTATCATTGAAAGTGTCATATTTTATAAACGATTCAAGTTACGTGAACCAAACAAAATTATATTTGATAACAATAAAAAAAAACTACAAAATGCATATTTTTTACCAGCATCCTGTCCTTAAACTTCATTGCAAAAAATAAAAATATTTTTTTCCTTCCAATTTTTTTTTTTACTTTTCGCGGAGGTACACCTCAAAAAAAAAATATGCATGAGTAGCCACTAATTCCCACTACATACACATATAAAAATATTTGCACAAATGTTCGTGCTTCATGTCAAAAAAAAAACGATTCTCCAATAAGTAGTCACTGGCATTATATGTACAGATAGAAGTACATCAACGATGACGTGTCAGCTTTGATAACATCTGACACATAATATTATCTGCATTTGTTTTTTGCATTTTGTAGTGGAAAATGGAAAACATTAAATGCAAGTCTTGTAAAAAAACATTAAAAAATATCCGTGGGAAACAAAAATGCATAGAAACAGAGCAAGAGGCTGATTTATATAGCAAATGCACTAATATGTTAATTTGCATAAATGATTTATTGTGTGGTAAGTGTCGGCTTTTAGTGTATAAACATAAAGCAGTAGCATCAACTTCTGCGAGTACATGCACAACAATTGGCGATGCTGTCTCTTCGTCTGCAACCTACTGCTTTATGTTTATGATGCTGGTAAAAAATATGCATTTTGTAGTTTTTTTTATTGTTATCAAATATAATTTTGTTTGGTTCACGTAACTTGAATCGTTTATAAAATATGACACTTTCAATGATACCCTAATTATTTTACGTTATCCTGAATAACTCGTAAACAAAAGAGAATCGAGGTCTGATGTTAAGCATGGAGGGTCCTTAGGACCTAACAGTACACTACCAGAAATATCGACAAAATCCGTCGTTGGGGCACTTCTTGTTCGCTTAGCCTGCTAGACCCTTTTCACAGCCTCACAAGCCTCTCAGCCAAGCGGGCTACATTTTTTCCCCTATTCATACAATTTCTACCTCACTCACGCAATCTAAGTCGAAAAGACACTCAGGATGTTTCGATCCATTTTCGAGGATCCTCTCGAGGAAGGACCGATTCGCCTTCACTGGTCTAGGGCGCGCCGTGTACTTACCTACTGCGGGCCAAAGCACGACTCGCAAGTATCATTTTAATATGTTCGAGTCTCGCGAGAGTTTTATAGCAATATCTACCTTCCTTACAGATTCGACCCGATATCATGACAAGACTCGTTGAAGATGAAGTGTACAAGACCATACACATAGTGGACTATCAAGCGGTTTGCTTCAGAGAAAAGAAGACAACCAACCCTGCAGCCACGCTCCTTACGGTAAGATAACAACTTCGGCTTTCACGCGACTTTCCACGCTAACCTATCGAAAGTATCGGACAAAATATCCCGTTATTGGAAATAAGATGACCGTGCTACCAAGTATATGAACTTTAATGGTTATCTACAGTATGATCTTACACACACAATACGTTATTCAGGATTGGTTCGTCGAGTTGATGCAGAATAAAGTAACCCGTAACTACTCACAGCATATGTAACAAAAATATGTTTTATTAAGTTTTGTGGCTATAACAAAAAGGTGGCATTGTTGCAGCCGTTGGAGAATGTGCGTCTGATCCTGGCGTGGTTCCTTGCGACAAGTGTTTGGCTATACAATACCATTACAGTAGGTTTGGCTCAGGGCTCTGTCTACACATTCGACGACGGTAAGTCTATTTCTAACCCTTCACTGTTATCTGTGTCGTAACCATCAACACCGTAATAATAAATAATATGCTACCCTTACGAATATAAGCCATGGAGTATCGTGCTCAATGTTGTGAATGACAGAATATGCGATGTAATGTTGCCCTTCTACGTTGTCGGCATGTACTGTGCAATTCTGCATGACGACGAGCCACAATGTGGTATACTCTTACATAAATGCTAAGGCGACCTATAAATCCATCGTGCTTGTCAATATTGCCCATAATGCATGAGGTGTCTGGTTATAAATATATTTATAAATAATCGGTTTTAAGTATAGAAAAAAAGAACCGACAAACTGAAGAATATAATAGATTATGTTATGATATAACACTTCAATTTTTCTATATACACACAGCACAAGAGTATGCATGGGGATTCTCGCCAGCTCAAGACGCGAAAGACTTAGCAGTTCTATCCATTATGTAGTGTCAAAATTATAGAATGGAGTCAACAATTGGTTTCTAGTTGAGTTGTACAAAAGTAGTAATGACTCCATCTTGTTTTCAGAGAATGTTACACCCACCGGTGAGTGATAGACCGAGCACAGTAGAAGGTGTCGTCGTGGATAGAGTGCTATTCTAATCATATTACCCCCGGAATGTGCATGAACCTCGTAGTTAACTTCTCAATATTTGAGAATATCCTCCGTCGTCATTAATTCGAGTTGTCCAACGTCAACAATTGATTTCGGAAGTAAAATTTCGTATTTATATTTTCTGAGTTACCTATTCGACATTTTATAAAAGGGGTTGGATAGTAGGTTTCACGTTCAGTTCATACCACTCGATCCTTACAGACTCATACACCACCCGTCATTTGAAACACTTAGGATAAGAGTAAGGATAACATCTGCATGCTGATCAAAATATGCTTGTGAATCAGCTTTTGTGATCATAATTATGTAAAAAATCTGGTAGGTGCGGTAACTTGTCGTTATGTATGTGTGATTTTCAGTCTTGAATTATTTTATAATTATTACGCTTTATCTTTACATTCATATACAGCTTTGTCCTATTCAAGTTATCTGTTGTTTTACAATATTTTGATATCATACTCGTATCGCCTATAAATAAATATATAATATTTTCTATACCTGAATTACCTATTTATCTGCCTAATTTTGATTTATCTTTTAAATATTCGCCAGCATGTCTTTCTCGACTTATAATTTAATTGTCTATTTCTAAACATATCTATGTATTAGGTCGCTGTCTGGATTGCATGGGATTCTTGGAAATAATATGATCATTTGACTCTGAGTTGTTTGTGTTTATACAGTGGCGTACCAGAATTACGAGAACGACGAAGAGACTGACGACCCGTTCCTGACGAAGCCGCCGACGGCGCGGGTCGAGCGTGACTTCGAGAAGCTGGTACTGATCAACAGGACACGGCCGACGCCTTGCGACAGAGAGATGTACCTCTACCAACTCGACTACTCTAACTTAAACGAGAAACTTAACAAGCCCCTGAAAGAGTGTGATCGACCGTTCTACGCGCAGTTAGTGAACTTTACAAACATGCTGCTTGTAGTGGTGGATGCTAACTGTCCAAAAGAAGAAGGTTCAGTGTTCTCTGTGGAGCCGACCGAAGTGCTGTACAATGAAACGCTGCCGTGTTTGAAGCACATACATCCGCTGTACAGGAAGCAACCAGTTTCCTGCATCCGCAGTCATCCAGAGGTAAGTGGACCAATTGCAATTCATTTGTAAGACCGTTATCATACCATAAAAGACAAACTGTAGTTATTCAATACTTATACGACCAATGTGCCCCGCGCATACGTCTGTAGACAACAAAAAAATTATACAATATCTTTATCTTATCTTTAACATGAAAATGTTTCAAATATACCAATAGATAATCCCACGTCGACGGAGGCGCGGGCAAAGTAGGTCTTTTTATAAGGGTAATCTCACTTTCAATTTGTACTAAATATAAAGCGCAACTTAAAAGTACGGTTATCTAGTTCTTGTTAAAAAAAAACTATATTTACGAACTGTATTTGCCTGCTTTTTCATATTGACAGTCAGTCCTGTGACGACCACCGGCTGTATACGTAATTTAATAAATGAAAACGATAATAGACACGATGTCTGAGAAACCTCAGTTACTGCGTTGATATTACATCAGTTACTTCATTGATGTTTTTCTTTTTCAGGAGAGCAACATTGATATGTGCGGGCGCGCGAGCATTCCTGGCAGAAATTTGTTATGGATTCCTCTGGCAGCAGTCTCAATTTATACATATGTGTAAAATCTATCCTTGACTGGAATTGCCCTAAATTTTAATGTCCATTGTATTTTATATACTTTAAAAAGGTGGTGAATCGCATTACTTCAGCACGTCTATCTCGTCATGCACATAACGATGTGTCGAGTCGCGCTTGATGTATGAAATAGCGCGATATGCGACAAGATATGCTAGACGTAATGGGATAGCTTTAAATTTGTCGTGTTGGTTAATGTCATTACAGGTTTTATTTGAAATGTTTGGCATTAAGGGCATTTTTTCTTTTAGCAACTTATACGAATTTATTGGAGAGTATTTACAAGTTTTTACAATAAATTTATTAAAAATAACAATTAACATGTCATAACAAATTTTTCAACATTTTAGACATAGAGTGGTCTTCATTACGGAACATGCAGATGTGGAATATTATTTGGTAAATTAAAATTTCGTTGTTAGTAATTCAAGATAGATAAACATTATTTTTAGAACTAGAAGTAGCCACTGTTACATGTCATTCCCACATATCAGATATACTTAGTCATAATGTGTTTATTCTTAGTGTTAATTCAATGTCTTATAAAGAAACTAGCTACTTTCATGCTCCCAATGTGCCACATGGACATGGCTAGTAAAAGTTTATATTTAATTGTCACCAGAGTTGAAAGATTGTATTTAATTTTAGTATTAAACATTATTTTCAGTGGCAAAACTGAATGTGAATAAAAGAATAGGGTTGGCGGGTGGGAAATAAAGAAATGAATGTAAATATAAGATAGTTAGCTTTTCAACAAATTGAAACAAACCCGTTGTATTCATTCTAGCTATGTTAAATATTCATAATATTATATATGCAAACATTTTATGTTGTATGTTAAGTTTATTCTAGTCTTCAGTAATTCAATTTATAAATATTATAGTAAGTACATAAGTTTACATAATTCTGAGAGATTGGTCGGCGTTTCCGTCCTGATAAATTTGTAATATTGCTTGACACTAAGATTGAATTTTCTTGCAAAGATTGTTGTCAGTTCGGTTTTCGGTATACTGATGTTCCAAAAACCAGCTTGGATAGTGAATTTGATTTAGTAAATATTTTATACCTAGTAAAAATTTTCGTGTGAATGATTATTTCACATTCTATTATCAAACACATAGGTTGCATTACATTTGAAACTGCACATATCACTTGTTTCTCATGCAACTAATATAATATACTAATACAATAAATACCTATGACTATGGTGTGAAATAATTATTAACACTTTAGAGATATTTTAAACAAAAAATATTATTTTATTCAATTTATTAAATACTTTACAGTCATATTTCTATTTGTAAGAATATATTTTAGTATTTAGTAAAATACATATTTTGAATCTCTGTCATAAAATAGAAATGTGATTATTTATTTCCTTGAAATAAAATGTGATTGTTCATTTGGTAAAGAATAAATATTTGTTGTTTTGGTTTAACAGTATTTTTAATTAACTACTTTTATCTCGATACAGCAGCCCAGCAATGGGACTTATATAGGCTGAATTATTATTTATTATCTCGATACAGACTACAATTAATTAAATAAAATGACTTACAGTCTAACTAGTAGAGGCTTCCTCCTGCCCATATTTCCTATTGAATTCCTCAATTTCACTCATAACAGTTTGATAGCGTGCCTCTCTCAGAAGAGATTCCTGGAGCTCTTCCAGTAGGTCGCCTCCCTCCATGAAGGCCTTGAGATTGTGCACCGTACTGCCGCCTGGCCGGTGCTCAGTCACTCTATCCTGAGGATAGTTGTATGTTCTGATTTTTTCATTTCTATTGCTTGACCCAACCTGTAATAGAAAGAATAAGCATATATCCGTCTATTACATAAATATTACACAACACCTGGGACACACGGTACTGAGGTGATCACAAAGTGTCTTGATTTACCAATTCAAGTATATATTCTTGGCACCAACAAGGTCCTATCCCTGTCATGAAATAATTGTGTGCAGAGAATTAAATTTTGGTCAGTTGTAAATTCCTTAATAAATCTTAAAAAAGCATGCAACAACTTCAACATTATAATTAATTTTTAAGAAATATAAAGGAATGTTATATAAAGAACCAAGTTACTAATAATATAATCAAATTGATTATTTTATTTCTTCAATCAATAATAATCAATCAACCAACCTGGGATTTCCTCTCTGCATTGATTTTGGATGTCAGTTCTTCTTGTTGCTTCTGTAGCAAGAGAGTCCTCAGTTTCTGCATGGCAATTTCTTTATTTTTTATCTGTGACCGTCCCTCCTGGCAGTCTACAACAGTGCCAGTCGGCAGGTGTGTGATACGAACAGCACTGTCCGTTGTATTCACATGTTGTCCCCCTGCACCACTTGCTCGCTTAGTTTCAATTGAAATATCCCTATCAGGTATATCTAGTTCAACCTCACTAGGCTGCGGCAAAACTGCTACCGACACTGTGCTAGTGTGTATGCGGCCTCCCTTTTCTGTAGCAGGTATTCTTTGAACTCTGTGCACCCCGGCTTCTAGCTTCATGAGCTCTGGCACACCAATTCCTTTAATCAGCATGGAACCCTTTCTAATACCCCCAATGTCAGACTTTTCAATAGAAGCTATATTTACTTCCCAATCCTTAAAATTTGCATACGATTCATATAATTCGAAAAGCTCTCGGGCAAACAGCATGGCCTCTTGACCACCTGCGCCGGCTGTGACTTCTAGCAAAATGCCACCCTCTGTTAAATATGGTTGAAATAGAACTGACTGGAGGTCACTGTCTACTTCCTTGAGACGTCCGAGATAAATCTGAGCCTCCTCCTTAACCATTTTCTTCATTTCATCATCCTGGTTCTCTTTTTTATTGAGTTCTTTGAGGTTTTCGATACTGTCAAACAAAGCTATCCTTTCCTCAAGTACTTGAACAATAGGCTTTATTTCACGCAGTCGTTTGACTTCTGCATCGTTGCGACGTGATTTAATTAAAAGTTCTTCGTGTTCTAACAATAAATGTCTAAGATACTTTTGCACGGCTGGTTCAGATAACTTCAATGAATTTTCGGAAGAATAACATTGTCGGAGTAAAAGAGAATGCCTGCCTATTTTAAACAACGATCTTATTGTTGACATTTTTGTAAGCAACATCACTGTTTGTAGTAAACTAATAAGAACTAATCAATATCATCAAATTTAGAATTGTTTTCGAGGCAAAACTTTAAGGTTATAATTTGACCGAAGATTAAATTGTCACTGTCAAGTGTCAATGTTACTTAACTTTTTTACAGTTCATAAGATTCAAGTTTGTTTTCTTTGTTTTTTTACGTTCGTTTTATTTCGATATACATAGTATATGTTGATTATATTTTAATTGGGAATTATGATAGTGATGCTTAAAATATTTCAAGTGAACTGAATACTGATAAATTTACCATACATTTTGTATATTATATATTTATGTACTATTTGGCGTATGCTGCCATCTACTGATGAATAGCATAGCAATTACAAAGTTGTTCTACAAAGATTCCTCAACAGATGGCGTTAAAAAAAATATAATTTCAGTAAATTATAACAGATGGCAGTACAGTATAATATAGTGATGTAAAATTTTGGCATCACTGGCACTGGGACCGTGCGAAGTGCATGGTGGGGGTAAGTAAAGCGATCCCAGCGCATAAGGTGGTAAAAATTTGAACTAACTGCGGATAGCGTCTTTAACATTTCGTACAATTATATGGCTCGAAATGAAACTTTGATTTACGATTACTCATGAAATATTCATTTAAATTGTATGGTGTAAGGGACCATTGTAATCTGTATGAAATGCTTAATATAACTAACGTATTTATTTTGATAATTGTTAATAATGTATCCATGTAAATAGCTTTGCAAATGCCACATATTGCGTGATCTTTTTCTAGAAGTTAAGAATTGATATTGTAAGTTATCCTGAAAAGATAGACATTTAACATCGTGGACTTTTTTGTAGACCTATGAATGAGAAACAACCCCACCATACATTGTGTTGTTATAGGTCAAACGGATTAGGCAGCGTTTTCGATTAAAGGTCCTAGCCAGCGTGATTTTTTCCGACAACATCGTTATATTTCAAACAATTTACACAAAACCTTAACAAGTTATATACTTTAACCTTCCTCCAGAATCACTCTATTGATAGATGAAAGTCATATGAAAATCCGTTCAGTAGTTTTTAGTTTTGGAGTAGTTTTATAAGATGTAGTGAATTGACGTTTTCCCCTAGACTTGCGGACACTTGGTTGCGTGACAGTCGTGCACGCTCCCAGTTGAATTTATAACAAAATCTAGTAAAATAATTAGCAAATGAGCAATTTGTAATTTGCAATGTAAGTACCAATGTAATGTATGTATTAAGTACAAGCTTTTTATTAACTTGCAATGTACCCATGTATGTACGGGTCAAATTTTGCAAGTTTTTGATCCACTTCCCGGTTTTCGATGAAGCTGAAAATTTGCATACATATGTAAGTCGGGTGACACTGCAATATCTGATGTTGGAGACAGGAGGTAGCCATAGGAACTCTGTGATAAAACAACGCTACCTAATTGTGTTTGGGATTTTTAGAATTGTCTTGATGAGTATTTAGTTGCCTGTGGAAAGAAAAGTACAGTCGGCAATAAAAAGTTGTACTTACCAAAAATGTAATTTTTCCCAAAATCTTGATCTTCTTTAAATTACAGAAAAAGTCAAGATTACTCTTTTTAAAGCCTTCTGTGTATCTTTCTACTCATGTAGCCTGTGGGTCAATTATACGCAAAGAGCGTACAGCGATCTTCGCGTTCAATACAATAACGCGTTCCGGGTGCTGATGGGGCTGCCGCGACACTGTAGCGCGTCTGGCATGTTTGCCGAAGCCAGGACAGATGGCTTTGCGGCCGTCATGAGGAAAAGGTGTGGCTCGCTCATGTCCCGTCTGCGCGGCAGTCCCAATCGCATCTTGAGCATTTTTGCTAACCGCTGGGACAACCCTATGTTAGCCCGGTGGACGTCCATGCATGTTGTCAAACACTGCTGACCCTATGTTGTGCTTATTATGTTTATTTATTTATTTTATTTTATTTTACTTTTTAGTTAGTTAAGAACAGCCATTAATAATTAGTTTTTAAGATTAACTAACAAGATTGTATGGGCTCTGTCTGAAATAAATGTTTTTATTTATTATTATTATATTATTAATTACATATAGTGCTCCTCTGCTGTCCTTTTTGGAAGCGTCGAAATTTATTGTCGCCTACAGATGATTTGATCAAAATTATAGCAATTGAGTGAGCCGTCCTAGTCTCGTCCCTCCCTATTCGGTTTAGAGGTTTAGGAATTCGCAAAATTTCTAGTGTGGCTTCCCCAGCCTTTTTGGCATCCACTCATAGCATGTCTCGTCTTATAGGAACTATCTTAAGGGATTTGCCCACAAACTGTGAGAATGCGGGCTTTGAGGATGCTAGAAATGCTTTTGATATAGCTTTCCTGGGCAAAAAAAATCCAGCCCGCGTAGCCAACGTGCCAATCGTTAAAGCTCCGTAGCGTATTGTAGTCATCTCTGTCTATCACTTTTTCATATTAGTGCGACAGTGTCAGTTGCGTTTCGTTCGCTACGGAGCGTTAACGATTAGCACGTTGGCTACGCGGGCAGATAACCCAAAATAACAAAAGAGTCGGGATAATATTTACTGTGATTTAACATACAATACTCTTCTAAACAATGTCAACAAGTCCAGATCGCGCGAAGCTTTTGACGCTCGGAGCCCGGGAAGCTGGTTACTGGCTACATGTCCATAAATCGCCTAATACTGGTACTCTCTTGGATCCGACCTCCCTTAGACTAACGACGAAACGTTAATGCAATTAAAAATTATTGGCCATTAACCATTATAAATTGAACCATAAACTGTAACCGTCCGTTACAGTTACGGTTCAATTTATAATGGTTAATTGCAATTAACGTTCGGCCATCACTGCTTGGAGTATCGGTGTGTTCGCCAAACATATACATACTATTGTGGCACGGACGTAAACCGACAGGGACACCGGCTTATCTCAACAAAATGCAGGCCTTGACGTGCGTTCCGTCAGTCTCTTGCCACCATCAATGTGCCTCCTCTTCTTGAACAGACTGACATTATCGGAGATGATGGCAAGAAGCCTGATGGGGTGTCCTTAGTTACTTGGAGCTTGGGACGGATGTTAGAGTAAGATGCTACCTGCATAGACGCTGGCACCGTCCACCTCCATCGGACTAATGTAAATGCGGGCAGAGCGGCGGAAATCACCGACATTTTGAAACGTAACAAATATAAGAGTGAAAAAATACATGTTAAATACTAACAAAATAGATCACCCATATGTGTTTCCTGTAAAAGGGTACTCATACGCCGCCGCCAAAAAGGGTGGTTGTTTGATACACCAGACAGACCGCCGCCCCACCAGTGGCATCAACAAAACGTTTTCTCTGTGATACAGCTTTACAGTGTCAAAGTCAAAGTCGTCAACTATACCTACTGGTAGGAACCTTAAATCCAAAGAGGATTGTCGTTGAGATTCAAGATGGCGAAGACGTCTCGAGAATATTTTTTTGTGTTTTGCTCATAAATATTGTTTAAAGTGTAATATTGGTAACTTATTATGCAGTCAACTATCGTGGAAGTGTGCAGTAAAACGTAGTGATTATATGCTCTTTGGTGTGCAGCTAATGAAAAACTAATCTTGAAACGTGTTTAACTAGATATGTTTTAATCAACACCCGGCAATCCAGTGCTTTTAGTAAAGTCCAGCTATGTCTTTACTAAAAGCAACTACCGAACTACTACTACTGCACAACGACACTTAACATTGGCAAAATCATCATAGATTTGATGGAGGCCATATTTTAAAGAAGAAGAAGAAATCCAATGAGAAAATAATTATTAACTGACTAGCAAAAATTTAGAGTCTATTAGTATAAAACAATAATAGAACTGGTAAAAAAAGTTAAGCTCTTACCTACGTAATACGAGTATATAACTTATTATATATTACGTAGGTAAGTAATAAAAATAACAGAACTGCCTATCTACTTTTAGTGGACAAGCCAGTAGACATAGGTACTTACTACTTACCTACAAAATATATCGGAGCGTGACAGATCACAACAGGCTAACTGGATGTTAATTGATTGGGGAGGACAGTACCTAAGTGTAAAACTAGGTATAATTTTCTTTAAAACAATATAATATGATGAATTTAAAAAGTACAAAATTTGATCAAGAGATGTCAGCGTATTCTTCTGCGGCATGATCGGACAATGGTAGTAAGTACCTATACCAGCGGCAAGGGGACGAAATTAATCCTTTCGGGCATTCTTCTGTTCGGCTCAGCATTGCTAAGAGCAATTATAAGGGTTGGCATGGCACAACTGGACGTCCCTCTGCGTGCACAACCACAGATAAGATAATGACTTGAATTTTGACAGCCCTAAATAGCCGAAAGGGATAGTGCCATGAATTAGAAAAAGACAGCATGATTCGTCCCTGAATCGCTGTTAAACTTCGATTTTGTAGGAAGTTTTCTGTACGGTAGTACTATAGGGAGCGTACATGAAATGTAGGAGGCAGCACAGGAGCCGTCAGATTTTTGGCGCGAGGCGTAAATGTGATGTTTCTTGTTCCGATGTAGCCCACAAGATGGCAGAACCTACTGTGCACAAGAAAACACGTGACGTGTAAATGTGCATGTTTATGGTTCCGATTCAGGCCACAAGATGGCAGACCCTCCAACGCGCACGGTCCTTATTACTCATCCTGTGCCAGCGGTAAGTGTCAATTTTACCAACCTACATTAATAAGATTGTTGACAACCTAGGTACACATTCCTCATTGCTACGAACCGTCAAAGGTGTACCTGGCGCTACAATGCGAAATAATAATACGTATATAACAGTTATTTAAAGGAATCCACAAACGACCGTTATCCGCACGCGAGCCGACATTAGCATCATTCAAAGAGCTTCTGCTTTGTTTCGCACCGAGGGCGGAAAGTGGCTGAAATTCCGCACATTTCGCGATTACCGTGTCGACCGCAACTTGCCTATTGATAGAATTATTAGGCTGACAAAGAGAGCTTCCTCTGGCGACCGCAAGACGCGCGTGTATGGAGTTATTAGCGCTAATGGCGATGGAGTGATGGACAAACGGACGGGCATTGTGTCGCTGCCGACCGCATAGCTTCCTCTTCTACTAGTTTTTGACGGAAGTAATAGGACTATAGCGATTGAAGCAGTTATTTTTCATTAACTATATTATAATCCGTATAGCATCTTCCGACTCATATAAGGGGGCGTGGGTACTAAGTTGGGGTACCTTACCTACTGTACCAACATCCTGTAAGGATAGGTACTGTAAACACCTACCTACTTACCTAATTGCAAAATAGTTCAGCAGGGTGTACCGCGAGCCACTTCGTTCGTTGGTTCGCTTATTTGCCTCTTTATCATTTCTATATGCAAGAGTGATAGAGAGGCAAATAACTAAATTTCGATTTTCGCGGTAGGCCCTCGGGTGTCCGAAGAGTCCGGGTGGCAAAGAGTCTCTGTAGGTGTAGGTGAGTAAGTCTGAGAGATCAATTCGAACGTAGGTACACTGCCATCAGAATTACATTAAACAAATATATATAATTCTGATGTCAGTGGAAATTCGAATTGTCATGTGAGATTTACACAGTAAGTACACCCACAGCAAGTGTCAACGATCCAATGGCAATTAATAATTATGTCCTTCTTATAAATCTAAGTTTTTCATAAGATAGTAGGTACTAAGTTTCCAACTAGATGTAGATGTAGTGTAGGGACGCCCGGCCGGAAGCAGGCGGGCTGTCGATCGCGTGCTGCGTTCATTCAGCCCAATTCCCTGAAGTTGGAGCTGCAGGTTACTGTCCCGGCGGCATTCCCATACCAATCTCCTCAAATCTTCTTGTTTTCCTGCAGAACAGAAGGACATCTTTAAGTTCGACGTCCTTTAGTTCGTTTTCTACTAGTGAGTCTCTACCGAATGTATTATATCGCAGTGCCGCATACATGATACATTCTGCTAGTAGATGGAAGCTACCCAACTAGCAAAAACACGCTTACAACAGTCTCAAGACTACATATTTTTCGCTCTTATATTGATTTTAT
This sequence comes from Cydia pomonella, assembly GCF_033807575.1. Classification (NCBI taxonomy): domain Eukaryota; kingdom Metazoa; phylum Arthropoda; class Insecta; order Lepidoptera; family Tortricidae; genus Cydia; species Cydia pomonella. Next base: position 18,600,325 of record NC_084708.1, on the reverse strand, counting down.
ATCATCGTATAAGCCCGGATTTGGGCACAAATTATAAGCGTATTTATTTTAATATCGTTCTAATATCAGTCTAATTTAATGCTGTTTGCGTTTACAGTAATCTTCCCAAAACTAATTTAAGCTACCTCAGGCTAATATCGCTTTTACATAAGTATCTTGTAAGCCTAAATAAACTTATTTTGATTTTTTGGAAGATCACACAGAGTTGAAACATTCTATTTATAAAGTATAAGTGTACGAATAAAATTAACTGCAGCGTGACAAAAAAAAAGTGTAAATATTTATCAAACTGTTTATGAATTATGTTTAAATATAATAACGTGCTCGTTATCATTGTGTGTGTTCATGTTTTACGGTAAGTATTCACATGGGAAAATATTATTTACTGTAAAGTAAACCCTGTTTTACGCTTCAAACTTCATGCGCCTGATCAAATATAGGTATTTGTATCCTCTTATAATTATTTTATTAATTTATTTATTTGTATTGATAGGGAGCCATTGCTGTAGGTGTATTTTTCAAGCGCACTATTAGAGTATTTTAAGATTATTTACACTAACTTTGGCATTCTGAATACAAATGATATGGCCATGTTGAATTAATTAGGGTTTCTTGCTTTACTTAGTAAAACCCTTAATATATTTGTTTATCCTTACTTGATTACTAGACACATACTAATAAACTAAATGTCTTTTTATTTAAGTGACAAGATTGGTGATGGGAAATGGTTAAATTTATGGATTCCCAAAATCGATTTAAGATCAAATCATCTTATATTGAACTTGTCTTGTGTGATTTAGTATCCTGATCCTATATCACTCCAATATCTTACTAAAGTGCCGCTGTTGATCTTATTATAGCTTTAAATAAGATAAAAAAAAGTACGTACTTACAGTGTCCTTATGCTATGCTGATATTAGCCTTACATTCTTACAATAGCATTTAGAAAGTCTAATATAAAATCAAATGAACTTAGAGAATGGGGATATAAGACCAGGTACTCTCAAGATCAATGAGACTTCGTAAATGTTATTGTAGGAGCAAGAGGCTTATAATAGTATTATGCTATGCTGATATTAGTCTTGCATTCTTACAATGGCATTTAGAAAGTCTAATATAAAATCAAATGAACTTAGAGAATGGGGATATAAGACCAGGTACTCTCAAGATCAATGAGACTTTGTAAATGTTATTGTAGGAGCAAGAGGCTTATAATAGTATTATGAAATGCTCTTATAAACATATATAAGACGAGGTAATAAGACTGACCTTACTAAAGTCTGTTCTAGCTTGTCTAAGACTCATATAAGAGCGATTGTTATTCCAAAACAATAATAAGAGCGCTATAAGCTCACCACTCTTATAAAGTGCGCAATCTGAGACTTTTTTGCTTGTTGGGTAGTTTCCTCCTTACCACAGTGTGGACAGGAGGCGTCTCTATTTATTTTCATTACCTTGAGATGTCTGTTGAGAGTATTGTGACCAGTGATGATACCTGTCAATATTCTCAGACTGCTCTTACCTAGTTTCAGAAGATACCTGGTTCTTTTGTGATCAATGCCCTTGACCATCATCTTAGACTGTCTGCAGCTGGTCTCTTCTTCCCATTCTCTCTGTGCTTCCAGTTCTTTTACCTTTTCTATGACTCCCTTCGTGACATCCGCTGACATAGGCAGAGCCGGTTCCGGACCCATGTACTCCGTCTCCGCCCCTATCCTCGCCAGCTCGTCTGCTCTCTCGTTTCCTGTTACTCCCTGGTGCCCCGGCACCCATGCTACCGTAACCCTTCTTTGTTCGCCTATCGAGTTTAGCTCCTCTCTACATTCTCTCACGAGAGCGGAGGTGACTGATATTTTCTTCAGTGCCTTCAGTGCTGCCTGGCTGTCGGTGTATATTACAACAGCACCCTCTTGCTTCACACTCTCTTTGATTATACGTGCACAGTGCGCTATTGCACATACCTCAGCTTGGAATACGCTAGCATATCTACCCAGTGATATTGATACTGTTTCTCCCAGTTTAGGGATCACAATGCCCGCTCCTGCTAGTTTCGTTGAGCTTCTTCTCGAGCCATCCGTGAAGCAGATTGTCGTTGGGTGTCTGACTTCCACTTTCCAGTTGTCTCTCTCTCCTATATGTACCCTGTACTTCTTGTCGAATATCTCCTGCCTTTTTATAAGGTCGTTGTTGGCCATCAACATCTCAAATCTTGATAGTGCCTCTCTTTGTATCAGCGCGTGTCTCTTGTCTACGCAGCTTCCTCTCCATTCTTTACATGCTTTCATTCTGTACCACTGTTCTGTGGCTCTTTTCTCTACCTCAATCCAGAGTGGCTTCAAACCTAGCATTACCTCCATTGCGTGTGTCGGGGTCGTTCTCATGGCCCCCGTCATCATTAGGCACGCTAATCTCTGTACTTTGGTTAGGTCTCTTTGGTATTCTTTGATATGGGCCCTGTGCCACCATACCACGGCCCCATATAGCACCCTGGGTAGTATGACCGCCTTGTAGATCCAGTAGATCATTCCCGGCTTCAACCCCCAATTCTTCCCCACTGCCCTTTTACATTGATACAGTGTTCTTATGGCTTTTGCCGACTGCTCCTTGATGTGAGTTCTGTATCTGAGCGTTCTATCCAGAGTAACGCCCAGATATTTTATCTCATCCACCATTTCTAGTTCTATATCTTGTATCTTTATAGGTGTTATCTCTTTTATCTTTCTGTTCGTGAACAGCACAAGCTTTGTTTTCGACGGATTGAGATCCAGTCCTCTATCTCTGCACCATCCCAGTACCTGTCTGAGACTTCTTATCATTATCTCTCTTAGGACATTCAGAACCGTCCCTCTCACTAGTAACACTCCATCATCAGAGTAAGCTTGCATATACATGCCCCCTCTATTGACCTTCTTCACCATCGAATCTAGCAGTAGGCACCACATCAGGGGGGACAGACATCCTCCTTGTGGGAACCCTCTTTTTGGACTAATCGTCTTTGCTACTCCGCCCAACTCCGCCGTTATGGCTCTTCCTTTGAGCATTCTTTTTATCCATAGTGCTATTGTCGGTCGGATACCTTCTCTTTTCAGGCTTTCCTCTACGGCCTCGAAGGTTGCCTTATCAAAGGCTCCCTCAACGTCGAAGAAGCAGCCTAATGCGTATTGTTTCATATCTAATGCTCTTTCCACCCTCACCGTTAGATTGTGTAGGGCTGTCTCCGTTGACTTTCCTGCCATGTATGCATGCTGATTCACATGTAGCGGATCTCCGCTGCATTCCACTTTGTCTCTTATATGCTTGTCTATCACTTTCTCTAAAGCCTTTAGTACAAAAGACGACAGACTTATGCTTCTGAATGACTTTGCTTCTTGGTACGATTTCTTACCCGGTTTTGGTAGGAAGACCGCCCTCACCTCTCTCCATACCCTTGGAATGTAGCTTAGTGCTATACTTGCCCTGTATAACTCCACTAGGTCCTCTTTTATGTATCTATAGCCTTTCTGCAACAGTGCGGGCAGGACTCCGTCAGGGCCCGCGGCCTTGAAGGGCGCGAAGGAGCTAATCGCCCATTCTACCTTCTCCCCCTCCACCACCTCCAGTGCCGCCCCCCAGTCGGACTCCCCCCACCCTTCCTGTCTCTCTATTTCTGTCACCTCCTCACAGTCCGGAAAGTGTGATTTCAGCATGACACTTAGTATCTCTTCCGGATCCGTGACTAAGTCTCCGTTCACTCTCAGACTCCCCAGTTGACACGCTCGGTCTCCCGCAAGCAGTTTTACCACTCGCGCCCCCTCTGAGTAACTGTTGATGTCTCCTGTGAACCTTCTCCATCCCTCTAGGCTAGCTTTCTCTCTCAGTCTGGTGTATTTGTTCCTGACCTCTCTATACGCGTCCCAGCTCTGAGAGTCATCCCTTTTCGTTGCTACTCTCATTGCCCTACGTACCTTCTTTCTTACCTTCTGCAGTTCTTTGTTCCACCATGGCTGTCCTTTTCCTGTTTGTATCAGTTTTTCCGGGCATGCCTTGTGGTATGCTCCTATTATAATCTCTTTCAGTCTGAGTGCCCCATTTTCTAGGTCATTCGCATTCTCATACCTGACTCCCGAGACAGCCGATTTCCCTAGCTCCTCTTCGTACTTCGTCCAGTCTGTTTTTCGTGGATTTCTTACCTTCATCTTTTCTACGCGACATTCAATGCTGTAGAGTATTCTGCGGTGGTCAGACATGCTGTCCTCCTCATCCACCCTCCAATTCATTACCTTGTCGCATATCCCTTTCGTTGCTATAGTAATGTCAAGCACCTCTCTCCTTGCCCTCGTTATAAACGTTGGTGTGTTACCTATGTTCATAATTTCTAGGTCATTGCTAATAATAAATTCTATTAGTGATTCTCCCCTTTCATTGGTGTCGGTGCTACCCCACACCTCGTGATGTGCGTTAGCATCGCAGCCAACAAGTAGGGGAATTCCCTTACCTCTGTACCTGAGTACCGCTTCTTCTAGTTCTAGCGTCGGTGCTGCTCCGTCTCCCGGCAAGTAGCAGGACGCCAGTGCCACCTTGTAACTCCTTCCTTTGTCACTCATGAAGTGGGCCTCCACAACAACAAGGTCTCTGTAACATAAGGTCATGACACAACCCATGTTTCTTATATTATTGCTCACGTATATGCATGCTCTAGGAGGTAGCTCACCGTTCCTTTCGTAGTAGAGAGCTCCCCCCAGATGTCCCAGGCCTGCCACCTGATTCTTCCATGCATAGGGTTCTTGCAGCAGAGCTATATCAACTTTGGCCCTCCTAACATATTGTCCTAACTCGGACATTGCATCTTTGCAATGCTGGAGGTTTACTTGGCATATATTCGTGTGTGTGTTGGTGTGTGTGTGTTTGTGTAGTGTTCTTTGTGTGTCAACCCTCCTGTTCATCTATGTGTAGTGTCATTGTCCCCGAGCTGCTACTCGGAGGGTTCATCGCCGGCGACATCCATACTCTCCTCTCCTCCTGTATGGACATCGACGAGTTTCGCCCCCTCCTGCATCAGCTCGGGTGCTCCTTCTGTCTCCTCTTGTTTAGATTCTGAGGGTTGTGGATTTGGATTTGCCCTCAGAATCCGGACTCGGACGCTAGTGGCCGAGAAGTCCAACACTTTGGTCTTCTCCTCGCCCCAGCTCTCCTCGACACCTTCTGGAACCATATAGGTCAGTCGGGTTCCTAGTTCCAGTGCCTCTCTACCTACTGCCTTCCATTGCAGAATTTTGAGTTCCGGTCGATCCGGATTCTGAGCGTAAAGGAACTCCTTTACGTACTCAGTGTCGGTATCGCCCGGAACCCAAACCTGCACCCTAGTCTGCTCCAGCTTCCGCACGATGATTTTGTGGCCGCCCAGCTCTCCGAAGTCCTGACTTAGCAGCCATTCCCTCGACTCCGTCGTTTTTTGGTGTCACAAGGAAGAATCCTTCCGACACCAACCCCGACGTAGCGAATCTTGGCGCTACCAAGCCTGGCTCCCCCCTGACTACCTTCAAGACGACCACTTCAATCATCTGCGTAAGCTTCTTTCTGATGAGTTTCGCCAGAGCCTCATCCACCGAAACGCCATCCTCCCGGCATACAGCCACAGCGAGACCTCGATTCGCCTTAGCGACGTTTCGTGGTCCCTCTGCGGCCGCCTTGCCTTGATTATGGCGCTTCGCCGGAGGACGCTCCGAGCGACCCTCATCAGTACTCTGTCTCTTCATCTTTAGACCGCGATTGCTCGGGCCGGGTTTGGCCTCCCCCTTGGTAAATGCCACGGGAATGCCACTCCCTTCCCCAGCAATCGCAGCCCTCCTCCTAAGCAGTTTCGCTTTCTTCTTTTGAGCCTTCGACTCGTACTTATGGAACTGCTCCTTCACCACCGGTGTAGCCTCCCTAACGGTATCCCCCCTCGATGGTGATTGTAGCAGCGCCTCTTCTTCATGCAGTGTCAGGCCCTCCAGTTGCAGGACATCCGGGGTACCCTTTCTGCTCCTCTCCTGACCTCCAAGCTCCGACTCACCAGAGCTCAAGGTTCCGCCTACTGCGATGGTCGGGGGTCCACCGACTGGCTTCCCTCCCTCCCTTTCTTCTGCCCTTGCGGGCTCCTTCTCCGCTTGCGCGGTGATTTTATTTTTATTCATTTTATTTGATTCGACTTTATCCATACACTATAAATTTTTATGGGAAGAAATATACTTAGAGTGGTAGCAGTGCTCCCTTGCCGTCCACCCAGCAACATTTACACCTACGCAGTGGCGCCACCCCCCTGCGCATAGTCGTACACGACAGCGATTGTGCCGAGTAGGCTCGCAAGCATGGAAGGACAGCTCCTGCGTTGCTTGTCTGCGATGGGACTGTGCACGTCGGTTTACCCCAAGGAAGTCGCTCATGATCTCCCGGGGCTAACACTTGTACACATATGCCCACCACTCCAGCTTCCAGTTTGGAATAGAGGCGCTTCACCCCAAGGGCATCTCTCCACGACACCCCGGGGTTCCCCAGCCTCCCCCCCTCCCCTTCCGCCAGACACAACACAGGCCCTGTCCCCCCTCCCCTCTTCCGCTTGCGAGCCCAATCGGCACCAACCCCCCGCTGCCCACAGCCGGCTGTGAGGGCCCTCGGCACGTCCTCCCACCTTGACCCTGGGGGTTTTGGGGCGTGTTGCCATGACGGGGTTACCCCCAAGATGACAACACGACCTGTGCACTCCTCATTTATCCGGGCTTGTGACCGGCTCCTTTTGGACCACGGATGATCCGCAAGGAGGCTGAGTTTCCAACTATGGCCAATGTTCTTATTCAATTCAGATATATTTCCTCGGAGTCAAACAAAGCGTTTAACTGCGTGGTGAGTAATTTTATTTGTGACAGGGTATCACAACCACCACCTATAAGATCCTGGCAGCCATTGAAAAATCAATATGAGTTTGATATTATTTAGAAAAATAAATTAAATATCTACTTACTAAGAATATGGTAAATGGCTGCTAGGGCTACTTTGGGTGGTCGAACAGTGCTTAAATTTTAAATGATGTTTGTTAACAGTCATTTTCTTTTTTCCAGCCATAAATCCGTTGTCAAAAATTTTGTCTGCATCATTATGTTGATAGTTCTTCAAACTGTAGAAGAGTATTTTGTAGATAATACGTTTCGTTTTGGTTAAATGATTATATGTATTTATTAATTTTAATTACATTTTGTTAAATGATTTTTAAGTAAGAATTATATTCCAATTTTTTTTTTCAACCTATTTTTGAGCTATTCTCTATAACATTAATATCCTTTCAAAGCCTTGAATAACATACATTTCTAGGAAAATTCAGTTTAGTGCATTTGTATACAATATGTGTATACATCGTTAGGTTAATAGCAGGTGTTAACGCTTCAGCCTGTGCCTTGTGCCCCCTACATCGGCAACACTTCGTTTTGACCACGCGGCTATTGTACTTTAGTCAATAATTAGATACAAGTGTTCTTTGTGCGAATGTGGAGTGTTAGCCATGAAAAATAACCCTACAGCAACTATGTTATTCTGACTGCTCATTAGCATGGGTAGGTGCTTATTAGCAGTGAATTTACTACTTCCAACACTTATTTATTTATCGTATAAATAAGTGTTGGAAGTAGTAAATTCACTTCCAACACTAGTTAGAATGGATAATTTGTAGATAACTATATCGGAAGTTAGCTCCTGGCTTTACATATGTGTACCTACCTAATAGAATCAGTATTTTATCGCTACCATTCGATTACTTGGATCAATCAAAATTGTTGCAAAGCAAATTACTTTGTACTGAAAGTTAAAGAGGAATTATCTGTCAATATGTATTTTGATATACTTACTTATGAATGATAAATGTAGTACAAAACTTAGCTAAAAACTGTTCATAGAGTTGTAAATGTAGAATAGTTTATAACAACGTCGTGAAAGGAAGGACTGATGATAATGACCATTTTATAACAACAACAATGCCTTTATCAGTATTTTGTTTTATATGTCACTAATAGTTTAATATTTATAACTTACTTTGCGTGCGACTATAATCGACAAGTTTATTCATTAATATAATTTAATACATAACCGGGGGCTGAACGGCGGGTGTAATTACGTTGCATTAGGGGCGATTATCGCATGCGGCTCGCTATCAAGTTAATTCGATGCCGTTTGTGCAAACGACCGCACTCGGGCTACCGTGTCATTTGCGACTTGCGTAATTCATTGCGGGGTATCGATTTTTTCAGAGCTTCATATGATAGCTGAAGGTTTTGTGAAAGGATACCTACTTAAAAATTATTGTGGGCGTTCGAATAGAAACTGTAGAAAACATTTGTGACATTTTTTATAACGAAAGAAAAAATAAGTAAATATGGGTTTACTATTTCCGAACTATAGCACAATCGGAATAGGACAAACCTCGAAATATCTAGAACAGTCTTTAAGTTTGGTATATATACAGGTTAATTGTTTATTTAGTCACCTGCAATAATTTACGGGCTGAATATATAAGTCTTACTGAGCAACGATTTCGTTAGGGTCTCATATAGTAAAAGTTGCTCAGTATGACCTGTATATTCGCCCTGTATAAATTCTTCTCTTCTTCTTCCTCGCGTTGTCCCGGCATTTGCCACGGCTCATGGGAGCCTGGGGTCCGCTTGACAACTAATCCCAAGCACTAGTTTTTACGAAAGCGACTGCCATCAGACCTTCCAACCCAGAGGATAAACTAGGCCTTGTTGGGATTAGTCCGGTTTCCTCACGATGTTTTCCTTCACCGAAAAGCGACTGGTAAATATCAAATAATATTTCGTACATAAGTTCCGAAAAACTCATTGGTACGAGCCGGGGTTTGAACCCGCGACCTCCGGATTGCAAGTCGCACGCTCTTACCGCTAGGCCACCAGCGCTTCCCGCCCTGTATAAATTAAAGGTCGCTTTTTCTTGTCCACACCATTGACATTTGGGGACCTCGAAGAATCGTAGTCATCTAGAAAAATGATAAAAAAGGAAAAAGGATTCGGAAGGAGGAGGAGGAGGAGGCAGGATGGATAGAGGAGGAGGAAGGAGGAGGAGAGAGGAGGAGGGAGGAGGAAGAGGAGGCAGGATGGATAGAGGAGGAGGAGAGATGAGGAGGGAGGAGGAGAGAGGAGGAGGAAGGAGGAGGGAGGAGGAGGAGTTCTATAAAGGGCTACGATCTATCTGCTGTAAACGCCCGAGGTAGATTTCTGATAATCTATAATAATTATATTTTGCACTTGAACAATATTTTTGTATTGAATTATGAAATCTTCAACGTCGGTTGTTCCGTTGAATTTTCTCGATTCCATTTTACGTTTATTTTGCACAGCTATACTAATTTACAGAATGAAATATGGTGTAAGGCAACATTTAATCTTATTAAATTCTACGCAAAAAAAATTAAGTAGGTAGGTATCTTTGCGAATAAAATACATCTTGTCATAGAAAATACTTGCTGCTATTTCGAGGTTAGTCCTATTCCGATTGCGTTACTAGATACCCGCATGTATATGATGTATATGCATCACATTCTGGGTATAGGTACAACTTTTAATCTAAATCTACAGACGTGTATCAGTCCTTTGATTCTATAAGGATTGAGTCCGGCAACATAGTACAAAACCTACATCGTTTGGTCGTAGTTTTTGCCCGCAGATTTATGTCCCAAGCGAGCGCGGGTCCACATTAGTTTTGGGCCATTTCCGAGCGAAGTGCTCCGTTTGCCTTGTACGCTTTACTTTCTATTAACACCTCTTAACAAGCTTTCCCTCTTTAAGATCCCCTTCTCATCCCTTTCCAACATAAGTACGATAACTGTTGTTGAAGCAGAACGGAAAGGGCTATCGAATATTTTCCCTGTCGGGAAAGATTTTTAGTACAAGCCGTAGTGCACTTAGTAGCTCTTAAATAAATATCGCACGTTTGCGCAATATCAGCGCTAACAGTACTTCACACTTCTCCCGGCCACAATGAAATTTATAGCGGTCGTATAAAATGAAATACATGCATTGAACTTATTTATGTCGGTACTTAAATGTTACGTTGGCTTTATGTAGTTAACACCTAAAAGCACTCGCTACCTGACGCAAACAAATGTCTACTTTGCTTAATAAATCCACGTTAAATTTATATCAAAATTCATTTATGTGCATAATGAATTATTTAATGACATCAGGCTAATTTGAACGTAGACTGACATCAGAATGATATTTAAATAGCTATCCTGCATTTCGCTCATACTTGTCCGTACATGTATTGGCGCTGGCGAGAGGCACGATAACTAAAAAACATGCATGGTTAAAATATCATGCTGATGTTAGTGTACATTAGAATTGGTCTAAATATATGGCTTATACCCGATGTCAAAATTCTCAAAAAAGCAAAAGAACGAAATAGTAGATTGTTAACCAAGGGATGAAAAGCACCATATCTGTCGAGGTAGTTTGACGCCCGAGCACGGTGAGAGCGCCTTTCATCCGAGTTAAACACTCTACTTTTCATTTAGAATACAAGGAAAGTAAATTAGGTACACGTGCATTAAAAAAAAATAGGGCTAAGTATAAACTGAAAGTACTCTTCACTTAATAATTTAGGTAAAAATATCGTTATTATCGATGGAAATTGTACAACAAATCCATTAAACCAAAAATTTAATTGCTTATCGTAAAAAAAAGAGAAGAAAGAACGTACTTAGAAAGTACTTGCTCTAGAGTAGAAACGTATTATTTTCTGCGCACTTTTTAGAACCACAACGACCCACCTTGAGAGCATGAGAAAAGAAAATAAATAAAATAGTGCAAAATAAAGTTGCGTGCAAAGTGCATAGCAAACGCGTCTAGGTAATGGGTCATTAGCAGAAGGCAAACATGTAGATTGTTTCTCACCGAGCGGACGGCTCGGCGCTGACAACGAGGATTAAAACTGTAGCTAATCGTAGCAAACAAGTTACAACTTTCGACATACACGCAAATACGTTTATAGAAAATAATGAACAAAATGTCCAGAGGACGATGTGGGTAATTAAATATCTCATTTGTAAATTTCCCATACACAAAAATTGCTAATACTTATCTAAGACGAAGGTTCTTACGAGTACACCCTGTCAATCATGAAAGCTAAATCAAAACATGCCTTGTTCCTCAGTACTTATAATAAAACCTGTAAGTCCTGACAACCGTAGTATAGTAAGTTTTATCACTTGCTCTTTCTCTTTACAGTAATAAAGGCACATTGAATCATAACAATTATTTATAAAACTATCTAATCAAAGAATAACACTAAGTATATTCATGAATTAGAATTTACTACCAACAATATTTTTTTCGAAATTTCAAAGGATTGCGCAGATAGGTTACTACCTATTATGTAAAGGCTGATAATAAACCTAAATCAATTACTTAACCCACAATTACGACAGAAAACACACGATTAATCAAATGTTAACTCGCAGCGTGTCCAATTAATTAACCGAAGATTAAACCCCAGTTAATGTACGTTCTATTCATAGACAATGGCACATACATTTTGATGTACAACAATACCTTCCATGTTACCGAATTTGTCTCCCAGCGGGTCGCGGTTCCATTTATTTATGGCTTACCAAAACATTTACCCTATTACTGTTATGTTATGGCTGTATTAAACTGCAATAAAATTTATGATGCTTGCAGAAATTTGGTTGAATAACTTTGAAGCTTGATTCATAAGGTTTAGAGTGTATTTTTGGGTAAGTAAATTTGTAAGTAGGGTAGAATGACAAACGCGACAGGGCCGACCCCCTCGATTATGGTTTCGCAGGCGAGAAGTCACCGTGACTTCGACTCAGCATATTGCGCGTCGCGATTGTAGGGACCTCATAGTCACTAAAGGGGTTCCCTGAATGGCTACGCGGCAAATTGATTGTGCCGCCAAACCACGTAAATGGAATTAAATTGTTGAAAAGATTTTACAAAGCAATTTCATGTCGGTATAATTAGCTTTAGCTCCGCTTTGAATAGGAGCCGTTACAATTATTAAAGAACGGACGCGGAAAAAATCATATAAAGTATGAAATGAAGTACATTATAATTCAATGCAAAACGACTGTGTGACCCATTTAAGTTTATTTTGTTTGTTACTTAGCTACTTATGGCAAACAAAACGTACCGATAAATACAAACTATCACATTTTTAAACTTAATAACTCTATTATTATATAACATCTCAAAATTATTTTATTTAATATAGCATTTTATATAAACAAAAATATTAATCTAAATTTATTTTTGTTGATAAATAATAAATCTTTTAAAAAAACTGAGTACAAACGTAGCAGACATATTGAGATACCTCTACTCTCCACTAGATGTCGCTGCTTGTGCAATCGTCCAACAGATTTTGTTATATTTGAGATGTGGTTTGTGAACTACTGTGTTGGATGATTTGGTTTTATAATTTAGCAGAAAAAAGCATGAGCCTCCGATTAATTCACAGAGTCTATTAATGATGTTTACAATCGCACTAGTAAAAAGTATCCGAATACAAAATATGATTTCATCGCATTAGAGTCAATTTTCGTATTTAGTTGTATTTGGGAAATTCCGATAACTCTGATTTGTAAACACTAATTTTATACTATTTGCGCAAATAAATATAATTATGTATTTGATGGTAAAAACAACAAAACAAAAAAATAATTATAAATGGACCGTCTAAAACATTCTTATCCTATCCGAATCCTCCGAAAACAAAAACCCAAAAGTACAACTAATCAAACAAATTTTCATTATCTCATCCATCATGTCAAGCGTTAATCTCAAGAAGCTCATTAAGGTTGTACCCAGTTAGGGGCAATCAGGACTAGCTGCACCTATAGCTTACCGCGTACTTTCCTCAAAAGAACCAATATAAGGGGGACCCCATGCTTAAAAAGCTCTACAGAGATTACGCTTATTCTGAGAGCCTACCGCGAACCATGTTCGACGTGTTGCCTCCCTATCACACTTACGTACGAATTTACACGAGCGACAGAGAGGCAACATGTCGAACGTGGTTCACGGTAGGCCCTCTGGTCCGCTGGAAGTTTTCATTCAGCGGTACGAAGACTACTTATTAAACAATCAACTCTTCTTCTTCTTCCTCGCGTTGTCCCGGCATTTTGCCACGGCTCATGGGAGCCTGGGGTCCGCTTGACAACTAATCCCAAGATTTGGCGTAGGCACTAATTTTTACGAAAGCGACTGCCATCTGCACTTCCAACCCAGAGGGTAGACTAGGCCTTGTTGGGATTAGTCCGGTTTCCTCACGATGTTTTCCTTCACCGAAAAGCGTCTGGTAAATATCAAATGATATTTCCTACATAAGTTCCGAGTCTCATTGGTACGAGCCTGGGTTTGAACCCGCGACCTCCGGATTGCAAGTCGCACGCTCTTACCGCTAGGCCACCAGCGCTTCACGTCACTACTTGTCCATATAAACGTAGTCCCCAATTTCCTCTCCGGATATTAACATTATAGAACGTATTTTTACACAATCTGATAAAGCATTAAACATAGCTATCAAACGAAGGGGTCGTTTGAATTCTCTATTTTTAAATGTGTATTAAACCTAAAAGGTAGCTTTATTTTATTTTTACTATTTTCCATATAGTCAAATATCCCGGAAGGAAAATGGGGGCTACGTTTTTATGGAGAATCAGTCGTCCACTATCGTCTTATAGGCCCATAAACGTAAGGGGTTAAAACATCAGAGGGCCTACTGCGAAGCGCGAACCACGTTCGATGTGTTGCCTCCCTATCACACCTAAGTACGAATTTACAAGTGCGACAGAGAGGCAACACGTCGAACGTGGTTCACGGTAGGCATTCAGAATTATTGCTAATTCAAGTTCATATCTCAATGCAGAGTAGAGTAGATAATCAATTTTAAAAGCATAACATAAAAAAGCCCGCGTAGCCAACGTGCCAATCGTTAACGCTCCATAGCGAATGAAACGCAACACGCAACTATCACTGTTGCACTAATATGGAAGAGTGACAAAGAGAGATGACAACGACACGCTACGGAGCGTTAACGATTGGCATGTTGGCTACTCGGGCTGCCCGCGTTGTTTAGCAATTGTCAGTTTCACTGATCTTGTAAAAGATAATGATAACGATAGCAAGGAACTTTTTAATACCAAGTTAAAATACTGGCTATTATTTTTTGTGTCCTGACAATGTAATGCTCCGTCCTTTTCTCTCCAAGAGCGCGGTCCTCTTCCCGCTGCGCCGGCGCGTCTGCTCGCGCTGATCGTTCGAACAAATCCGAAACTAATTATGTATACAGGCAGGCAGCTTGCAATCAAAAGGACTATAGGGTCGGATCGTATATAGTCGGTAAAAAAGTAGCTAAAACCCCAGAGAGTCTACCGCGAAAAACAAAAATCAAAATTTTCTTTATCCCTCTTCGATATTCATGTGATAGAGAGGCAGATAACAAAATTTCGACTTTCTTTCTCGCGGTAGGCTGTTGTATGTAGCCTATGTAGTAAGATAAGTGAGGCATATAAGGCCCACCTTAATTTAAAATATAATGTTTTTAAAAATAATCAGGATATTATGTGAAACTCACTCAATACGGGTTACTCATTTATTTAAGTTTCTTCATAGGTATATCAAAACAGTCCTATTAAAATTCGGCACTGTTGGAAAATAGACGTTTTATAAAAGTTCTATTTTTGGCCTTATTGAACACTAGCAGGTTATTAAGGTCCGCAAATAAAAATACTATTTGATAGTAATAACAGATTTTAATTGTTTTTAAGTTTATTGTTAACCAAATAACAATATTTGGTATCTTCGAGACAGGGGGATATTTTTAATTACTGATAATATATCGCTTTAGGCCTTACTATCCTAAATATATAAGAAATTGTCTAGTTTACTCGAAAATAGTAGGGTAAAACTAAAATTTAAACTTTTCTCTGTAATTAAGTATATATCGCACATACATTCATACAATGTAATCCTCCACTTATCCACTCCACAGCTCACACTGTCAAATAACACTCATAGTCTTGTTAGGAACCTGTATGCGGTCATTAAGTTTATACAGAACTACCCAGTACAGGCTGTACATCAATAACTCTCGTAATTTGTGGAGTGAGTTCCAAGATGAGTGCGCTCGGACTGCGCTAGTCGGCCACTTCGGCCTGTGATTTATTTATTTCACTTAAACGGAGTCGTAAATATGCCTCAACTGGCCGCGTTTGCAAACTATTGCAGATGTAGCAATTTTTTTTCGGTATGTAGTCTATGTACTGAAAAAACAATCGTATGCGACTTATACCTACTAAGTGTGGTGTTCTGACCCAATATAACAGTATCTAAGTAAGCACAAAGTTGTACACTATAATGACAATATTTATTAGATAAGGTCATATGGGTTAAGACAAACATAGATCATTTTGCTCAGGTTTTCTTTTGCCCCAATGTTTCTCTTACCCCATCGAACCCCACATTTCTTTACTTCTCGACGCTTGTCAGCATGTACCTCCGTTTTTTATTTTTGCGCAATGATGTTTAATTCGGTGAAACATCTCACCCTGAACTATCTGTAGGTAGGGATATATAATATCATTCTTGTTGATCGAAAAGGATCTAAATATTCTTAAGTTATTTTAGTCATAAGGATCTAAAAAGCGATATATGTAGGTACATATATCAAAAGGCGATTTATGTATTGGAAATCAAAAAAGGAAAGTTACCTACCTAGGTAGGTAATCTCTACACATTACACAACTTTCCTTTTTTGATTTCCAATACATAAATCGCCTTTCTTTATTGCAATTTAAATCTCATTATTCAAAAAAAAAAATGCGAGTCAACGTGCATATTGATAATTTAACGCGGCGAGGTGTGATTTTTCACGTTTTCTCCCGAGACGTTAACGTGACCCGAAGCGGGCTCTATTTATGATCGGTGCACCGAAATGGCCGACAAATGGCCGGCAAATGAGAGGCTTCGTCCGCCGGTGTCGGCCGCTGCTCCTTTCAACTGCCCGCTTTTTGAACAAGTACTAACAACCTCTCTTTAAACCAAGCAATCCATTACTCGCGACATTCGCAGGCAATGTAAGTCTCCTGTATCCAAAGCAGCATTGAAATACGTATTACAAAAGTTAATCTGTGACGTGCGGTGGTAGAGGCGGCCTGGGGCACATTTGATTATACGTTGAGAGAGGGCTAATCGCCCTCGACGGGCGAACACCTCGAGATCAAACACGAGGCGCGCCGCCAGATATTTTTGTTTCTATTAAACAACACCCGACGTAATAATGTTTAACAATCGTGCAGCGATAATTCGAATAGGGAAATCTTTGGAGTTATTGACACTAAAACACAAATCTCACATTTGACATTCAAAATCAGGATACGTGCATATCATATACAGAGTGGATTGTTGTGCTATTAAAAATAATAATGTAAAATTAACTTAAGCTCTACCACTTAACCTACACGGTCACTGAGTTCGTTACGTAGCGATTTTTCTAATTGGGCATACCTCTAAGTGAAAAGTATGTAGGTAAATGAATCTAATATGAAATCATTACGAGTATTACGAGATAACTATTCAATTATTCCAATATTTTTAATTATTAATGTCTTGTGGAAAAGGAAAGGAACTGTGAAAAATATAACGGAATGAATAGGTACTGGGTTGTAAAAAATATACTAAATTCACACTGTTTGACTAGGCTAGCCATTGCTTCTTATCTGAGGACAAAAAGGGCTTTTTATTGAAGTTCTTTGTGCAGGCACATGTATACTTCTTGCTTTGGGATTAGCTTAGTTTGGGATACTTACACACAAAAACAGTAATCACACCGTAGCCAAATATAACTAACTTGTGATAAAGAGGACCTAAAGGTATTTAAATTATGCACTAACATTTTTTATAAGTTATTGACTAGAAAAACAATATTATGGATTAAAATTTTAATATTTTAATGCAGTTATCTTTTGTTTTTTTTACAAGTGTATCTTTTTTATCTGCTTTTAAAGTTTTTGATTAGATATCTATTTTGCTAATTTATGTCAAACATAATTTTTGGTTAACAGAAAAGCATAACTGCTAATGTAGAAAGTACAACGGTTGCAAAAGTGCATACTTACCTTATGAATGAAATTCATTCATTAATGTGAGTATCCATTTTTTTGCTGGGCTGGGGTGCAGGTACCTCTTACTTTTATCATACACACACATTTTGTACTGAAAAATATAATCACAAAAGTTTCCTCGTCAACTCCATAGCTCCCGCAGCTCCGTTGTTTAGATAAGTGGTCCATCTCAGATCCTCGTATTGTTATTAAATATTTGTGTTGTGTGCGATTAGCGCACTCACCGGCCAATTCACCGGCCCCGCTCGACAACTACTACCTTAATGTTATTTAATATGCCAGTACTTAAATACGAGTTCTGACTCAAAAGCCGCTACGAATGAAATTAAACATCCGCACGCCGCTATGAAGACTTTAAACTGTATTACGTTATATCATCTTATTATTTGGTGTTTTTCTATAGTGTAGGTTTTAGTAGGTGCCCCTTCCATATATTTTTTTACAACCCAGTATTCATTCCGTTATATTTTTCAGTTCCTTTCCTTTTGACGTAGCAATTGCGTTAACCAGTATAGCTGCGGATTGTGAAGCAGCCACTTACTTTGCCTAAATTGGTATCGATTGCAGTATTGCATACGTATTCATCGTGTTTTTTTAAATTCCGTTAATTTCAAGGGTGCATTCCTGAGCTTATATTAAGTAACTTTCTCAAAGACACCGGTATTCTAATTAACTCCATTTCGGAGATAATCAATAATTTATTTTTATCTTATAAGGCCTTACGAGCGTATGCACTTGCCTTAGGGCCTGTTTACATATTGATTAGTGTTTAGCACGAGTGTGTACATTTGCTACTAAACGTAAATACTATCTCGGAGGATTGTTGTTCGAAATGACATTGATATGTCACAGTTCTCAATTGTTTGGTTTAATTAAATGTAATGCCCGTGTTACAACAACGCTGTATGCAACATTTAATTACTCTTTATAATGATGAAAAAAATAAAAATATTACAAAAAAAAATATTTTTATAATTAACTATGCCATTTACTTTCCTTAAACGTACTTACCCATACCCCGGAGTTAACGGAATTGAATAAAAATACGGTGTATAACATATATATACGTATAAAATAAAATAAATATATATATATATAAATATTAAATATAAATGTAACAATAAATATTTTGGTCTAGTTAACTAGCCTCGATTTAAGCCATTTGGTGGCTTCATGGTACATGTGTTTGTGTAATAATGAATACAAATATAAAGTCAAATTATTTATAACAGGAGCTAAGTCATGTTCAAGTTTTTGAGTTCATGCTTGAATAGAACAAATATCTATTATGACGGAGTTTATTATTTTTTTATCTCGTATATATGCCGGGTATTATAGCGTAGTGTTTAAGAGGTTTAAGAGTTCCCAAGCCGTCAGAAAAATCTACAGACTACCAATACAACATAAGTAACCAACGTTTCAATCCTTAATGAAGGCTAATCCTTATAATCATAAAACACTCCCGCGCTAATGGCGCACAGCAAAAACAAAACAGTTTATTCACATATTAAGTGGTGCTGTTTCATTGCGCGTGATTTAGCCGATCCATATATCTCTGCGGACCATTGTGTTACATAAATAAAGCGCTAAACACCGCTCATTGTCTATTAGGAATTACTTTTCTCCGGGCTTACAATGGTCGGCTTCTCAAAGGGAGATGGTTATCGTACGAGTTACATTAATACGCAACGGGCACGCCCCGATCTCGAAATACTAGATCCGTTTGTGTTATGATACTCGCCGGTAAACGTTGATCTTTATTTTATTTTCATGGTACATTAATTTGTTCGACGCTTGGGCCGTGGGGGCCGAAATGCTTCTGCATATTGTTGCCCTTAATTGGGGCTCTATAACATTTATGTTTATTGTATGTTACCAGTGTAAATTATAATAATAAAAATACCATATTGCATAATGAATAAAGTTATTCCTACAGCTAATAAATAAGAATACTATAGTATCTACTTATTGACTTCTTGAATATAATCATAGTTGATAGACAAGGATCCGAATGGTAGCTACCTATTTTTGTTTATGTATGTCGGAAAAGAGGCATATAAACGTCAAACTAACTGAACAAACTCTCAAAATAAACAAAGACCTGTGCTTTTCAAGTAATCTTAACTTAAGAAACTTAAAACTATAATTACATAAACGTTTTATGGCAATGTTCAATCGATGCGCTCGAGTCCCGATCGAACGCGCGGTAATCGCGTAAAATTGCGTCGCACGCGCTTCGCAATTATTTACATTACCGCCGGATTGAATCGACTGTAAGTTAATGCAATATTGCGCCTCGATTACCGCGAACATCGGCTGTTTTGAATATATCTCGGATAAATTACGTGCAGGAGAGCGGGGGAAGGTGACGTTGGTGTTTTGAAAAATTGTGACAATGTTAACTAGTTTGGTAATTAATTTGTTTTTCATTATGTGAAGGTATGACATTGGTAGCTCTTCGAAAAAAAACACGAATCTCTCAGAAATAAGTTTTTGGCAAAATTTTAATTTTTGGTACAAGCTTTAATCGCTCACTGTACTTTTCTTTCCACAGGCAACTAATACTCATCGAGCCAATTCTGAAAACCCCAAACACAATTAGGTTGCGTTGTTTTATCACAGAGTTCCTCTGTCCACCATCATCTTTTTGTCTCCATCATCAGATCAGCTCGATGGTACCATAATATTGCATTGTCACCCGACTTACATATTTGTATTTGTATTTGTATTTATTTATTTGCAAAGAATAAGTAGGTACAAAAGTGTCTTAGGTGGTAAGTGACAATTGGTTGCTTATTCTGCTATTTGTACTAAACAGGTTGTACTAGCATGCAAAAATCTTAAAACTACTACATATGTAAGTATACAAATTTTCAACTCAATCGAAAACCGGGTAGTGGATCAAATTTAACTTGCAATATTTGATTACAGCCCGCAAACAACGGAACAGGTGAAACTAAATAAAAGCTTGTAATAAAATTACATGACATCTTATGATTTTGTGGTGTGTGATCAAACGCATTAGTTTTTTTGAAAAAAAAATCGTGTTTGTATTCACTTATTTGAGCGTTTTAGAGAGCGGGCAAAGAGTTTTGCCAACATTGCCCACGTCAATTTGGTGCTCAAATATAGCTCGAGTGATGATGATGTCTAATGATCACAAAAAGTTTTTGGGCAATCCTACCATTCCTTGTTAATATTTTAACGATAAGTGTTTTTTTTTTCATAAGTTGGGTAGGTAATGTTGCCTATCATTTGCCCATTTCCATACTAGACTAGCCTAAGCATTTTACAAAGGCTAGTGTAAGTAACACTTAAAAAAAATTACAATAGTTTAATGGCCAAAAATGTTATTTTTGCTGTATATTCATGTGTTAAAAGGATAAAACATTTAAAGTTACTTAAGTGTGCAAACATAACATTCTTTTACCTGCGAAGTTGGGTAAATTAGTCGAAAGTGACACCCCTAAGCCGTTTTTGATAGTGGGCAATGTTGGCATCCATAGGTCTGTAAATTACCGGATTACATTGCCCACCGCCAAAACTGTTGTGTCTTAAAGCCTTTTTAGTTTAAACCTCAATAGACATAATCTATGCTTCATGTATTATTACTGAAAACCCGGAAATATTTATCAAAGGGTTCTCAATTTCTTTTACTTGCATTCATTTTTTAACAATTTTTTGCCCGCAGAAATATACTCCATATGCAAAATATAACATGCTGAAAAGTCCCAAGTCCAGTTTAAGCAAGTGTTTGTTATAAACTAAAAATAGTGGCGTTACTATG
Source organism: Cydia pomonella (assembly GCF_033807575.1). Classification (NCBI taxonomy): domain Eukaryota; kingdom Metazoa; phylum Arthropoda; class Insecta; order Lepidoptera; family Tortricidae; genus Cydia; species Cydia pomonella. The sequence continues at coordinate 18,579,371 of NC_084708.1, read as the reverse complement.
ATATCTAAAATGTGTTTTTGGGCAAATACATCCCTGGAGGCAAAGTTTGCTAGTTTCATGGTATCCAAACAATTCTTATATACATAAGAACCTACCTAGTAACTAACTACCAAACTCTATTAAGTTCAATTATTTTCCATGAAACAAATGAAATATTTTTCAAGTAAAAAATACCAGATTTCAGAGTATATTCGTAAGTTTTGCTGTGAGCATATTCAATATTACATACCACAGCACTTAAAATTTCCCTTTCTTGAAATAGAAATGAGCTTCTTTTTAACTGAATTATTGTCAATCATAATATGAATCTATGGATTTATGACTCCTAAACAAAATTATATAGTTCACGAAACATTAGAATTTCAAATTATTATATTAAGATGTGGAATATAATTTCTGATGAGATCATCTAATCAACTTTGCCCAACCTACCCATCGTTACAAGCTTTACATGTAATAATTTCGTACTCATAATTTATACAAAATTTGTTCAACCTTAATACCGAATCATTTTTTGCGTTAAACCATTTTGTAAACGCATTTATGAATGAACTGCGTGCAAAATGCTTAAACACTTCAAATTACACCTATGAATGGTTAACAAACACACAAATTTGAAATAACACATGAATTAAACAAAAGCAAAAAACATCATAAGGCACTAATAGGGAAGAACATCCCAATCATGTTTTTAAAGGGGTTTTATTGCATAATTGGCCGCATTTACAACAATCCTTGTGAGCACGACACCCGTTTCTTAGAATTCCATACAATAAAAATGTAAACGATACCACAGAACTTCTGTCTAAGAAAAAACCGGAACCTCTAAAAAATATCCATTATCTATTTTCACACAACCATTTCTGTTTAGCATTCAGAGTCTGTCTGCTTGCTCCTTGTGAAACGGACATTGGATATTATGACAAGCAATGCTTACGTTCGAAAGAAATCTAATGTAAAGTTAGAAGAACACCTGTGTCCAAATACCTTTTATGGGTTTATAGTCTTTATAGCACTAACTACACCCCCGTTTAAGACACTAGTAATTGCTCCATGAACGCCTCGTAAATGGAGCTGTAAATAAACAATAAAACTTCGGTGATATTCATTTAGCGCAATTTGTCAGTTCACATTTTTAAATTATATATTTACAAACTTATGTAATTTACTTGAAATTGATTAAGTAATAATAAGATATTTGACGTTTTAGTATGACATGTGTAATAAATGTTTGTCGCATTGGGAGTCAACAATAATGCTATATTTATAAAATAAATCACCACTTTCCTTTTCAAAACTTTGAATGGTGGTACACAATTGAAAAATCCTATTATGTGCTTAAAGTCAAGGCAAATAATGTAAAGCGTTTTGTATGTGGCCACACGACGTCGGACAATGGCACAAAGAGCGCCGGCGCAGGCCTTGTGTCCTCATCGCTAATCGAAAATCTGCCACACTGTAAACCAGCATGAGTTAGACCTCGAGATATATAAAAACTTTACGTAAACCGACGTCACACTAAAACTTATAAGCCTGAGGCGAGCACCCAGTTACCAATCGGAATAAAAAGCCACGCGGTAATCTCTCGTCATTAATAAGGGTTCTTCACACGTTGAGTGTTAACATGACAAATGCGGTGGCTACAAAGCCGCCGCGCGCTGCGGGCCGTCCGATTTCGCTCCCGATTATCATTTCCACCTTGCCACACAAATTGAAGATGGATCTCTAAAATTATTTGTTCGAAACGGCACCATGCTATTAGAATGATAGAAGAAAAAAAACTTGTTACCTTTTTTTCGACTTTTCGGTCTACGGTTTATATTGTTTGTTGGGCCAACCCTAACTGAAACTTTGTAGAGTTGTAGGCTAATCCAATCAGACACGTTACCATAAATAGTGAAACGATTCAATTGCTAAACCCATGTCGCGTGCAAATAACAATCGCTCGCAGACAGCACCTAGTGTACGAATAACTCTACAATGTCGTGTAGTCGGCCCCCGCTGTCCCGGGGCCGCTCGCTGCAATTATTGTGAGTAGAAAATTAAATTAACACACACGCACGAGCTTGCCGTAACTCGGGGGAGGCTAGCCATAAAAACTTGGCCTCAGGGAACTTGTAAACTAGGCGCTATAAATGCAGACTCCTGAATGCAATTGCGACAGGAAAGAGCTCAAGCACCTTGGTCGAATTGGCAGCCATTTTGCTTCGTCCACTAATTGCACCCTTCGTAGTTATTTCATCGCTACGTACGTCTTTCTGTCTGTACTCATTAGCTTGTGGTTTGTAGTTTTCGAATTAGCACTTCTATCGTTTCCGTTGTTTTCTGTGGCCTATTGTTATGCGTGGATGATTACAGGCTGTGACAAACTGCATGTTATATCATTACGATAACAGGCCTTGGTACTTACATTAGTTTATGTCATGCGCTCTGTCATCCATCTACTTACTTCAGCGATCTGTTATTATTTGCCTTGATTGCATTATAAACTCGCTGAAATGGAAAAGCACCTACGTCAGTAAGTATGTAAAATGTTACGTTGATTGACATAGGTACTAGACTGTTAAATATAGATACTTACAAACCTTTCGAGATAAATGGAAGATCATTTTAAATTGCCCAGCAGCCTTACCATGACTGCGTTAACAGTGTCAAACTGACATATTCGGTAACGTCTGCGTATCTTACCTCCTATACATAGAAATAGAGATGCATAGCAAGTAAGTTATGCACACGCTAGCGAATATGTCAATGACAAACTGGTGATAGCCGTACAGCCCGCGTAGCCAACATGCCAATCGTTGACGCTCCGTAGCGTAGCGTCTCTCACTCTTCTGTATTAGTGCGACAGTGACAGTTGCATTTCGTTCGCTACGGAGCATTAACGATTGGCATGTTGGCTACGCGGGCTGGTCCTACAATAATAGAGATAGACACGTTTTATTATAAGTATTTATATAACATAATATTGGTCTGATGACCGCGATAGTTACGAGTATTAATGAAATAATACAATTTAGGCGGATTATATTGCATACATATAATGATATTAAAAACATTCCAATGATTCAAATCTTTGAAAGCGGTGGTCAACGTTACTTTTACAATGCTTACTTTCAAAATTACTTACATTGTGCAAAAGCATCCACATACAAAGATAATGATTACGAAAATTATACTTTTTTTTTATTTATTTTTTTATTTATAGTACGTACGTATTATCGTAGCGTAGCCTAATATGTAACTATATACATTCAAGATGGGTTAATAAGGCTTATTGCACTTATATGCGAGTACGAGCGAGATGCATAGAAAGTAAGTTACGTGCTCGATAGCGTTGCGTTGCGTCAGTGCCGAACTGGTGGTAGCCACATAGTTCTGTCTTAATCATTCTTCGAATCGGGCCGAATGATTAGAGAATTTAGTTTATAGTCTTTTATTACAATTATGTACCTATCGGTAACATAAATTCTATGTTTTCATTTTTGTTGATACGCTTCGCATTTTAGCATTTGAATTACCCTGATTTTTATCATTCTTATCATTTAAGTCTCTTATACGTTAGGTTGGCATGTTCAGTCAAAACGTTGTTTAAAATTGATTGTAGCCAACTAATAAAATTTTAAATCGACTGAGAATCTTCGACGCGTTTTTTAATCGAGACCGTGCTTGATTGGAACCAATCAAATGATGTAATTTATAGCCTGTCTCACATGCCCAATCCGGGAGCCTGATTCTGCTCTAACACTTTGATATGCTTTTCATCTTGTTTCAATACGACCTTGATCGTGAGCGCCGATAAGCTTTAGCGGCTCACACTGACTGATGCTGACAAAATCCAGTGAGGATTCGTCTCGAAAGACATTTCGTTCGCATTTATTAGTGCACGTGAGTAAAACATTTCATTGAAAAAATAATAATTATAAATAAATAATTTGGCCTAAGTTGAAGTCGCCCAGTAGGCTGGCCGCATTGCCCCGATGGTTGGCAATGCTGATTCGCTGTGCAAAATATTGGCCAGCCCTCTGGTCACCAGAAGCCTCTAAAAGGCGCTTTGCCAGCTGCTTGTAGAAGCGATGCGCGCTGGGCCCCCACGGCCCCAATGGCGGTTTTCCACCCGAAACGCCGCAAATATGTAGCTATTACCTAGTGTGACATACTTGCGACGCTTTCGGTCGAGGATGCAGCCGCGCCAGCGCCAACTTTGGTGCCTAGAATATGGGACGGCGATGTAGAAATCGTTAAAACAAAATCGGCCTCCTTGTTGTGTTTGAGTGTGTTACTGACCTTGACCTTCGTGAGATGGAGGTCGAGGGATTAATCCTTCGTGACGAATTGCGAGTTAGACGCGGTGTATACCTACTGATTGGATACGTAATAAACGCTTACAAAAAGAGTCCACCGGTATCCGATGCCTTCGCGGAGGAAAGGGGACGGTCGCTTCTCCATATTAACATAGCCCCCATTTTCTTCTCTGGAAATTAACATTACTTATAGAAAGCATGTTTATTTTTATGTATATTTACCATAGCTATACCTATTCGTTAGATTTTTCGTTTTTTTTTTAATTCTTATTATAAGAGATAGGAGCGAAAAACAAATCCATTTTTCAAATGCTCCTATAGTCAGACCAAGCTAACAGCCCGATTCAAAGAATGATTAAGACACGTTTAAGATCTTTAAAATATCGATAACTTATTGACATGTCATAATTGACGTTTATTGCGATCTACGATATTTATAACGTCAAAGTGACATTGGTTGCCCGAATCGAACTGCTTCTGTCAATTATACGACAAACGATATCTAAATGAGAACTTATCTAAACCAGAACGTATCGAACGATCACCGGTAGCGTCTGCTATTTTTTTTGGCTAATTCCTTAAATAGTGTAGATGCATTCGGATCCCACGGGCCAAGGGTCTCGACGCCAAAAGGTACGAAATCGTATTCGGGGCCGAGACCCCTATATTTGATCTTTTTTAATTTTTCGGCCGCCTCTGCCGCCGCGGCTTTTGCAGTTGTGCCGTGGAGATGAGACGGGGCTAGGGTGTCTACACATGTGGCGTCCCATACCAGCACCCGTCCCATCTTCCACGGAATTAGTGACATTCCGTCCGGTCTCTTACCATCGTCTCTTACAATACCAGCTGGCTCAAGAAGAGCTGGCACGTTCACGCTGGCAAGAGACCGGCGGAGAATATCGTTAAGCGCGGCGTGTCTAGAGAAGCGGCCGATTAATATTTAGAGAGGAAAATGGGGACTACGTTTGTATGGAAAGGCTGTTTCGAGGCGGTCGCGTCCACATTCGTCTGAACGGGATTGGATCTAAATTCATTAGAATCGAACTTTGGAGCTTGTTATCATGTGCTTGGACACTTGAATAAACAGAGTGGTTAAATTTATTCCAGCGAAAGAAAATGATTACTTACGGAATATAAGAAAACCAACCTAGGGAATTTGGCAATGCTGGAGGAAGGATGCATCTTAAACCTGCAACCTATTAACTACATCAATTTTTCGTTAAAAATCGTTTGAATCCATTTAATCCAAACATGAGAATCCGACAATCCTTAATAGAAAAAACCGACTTCAAAAAACAGTTTAAAATGTAATTAAAGTTATTTACTACCATAGTACATTCCTTAACAACTACTATTGCACCAAGACGTAAAATACTTGCTATGGATGAGTTCCATTTAACCAAATAACTGTTTAAATCCAAAGATGGAAATTAAAAAAAATGTTGCCTACTTAAAACCTAACTTACTGAATAAATTAAATGAGGAAGACGAATCGCCAAACGTGAAATACGTGTAGTTGAGGTATTCCGTTCAGGCCGCATAGCCAACGTGCCAATTGTTAGCGCTCCGTAGCGAATGAAAGGCAACTGTCACTGTCGTACTAATATGGAAGAGTGATAGAGAGAGATGACTACGCTACGCTACGGAGCGTTAACGATTGGCACGTTAGCTACGCGGCCTGGTCTTCTGTATCAACAGTTTCTCTTGATTTGTCGATGAAAATACAAAAATGTCGATAAGATTTGAAGAGTTCCCTCGATTCCTCATGGATTCCGCCATCAGATTTGGATTGTGACAAAAACGGTTCAGAAATAACGGAATTTTAAAGTAACAAATATAAAAAAAAAAACATACTACAGAATGAAGAACCTCCTCTTTTTGCATTAAAGTCGGTTAAAAATATGGCCAATATTGCAAATACTACATATGCAGGTGCGACTACTGTTGTCGGGCTCTCAAGCCACCCGAACATCTTTCAGATTCCCGATCACCTAACAATTGAGTGACCGCCACAGTTGTACCTCTACACCTCATTTTTTCATGTGGAACTGTCAAATAATTAAGAAGTAGAGATTATATTGCTGACATATTGTCAGTTCTAATACTATAATCCTCCTATAAAAAAAAAAACTTTGCTATGTTACATCGATTAAACAGTGACAAAAAAACGTTGATTATTAACCTGATAATACGGCGAGATTGCGGGCGAGATGGTGTAATAGTTAATCAGCTGTTGTGGTGTCAGAAGATCCATAACTCGGAGAATTGGGCGCGATGTGGGCGAAATGTGATAGAATTAATTCCCAAATTGCAGGTTCTTCGGGCCAAACCTGTTTTTTTATTATTATTTAGCCTCACCGTACTCTGTTATTTGGACATCAATTTGAGGTGTATTGCACCTGCTAACCTCTTTAAATATTTATATTGTTATGAAACTTGGCCGCTATCACCGTTATTTCTGAAATTAGGTTGTTTATGTAAAAGTTTTGTAAAGGAACTGGTCATTTTGTAAACATTTTTTTTGCAAGTTTCGCGCTGTCGCATACAATAATTTAGGGTGACAACTAATTTAAGCGGTACTTATAGATATAATATTACAAAAAAACATTTATCGCCATACGAAAACATTGGAAATAAATAAATAATAAATATTAGAGGGACATGCTTACACAAATTGACTAAGTCGCACGGTCAGCTGAAGAAGGCTTGTTGTGATGATAGGCAGGGTCACTACCCGCTAGACCTAAACCGGTCGCCAAAAAATAAGTTACGAATTACAAAATATATACCTATAAAATACAATATACGAGAATTTAATACAAAAGTTAACGCTCTGTGGCGTAGCGTAGTCATTTCTCTCTATCACTCTTCCATATTAGTGCGATAGTGACAGTTTCGTTTCATTACGGAGCGTAAAGGATTGTCATGTTGCCTATTCACCCAGTCTACAGCCTTATACGCCAGATGTCGTTACCAGTCTGCATGCGTGAGATCAGATGCGAGTCGCTTTCGTAAAAAAAAAGTATAAATCTCGGGATTAAGTTGCTGAGCACAGCCAAATAAGATTCCTAAGTTAGCCATGGAAAAATGCCGGGGTAATGTTAGGAGAATGAGGATGCGTGAGTAACAAATGTCTTGCATACGATGCTGTTTTACAATACCTACTATTTTATGCAAGGTTTTATATTATATAACATTACCGTTACAATGAAAGTCATGGGAATCGCCAATAAAATAAAACAGTACCCATATTAACATAATTTCTTTATATCGTTATTAGCGCTCATATCGACCCCGCCCATACGTTTTGTACTATTTCGACGCGTCCCCTACTTCCGGTGGCTTTTGAAGGGGCCGCTAGTTTTGTAACGTGTCATATATGACGAGTCCATTATTAATTAACCAGTGATACCTGGCATGGCTGTTGTGTTTGTAATTATAACTAGAATTTGTGAAAATTAAAAACAATGATAAATGAAAATTCTGTAAAGATCGTTTACTAATTTAATTCTGTTTTGTTTTCGGCGGCGTAAGTACGATAGTATGTTATCCCAGTAAAGTATAAAGCCTAAATTGAATCTCATATGTAAAAATACATGTGTACTCGTATTCAAATATCAGGTAACACGCACGCTATATGTATACGTAAATAGGTACTTCTACCGTAAACGAATATTCAGTCACTTTTATTAAAGATTACATAGTTATGTGGAAGAAATTATTAAGTAGTGTAATCACGCTAAGAGCTAGTGGCCCTGAAGTCCGATTTGTGAAATCTATGTCATTTTTTCGACGGCGATTGCGAAGTTCAGATGAATGGTTGGCGTCACGTTTCAGCTTGGCAATATCGGGTTTCTTGAAGGTTAGGAATACCCCACAAGGATCAGAAGTCAAATCGCGGTCTAATTAGTATTCACGACACTGCTCTAGTCTGTGATGGTCTGGTCTAATAATTCCAAGGATTTCAACAGAAAATCGACGTTTTTACAACGCACTGTTTCAACTTCAGTCCAAAAATAAGAATAAGTGTTGAATTCAAAGAGACTGTTCACGTGTTGCGTGTAAACAGATATCAAGTTAAAGTGTATATCCGTTTTACAAATGAAGCGTTTTATTAGAAATTAAACGAACTTACCTGTAAGTGAAGTTCAATTCTAATTATATTAGCTGCACAAATTTCGAAATGATGTATAATAACTAAGTAGTAGGCGTTATCATGAAGCCTTCGACCATGAAATTCAGAGTAAAAGTTAAAATTTCTGAACGCAACGGCCACGTTCCCGCGAACAGAACTGTCAACTTCATTTAGTTTAGAGTAACAAGCCAAGACACAACACTTTCACTGCCAGTAACCTGCTAGGGTTCTCTATTCTCAGGCACAAGTCGCTACAAAGCGGAAAAAACACTTGGTATCCGCTATGCTCGTAGCCCATGCTGGCAGTGAATATGGCAACAGATGGAACAGCTTGGCCCACAACTCTGCAAAGCCAATATTGCTTTAAAACTTTGACAGGGATTAGAATATTAGAATCCCTGGTTGTCTCAAGACAACCCGGGTACTGGGCGGGAGGGATCATCATTTCGAAATTTGTGCAGCTAATATAATTAGAATTGAACTTCACTTACAGGTAAGTTCGTTTAATTTCTAATTACTATTACGCTGCACAAATTTCTTCAATGATGTATAATAACTAAGTAGATGTTTAGAGATAGGTTTTCAAAGTTTTTATTTTGGCTTTGTATTTCAATAATGAAATCTAAGATTTCATTTAGAAAAGGAACTTTTTTAGCTATCATTAACTGTATTTCCAATATAGATATTTAGTTCTTAAAACATTATTTAGAGATCTAGTGAGATCACCAAAAAGAATATATCATCATATATAAATCCTCTGAAAGACACCAGAGCGACAAGTTGTACTGTAATTTGATCCTTATTTATTTATTATATAAATAAATACAAGTACAAAAGTTTTAATAAGAAGTCTTCCTTGAAGACCTGCTTAGGCATCCTCAACAATAGTTGAAACAAAAAATGAATTGTTCCTTATTAATAGGTATTTCATTAATACCATTTAACAGAACGGTGTGTTGCTACTTACAACCTTTAGTAACACTTATTTTCTCCTTAACTAAGGATCAAGCACAATCATTGGATGGCACTATGGCCTTATTATGAAATGAGCAAAATCATTAGACTCGGACTTGATGTTTTTCTTTCCATCAATATTACTCCTAAATGATTTTGGTTTGGATCCTGAAACCAACGCATAATAGGTTGAATGGGTGGTGAAAACAAAAATATCAATACCACTATCTTTAAAAGTTGACTTAATCAAGAACAAATCGTTTGGGAAGTGATGGTCATATGAGGTTTTTGAGGGCAATAAATAATTACTAACAACTGAATGAATACCATTCGTTATTTTTATATATAAGTAGCTAAAATATATTCGCCCTGAGCAAGCCTCATTCCATTTCAAATTAGTTTTTCCTTGAAAAATGCTACGGATAGCAAAGGTAGCTGAAATTTTTGTAAGGACTTGGTCAGAAAATCAGAATAATAGTAAAAATTACATATTTTATCAAGGACAGGGTTTGCACGCTGCGTGCAGTAACAATAGCAAATAAGGCAAGTACCTAAGCAATTTCATAACTTTCTCTTAATTCTGTAATGAAAAATTTTCATTGGTGGCATTGTTGATAAATAATTTGAGACTGATTAAGGGTCCCAGGTCACACTTTAAGGTTGAGGTGGGTGTAATCGAAACAATACGTTCTTCATAAAGCGTTTCACTCTATCATTTGAGGAGTCGTCTATATCCCAATATAAGCACATGAGCAGATTTAGAAAAATGGACACTTCCATACCTAGATCCCTCATCACATAATGCTTTCAGAATGGCAAACATTGCTAGAAAAGATGCGATAAGATAATTAATGTAATTATTTCCACAAAACATACACCAGTGTTTCAAGTGTTTACGATACTGCTTGACGGTGTTGGGCATAAGAGACTCCACCCCACCATGCTGTTGGCCGCACCAATCGAAAGTTCCTCCTTTCTCCTTCTCTTTTCCGCTCCTTCAGTGATGGAACTTCCCGGATAACACCGGGGTAACCAGGCAAGGACACTACTGAAACTGCCGGTTAATGGAATAAGTTTTTATAAATGTGAGCTGGGGCTCAAATCTATACAATTGTATGTAACATGTAAGTATTTGTAAAAACTGTGTACAATATGGTTGTTGCCATGTCTTCTGCATTTCCTAAAACTTTAATAGGTACCTTAAATTTCATTTCGAATGGAAGAAAAGCATAGATAAAATAATTCATCAAAGAAAATGTGCAAGCATCTATGTAGAAAAAATATCTGGGTTACTACACCAGGATATATATAGCGTTCACATATTTCATCTGCGCGACTCCAATAACTCGGTATATGAGTTCCAAAATGATGCAGGAAATTTCTAATTATTCATTGTTTAATTTACGTTTTATCTCCGAAATCTTATATAGTTATCTCTCAATCAGCTATGACACAGTTCACCTATAATATTTAAGACTAATATTGTAATGTCTCGTTTCACACCAATGCCAATTGTTCCTCAACATTGTTTTGAGCATCGAACATCGATGGTTTTGAGGTAAAAATACTGTACAGTAGTATTTCAGTTCACCAAAGCGGTTTATAATTGAGATAGCTGTGTTGTATTTTCTCAGAAGTATGTCACAGTCTGGTAAATCGGAAAGAAACGTCTTTAAATATTAGACCACCTAAATAAGTCACACTAGGTGATATATTGACATTATATTTCTTTAAAATATTTGAACTCAGTATTCTTTTCTCTTTTCAGCTCTTTAAACATACACACAGCTATATTAATTAGCCAAACTTATAGCTATAAAAGAAAAAACATATTTTAAGAGCAAAGTTAATGAAAATTTATAAAGATGTGACCTTTTTATAAAGGCCTTTATCCTTTGTTTAACTTGGAATTGTTTCTCATTGGGTAAAGAAATAAATCCAGATATTAGACAGCTTTCTAAGGTACTAAGGAGCTAGTTTAATTTGATTATACCTAGCTCCATATGGTATCAAGAATAATAGAGTGCATCTTGTATAGGTACCTACATAGTCTAAAAACATTTATCATAAGGACAATAGATATAACATCTAAACAGTTGCTCATTGTGTGACCTCTAGATCTTGGACACTTCATGAAAGGTCTGACACATAGCTAGAGAGACATATAGTCAAATAGTCTAATGACAGGACTTAAAACTGTAATCTCAGCTTTCCACATGAATCAGAGATATTTTCTACTCTCATAAAATCAAGTAAAAGGTGTTCATGCAACAATTAGTTTCATGGCAATTCCAATGCTTAGTTGCAATCAATTTACTTATATTAAAAATATAACTGTATTTACTTCCCTTAGGGTTTTGTACATAAAACATTTTAGTTAAATATTAAGCTGTGTAAAGTGTATATTCTTGTGTAAGAACATCATAGGCATATATTTTGTACACACAGTATATATCACAGTCACATAACTTCTTAGTATTGACTGTCGATTGCTCAATAGTAATCATTTTTCAGAATTAATGTATGATTAACCAGGACAAAATCCTTGGGTCCTTGTAAATATGATGTCATTGCACTGACAAAAAATGTATTTAAGTTAACCACAACTTTCAAGAATTTGTTCTAAATGAACACAGGCTGTTGTGGTGTCGCTGAGTGCGACCACATTGTGATGCAAAGGGGAAAGTGTTGCTCCGCTTCCTTATTGCTGCTTTTGACCAGGGTTTTTGTATGTTGTTAGTAAATAAGTAATAAATACTTTATTATATGATAACAAAGAAAAGCAACAGCAAAACATACATTAGAAAAAATTATTGATAGTTGAGCCCTTGAAGTTTAAAGTACCGGGCATTAGGACTTCCAATAATTTATAAGTCATTAGTACTTCTGCTAAACTTTCTTAAAACACCACTTGTCAACAGCATGTTTAAGTAAATGATTTAAAAACCTCTTATGCCATTGATTGTGATTTAATAATTGAACAGCTGCCTTAGGTAAGATTCTCAGTGATAATAATCACACAAAAAACCAGTGGTCACTTAAGAGTGACACTACCTTTTCATAGCTGGTTACAGCAGACAATTTATTGAGTGCTAAATCATCACAGTGAGAGAACAGGTCACAGGAAACTTTATTTTGTTTCATTTCAATACCTAGCCTTGTTCCCAACTGACAAACGTCTCACCAGCCGCAGCTTGAGTCTCTGGGTTCATCTTCAGAGCACTAGTAATTTAACAAGGCAGAGTATTTTTTCATAATCTTGTCCGGGTCATTGTTGTTTTGTAATGTTCGTAATTATATATCTGCAAGCAAACAACAAGATTGTCCTAGAAGGATTATTCCCATATTTAACCTTCTGGTGCGGTGCCTCCTTCCAACAAGGTCAAAATTAACTCGCTTCATTCTTCACTTGCTGAAATTAGAATAAGTACTTAAATTCACCTACTTGAAGATAAGTATATATCAAGAGACAGCCTAGTCTGGCATACCACATTGATTAATTCTTGAGGTTAAGAGCTGTGTCTAGTCTAACACGCCACCAAACCCAGTAGGTATATCTAGTAAGACTTGTAGGTGGCTTATGGTCCACTACCCATTGCCGGGTAGGACATGGGCAACATCTTAGTGCTGTTGGTAAGGGATATTTGATAACACCACAATATCCCAAGGCTACTGGCAGTGAACGCACCTAGTATAGTATGGGAAAGATTGGCAAGTGCAAATAGCAGCAGAGATACCTAGGTTAGCACTCCAAACTGCTTAGCTCAGCCATTTTATGCAGTTAGCAAACAGAGACACCTAGAATAGTGCTCCAGAATGCACAGCACAACCACCATATGCAGTTAGCAAACAGAGACACCTAGAATAGTGCTCCAGAATGCACAGCACAACCACCATATGCAGTTAGCACACAGAGACACCTAGAATAGTGCTCCAGAATGCACAGCACAACCACCATATGCAATTAGCAAACAAAGACACCTAGAATAGTGCTCCAGAATGCATAGCAGAAACGTCAAAAAACAAACGAATTAGCACTTGATATTACTCCACTGTATTTCTTACCCGACGTTTATGTTCCTTTTCGGAATTTTAGTTATGTATGCATTAAACATTCGTTCGCTGGCACTATTAATGTAGGTACATCCATGGCCTGCTACATTTTTATCTCGATATTTATCACGTCCGTGTAGCTATGCTATCGACGAAAGGACGCCGCAATTGACCTTGAACGCGAAAGTTGCATTTTCTTCTCCGATCTTGTGGTTTTTTCCCTCCAATTTTGCAATTCGTCACTGTTAACACTATTTTCTTTATTTTTTCATATTCTTATAAAATGTTAACTGTTATTTTCAGTTAAAAACGTTTTATTTTATTATGCCCTAATGGTCGTCGGCTTACATGAATAAACACAATGAAGTTGACAGTTCTGTTCGCGGGAACGTGGCCGTTGCGTTCAGAAATTTTAACTTTTACTCTGAATTTCATGGTCGAAGGCTTCATGATAACGCCTACTACTTAGTTATTATACATCATTGAAGAAATTTGTGCAGCGTAATAGTAATTAATTCATAGCGCACGCCGCGTACCTAATAGCGGTAAGTACCGATGAACCGGAAGCACGCGACCAAATGTGTAAAAATTAATGTACCTCATTTCTGAATCTTTCATTTCATCTACCAGCATCGTTGGATTTCTAGCCCTAAATGATCAAAATAAAGTGCAAGTTGCTGAGAAAATACGAGGCTGATTTCAAGTGCAGAAAGTAAGCAGTCAAATTGGTTTGACCGACCGACCGGAACGAAGTGTCATTCCAATCGCTTGTCAAGCAGTGCAAGCTGAACGCGCAAATAAACCAGTATCAGAGCGTTTTTAAATTACACATATATGATTTACGAATGTCAGGGTTACGTTAAGCTGGTTGGCTTGAGAAATCAAAACGTTTGCGCTCGTGCGTCTAACTATCACACACGACCAGCATAAATGCAGATGCCGCAGCGGTAAAGCACGTGTCTCGATTACTCGATTACCACCAAATCGATTCGAACGGCTCGTAGAGATCCGTAGACTCCTGCTATTACAATTAGGTACACTCGTGCCACGAACATTCCTCTATTAAATAGAACGTTTTTGTTTAAATCTGAGACGAATCGCTAATTTGAATACTGTTGTTATTCGGGCTCATCTTATTTACCGGTTTTTATGGAGCCTTCTCATGCGACGGCAGTACGGAATGTGTTTATTGATTCACGCTCCAAGTCCAAGTCTCTACTCATCGATTTCATACTCGATATTCAGATATAAAATTCGTTATGATTTCCTCTTTCATTTGTACGCTTTAGTACGAATAGGCGCATTCCATTGTTTTCTAAATTCCTGTTAAATTAATCCTTTGAATGATAGACTGTGGGATTTCTAATATAAGGTGGGAGTTTTTTTAATTCGAACCGAATGCTTTTCTCTTTAGCTGTAGCACTTAAAATCCTAAGTGGCTGAACCATTTATCAGCTCTTCAATATTCCTGAAGACCTACAGTAGCGACAGGCCCTCAGATTTGAGACACATTTCCTACGTTATTTGAATTAGATCCTCGTTATGCCGAAAATAGTAATATAGAAACCTCTATATAACAAGTACATAATACTTAGTTGCTAAATATTATAATTTTGAACATACTGTTTTGCTCCTCGAACTTCAAATAAGCACAAACTCGATTTTTTGCGTCTTTTGTTAGAGTTTGTTGGGCTTTGCCAGTAAACCTTTCGGCTCAGACTCCGGGAAATAACCTATTATTCTATTTGTCATTATTGTTTACAGATTTATTTTATAAGAGAGTGCCTTAGAAATAAGTATATTTAAAAATATTGCTACGCTCTAGTAGGGTCCATGATTGTACTCTATTTAAAGAACATCTGTAATACCATAGTTGCAACGAATAAATGAAATGAAATGAAATATTCCGAATTAAATATAACATTTTAAACAAATACATACAAAGTGACCGAGTGTAATGTAGCTGATAGCGTAAAAAAAATCATCCACGACAAGAGTCAAACACTAATGTAGCGGTTATTTAGACATGTGGAAGAACGGTTGAAGACACCAAGCTACCTAAGTTATTAGGTACAATTTCATTTTTGACCTACGGATGTCTATCTATGGGGTACGGAGATAGTGCGAGAAATGTATTCATACTTTTATCATTTGAAAGCAAGGGTGAATTGGTTTCAGCTAGACTAAGCGTAATTTTTAATAGTTAAACATTGTGTGTCCTTGTTACGGTAAAATCGCATTTTTCCAAAACGCTAGTTGCGCTTCACGGCACATTACGAAGCCATAAAATGGAATGAAATAATGTTTGTTGTGACAGCGCTTCCCGCATGACAAAATAAGCCCATTTATTTCAGACAACAATGTAGTAAACATGGAATTTAATGTCCGTGTCGCGATTGTCGCAAAGTAGGTATCCTTTAATATATTGAGAATATTGTTACTGTTGTGTAATGAAAGTAAAAATAGGCTTTTAAAATAACCTTTGGAGTGGAAGGTAGGAAGGTACCGGCAAACGGTTGTTTAAGTCAATCAAATTTTAATGTATTGACTAAAAGTTATAATCGCAACGCCTCTAAAATAAAATATAATGCCACCTGAAGCTGGTAATGCACCACAAAGTAATGCAATATAAATTCATATTAGCTATTTAAATACTTACTTTATTTATCAAATGAACATAAAATAATTTTCTCAAACTTTCTATGAAATGTTGACATGACTTATGTCAAATTAGGTCCGGAAATACTACATATCAGATGCAATGAGTGAAGATGATATGTAAAGGAATTTCATACAGCCTTACACACCTAGGCCTGTAAGGCAAACTTCTTTTATTTTTAAACGTCGAATTATGGTACGTCTTGGCATTCAACCATAAAAATCTATAAGCAAAATTCTGCCATTATCCATTATGCTTCTTTTTCTTTTTGTGTTTGTTTATTATTATTTTAGGGTTCTCTAAAGGGGAAGGAAAATTTGATTATTTTTGCGCTACGATGCACGGTTTAGGAGATACAGCCCTAAAAAGTTTTTTTTTTCAGTCATGCAAAAATCTTTATAGGGCTTTATCTCCTAAACCGTGCGTAGCGCAAAAATTATCAAATGTTTGTTCCCCTTCAATATCCCACGCACTGAATAACCTATCACATTAGGATATGAAACAATCATCATCATCCTATTTTTATTATTACATATTTCATTGCTAGTTTGAGAAAAGCTCTATACAAATCTCGGCGAGACAAGGGGTTGCCGGCCGCGTATCCCTATCCTATTTTTATTCAACTGTGTCTTAAACTTAATAATTTCTTACTTCATACTTGTTACTGCAAAATTAGCTTGATCGTGCTCTAGAAACAGGATTGACAACAACACAACTCGATATTTTTTAACGATACGACATCTCGCACATTGTCCCTTTTCTACTTCGTGCAAATCAAAAAGCCTTTTTATTCGTTGAAAACAAATTGTTTTCATACCGCCGCTGCGGGAGAGAGACGTAACCCGCATCGGGTTTGTCACGGCGTGAAATACGGGACAAGAGCGGAATGGAATCGAATTTATTTGAACTCGTTCTAATAAATCGGGAGGAGGCAAGTCAGGGTTCACCGCAGGCCCGTAACTCATGTGCAATGTGCCGCGAAATCAATAGAGCTGACACTTCGAACGCAATGGCGAGGCCACTTGCAATCTTTTTGGTTTACGCCAGGATTTATTTTATAGGTAGATGCTATAACCTGAATTACTTTGACGTGTATTTACCAAATATTATGTTGCGTTAATTTTACAATAGGTAACTTTTCAATTATTTAAACGACATAACACCTCAACATTATACCTAAAATAAATAAATAAAAACATATAGGCAATTGTGTTATTTTTTTGTACACACAATTTTTTTTATAAAAACAAACTTATTAATTTTGTTGCTGTCTTACATTTGTCACATAAAGTAAAATACAATTAGCTGTACATGATCTGCGACTCGCAAATTACTTCAACGTATTAAAATTAATGATTGGACTTTCTACGTTCATAAAAAGAATATTTTGGCATCAATTCAATAACATACACAAATCATTATCAGATTACAAGCTGTCAATACTGAGAGGCATTTCGGCCGCGAATCGAATAAACTTAATGGAAACTCGGCGTGTAATCAAATGGCAAGAACAAGCATTAATTTATTAAGGACGCTGAAATATCACCGCATAAATCGCTATCTCGGCTGTCAGTTTATCGACAATTATTCTTAATTGGATTATGAAAGCGGTGCATGGTGTTTGGTGTCGTGGCGGCGCGGCGCAAGGGAGAAGAGGTTGCATGGCTAGTTGAAATTAGTTGTTCTTGCCTTGTTAATTTTACAAAGTTGCGAGATACTATATAAAGATAAATATTTAGCTTTATTTACTTTTAAAAATCTCCTCCCTCCTACCTAGAATACCTAATATTTAGCCAATTTTAAATTTACCTAAGTATTTTGTAAGTAGGTAGATATTTACTTAAAATAGAAGTATAGTGAATAATCAAAGTTATTTTTTTTTTCGATATTATTTTACATACTATTAGAAGTATTAGAACAAATTAAATTATTTTTAGAAAATATTTTAATTTGTTTTTTATTACAAGTAGAAACACTACTATATAAATTATAAACTGAAATAAATGTCATATACTAAGAAAAGTATTTTTTCTTAGTATATGACATTTATTTCGGTTTATTATTTTACATGTTTATTTGAACAGCAAAAAGGTAGCATTTAATGAATAACCGTTTTAACCATTTTCTTTTTACTTAAAAAAACAGATGAGGGTCAGTTGCAACCTCAATTAGCGGACTGATCACCGCCACTCAGCAGTGAACTATAGAACTTCCAATTCAATACAATTTAGCGAACGTTTTGATACAACCGAACGAGCATAATATCACCCCTTATTTATACATGTATAATGTGGGTAAATGATTAAACCTCTAATAGAATGACAACTATCGCACGCCAGTGCCATCTTCGGTCGCGGGGACATCGCCTCATTGGCGGAGGAGAAAGGGGCGTCTTGTAGAGACCCGCCTTCACTCTCGTTATAGACAATGCCAATAGAGCCGCATCCTGATTAAAATATCAATATCATCCAGCAGAAAGATATGGGAGAGTTTTTTTTCGCGATTTCGGGCTTGGTCCCATAGTAAAAATTGCTTAGTATGACATACATTATATTCAACCCATAAATTATTGCATGTAAAAAAAATTACATTACACCATGTATATGTGTAATAAATGATAACTAATTGGAACTGGTGCGAATATAATTTAAAATCTATTCAAATTATGTTTAAATTTGTACGCGGCTTATAAAAGCTTCTTATTTTGAAAATGCAGATTCTATATATTAATATATAAGAGACTAACATTTTCACTATATGATTTGACTGATTTAGAAGCTTAATAGAATAGAATACTTTAATGTCTCTTGAAAATCGGCAGTTGTTCCATTATACTGTCACCAATCTACTTCGCCATTTTGTTAACAGTTATTCAATGTGAGTTATGAAATGTCTAACCTTCAACCACGTTAAAGAAATAAATCACATAGCTATTTTCTTTTTAAATAAATATTTATGCCTATATCGATCATCAATCTCGACACACATTTTTAACATACAAACGTTTACAGTTCGTTAAGTAAATAACTCGTAATAGGAACAAACATACCTTGAGAACTTACAATGATATATAGGTATATATTCATGCGACCTACCGGCAAGCTAGTTCAAAGTCTGCCGACGTGGCATTAGCACACTAATGGCCCTTGATTATGATATTTACTACTAAACTCCGATCCCAGTTACACGACAGTCCTGTCACGAGATAAACACATTTATTCACTCGATATAAGGTCTCTCTCGATGGTTTTCTAGTTGTTTTACTATGCATACGTTGGCCTTAAGCCGAATTCTTATTTTCATTGCTTGTAATCAGTAAGCGAGCGTTGGGTTCAGATGAACTATTGTAACCCTCCCTTATTTATAAAACAAGATAAACAACGACGACAAAAGCCATCTCACGCACAATATCGTTTTTTTTTTTCTTGATGGTACCTTTAACAACCATAACACAACGCACCATGAACATGGAAACATGGTCGCCATAAATCTACTTGGCGCCGTTCCGTGGAGCAAGAGTTAGGTGTATTGGGGATGGGGTGGGAGGAGGTTACCCAAGCTGCTCAGGACCGGAGTCAATGGAAGATAATGGTTCGAGCCCTACACAACAGGATGAGTTTACTTATAAAACATGTGTTACGTTCTGCGACCATGCCAAAGGTCTTTCTCTTCTTATTTTCATCCTGTTACCCCCTGTATCCTGTGTAACAGGATGAAAAGAAGAAGAGAAAGACCTTTGGCATGGTCGCAGAACGTAACACATGTTTTATAAATAAACTCACTAGAAAGTCAAGAAAAGATGTTTTTGTAATATAATCGGAGGTCAAAGAAATTATAATGGAACAGATGGCCAAATTATGAGACTACATCTATGAAAATATACCAATTTGTTTATATTGTTAATATTTTCGATTCTAGTGTAGTTATTGGTTTTGAGGACTACACTTCTCTTCATAGTCGTTTCACACTTGACAGAGTGGTCGTGGTTATCATCGGATGATTACGTGCTTCACAACACGCCGCAATACTTCTTTGTTGGCTACACTTCTGGCACATCTATGTGTCAGCCCATCCACTGCAGCTTTGACCCGGTCCGTCCATTGGTGGTTTTGTTCGTGGCCTGGTCCACTCTCCCAAACGGAACACACTAACACTATTTAAGTGGTACTCATTCCTGACACGAATGCAAGGCAAGTGATCGCAACATGCGTCTAGCTGATGTTCCCGCTAAACAAACTTATTAAGCAAATGGACGCAAATGGATGTGTTTAGGATTATGCATTAGCATTATGCAGTACACGTGCAAATTGTGCAACTGTGCAGCCAATCGTAAAGGTTGTAACTGTCATTCCAAGTTTAAATGTTGCATCGAATATTAATTCGATGGGGTAGATACATTCAGCATCAAAAGCAGCGGCATTCTGTTACAGCTTAACAAAAAGTGATGGTTCTATATGTACAATTAAGACTTTTAAACATGAATTTGAGAGATTTATCTATTTTTAGCGCGTTGTTTCAATCGCTACAATTGAAGCTGACTGTACCTATTCATGGTCTTGAATCGAAATAAGACAGGGAAAGAATTTAAGCTGTTTAAAATAGACTTCATGATTCTTGAGGACAAATGTTAACCTCTTATTTACAATAATTTTTGACTAACACCTTTTTATACTATGTAGAAAATTTTAAATAATCCGATCTCGTGGTCCAGTTTGGCTCAATAAAATCATCTGTGGACGACTATGCAATAAAAAGTAGAATCGGTCGTAAAAGATTAAAAAATATAATTCACGGCTCACGAAAGATTTTTCGCTTTCCCGCTACAAGTCGGACTAGCCCACCGAGGGTTCCGTACAAATATGTTTTTTCATATATTTTGCAAATTTATAGTGTTCAGATTTTTCCCTGTATTTGTAGTGAAATACGGTACTACTTCCGAAATATCATAGGTGCAGGTCAACGGGAACCCCTTGAGAGTATCCAAATTTACATTTTTTGTGGTAAAAATGGCCGTATAATTTTTTACCTTAAATTAGAAGTTTGATTTTTTCACAGCTGCAAGGGACTGTAGATTTGAGTATATGTTTCAATTTCAACTTGATACCTCCACGCGCTCCCGATATAAAGGTACTTGGATGGATGGACAATAAAGTGATCCTATAAGGGTTTCGCTTGTCCCTTTTGAGGTAAGGAACCCTAAGAATAATATTTACTGCATAGGTACTTCAATAAAAATCTCTTCAAATCACGAACTTAAAAGTGGATATAATCAAATCGGCTCTCCTTGGTGAAACTCGGGTACACCTCTTTTAGAAAGAATTACCAAGGCTTCCAGTGCAGTGCCCAGGGCTGGAATCGAACCGGCGACAGATGCCTGAACCACTCGGCCACGCGGGCTCGGTGGCATTTTCCTATGTGTTTGACGTTTATTTCGTTTATTGTTTAAATAGTAGTGGGACAACTTGTAAAAAAATATTTCCATAAGGAAGTAATTTAATTTGTTTTTACAGTACCTACACGTCATTTGTCAAAATTAGAACTACAAACTATCATTTCTCTAAAAAGCGCTGGTGGCTTAGTGATAACAGCGTGCGTGCGACTTGCAATCTGGAGGTCGAGGGTTCAAACCCCGGCTCGTACCAATGAGTTTTTCAGAACTTATTTACGAAATACTATTTTATATTTATATATCAGTCGCTCTTTGGTGAGGGAAAACATCGTGAGGAAACCAGACTAATCCCAATAATGCTTAGGTTGGAAGGCAGTGTGGCAGTCGCTTTTATAAAAACTAGTGCCTACGCCAATTCTCGGGATTAGTTGCCAAACGGACCCCAGGCTCCCATGAGCCGTGACATAAATGCCAGGACACCGCGAGGAAGATGACTATCATTTCTCTAAAACATATAATCCTCAAAATGTTCTTTATTCTTTATAATTGATTCACAGACACAAACATGTGTAAATTATCAACTATATGCCGCAGCAAAAAAAAAATTCAAAGTATTAATAGGTATTATTCTGTAGAATAACCCTGATACGTATGAACAGCGGTAGTATAAAAGACCAAACCCATGAACCATAATAACTACCAGCTATAAACGTCACGATTAATTATATCCTACATAATTATATTACATCAAGTTTGAGTGCATGGTAGTAGGAATAACTTTTATAGTGGAACCGAACCTTATGCAAATGAGGCGGCGTCGAGCAAAGCGTTGCCTAAATATTAGTTTAATATTTGGGAGATTGTATCACAGACCGGCGGCTGATTGGAATAATGATATAGCTCATTTGCACGAGCTTTTAATACGCAGGCTGTTGCGTGAGTCTATTTGGAATCTGTAGTACTATTTGGAAATTAATATGTATAGCTATTTTATAATAGTGTTGCTATTTGAACGTGATAAAATATTCGGTATTAAAATATAAGTTCTCATTCCATATAAACACGAGAATTTTAAAATTCTAATACACACAGGACACTGGAAGCTCACAATTTAGCTAGATTATATTTGGTTTAAATATTTAGCTTGCTAACCTAATATAAGAAATAATCTTTCATTACAGCATTTTTATGTATGATACAGTTTTAAAAACAAAAAAATAACCTGACAAGTGCAAGTCGGTTCCGCTCTCCTATTAAATATTTAAACTGATATTCATTTGCCCTGTGAATTTGTCACTCACTTGGCTTGAATTTGGCACAAAGAATCAGACAAAACTTTCGAAATAATCAGTAAAGCTCCTTGTGTTTATTCAATACACCGACAAACTCCAAGTTACAACCGCCAGGTTGTCAGCCGAATAAATTATGTAAATAGTACGAGGCGGGGTCTCGCTTTCTTGTAAATGATTTGGCGTTTTAGCTCGATCTAATGGCGGCCCGGCCACGCACCTCATCTACATATCCACGAGTCCTTTTCACAAACTCCTATCTTACCCAACCTGCCCCTGTAAAACCTACTTTACTCTCTAGTAAATAATGTTCGAATATAATTGCAAAATAACTGACATGTGAGTTTTATTACGCTTAATGTCAGTATTAATGCCACAAATTATTTAATTGCCCTTTACTGCGGCTCACACGCAAACCTCGCCTTAATAAACAATGGGTTTTATTTTATGTCAACGGGCTTTTGATTATTTTGCAAACAAATTAAGGTAAGTACTGTACTACTGATGTCACGAATTTGCTTATAATATTATACATATTTAATCACAGACAAACACACAAAAAACATATCAGTTGCATAACTTTGATCACATATTAATACAATCATCTACAAAAGGATTAGGTGAAGAACATGATTAACAAAATATTAGCATATTCTGCTCCATAATTTAACCTCGACAATCAAACTGTTAAAGATTGTGTAATCTATGCCGTACATTAGGGGTAAAAAGATTTTGTATCTGTGGTTTCCTCTTTGTCGCTGCCCTCAGCCCAATGCGGTTGTAAGATTGTGTCGTCCCATTTATTTTAATTATTTTATGTTTTACTCAGCCTTTATAACTTTTACAAACCTCTTTTAATGTAATGTTTTCGATCATATAAAACTAGATATAGTTGTGTGTTAATTTACTACGATTAATACAGACTCATATCATAACTTGGTGTTGCTCATTCGTAATCTCGGTTAGTCCCTCGTCTGCTTCCCGTGTGCTCCTTATATTCCGAACAGGTTCAGGGCCTAGGCACAAAAGCTGCAGAAAAGCTAAAAGGCGTTGAGATATTCCCAGATTACCCGAGTTACGACAATGGCGCAACCAGGGACGAGCACATGCAACATAACCTCAATGTCCACCTTAGAGAAACTGAAAGGCTTGGACAATTGGATCAATTGGAAATTCGCTGTGAAGATGGTGCTTACTCTTGATGGTTTATGGGGCTGCGTCGATGGCACAGACACGGACACTACCAAAGATGGACGGGCTTTAGCAAAAATTTGCCTGTCATGTGAGCCACACCTTTACCAAATCGTGCGGAATGCGACGACCGCTAGGGATGCGTGGAAGTCATTATCCGATACTTTCGAAGACAAAGGACTGTACAGGCGAGTACTTTTATTACGCAAATTACATAGAGTAGAATACGGTCACTTTGCGGGCATGTCGGATTACATCGAAGGTGTCCTTAAGCTCGTCACGCAGCTAGCCGATATCGGGAAGGTTATCGACGATGCAGAGACAGCTGAAATCCTGCTGTCAGGCTTGCCAGAAGAATTCAACATACTAGTGTCCAGCCTTGAAGCGGCTAACCTCAGCGGCACCTTATCAAGTGAGGTGGTCCGGACTAGACTACTTCAAGAAGATCACAGACGAAGCCAAAGTAACACTACAGACAACCTAGCCTTCATGGCTAACAGGAAGAAGAAAAGCAACAATAACTTATGTACTTACTGTCAGAAAAAGGGCCACTCCGCAAGCTGCTGTTTTAAGAAGAAACGAGAAGAAGCAAGGAAAACTGGACAGGAACACACCATGTTTGCTTCTGCATACTCGGCAACACATTCTAATGAATATGTGCTCGACAGTGGAGCGTCCAGTCACATGGCTGGTGACTTGTCTCTTCTTCATGAAACTAAAAGCAAGAAATGTGTGATCACAGTAGCCAATGGACAGCAACTTAATAGTGAAGTTATTGGTAAGACTTTTATATCACCTGAATTGACTCTAAATAATGTGCTATATGTGCCTAATTTAGCGAAAAATTTAATGTCTGTCAGTGAAATTACAAAAAATGGTTATGTTGTAGTGTTTTCTAATAATTATTGCAATATCTATAGCTCTTGTCAAATCACAGGCAATAAGGTTTTAACTATTAATAAACAAGATGGGCTCTATAAGTTGAAAGTGGATGAGCAAACTCGACCTGACCTCCAATTAGGCAACTCTATGTCCCTGCATGGGCAAGGATCCATGAGTGCCAATGCTGCTGACGCTGTGCCTTACTCTATTATGCATAAGCGTCTTGGTCATTTGAACAAGCAAGGTATGTCGGTATTAGGTGGAGGGAATAAGTGTAGTGTCGTATTTCAGGCTGAAGACGGCATTCCTGCACAGTGCATCGCCTGCCTTACCGGGAAGATGTGTGAAACATCGTTTCCGCGGTCAAGTGCGGGGCGTGCTGCTAACCTTCTGGACCTGGTGCATAGTGACATCGCCGGACCGGTTCATGTACCCAGCTGGGGCGGAGCTCGGTATTTGCTGACATTCACCGACGACAAGTCAAGACGCACCTTTGGCTATCTACTGAAGAACAAGTCTGAGGTGAGTTCTCATTTTGTTAATTTTAAAACCTTAGTAGAAAATCAAACTGGATTGCGTATTAAAGTATTACGTACTGACCAGGGTACTGAATATTGCAATAAAACTTTGTCCGATTACCTTAAAAAGGCAGGAATAATTCACCAAACTACTTGTCCTTATTCTCCTTCTCAAAATGGTGTCAGTGAGAGAGCAAATCGTACGATTTTTGAAAAAGCTCGAGCTATGTTACAGGATTCTCAGTTACCTGATCGCTACTGGGGCGAGGCTGTTATGACGGCCATTTATTTAAAAAATAGGTCGCCTACCAGTGCATTATCGGGTGGAATTCCTGAATGCGAATGGACCGGATCTGATAAGTTAGATCTTAGTCATTTACGTGTTTTTGGCTGTGTAGCATACTCTCATGTGCCTAATCAAAAGAGACGCAAGCTGGATGCTAAGGCAAAACAGCATATTTTTGTAGGATATGGCGAAACGTGTAAGGGATATCGCTTAATAGATCCAGTTAACCCTAGAAGGGTTATTTATTCTAGAAGTGTTGTGTTCCTTGAGGACAAATTTATAGGAAACAATCTATTACATGCAAATGCTGAGGCGAAAAGAGCAAATTTTATTATTTTTGATAATTTAATAAATGATAATTTAAAAAATGATAATAGAGGGAATAATACTTGCTGCAATAATATTTTAAACAATAACTGTGATATTAGTGTAGGTAATAATGATTGTGATAATAATCTTAACCCTCTAAACAGCCATGAGGATCATGTAAATTATAATTCACCTAATCGGGACTCTATAACTGTTTCAGAGAAGGCGGCAAGCACACCAGTGCAATCACCCCTGTCTGAGCTGTATCGCACAACTGAAGACGCCACTGAGGATAGCGGCGAGGCTGTGGTGCTGTCTAGCCCTGTCACCTCACCACTGCAACCCTCTGCATCTTCAGATTACGAGCCAATGTTGGCGGAAGTAGAAGAGTCTGCTGTTCCAACCAACTTTAGGCCAGTGCGGAGTACGCGAGGTATATTTCCTGAAAGGTATAATGATTTCCATATTGATTCTCTGATGGCTACAGCAAGTTCATCGCAAGAGCCACTTACTTTCCGCGACGCCATGAATTCACCTGAAAAAGACGAGTGGTATGGTGCCATGGAGGTTGAGTTGGGCTCGATGGTCAAAAATAATGTGTGGGAGTTGGTAGATCGTCCAAAGAATGTTAATATTGTGAAAAACAAATGGGTTTTTAAGAAAAAATACGACTCCACAGGTAATTTAAATAGGTATAAAGCAAGACTTGTTGCATGTGGGTATAGTCAAAAAGAAGGAATAGATTACTCGGATACTTATTCGCCTGTGGTTAGGCATTCCACCCTAAGAATTTTATTTGCAATTGCAAATCAGTTGGATCTGTGCATGGACCATATTGACGTCACCACAGCTTTTCTAAATGGTGAGTTAACTGAAAAAATCTACATGGAGCAGCCAACTGGTTTCCAATCTAATAATAATAAAGTATGTTTGCTTAAAAAATGTATATATGGCTTGAAACAAGCAAGCCGGATGTGGAACATTAAAATACACACATTGCTTGCTAAAAACGGATTCTTGCAAAGTAAATGCGAACCATGTGTGTATGTTAAGAAAAATGAGACTGAGTACATAATTATAGCCTTATTTGTAGATGATTTTTATGTTTTTCACAATAATTGTATCGAGATAGTTACATCATTGCTAAAACAGCACTTTGAAATACGCCATCTTGGTACTTTAAAAAATTGTTTAGGCATGAATGTTACTAAGTACAATAATGTAACTGTTCTAGATCAGCATGATTATATTAAGAGGCTGCTTGAGCGCTACAACATGTCTGAGTGTAAACCAGTGTCAACTCCATTACCTGTAAATTATAAATTAGAAAAGTCCAACAAGCATTTAGATGACAATGTTTATCAGTATAGGCAACTACTAGGCTCGCTTATGTTTTTGTCCGTTTGTACTCGCCCAGACATTTCATACGCGTGTAGCCAGTTAAGTCAATTCAGTACATGTTTTGATGAAAGCCATTGGCGGACTGCAAAGCGGGTATTAAGGTACTTAGCCGGTACTATCAATTATGGCCTTTATTTCGAAAAAGATAAGAACTTTGAAATAAACGCTTTTGCGGACGCTGATTGGGCTAATGACATAACTGACCGCAAGTCGTATACTGGTTTTGTAGTTAAACTTGGTAATTGTGTCATCAACTGGGAAGCCAGAAAACAGCGATGTGTCGCTCTTTCTAGTACAGAAAGTGAGTTTCTTTGTATTTCTGATGTTTGCAAGGACATATGTTTTATTAAGAATTTCTTGTCGGAAATTATTGATAAACAATTTAATGTCAATGTATTCAATGACAATCAAAGTGCACAGAAATTGTTGTTAGTCAAGGAGTATTCCCATAGAAAAACTAAACATATAGACTTGCGGTACCATTTTGTTAAAGATTTGATACATGAAGGGAATATTAGTGTTAAATACTTGTGTACTGATGAAATGATAGCCGATGTGCTTACAAAACCATTGTGTGTGCAAAAGCATCTAAAATTTGTAAAAGGTTTGAAACTAAAATGCATAACTGAAAACTCACATCCATAGCTGTTGTTACTTGTTATGTTTTAGAGTCACAGTACTAGTTAGATTTCATGTTGTTCAGTATACTTGTTCAATATTCTATCATGTTGTAAGATTATCCAATGTACAGCATAAGGAGGCGTGTTAAAGATTGTGTAATCTATGCCGTACATTAGGGGTAAAAAGATTTTGTATCTGTGGTTTCCTCTTTGTCGCTGCCCTCAGCCCAATGCGGTTGTAAGATTGTGTCGTCCCATTTATTTTAATTATTTTATGTTTTACTCAGCCTTTATAACTTTTACAAACCTCTTTTAATGTAATGTTTTCGATCATATAAAACTAGATATAGTTGTGTGTTAATTTACTACGATTAATACAGACTCATATCATAACTTGGTGTTGCTCATTCGTAATCTCGGTTAGTCCCTCGTCTGCTTCCCGTGTGCTCCTTATATTCCGAACACAAACAAATTCCTAAAATTTTGATGATGCAATGATTGGCCCGAAGCTATTTATCATATAATTTATTTGCGTTGGTGTCATTTCCATCGCGTACCGAACACGAGATAAACGGTCGAGCGAAACAGGCACACTAGCCAAGATGCCAATCGTTCGCGCCGTAGCTAACAATATAGTCATCTCTATCTATCACTCTTATATATATTAGTGCGACAGAGACGTAAACGATTGACATCATGGCTAATAAGCAGTCTGTATAGAAAACAGTCGAACTAGCGACGATCAGCGAGAAGCGAGTAGCTTTGTGCGTTTATATTTATACAGGGTGTTTATTTAGTCACCTGCAATAATTTACGGGGTGGATATATAGTTCATACTGAACAACTTTTACTATAGGACTAACTCCGAGATTGCAAAAAATATTGTCTGTTTCATACATTTTGGCTGCCTGACCTTGACTTTTTCTATAGGAGAGTCATTTTTAGGGTTCCGTAGCCAAATGGCAAAAAACGGAACCCTTATAGATTCGTCATGTCCGTCTGCCTGTCCGATTCTGTCACAGCCACTTTTTTCCGAAACTATAAAAGCTATACTGTTCAAACTTGGTAAGTAGATGTATTCTATGAACCGCATTATGATGTTTACACAAAAATAGAAAAAAACAATAAATTTTGGGGGTTCCCCATACTTAGAACTGAAACTCAAAAAATCTTTTTTCATCAAACCCAAACGTGTGGGGTATCTATGGATAGGTCTTTAAAAATGATATTGAGGTTTCTAATATCATTTTTCTCTAAAAAGAATAGTTTGCGCGAGAGACACTTCCAAAGTGGTAAAAAGTGTGTCCCCCCCCCCCCCCCGTAACTTCTAAAATAACAGAATGAAAAATCTAAAAAAAATATATGATATACATTGCCATGCAAACTTCCACCGAAAATTGGTTCGAACGAGATCTAGTAAGTAGTTTTTTTTTAATACGTCATAAAAATTTAAAAAAAAAATTTCAATCCCATACGTGTGGGGTATCTAGGGATAGGTCTTCAAAAATGATATTTAGGTTTCTAATATCATTTTTTTCTAAACTGAATAGTTTGCGCGAGAGACACTTCCAAAGTGAAAAAAATGTGTGCCCCCCCCCCCCCCCCCCCCTGTAACTTCTAAAATAACAGAATGAAAAATCAAAAAAAAATATATGATATACATTACCATGCAAACTTCCAACGAAAATTGGTTTGAACCAGATCTAGTAAGAAGTTTTTTTTAATACGTCATAAATGGTAGGGAACCCTTTATGGGCGAGTCCGACTCGCACTTGGCCGCTTTTTATTTCGCGATTTCGGGGTTGGTACCATAGTAAAAGTTGCTCATAATGACCTGTATTTTCAGTCCGTAAATTATTGCAAGTGACTAAATAAACACCATGTATAAATATAAACGCACAAAGCTACTCGCTTCTCGCTGATTGTCGCTAGTTCGTCTCGTATAAGTATCGTTCGTATAAGTGTTTAGTCAGCGATAAATAAATAAATATAACGACGAGTGGAGAAGAGGCCAAGACATCATCTTCTACCGGTGCACTTGTATTTCCTTGAAAATCCATATTTGCGGGTAGATTCGCAAGTGAGTGATGAAATAATAACACACCGTGATAGCTGATAGTTGGTTTTAATTAACAGTATTGATTACACATCAAAATAACTCAAGATCACTTCGATTTAAATGTATTATAAAAAAAATCAATTATAAAGAAACGTGGCGATCCTAGAGATGACGTCACGTCATCACGACCGCTCTGCTCGACCGCCTCAGTCATAATGCTGGTTTGCCCTCCTTCACCGTCAACTGTCACTGTCAAGTTGACAGCTCCCCAACGCCATCTCTGATTTCACCCAGGCATGGTTTACGTACCTATTGTTATCATTCTCATCACTCCGACAAATAAATATTTGGGGTCAATCTTACACAAATCGACCTAGCCCCAAACTATGCAGTCTTGTACTATGGGTACTAGACGACGATATACAAATGTCATGATTTCTTAATAATAATACTAAATAGTGTAAGCAAATATGAATTTTACGTTGGCAACATTCCGAAAATACCTAAATTAATGTGAGAGTGATGGGTAATGTTTCATGACTTACCTGGCAACACGTTAGTTAGGAAGTGGTAGGGGTAAGCGGAAGCTAAGGAGAGTGTTGTACAGACTCGTTCACTTGGATTGGGGAAGTCAAAGAGACGACATCTTGATGGTAACGGGTTGAGCAAAGTTAAAGAGGCACTTCCATTTTATAATTAGAGCAATCGGATATATTTATATTACATACGTATATAGAAAAATACATACTTATATACTTAGAAAACACCCATGACTCAGGAACAAATGTCTGTGTTCATCACACAAATAAATGCCCTTACCGGGTTTCGAACACCATCCACACACACCATCCGTAAACAGTTAATTGATGCATCTCTTATTGACGGTCTACTTCAATTAGTCTCAAATTAGTAGGTACACTTGATCTTGTTTTTCTTACGAGTTATCGAGATTCCTGTAGGTAGATACACAGGCTTAACTCTGAGCCTTCAATTCACACGATACCACGAGGCGCTCGGAATGGCACCTCTGAAGTGCCAAGTGGGCGGGCTCCACTTTACCCCGTCACCTCGTTCCCAGATCGTGACAAATGGTGGCGGCATCTTTCATCTGCTCAATTCACAAAATTACTGCTAATGAAATAACAACTCTGTTGTCAGCTCTTTAAAGTGCACTTTGCAATAAGCTGGTTTAAGGAAATGTTGGAATGATAATGCAATAACGAAATTTGGAAATAATCGCAAATAGCCTTTGAATGCCCCGAGGGAGATATTTGTGAATTAAAAAGTTACTACCTGTGCCAAAATATTATTAAAAAGAAAGACGGATAATAAATATAGATCACATATATTTAGAAAAATCCCATCTTTTTAAGATTTTAGGTAGGTATGCAGTGCAACACTTCATTGTTTTTAAAATTAAAATGGAACTGAAAACTTACAAGTTAATTTAAAGCAGGGTTTTCTTCGCCATCACAAATTCACAACCCATGTTCCACTGCTCTGAGGCGCTACTGCGAAAAACGAAATTCGGAATTCCTTTATCTGCCTCTCTCTCGCTCGAATATGCAAAAGCGATTGAGAGGCAGATAACGTTTTTCGATTTTCGATGTTGGTGCGAGGCCCTCTGGGGCCCATTTCTCGAGCGGTATTAGACTAATATTATTAGTCCACGAACTGTCAAGTCGTATGGGTTACCATGGCAATATTGACAACACACAGGTATTATTATACTAATACCGTTCGAGAATTGGGGGCCCTACTCTCATTGTACTTGTACAAGTAGGTACGCTACGATTACGACTTAATCCACATCACATCAGTCACATAACATTAGAAATTACTACAATCTGTAAAAGTCTGTACAAATTGTTGTAATTAAACATTAGATGATAAAAAAGTGAAAGACAGCCTACCATATATTTACCGTGCGCGCGTTGATTCGTGGTAATGCCGATATCAATCATCCATCATTACATACTGATGCCTCGCAAAATGATTAAAGCATCGCGAAAATTAAATGAATCCGTAATTGCAGCGAGTCCGACTCATGCATAACAACGATATTTGCTAATTCCGGCACACATAACATAACACTACAACAGATATGCCACTCTCATACTCGTTTTCGATGAGAAGCTGTATGTAGGTGAGTTGTTTTCTCATTTTGTGACGTTTTAATAATTTCGAAATAATGATAATTGAAAGTTAGAACCTATTAATAGTAGTTTACTCGTATGTGTCTGCTACATAATAAAATATATTAAAATACGAGTGTGGGTTAATGAAATGAATGAAGTGAGTTTCTTAAGTGATCCTTTTAAGTAACTCATTTCGTGAGAGAAAAACTCACACGAGTGTTTTAATCCCTATTTATGTACAGTTAGATACCCTATTTTATCTACACGCATATTATAAATTTTCTGTGATATACCTATTCACTAACCTCATATTACAGCCGACATTAGGGCATAGTTGCCAGTGTTGGTCGACCAATTGACAATTGGCAATTGACCATTAACCATTACAAATTAAACCGTAAACTGTTACCATCCGTTACGGTCAATTGCAATTAACGTTCGGCCAACACTGATAGTTGCTCTCTGGTGGAACTCGCGGATATGAGGTGGCGTCTCCAAAACATCTTTATCCCTCATTATAGGAAAAAAACAATAGGTACACTTAGTTTAAAAACAGCAATAATAATTAATTTTATATTTACAAACTAATAAAAAGATAAACTGTACGTAAAAGAAAACATGATTCACGCATGTCGCTCATCCGTAGTTTTTTTTAAATTCATACACAAACTAGAGTCGAGGGCCGATTGCCATATCGTTCGATATTAACTAACATGCGAGATATGTCAAAATTGTATGCAATTGACATTTAACTTCGAATAAAACGTCATCTCGACTGATATTAGAATAATGAAGCAATTACAACATTTTCTTAGATAAGATATGTGTGTAGATAAAGATATTTATCTTTTGTAACAGATATTAAAGCTGTACTTGCCTTCGTCTGTAACATTGTGAGTTTAATGGAAACTTAGTATTTAACGTAGGTACCTAATCTTTTTGCGGTATAAGTATTTTAAGTGCTGACCGTCTGGGCCTCTTCGCGGTCCCTCCCGCCCGCACGGTCTCGAGGCGCAACTCACCCGTTTATCGAGCGTTGCACACGCTCAATAAGCTCGCTGCAACACTCCTGCGATTTGTTTCGGACGGCTGGACGGTTATTGAGAAAGATTCTTTAAAAATATGCGAGTTACTGACCTGATTACTTAAATGTTTAAATGTATTTTATGACATGACGTGTATCTAATCAATAATCACATAAGTATTTATTATTATTAGTATTTTTTAACATATATATAATGACCTTAGTTATAAGAAATGTAATAGGCTAGTCCTGTATTGTTACATTTTGTGTTTATTTGAATAAATTAAAAATTGAATTGAATTTTTATAAAAATAGATTGAAAATTATAAAATTAAAGTTATTATTAAAAAAAATATTTTTTTAATTAATTATTAGGTTCCTATGAGTCGTGGCAAAATGCCGGGACAACGCGAGTAAGAAGAAGAGGTAAGTATTTAAAAAAACTATTATTTTTTCTTTCACAAGAGAATTATGTAATCTGCGATTCCGATCCGGAATCCTTGCCCATTGTCTAAGGACGATTATCGAAATGGCGCCCCATTACATTGATAGTCGCTTCTGCGATAATATGCCTTAATGTGATACGCGTAATTACATACATGCGAGGCAATTGCCTTACAGTAGTCGATGAAGATGTAATGGCGACTTGTCGTTAAAGCTAATAGGTGCATGATGTGCCAGTTTGTCGTTGGTGGCCTGGGCTTAGGGCGCGTTTGCACTGGCTCGATTGTCGAATACACCAGGAAACTAATCGTTCAGTATTTGAGTTTGCCTCAGGCCAACCAGTATATACCTAATATAAGTAGGAGCTAGAGATGTACAATGATATCAAAATAAGATTAAATTGACATTATTTTCCCCTAGACATCCTTAAAAGGTATTTCGTTCATCTGTGTGTAAGCGTGTTGTTTGTGACTGGACTTCCTTAAAAAAAAATTGCATAGATTAAATGAAACTAATTTTAATTTTCAAAGATAATTTTTTGTGCAGCACCTTTACAGGCGGCATATTTTTTTTTCAGTACTTGAAACTCAAATAAGAAGAACGGGATATCTATGTACGAGTATGTACCAGAGTCGTTACTTTCTACTGTATTGTTTACAGAAGTGACCTATTTCTAAAAGGTGTTCGGACTCGTCGGCGTCTTTCCTGCAGACATCGCAACTTTAAGGGAATCGAAACCTAATTTTTACGCGGCACTTTTACAGGCGGGATACATTTTTTCAGTACTTGAGACAAATAAGAAAAACGGGATATCTATGAACCAAGGTCGTTATCTTTTATTGTATTATCAACAGAAGATTTTATTCTATTTTCCTAAAATGTGTTTGACCCTTATAGGTAGTTGTGTTCATAATCCATAAGAGTTCATATTATGTTAATTGCGATGCATTATTCATACCAAATTTTCATCATATTTAATATTTCTGAATACACTTCTAGGCACGTAGGGGGCTTGACGCTCTGACTTCCGTTTGCTATTCAGCCCTCAGTGCACACAAGAATGCATTTCACGTCAACCGTCTATTATTTTACCTTTATTAAAGAGCTAACTAAATATGGGTTTAGCAATTGAAAAATTATATTGAACGCGTTTCTTGCTGACGTGCAAATTAGATAGTAACGAAGTAAAACCTATACTATGCTAACGCTACGAAAGGTAAAAATCAACCACGTAGCAAGTAAATAGAAATTACTATATAAAATAGGTCTAATGCACTTATTAAAATCAAAAAAAGATAAATTAAAAAAAGCCAAGCTTATTTATTCACAGTATTAAATGTTTATTAAATGCTTGATTTAGTCTAAACCGCCATATTTAAATCATCATGCAGCTAAAATAGGGAGAGTTATTGAATTTGAAATCCCCGGTACCCCTGATGAAATTTGCTACAGACCCCACAAAGGTTTTGCATAGATTATAATGTTTTTAACTGCAATGTATGAAATGTATTTTTGTGTTATGGAACTCCCTTTCTATTCTTACGCTTTAAAATCTCACGATTACGGAGTAACATATTACATACGAATAGCCCCGAGAATAGTTAATATATATAATACAACAAAACACAATCACTACAGCTTACTTAATTTAAAAATGCCTTGAAACTGTTTTTAGATTGAAAGAGACTATAAAAGATTTTTCACATTACCTATTCGGAAAAGGGCTTTTTCTTCCCTGCTAGGAGGGTGGCACTTTTGGTGGTGGCGGTAATAAAAAGCGCTGGTGGCCTAGCGGTAAGAGCGTGCGACTTGCAATCCACAGGTCGCGGGTTCAAACCCCGGCTCGTACCAATGAGTTTTTCCGAACTTATGTACGAAATATCATTTGATAGTTACAATTCGCTTTTCTCGTGAAGGAAAACATTGTGAGGAAACCGGACTAATCCCAACAAGGCCTAGTTTACTCTCTGGGTTGGAAGGTCAGATGGCAGTCGCTTTCGTAAAAACTAGTGCCTACACCAAATCTTGTGATTAGTTGTCAAGCGGATCCCAGGCTCCCATGAGCCGTGGTAAAATGCCGGGACAACGCGAGGAAGAAGAAGAGGACCCTCCTCTTGGCACTTTTCTGTTTGGCCCTTGCACTTTGCGTCGCATATGCGCAGTTGAAACCCGTATGGACCTCCACAGTCATCACTCGGCACACCAAGCTAAGTGGAAAACTTTTCAGTAAAGTTATAAAGTGTTTTTGTGACATAATATATTAGTTATTTTTTTGTTGTTTAAATGTCCTGGATACATTTTATTAAATTTTATTCTAAATGTTTTATCACTTACTACTGTACACAAAATAATATCATAAAGTCGAAAAATACATGTACTGTAATTTCCATATTGAACATTTAAAAAATCTGCAGCAAAAAGTGTTTGTTTGTCTTTACCGATGTTTATTTTGATTTATAATAACAAACAAAATAGTGTTAACCTTAATTTACCCAACCCGTCATTAAATCAAAAACAACTAATCTTTTTTTCATAAACACGAAATTCAAAAGCGCACAAAAAGTCAATCAAAGGTTAACATTCAATTTGTAATTTATGCGTCAATCAAACTTGTTTATTTTAGTCAGAAGTGGATCACATTGAGCAACGGCCACGGCTTCTGTGGTATAATTATGATGAAGCCTGCGATGATCCGACGCTGTTTTTAGAACTACCTGTCATTATAATTGAAGTTACTGGGTCGGCAGTTAGTAGTTTTTAATACCTTTGAATAATCGTACGTATAACAAACTCGTACGTATTCAAAGGTATTTATAAGTACTAACTGCCGACCACTCGTCCGTATTTACTGTCTTAAGTTTCCTGTTTTTTTTTTCGTATCAGGATTCTTTTTTAAACATGCTTTCATACTAAGTAGAGTGTCGCGCCAAAATTCTGATACTTGCCGACACTTAGGTTTATGCTGTCGTATAGGTAAGTGACACTGACAGATTGAGTTCATAATGGATATACGTATAGAAACCAAGAATAGCTTTATGTACCACCAAAAATCAAAGAAACCTGCAAAATTCTCTTCGTGTTTTAATTAATGTGTTACGACGTGTAATGATATGATAATAGCCATTATCTGCCGATTATAACGGTCTCTAGATATACATACATGATTCATTTCAAGAAATGAAAGTAGTGACAGTCAAAACCTATTAAAATTGGTAGGTAATTCACAAAATCCGTTAAATTCTCGCACGTTCAAGGAGACAGTAAAAATTAAATTGCCTATGGCAAATCATTGTCATTATTTGTTTTCACTCTCATTAAAAGAATTACAAATAAAAATAAGTCATCATTTACTCAAAGAAAAAAGTTGTTTCAGATGATAGCAACCTACACAAATCTATTAGTATATATTATTTCGGCGTCACAACACAATGTGTTTCCTTCCTTCCTCTCGGTCCGGTTGTGTTTTAATTTTCCCGATGTTTCTGCAGGATTAATCATAATCAACATATTCAACGGCCTCCTCCTAGCCTAGACGGTACTGATCCTGCCTATAGCATTTATTTGTAAGCATTGTTTGCTAAGGCATTTATTTGTGTTTATCACGAATATTTTTACTCAAGTTATGGATATTCTCTATGTATCTAAGTATGTATTTATCTATATAAGTGTGTATATCGTCGCCTAGTATCCATAGTTCAATCTTTTCTCCGTTTGAGGCGAGGTCAATCTGTGTAAATATTTATTTATTTTTATATTTATTTTTTCCCAACACTTTTCGGTTACCTCCTAAAGTGACTGTGTAAAAAAACTCCAACTACCTACTTCAGGTTAAGGATTTTAAGGATATTTAATTTATCACCCAATCTCACACATAATTGCTCCTCTTGTAAGCAAGGCATGTAACGTACCCTTATTAATCGCAGTTAAGGAAGACGAGAGTTATGATTAAAGGCTTACAGAATTACCAAGCTAAAAGAGCTATGAATCAATCAAATGTCACACTTACTTCTATATGATAAGGGTTTAACGTTTGAGTTGTTTGTCGTGGTTCTGCTAACCACGTATCGCGCAATCGGTGTGTAATTGCAAATGGAGACACGTATGGAGTAAAGACAGAATATAGTCTCTATACAACGTTGTGCTATGCCGTAAACGGCGGCTTTTGCATGCTTGATAGTTTCCGGACCACTTTAGGCAGGTCTCAGACCATTCAAAGTTCAAACGGCAGCATCTTCAGAGCGTGAAAAAAGTGGTATAGTGAGAAGACTAAGTTTTTTGGCATAAGTTACAGTTAAGATACAAGCTTTTATCGCCGACTCTACTTTTTTCTCAGGCAACTAA
The DNA here is from genome assembly GCF_033807575.1 of Cydia pomonella. Taxonomy (NCBI): domain Eukaryota; kingdom Metazoa; phylum Arthropoda; class Insecta; order Lepidoptera; family Tortricidae; genus Cydia; species Cydia pomonella. The sequence continues at coordinate 18,541,375 of NC_084708.1, read as the reverse complement.
TACTTATCGAGATTATTCTAACAAACCCCAATCACTATTAGTTTGCGTTGTTTTATTTAGAGTTCCCATGGCCACCTCCTGTCTCCATCATCAGATCATATCCATATCATCATAATATTGCATGCTAAATTTCAGCTTAATCAGAAATCGAGAAGTGGGTCAAATTAATAAACTAAAAATAACCTTCAAGATTTGACCCACACTAACTAACCATCATATACACTAACAGGGCAAGTTAAATAAAAGCTTATAATAAAACAGATGAAGTTATGCTGTTAGGTAAACAGTGCTTATAAACATGATATGAGTCTAAGACTTCGCTTAAAAGTTCGAAGGGACCTTTGACAACAATAATGAGGAACGCAAGTTTATAATAGATTGACAGTCGTAATTATTATTGTCTCTGGTTACAAATAAATACCGTTCCAAAAGACGTCAATCAGCAGTGTTATGGCTTTGCATTTCTTAGTAGAGCCGAGACTTTGCGGTGAAAAAGTGTGGAAGGGTCACCATAAATTAAACGTGATATTGCTATGATTTTTTTTTTTGACACTCGTACTTTGTCACGTCATAGTCGGCGCAGAGATAGCTAAGGCGGACTCTAGCTACTTCAATCAGCATATTATTATAAAAACCTAAGAAGTGCCGTTACTGTTGCAAAAAGTGCCAAACATCTAACAGTACATTTACTATACAGTACTAAAGTTCCAAGCATTGTTATTAACAAGAGACTTTAAGATGCAATCACATCCATACAATTGCGTGGTTACACGCCATAACACCTTTGTTCAAGTCGGAACTCAACCGCAGCATCAATTCATTAGACTCGTCAAAACAATTGAATATCTAAAACACGAGCGCAACAAATCGTGACCGCGTGCCATTTAAATCTAGCATTCCATTCGTCAACCTCGTATCTTCTGTATCGCGCTATTGTAAAGCTAATCTTACTGTCAATGCGATAAAGTTGGCATTATGTTGTAGAGTATTTAAGATAGGAAGTTTAGAAAGGTAAAAGGGGAAAGATTTCACAGTGCTTGTTCGATTACACACATAACGCCGTATTATGACGTTAATTACCCGGAGTGAATCTATCAGCCATTTAACAATATTGTCTCTGACCAATTTTCGAATTGCCTGCGCACGAGCGTTTAGGCTCTAATTTCATGAGCGTGATCACTAACGTGTAATGGCAAGATAGAAACATCTCACCAGCACGGAAAACTTTCTTTGGTGTTCAGTCTGATAAATATTACCTGCTGTCGTCAACTGCATTTTTAGACGATTTATTTAATTAACAAAACAGTGATCCTGAATACATTTCAAGTTTCTCCCTTTTCCTCATAGTAGTCATGTGGAAATATTTATTTGACTAGCTAATCCATAATCTAGGACTAAAAATACAAGTAGCATAAGAAATTATTTTAGGTAACAATACTTTGGAATGGAATTATGGTATATTAAAAGAATATATATGATATTTATATCTTCTTGAAGTAATTTATTGAATACTCAAGGTAATCTACGCAAACTTCTAGCAAGGTTCGTGTATTTGGCAGTGATTTATGTTTGCAGATTGGTGAAGTGACTAGGTGAAATTCGTAAAGCGAAAAGCGGCGCTTAAATGTGACCGTGTCACGACAAGCGGTGTCATTCCACGATTTACCGAACGTTTGTTATAGGCCCGTCGCACGCGCCGCTATTTAGGAACGTGTAACTGTACACCTACACTCAATTACATGCTGACTTTCAGGATACGGGTTGCGAATTGCGATGTTTTACTAGTTACTGGGCCAGTGGTTATTTGTCGACGTATCGACAAGGCACTTTCGATCCCTTATATCTTTATTTTGATTTAAGACGGATTTCAATTTCTCTTCAGTATTATTTAATGGCGTTATTATTAGACGGAGAGCGGATAGACATTTTGGAGTAGCTCCTTGAGGCAAGCTGAACATTTGCCTGAACTCCTATCATACCCTAACTCAGCACTGCAAGTTACCGCCGCCCATGGACACCTGCAACACCAGAGGGGTTGTAAGTGCGTTGCCGGCCTTTAAGATGGGAGTACGCTCTTTTCTTGAAGGTTTGAAGGTCGTATCGGTCCGGAAATACCGCAGGCGACAGTTCATTCCACAGTTTAGCTGTGCGAGGCAGAAAGTTCCTGGAAAAACGCACAGTTGAGGACTGCCAACCATCTAAGTGGTGAGGATGGAAATGTTGTCGCGTAGGGCGATGGCGAAAAGAAGCGGCAGGGATTAATCCGAACAATTCCTCGGAGCACTCCCCGTTGTACATGCGATAGAAAATGCAGAGCGAGGCCACATCTCTACGCAGCGCCAAGGAGTCAAGCCGATCCGAAATGCACTGGCAGTCGACAATTCGAGTCGCTCTTCGTTGGATGCGGTCCAGAGGAAGAAGCTGGTACTGGGGTGCCCGTGCCCATAGATGAGAACAGTATTCCATGTGCGGGCGCACCTGCGCCTTATAAAGCTGTAGGCGTTGGGCCGGTGTGAAATACTGTCTCGATCTGTTGAGCACACCGAGCTTTTTTGAGGCTAATTTAGCCTTACCCTCTAGATGGCCGCGGAACTGGACTTCACTCGAGATGTCAACGCCAAGGATTCCGATACCGGGTGTGGCAGTCAGGGGAGTGCTCTCAAAACGAGGTGATACGACAAACTCTAACTTTTTTGCGGTAAACGCGCAAACTTGTGTCTTGGTAGGGTTGAAACGGACTAAGTTAAGTCGACCCCATTCAGAGACTTCTTTTAGGGAAGTCCCAATTTCAGACACAAGTTTGTTCCGGCTCTCTATGACGTTTTCCCGAGAGATATTGGTGCGGCCGGTGTAAGACGCATCACCCGTACTATCATCAGCATAACAATGAATGCCGCTGATTTGCAGCATGTCATTGATATGAAGAAGGAATAGGGTGGGTGACAGCACACAGCCTTGGGGGACACCAGCATTCACAGACATGGAGTCTGAGCATTTACCGTCAACTACGACCTTTATGCTTCTGTCTGCTAGAAAGCTCCTGACCCATACACATAATCTCTCGGGAAGCCCATAAGATGGTAGCTTCGAAAGAAGTGCTTTATGCCAAACGCGATCGAAGGCCTTCGCTATAAAATCTGTAAATTTTACAAGTCAAAATTAAATGTCTAAATACGTTTTGGTCGGGTTTTTAACCTTGATAATTTTGACTTAACAATTACAGATCGCCTCAAGAAAAATTTATGGGCAAAAATGTTTAAAAATCGAAGAGTCAGACTTGCAGCGCTGAGTTAAGGTATGATAGGAAAAGGCAAATTTTCAACTTGCCTCAAGGACCTACTCCAAAATGTCTACCAGCTCTCAGACCATTATTAACTCGTTACAAGCCTCAATTAGCTATTAATTTTTACTTATGCATTTGTAAGAAAGGTATACAATTTTATGAATATGTACCTATTTACTTTTTATTTGACTACCTGTACCGATCGAAGTTTTATGATTTAGTAAAGAACTAAATTCTGTAAGCCTGAGTACTTACTGAAAGGCGCTGAGTCGGGTCTTGGTGCCCATATTCGTGTGTAAAACTTTATACTCTGAGATCATCCAAGACCTGCATTATCAGCTGACTATTATATTATGTGCAACCCTGAAGCATAGCGGAACTTTGAACTTTTAGTTTAGGTAACAATAAGGTAAAACGTTTGCTTTTAAGTAGGTACTAGATTAGATACAGATTTTACTTACTACATATTAGCACTCAAGTGCTAGGGGCAAATAATCTTGCTCATCACACAAATATTAAGCCATACCGGGAGAACGTCCTCAGAATTCGCGCTTCTTTCCCCATAGACCTTATAGGTGTGCACGGCGCTCTCGGGGCGTTAAGAACGCTCGTTTATCGAAGGCACCACGAACAAAGGCTGCCTCGTCTTAATTATTATGATTAATGACGCGGGCCGCGGCGCGTTTCAACTCGCTTTACTGTTGTAATCGAGAAATAAATTAATTTTATTAGTCGCCTTTCTAATAGAATATGAGCGTCAAGAGCTGATGAGACTCGTAAAAAGTTCGAGAATGCTGCTAGTTTGTCAGTCAGATTAGTTTTCAATGAAGAATACTTATGTTTTTATGTACAACAATATAATATATACTAACTAGTAAGAGTTCTTCACCTTATATATTATTATTGCATATCAATGTATGGATAGGTTCTATATATAAAGCCATAATAATATATTGATTGGAAAAAATATAAATAGTGAGATATTGTTTCGATATATATGCAAAAAATAGAACGTCGTATAAATTCTTTTTACATGCGTTGCCTTCGTAAGGTTTTAGGAATTTCTTGGCAATTGGCAAGACAGGATGTCAAATGAAAGGGTTCTACTTCTAGAAATTGCACAGCTGTCTATCTTATTCGCGTTTCTCAGACAGAGATGTCTGTGTTTGCTATTAGGTGCACAGGATTGAACTCTCTCGGCTACCTCGTCTGTTCTTCTTGGTGCGGTTGCAAATGTAAAACGTAACGTTGGGAGGCCATTTGCTCCGCTTTAAAGAGGCTGCAGAACAGCGGACAAAGTGGCGCAAACGTATTGTGATGAAACCTGAATCGCCGCATTCGCCGACAAAAGGCAAAAACGACGACAATGCTACTCAGTACTGTTTTTTCTGCTAATCTCTCTTGTCGCGCCTGTGGTAGATCATATAACCAGCCACCAAAAACAGTGTCTCTCCGGTGTTACACCACACCATAAATCGTTTGCAATAGATGCAAAGGCCAATGGTGATTATATATTATAACTGTAATTCTTCTTATATTATATTGCAAAATGAATATAAGCAGAAACATTTCCAAACAAGCCTTTCTAGTAATATGGGATCACAAACTAAATGAAAATAATATAAGCCCTACAAAACAAAGATACTCCACCACTTGTTACCATTTCAAACATTTTCTCATGTGTCTAAGTTAAGCCGCGTATCTATGACAGCAGTGGGATCTAGTATGCTTTATTACCGTAAGATAGGGATGCGTTTTGATTGATTTCTCGCAGCCGCCGCGGGGCGAGATCGTGGCGGAGATAATTAGAGGCCGGCTCTGTGGGAGCCATAAAAACGGCAAATTGACCGGCGGGATAACCAGAAAGGCACAATGTGTTAGATAATAATTTCCAAATTACAGGTTATGTTGGTTTGCCAGCGAGTATCGACGCGCTCTTTTTTGACCGAGGTGCTAAGGGCAGGATAATTATTATTTGGGTATCAGAGCGGGGTTTAGTACAGCTGCTACCTGTATAAATATTTATTATTTAAACTTCCAGCGCCAATTTTGATGGAATCCAATTTGTGTGAGCTAATTAAATCGGCTATAAATATTGGAACGGGTTGCCGGTGTCCGCGCTAGGAGCCGTGGGTGCTGTGCAGTTGCTAAACAAGTTTTTTTATAGTTTTTATTACGACAATAAAGTTATGTCGTATCTTAATACCGTTTTGGGGTCCCTTTGAAATTTTCGTCATGTAACTTTTTTGGTGTACATATATTATGCTGTCTTCTTCTTCTTTAAATAGTGAAGTAATGGCATTGGTAGTCAAACCAATAATTTTTTTTTAATTCTTTGGCCAGATTGAAAGGTTTCGCTTCTAAGTGATTCCGTTTATTTCCCGGGTGTTATGTTGTTCTTCTTGTTGTTGTTGTTGTGTCACATTGCTCATCCTTGTTATTATATGAAATGAAACTGATTTGCGGAAAAATAAAATTTCTCAATGTATTACATACCTGCGTATGATTGTAATGGCATTTTAAGGCATTCATCAAAACACACGGAACCCGCATATACAACGATATTTCATAATACTTAAACGATTATTTTCCATTAAGTCTTTATGGATCCAAATCTATTGAGATTGAAATAATTTTTGTATGAGAATCACAATTAGAGAGAGAAGGGATTAGGCTGCATCCAATTCTTTCTAAATCGACTTCTGTATGCCAGTATAAAACAAGTTGTCGAGCGAGATCGAAGAACTAGATTATAAATATAAATTATTCGTAAGTTATCACTTCGATTTATTTGTAAGCAATCTTTATTTTCTAAGATGTTTCGGAATAAATAAATACTTAGGGGAGTCTACCTATTAAGGAATCAATTCTGTAGAAAATTCAAATGGAAACGGAAACAAATGAAGTAAACTTTTTTACCTAATAAGTTTAATTGACTTTCTTACGGAATGTAGTTGATTGTAGGGGCTTATACTTAACAAAAGGTTCAGAATCAGAACCCTTTAAAAACATTTATACATTTACTAAAAACACAACATAGTTGCACTGATGATCTTCAATTAATTGCGACATTTATTACACTTTATGGCCAAAAACGAGTTCCAATAACGATGGGTGTTGTTTGTTTTTGCACGAGACCAATCAAGATAAACATTGTTTCCTCTTATAACTACATACATACATACTCATCAGTGTTGGCATTTATTGATATCGGTTGTAAGTTCGTATAATAGACTGGAATTGGTAGCGTTTTACTGTTTAGCACCATTTAGACGGTTCAAAGTTTTCATTCAATTTTAGTTACATTGCGGTACAGATGTAGCGCATTTTTTTTTTCATCGTGTTTTCACGGAAACTTACGAACTTGTCTTTCTTATTTCAATCAGTCTCGGTTACAAAACGTACTGACACTGACTGAACTAGCATGACAAATACGAACGTTTCCGAGAAAATACAATAGAAAACAATTAAGCACTACATTCAATTGGTATTTGATCAATCGACTGAATTCATTGTAGTCTATAGTCATAGTTTGGCCCAGGACTGTTTTATTTTTAACATAGACAGAAAATCATACTGTTTTTATCTTTCGCTATTACTAGCACCCAAAAGAAGGGGGTGAGTAGAGTATAATGTTCCTGGTTCTTACCTACTGACTGACCAGATAAGTTGTGTTTGCTAGACTAAGTAATAAGTATAGTAATGTACATATCGTGTATACGACTCCAGTGGATATCCTCATATCTGTGTTACAGATTACAATGTGTTGAAATATCTAAAGCTGACGAAAATGGAATGAATGAAAAAAGGAACTACAACTCTGAATACAAATCAAATAAACACGGCGTGCAACAAGGAAGTATAATGGTCTCTATACTTTTCCTATTATACATAAATAACGTAATTGAAAAAACTCATCATCAATATATCTTATTTGCTGACGACATATCTGTAATTGTGACATCCGAAAATAGTATAATTAATAGTAATACAATAGAAAAACATGAATCTGATATTAACAGAATGATATAAATAATTATGAAATGGCTCCATATGAACAATTTTGACAACAATTTAAGTAAATCAAAATATATCAAATTCAACAAAAATACACTCCATCTAAATGTTACGCGATTAAAGAAAGTAACACAAATCAAATTTTAGGTGTAACAACAGATGAAAGCTTGAACTGGAAGGCACATATAAGTACAAATTGTATGTAGCGAAATCAACAAGTTTGTTTACGCACTTAAACAGGTAAGTACGGAAAGTTACAAACGTCGCTACTGCAATTTTAACATACCGGGCATACGTGAAATCCACGCTACGATATGGTATCCTAGTCTGGGGCAATAGCACCGATAAGGATAGGCTATTTATCGCCCAAAAAAATGTGTTCGGGCAATTTGCGGCTCCCACCTTGGGAAAGTTGTAAACCATTTTTTAATAAACTTGGCTTAATACCGCTACCCGCACTATACATAAATGTACGAAATATGTATGTATGTCAGCAAAAATAAGCATCTCTTTAAAAAGGCATCTGACCCGAACCAGCGTTCTCGTAGAGATCCTAACAGGCTCATATTAGATGTTACTCCAAAACTAGCACTCTATAGTAAAAGCTGTCTCAAAATGTGTGTTAAGCTTTTTAACGAATTGCCTGATCACCTTAAGGAATTGAATGCCAAAGCACTAAAACCAAGACTATTAATGGCTAATTTAAGAAACTTAATATAATATTAATGACATTTTAAATTGACCGTTCCTTCTAATTAATTGTTCTTAGTTTTAGTATTGACATTTGAATTATGTTGTATATACCTGTCTATTTTGTTTGATATATGTCCTAGAGTAAGGTGTACATTTGCATGTTATTATGTACTTAATCATGTGTTACCTAATAACAATAGTATAAGAACCATTGTAGTAGTAGAGTTTTCTAATTTTAATTAAAGCTTGGGCGATAACCAAACGGACCATATTTCACACTTTAAGTGCACTAGGCTTTGTATAAAATATCAAACCAAAATTAAACAAATAACCCCGTAATCTCTTACTAACAAATACGTATGATTTTATTTTTTAGTTTCAGTTCCCTTTTGACAACAAGCTAAGTAATAAGTTAAATAACAGTAGGATATCCATACAAGGAACATAACCTAAGTGAATTGCGGCCACTAATGTTTATTGTAAGCTCAAGCTTCTTGATTCACCAGTTTGCATAAGGCGCAATATCGTCCGTCGCAATGAAATGTCACAGGATGGCCCGCGGTAAGACAATCGAAGAGAGCAGCTGGTGCAGGGCCCGGGCGCCGCCATTGGCCCGGGCCGCGAGGGCGGGGCTCCGTTCCCGCCTCCGCTGCTTTCCTAGATTAATGTCTCGTTAAACTGACATCCTATTCTCTTTGAGCATGTCGAGACATTTGAAGTAGTGATAGGTAAGCGTCTTCGTTAGCACTGGCATTATGAACGTCGGGAACAAAGCCATCCGGCCCGATTCGAAGAATGAAATACGATAACGATAAGTTCTGGTTTAGATAAGTTCTCATTTAGATATCGTTTGTGTGTCGTATAATTGACAGAAGCAGCTCGATTCGGGCAACCAATGTCACTTTGACGATAGAAAAATCACAGATAGATCTTATTGGGATCACAGTGGAATCGAAATAAACTTCAATTTTGACATGTCGTTTAGTTATCGATCTTTTAAAGATCTTTCCAAGATCTTAAACGTGTCTTAATCATTGTTCGAATCGGGCCGATCGTATTCACTTTACTGATTAGTGATAGCTGTTGTTCAGGCTTGTGGTTGTATTGTATGTACTCCTGGTAACTTAACTAGTATAATGGTTATGTTAATATAATAAATATAAAGTTAATATAATATAAGTACTTCATCTTTAAAAAGGGAATTGGAATTTTGATAACTGTTGACCTGAGTTCACAATTGAAAAAGAGTTTTATTTTTCAACATACCTATTATAACGACAAATATAAAATTATATTAAAATTATGTACGGATCTAGTGAGGGGCATGTTGAGCAAGGTATATGAGTTAGTAAAGCAAACAAGTGACGCGGGAATAGGATTGCACAAACCCTGAAAAAATCCCTTTTTTTTTTCTAAAAAGCCATGTTTTTTAAGTTTTAGTCGGAAAAAAACAATGTCACTTAGTATCTACATTTTTCCGATAAAAACGAAAAAGTGGGAAATGAACGAAAAAACGCACATTGAAAAGAACTTGTGAATTTTTCCATTCATATTTAATCCATACTTTAGGTAGCTACACCTGCTTAGTCGTGTGTTTTTTTAACCAAATGCTGGCAATCTTTCCCAAAAAAACTGAAAAATAAGGAGAACAACGAAAATTTCAAAACGTCCCTGAAAAAACGATTTGATTTTTTCGGGAATTTTCAACCATAAGCTTCACCCAATATGTATGGAGAAAAGTGAAGCCCGTAAGAGGTAAACACAATCCACCGTTATCAGTTGCCACGCGCCGCAGGAGTTAAATAGTAGCATGTTTCGTTTTTTTTTTAACTCAAAGTATAAAGATAACTGTAGTATTTATCTTCTAAAAATTGCAAGAACGTGTCAGGCATCAAGTAAGCATTTGAATAATCAGTAAATTTACTTGTCTGTTGTGTTTTAATACCTATGTTAATGTAAGTACTCCTCATTTTTATAAACCCAAAATTTAAAAAACGTGGTAGGGATCTTGTTGTTCATTTTGCCTCACTATTGAGGCGAGGCCATCTGACTTTTGTTACTTGAGAACATTTTGCTTTTGCTGCACATTTTAGTAACTATAAAAAAAGTATTTAATAAAACAAAAGAAAAAGAAATACACCACGATGTAAATAAATGACAGAAAAAAAACTTAAATTAAAAATCCTATAATACTAAAAATCTAATAGAATATTTGTAGTTGGCCCCTGTGGCATGGTATTGAAAATGCGGGCAGTACTTATTTCCTTTTTTAAACGCAATAAAAAATTACGTATTCTGTAAGGCTCCTTAACAATGCATTATTAATTTATTTGTAAAGTAGCTATGTATGTGGGGGCATATTTATAAGTGCAATGTAAACGACAGATTGTGCATAATTTTTAAATGGTGTTATCTACTCGTTATTTGCTGTTGAATGTACCTGTGATCCAGAATGTTTGTCCACCAATTTCTCGAGCCCTGTCGCAATACAATTGTATTTGTCAATGATAAATGGCCGCGGTGCTTTTCATCTCCTGCAGTCAAAGGCACCGACGGGTACACTCTCTCCTCGATTGAGAACCTTACATCACTAAGTTATAGAGTTCTATTCCGATTATCAATTTATAATTACAACACGGGACTAAATGATACGGTACTAATCAAGGCCGGGAATAAACGCGGATAATGCGGTTTAATATCGTTTGAAAAGAGCCTTTCGGCGGGTAGTCGCATTCAGACATAATGAGTTTATTCAAGGTTTTAATCGAGTGAATCGTGGTAAGCAAACAGTACTTGAGAGGTGCCGGTGTGGAGTGGCGCTGCGGGGGCTCGGATAGTAATTCGTTTTCAATTTATTTATATGTGTGAATCAACAATAGTGTATTCAAGTATATAAAAAACTAATAGTAACCCTTTTCTGTTAACGTACTTATATAGTACGAATAAGATTAAAACAGTCAATATTACTTTTTTAAATCAATATTTCAATACTCGTACTTACAATAATTTTAATACAAATACACAATTAAAAAATAGTAATAAAATAACCTCTTTTCTGTCAACGCTCCATTCCGGCTGTCACCTGGTACAAAGGTGCCAAAAATACTAGCGGCATTTTTGTTACTTCAAACGAGATTTGCTGGACCAGGTAAGAGCCGGAGCAGAGATCACAACCCCTATCCCTTAAACGCCGCTCTAAAGTTTTGATGAATAATTTGGCCTGATTGAGGGCAAATGAGGAGAAATCTGTTCACCATCGACCTGACGGTATAGCCTTGGTAAGAGAACAAGCAACCCCAACTGCTAGAATCAAAAACCCAAACTGCATGTCACACAATACAACAATCTAAAGAGGGTACACCTTAAATATTGTAATATTCATATTCATTGTATTGGTAGTAAAATAAATATGCGAGCATTTTATAACTATGTTCTAGAGAATAACTCCCTATTGTCGTAGAACGCCTGCTCGAGAAGCCATTTTTAGGGTTCCGTACCCAAAGGGTAAAAGGGGACCCTATTACTAAGACTCCGTCTCGTCGTATCGTCGTCGTTTAGGGTTGTCTGGAAGAGATCGCTTCTTAGCGAAGACCGCCTGTTGTTACCTAACTTTTACGTGTTTTTTTCATTTTCTGTCTATTTTTAAATGTATGGTGCTCAATAAAGAATATTTACTTACTTAATTACTCCGCTGTCCGTCCGTCCGTCCGTCTGTCACCAGGCTGTATCTCCTGAACCGTGATAGCTAGACAGTTGAAATTTTCACAGATGATGTATTTCTGTTGCCGCTATAACAATAAATACTAAAAAGTACGGAACCCTCGGTGGGCGAGTCCGACTCGCACTTGACCGGTTTTTTGAGCTTTGTCTTGAATAACCTCAACCTATCAAGTGCACCTAGATGCAGCAATAATGTCAGCCGGTAGGTGGTTGAGTACCTTACGACCCATGATGTAAGTACGTAAGATTTTTCGATTTTGCGAGTCTATGAGACACAAGAGGCAGCTTTCCAGAGCGGGCTCTGCGGGTCGCTTACCTGCGCTGAGCCACATCTGCGATCACGGATGACACGATTACCTCTTCTCACGTAATAACTGGCATTTTCAGGATTAGAAGCGAAGGCAATATTAAAATGCCTAACGATTTAAAGTGGGGTTTCGCTGAGCCTGTTTGGGGTACGCGCGCTATGGCTCTTACTGCGCGTTTCTGGAGTCGAAATAGCCAGGACTCCCTCTGGTCGCATAACAACCTTTGTAATATTTTTAATTGTCATAACACTTTATGTGTAAAATTGTAAGTCATAAAAATCTTTCGTCAGAATTATTCATGAGCATAACTGGGTTTTTGTCATAAATAAGTTATGTCATAATTTTTATAGTCATAAATTTAATTCGCATAAAATTTTAGGCTGGGTTCGTTAAGTATGCACAAAAAATATATCACAACTGCCATGTTTGTCATCAAACATTATGGCTAAAAATGTATGACACAATATAATATGACTTTGCATTTGTATGCTCAATGAAACTTAAACTTTTATGCAACCCAACATTGATCCGAAATACCCTGTCCCAACCGGCAGCATATTGGAGGTGCGCATGCACGGTCGCGAGGAAATCTTAAAATAATAAAAGGAACAGGGATGAGGAATGGGGTAAATGTACATTTTGTGCTTCAATACTTAGAAGCCCTATTGACATCTTGCAATATCACCGATTAGCACCATATGCAGCGATTGAGGTTATCACCTGTAGCGATCGGACTTACCTCTGTTACCCTCGCTCGTACACCTCCACCACATATACTGCACAAGCGTTACCAAGCGATGAAACTCTGGCTGAGTTTTTTTGTACTTTTTGTATAATAAGTAAAAAGCTATGTGAACTAAAAGCCTGTAAAAGATTCATCTGTGAGCATTTTCATTTAGGAACGAAGATACATTTTACAATATACCTAACTGCTTACCCAACTCACGATTTTGACACATATACAATAGCACGATATGCGTAATCGCGCTCCAAAAGACATTTGCGGTTATTGCCGACACAATAAATTCAAGTAAAATTACCGCCATTTCTCGACAATAATGACTATAGACATTAAACAGGAGAGTTAATGCATTTAAAATCAATGCAGGGATTGTTGTAGTACAATGGTTGCCGGGAGGTGTGTCGGGATCGTCTCGATTCGGCACGCTTCGGCGGTGCCGTGACAACGCCACAATGCGCGAGAGCATGCCGCGATTCAACGCGTTAGATAAAAGATTAACGACGCAGGTTGTGCATTCCTATTGTAGAGCAAGTTCTTGAGTAACCAGTCAAGCGCAAGCTCAAGAATTGTAACGACTATGTGTAATATGGGTGCGGGCTTATATTGGATATGTCGAGCCTTCGACTCGCCCATGGTGGGTAAGAGGTTAAAGTTACACTTCAGGACCACCTCGAGTGAACGCCAGCCATTTGTTTCAATACACTTTCACCACACGCGCTTTGATAGAACAGTTATTATAATATGGCGAAACAAACAGGCATATTTTAATTGCAGAGATTGATTGTAAGAGTTAGCTAAGCTGCCAGGTACTTGCTTACGTACTAGTTAGTCGCCTTAATCGTAAGTGATTGAGAAATTGATGACTTGAGACTGTCTAATATATTTAGGTAGGCACATAAAACAACATTTGGTGTGTCCGTTTCTGATATTACTTATTTTCAAAAGGATTAAAAATATAACAATTTGTCCCTTACCTAATATGGCTTCTTCAAAAAGTTTTCACCAGCCTTGATGTTGATGTTGACTGACGTACGGATAAATTAAATTAAGTTCGACACTATAACCTTTGCTACGAGTAAGTCAACTCTCCCTCTCGGTCGTTTTTCTTTAATTTTTGTAGTGGCTATAAGCCACCGACTTCAACAACTTCAAAACACATTCAGGGATTCAGAAACAATAACATGTTGTTCCTGATATGTAAATGTAAAGTTGGAGGTAGATTTACAACCAGCATTAAAGTCTTACAATGGCGTGCGGTCGGGAGCAATGCGGGTGCGTTGCGCGGCTTTATGCGACCAATTACCCTTTACTGCTGCTTTTACTACCACGCGTATTTAGTAAACATTGTCCCATTCTACATAATACTCGCTGTTGCGACTGTTTCTTTGGTTTTACCCGCCCCTAACTACCGTATGCGAAACTACTAATAATGTGCACGAAACAGAAGACAGCATGTAAGTTGCTGAGCACAAATCCTCTGGGCAACTGTAGGGCTATTCGAAAATTTTACTCGTACCTGTCACATTCCAAACTATACATAAAAAATTGGCATGTTTTGAATATCTTCACGTCATTCAGACTGATAGTAAATTTTTTAATGTTAAGTAAATGAAATGAAATGAATTACTATCTACTTAAATGTCACTTAGCTTAACAAACCTTACAGGGATAAGTAGTGAGCTGCAGTTCTGTCATTCTTTTTTTTTTTATCTCAAGTATAGGTATTCCTCTGAAAAATTGTTTTAAAAATTATATAGACCCATGTCCTTCTGTTTCTATACTTTGTATAACCTAGCCTGAGTCCGCATTCCTCGTCTACTTTTAACGTTTTCAAGGCAACAGTGACGACAACGCTGCAAAAACCTAATAATAAGCACGCAATAAAGCATGTAAGTAAGTAGATAATAGACAAAGACATACATTACAACACTAAATAACATTTACTGAATTATTTACAAAACTTTTTAACTAAAGATTAATTTGTATGTTTATCCAAAAGTAGGTACAATTCGGTTCAAAATGTTTAGATCTGTGAGACTTGTCACGCGAAACTTATTTTGAACGGTCTTTAAGTAGAATGTTAAAATGAACTTACCTTAAAGACATTGAAATCATCTTAAAAATGTGCAAATGATTCAAATCGATGGTTTTAACCACCACCTGGATAATGAAGGAAACAATAACCAACCATGTTAAGTCAAAGTATGAACACTTGGCGAGTTTTCGTTTGATAATAATTGTTATAAACATCCAACACCCTTCATACCAAACTCATAATTAAACCTTAATAATAAACCCAGGAACAAAACCAACATAATAAGTTTTAGTAAATTACAGCTGTCAGATCGACAGTAAAACGCCGTAAACCCTGTTTCTGGGTCGAGAAATATGAAAGTGAGTCAGCCCCCGTAATTAGGAGGATGCTCTTTCCACCGCCGCCAAATGGTCTGCCGGCAATCAATTAAAACAATATTTGAAATAGTGCCCAAAAAAAGTTAAAAGGAAGTGCTCGAGCTATAAACATTTTGTATTATGTCCGATACGAGTCGGCGTCCTCGTCTCTCGTAGGGCGTCTCGCTCACTTGCGCCGATGCGTCTACGTAGGCCGGGAATGTTATTCTCATAGCGCATCAGGCCTTGGTCTCAAACTAAACTGATTTTAAAATAGCACAGGATTTCAAGCAGCCTGATTTTGTTAGACTCCAAATATGTATCATGCGGTTTTTATTCATATACTCGTAATTACTTTTGATTGTACTATAATATTTTTAATTTATTTCCATAATTTAGTAGTGTAACCAAACTACACCAATACATAAACAGTTGCTTGTCTATTGTCGCCCATCCCATATATTTTTAGACCATATCTATGACTACTAAAAACTTTTAACTATTAAATAATTTTCTAACAATCTTTTAACCAACAATTTCGTATTTAATCACCATCATGTGTAAGAAATTACACATAGTTATCATGTATCTCGAGGTTTTACTTATACTGGTTTTGCAGAGGCGAATGCTTGCCTGCCCACGAGAATGTGTAATATGGGGTCGGCACAAAGAAAACGCGCTCGGATGAGTTATGGCCGCGCGCGTTACCGTCAAAGCCTCCTTGTTTGAGAGAGCCGAAAGTAATTAACTTCAACTTAGTTGAGATTACGACTTTTAAATCTCCGCAAGTGATCATTTTTGTATAGTTGGTGAGGTTTGTACTCTAATCGATGAGGTGTATTTTTACATTCATAATTTTATTGTGAAAATAGATTTGCGTCCTAACCAGATAACTAGTCAAAGCAGCTAGGTTACCTGTTAAGAAAAGTTATCGTAACCTGTAACGATTAACGTCAAAAATTAATTACCTCCGGTAAATGCTTCTCTTATCCTATTCTTATTGCTTATCCTTTTTACGTTGCTGATTTTAAAATTATTTAAGTATACATTTTTTTATATAAACTTAAATTTTGATTTCATGGTCGTTATAAAACTATTATTTAAAAAGTTATAAAACGTACGCTTAGGAAATTCAAATACTATGTAGCAATTTCGCGTATTTAATACACTGAACATATAATCAAATAATTATTATGAGAGATGATGATAGTAAGCTGATTAAGGCTTGTGTTGTGGGTAGATAATGTGTACTATGTAGACAACTTTTACTAATAATCTTACTTAGCACCTAAGTACCGCCCACTGTACCGCTAATAAGTTTATTAATTTTTACTAGCTTTTATTAAACTTACCCCTGTTAGTATGTATGTAATATGTATGTATTCGCGTGGGTCATATCTTGGATACTGAATTTGACCCACATTCAGATTTCCGATTGAGCTAAAATTTTGCATACATATCAAAATGGGATGACAATGCAATATTATGATGAAATAGAGCTGATGTGATGATGGAGACAGAGGTGGCCATGGGAACTGTTTGGGGTTGTTAGAATCGTAATAGTTGCCTGTGGAAAGGAAAGTACAGTCAGCGATAAAAGCTCGTACCAAAATAGTTTTTTTTTTTAACTTATTTATGTACTTTATGCATAGACATTAACTGCTGCCATAAGCAACAACAACGCACTGCCACCGAACCTCTGCAAAATCACCCATAGGAAGACACAATGTGGAACGTATCATTCGCATAAATTTTAAAATTAATGATCTTTCACCTACAACAAAATACGTAAAAACATTTCAAATAGAAAAAAGTTAACTTAGATCCACTCGCTGCTCTCCTATCATTTAGACCACGTATAAGAGGCACCATTCAAACAGCTAATCGAGTTTGTCGGCCGATGGTATCTCTGACCGTGCGTTAATAATACTAACGCCTCTGCGGCCGTCGTGTGTTATGATGCAGGATGACCTTCACTAATTTATGAGAGACTAAAGCCCTAGTTTAGGTACGACGTTATAGTTATACCCCCTTATTCATAAACATGTACTAAAGTTACGTACGATGCCGCTAATAATCGCTTGTCCCTTTCCGACGTATTGGTATGATGGAAAGGGACAAACAATTATTAGCGGCACCATAACTTTAGTACACGTTTATGAATAAGGGGGTGAATGTTTAGAGCAGGGTTTGACAAATGGTGACCTAACATTTTTTGCTTATTTTGTTTATTAAAACTGAAATAGAAACGGACCGCGATGGTCACTTTACTTAAAACCGACCCCTGAAGAAACTAATTGGTGATTCCTGGTTTACAGTATTAAGAGATAGCTAGAGTTAGACCTTGGTCTTTTTTATGATTTAGGAGGCAAACGAGCAGACGGATCACCTGATGGGAAGCGATTACCGCCGCCCATGGATACCCGCAACACCAGAGGTGTTGTAAGTCGGTTTCCGGGTTGGTCTTGGTTATCTTAATAAGTTTGCAACTATTTTGATACCACAGGCAGTGCAAATGTTATTTATACGTCATACTTTTTTAGAAGCTTGACGTTTAAAATAACACTTGCACTGCGTGTGCTGTCAAAATCGTTGCAGACTTGGGCTAACTCTATGTGTGTACATGTTTCTATGCTTTTTTTTCGCAGAGAATATCCAACACCCGAAAGTTTTATCAATTCGAGTCGATTTCAAGAATGTATACTTATATAGAACTTGTAAGAATTATCATTTCGTATCTGAGAACAATCAGCAAGTACAGCGACTGCAAGTTCCTTTGCATTCTACATTGAAATTGAACCACCTAAGTATAAGGGGTATTCTTCACTAAAATAACTTCACAGGATACTGAATAATAATTGTATTCACTTTCTTTACACAATTCGTTTTTATAATAAATTATTTTTACATCCGGCACTCAACTCTAAGCGTCTGCACTGTTCGACTGCTGTCAAGGCAATGAGCCGATGACTGGGTCTGCCCCTTTTATTATCGCTCGGCAACCGTCGAAACAAGTTGTAGAAGGCGCTGGACGGATATAGTCAAATAACAACTGTACTAATGACTTCTTGGTTTGCCGAGGGATAATCAAGTGACTTGCACGTAGTAAATTAAACATATATTAATTACTTATAAATTATTAATAAATAAGCTAACAGTTCGGCCATCCTGTTTGTAGCAAGTCCCATTGCTACACAAATGTTAAACTTTAATAATCACAAATGCCATAATCAAAATTCATAATTTCTACAGATGCAAGGATAATATTTTAATAATTAATACCGTTAGCATAATATTTAAATCTCATAACAATAACCTGTTAATGTTGAATTATTAATTGTAAATATAAATGAATTAGAAAACGCCATATCTACCTATAAGATTTAAGTACATCCACATATTATCATATTTGAATCATATAATATATATTCTATTCAACGTTACCAAATCACAATGAATATGATTAGCTATAAAATAGATGTCATTTTATTTCATTAAACTATATAATATCAATTCAATTAGATGGGTTATTGTTCATGATCACTACTAGAACATCCAGTATCAACATCGCTATCGAATTCTCTTACAAAATTTAACCAGGGTTGAATTTTATCGAGTGCTACCACATTTTCATACCTGCGACCTTTCTTCTTTGTTAAGGGGGTATCTCCTATAAGGTATCTATCATTAGGGAGAACTTTCAAGATACGATATGGTCCCTGGTACTTACTTACAAGCTTTTGTGACTTTCCATCATGTGGTACTTGTCTCTCTACGCGCACCAGATCACCTTCCCTGTAAGTCGTACCGGGTTTTCGGCTTTTATTAAACCTTAGTGCATCTTTATTTTGCTGCTCAGTTATTTTTTGTTTAGCCTGTTCTCTAACATCATTTAGGTCTTCCGTATTTACAACATTTAGCGTGTCTCTTATGACAGAGTTCAGTATCCCTTGCGAATTACTTGTAACATTGAATCCAAATAGAAGTTCAGATGGAGTTTTCTGAGTAGTTTTATGCGTTGTGGTGTTCAGACCTACCTGAATCTCGGCAACGTATTGGTCCCAATCCTTCTCATCTTTGCCATGTGTAGAGGTAGATAAGGCATTAAGGATTGTTCTATTAAATCTCTCTACTTGGCCGTTGGCCCGGGGAGTAGCCACGGCATTCTCAATATGTTTAATGCCATGAGATGAGACGAATTCTTTGAACGTCTTGCTTGTGAAGCTAGTTCCTTTATCTGTAATGAGACGGGTTGGTACTCCGAAATAACTTATGTGCTCTTTAATTACTTTGATAGAGGTAGCTGACTTTGTGTTCTTGACAGGGGTTATGTTTGCGTACTTTGTGAAGCCATCTATAATTACAAGAAGGTAACAGTGTCCTTTCTTGCTCTTTACAAAAGGGCCTAAGTGATCGGCGTGAATAGTATGGAAAGGTATACTGACCTTTTCTATAGGGTGTAGTTCGCCTTCCCGTTTACCTCCCGGCTTTTTGTGATGTGCGCATTCTAGACATGACGCAACATACTTTTTAACAAACCTTCTCATTTTGGCGAACCAATAATGTTTCTGTATCCGTTGAAGTGTTTTATCGAACCCACAATGTCCGACATCGTCGTGGTTTTTTTGAAGTATTTGCCAACGAACACTCTTGGGCACTACCCATTTTAATTCGTCAGCCACGATGCGGTAGACACGGTCATTTTTGAGTTTATAATTATTAAGGTAGTCAATTACCTGTTCGGAATTTGGGTCGTTGAGGGTTTCCTTTATTTTTTTAATTTCTGTATCCGCGCTTTGGACAGTCGAGATCCAGTCTTGGTCACTTACTTCCGTAGTGAGTAGTACATCAAGAACGTGAGATTCTTGTACACCGTCATCAACAGGGTGGCGACTAAGTGCATCTGCGTGTAGCATGCGTGCGCCGGGTCGATATTCGATGGAACAATCATATTCTTGTATTTGTACCCACCATCTCGCCACCCGTGGAATAACGTCGCGTTTGGTGAGTGTATATCTGAGGGCATTGCAATCTGTAAAGATTTTAAATGATATACCTACCAGATACACCCTGAAGCGATTCAGTGATGCTATTACAGCGAGAGTTTCTTGTTCGTACGAGTGAAGTTTGCGTTCCTCGGGAGTAGTCTTGCGACTAAAGTAGGAAATCGGTTGGAAAATTCCGTTCGAATTAGCTTGGAGTAATATCCCTGCAATGCCATCTTTGCTGGCATCCGTGTGCAGCTGGGTATCCGCCTTTGTGTCATACAGGGCTAGAAGTGGTCTCTGAGTCAGTAGAGCTTTGATATCATCAAAAGCTTTCCTTTGTGGTTCTCCCCATACCCATGTAGATCCCTTTCGTAGTAAGTCTGTCAATGGGGATGTTATGAGAGCGTAGCCCTTGATAAAACGTCGGAAGAATCCTGACAGTCCAAGAAACTGTCTTACCTCGTGCTGATTCCTTGGTGTAGGGAAGTTGGAAACAGCATCAGTTTTTCTAGATCCAGGCCGAATGCCTTCAGCGCTGACCTCGAACCCAAGAAAGTCGATCTGATTCTGGAAGAAATTGCACTTACTTAATTTTAGCGTTAGTCCTCCTTCCTTTAGTAAGTTAAGTACTTCTTCCAGCCTTTGTAATCCCTCATCAACATCTTTTGATGGGATTAAAATGTCATCCATATAGACAATGGCGTACTTAACTTTGGCTTCCGACAAAATTTTGTTTATTGTCCTCTGGAACACTGACGGCGCGTTAACTAGTCCGAATGGCATTCGGTTATATTCATATTGTCCGTCAGGTGTGACAAAAGCAGTTTTGTGCCGTGACTCCTCCGAAATGGGGATCTGATAGTATCCCGATGCTAAATCCAGGGAAGTGAATAATGTGTTTCCAGAAAGCTGGTCCAGCTGATCTTCAACTCTGGGGAGTGGGTAATGATCCTTCTTAGTTTTGCGGTTAAGGGCCCTATAGTCCACGCACAATCGCTTCTCGCCGGTCTTCTTTTGGACTAATACTATAGGGCTCGCATATGGTGACGAAGACTCCCTTACGATCCCACTATCAAGCATTTCTTGAACCATATTTCTTACCAGTGTTCTTTCGGCGTGTGACATGCGGTACGGGCGGTAAACGACCGGAGTTGACTCTTCAAGTTCGATAACCATTTCTGATACCTTCGTGAAACCTAGATCACCGAGACCTTTCGAAAAACAATCGCCGAATTTCGATAAAAGTTGTTGAAGCTTCAAACGTTCTTCTTTTTTCACATTTGTACCACAGTTAACTGACGCATCAACTTCCTTTTCGTCGAATGTCACTCCACAACAGTCGTATGTGGTGTCGTCGCCGTCGTCGGTTGGCTGGAACTCAGCACGCGTCAGAAGAAAACCACTGTTCAGAGTAATTACGTCAGACGATGCATTCAGAAGGAGCAGTGTGCTGGTACCGGAGTTGATGTCGTATTGTCCTGGGAGCAAGTAATATTTCTTTCCTTCTGCTCCTCTTAGTGAGCCGTTAATGGTAATTGTTCCAGTAACGAGAGACGTCGATTCCACAGTGACTGGTGTCAACATATTGCATGGCAGGGAGACTTGGTTACGTACCTTCAGGTGTAACTTGCCATTTGCAGTCTTGATGAAGATAAGTTCCTTTGAAGTTTTAATTATTGTGATGTCCGGTTTTTCCGTGAAGGAATGGCCCAGTAAAAATGGTCGTTTAATCACGTGGTTTTCAACGACATATAGATCAATAACTTCCTTTATGCCTTGAACTTCAACACTGCCTGTTACTATACCCACAGGTGATACCAAATTAGCTCCAACGGTGTTCAGCACTGGGAGTTCCTCGGACGTGTCAATGTCCAGATTCAACTGTTTGGCTGCATTAATTGTTATTAGCGAGCATTCGCTGCCGAGATCTACGAAACATTTAATCATTGAGTTGTTGACCTTGACGTCCATTTTATATTTATTATTTGTATCACCCATGTGTACTGCGGCAACCTGCTTCTCCTTACGCTCTTTCCCTCGTGATTCCTCCACTTTCACATCGTTAGACTCGCGCAGTCGCTTAAAACAGTGTTCTGCCAAGTGATTCCTTTTGTCGCAATACGTGCATGTGGCAGCAGGTTTCTTACATTTACTGGCGCGGTGTCCAGTTTCACTGCAATTAAAACATACCTCGCCGTTGTTAGAGTTGTCTTTCGACGTGTCCTTCGACATCTGAGGCCGGGCAGATTTATTCCTGTAGTCATTTTGGCGAAACTTTCGAGAAGAATCTTGAATGTCTCTATCCCGTATCTGCCCCACCTTCACTGTTCTAAAGTACTTCAAGACTTGTTCAGGTTCAGAGAACTGGGCTGCTTGGGCACCTACCTTTACCGCGCGGTCATCTACGCCGTAGAGAATACAATCAACAGCTTGTCTTCCGTATATTTTGCATCTGTTTAAGAGATTTACCTTCGCATAGTAGTACTGTTCCAGTGATTCTCCAAAACGGGCCCTTTTTGAGAGCATTTCTGTAAGAATCTCGGCGTAATCCTCGCGACAGGGAAATGATTCGATGAGTTTTTTCTTCCACTCGGGCCATGTGAATAAAACGCTAGATAGACCTTGGTACCAAGTTTTTGCAACGCCTGTGAGTTTGGGGAGAGCATAGTGAATCAATTCTCTATCGTCCCATTGGTATATACTGGCGCATTCTTCGACCTTTGTAAGCCAATTTATTACAGTCTGTTCCTTGGACATTGGGTCAAATTCGGGTACAACATTAGTATTAAAGGAAAGTTTCGGTTTATCAGATCGTTTGATTTGCTTCAACACATGAAGAAACTTATCTAGGACAGCAGAGTCGCGATATTCCCCGTTTGATTTCGATAACCTTGGCCGTTTTATATATCTATCGTAGTGTTCACCAGATTCTTCTGACGAGCTGCGTCGATGTTGGCGATTGACTCTTTCCGACGGACTGTGTCGACGTCTGCGGCTGCCTCTTTCTGACGGGCTGCGTGGATATCTGCGGCCTGACGGACTGTGTCGATGTCTGCGGTTACATCTTTCTGACGGGCTGCGTGGATATCTGCGGCTGTCTCTTTCTGATGGACTGCGACGATGTCTGCGGCTGCCTCTACCTCTTCTGTAACCGTAGTTTTCATTTTCGTAACCGTAATCTTTTGACCTATGTGCTCCTAGGTCATTATGGTACAGCGGCTGGCTTCGTGATCTAGGTGATGGTGATATGTCGTGGTACATTACCTGGTCCCGTGACCTGGGCGCTTCCGGGCTGCCGTAATACGATCCCTGACCCTGCTGCCTGGGCGCTTCTGGGATATAATAACATGAACCCTGGCCCTGTGACCTGGGCGCTCCTGGGCTGTCGTAATACGAACCCTGGCCCTGTGACCTGGGCGCTCTTGGGCTGTCGTAATACGAACCCTGGCCCTGTGACCTGGGCGCTCTTGGGCTGTCGTAATACGAACCCTGGCCCTGTGACCTGGGCGCTCCTGGGCTGTCGTAATACACTCTCTCGCCGTTGTGATAAGAGTCCTGGCCCCGCGACCTAGGTGTTTCTGGGCTGTTGTAAGACAAGTCCTGGCCTTGTGACCTGGGTGTCCCTGGGTCATCGTCCGCCTCCATTCCTGAAACTTAAAGCAATCGTCTCTACATATCGGCTCTACATATCGACGCTACATATCGAATGTACTCTACATATCGACTCTACATATCGAATGTACTCTACATATCGACTACATATCGAATGTACTCTACATATCGACTACATATCGAATGTACTCTACATATCGACTACATATCGAATGTACTCTACATATCGACTACATATCGAATGTACTCTACATATCGACTACATATCGAATGTACTCTACATATCGACTCTACATATCGACTCTACATATCGACTCTACATATCGACTCTACATATCGACTCTACATATCGACTCTACATATCGACTCTACATATCGACTCTACATATCGACTCTACATATCGACTCTACATATCGACTCTACATATCGACTCTACATATCGACTCTACATATCGACTCTACATATCGACTCTACATATCGACTCTACATATCGACTCTACATATGTCCACACATGTCTATATCCAGGGAGTACCCGGGCAAGATAAACATGCGTGTTTAACCATATTAACCTCCGGACTTCCTCCGTTACGGAAAATACAGTTGTTTCGTTTAAATTATCACCTAAAACCAAAATGTCCACACATGTTTATATCCAGGGAGTACCCGGGCAAGATAAACATGCGTGTTTAACCATATTAACCTCCGGACTTCCTCCGTTACGGAAAATACAGTTATTTCGTTTAAATTAGCACCTAAAACCAAAATGTCCACACATGTCTATATCCAGGGAGTACCCGGGCAAGATAAACATGTGTGTTTAACCATATTAACCTCCGGACTTCCTCCGTTACGGAAAATACAGTTATTTCGTTTAAATTACCACCTAAAACCAAAATGTCCACACATGTTTATATCCAGGGAGTACCCGGGCAAGATAAACATGCGTGTTTAACCATATTAACCTCCGGACTTCCTCCGTTA
This sequence comes from Cydia pomonella, assembly GCF_033807575.1. Lineage (NCBI taxonomy): Eukaryota > Metazoa > Arthropoda > Insecta > Lepidoptera > Tortricidae > Cydia > Cydia pomonella. Next base: position 18,516,637 of record NC_084708.1, on the reverse strand, counting down.
CGGAAAATACAGTTATTTCGAATCGAGAAATGATTAATATTGACGGATAAAGATGAAATAGAAAAAAAAAAGTAACAACCGTACTTACGTGTGTGGCGTGGTAAAAAAAAATCTTTTAGATTTTTTTTTGTGATCCCTTCTTCTGAGTTATAAGGGGTATTCTTCACTAAAATAACTTCACAGGATACTGAATAATAATTGTATTCACTTTCTTTACACAATTCGTTTTTATAATAAATTATTTTTACATCCGGCACTCAACTCTAAGCGTCTGCACTGTTCGACTGCTGTCAAGGCAATGAGCCGATGACTGGGTCTGCCCCTTTTATTATCGCTCGGCAACCGTCGAAACAAGTTGTAGAAGGCGCTGGACGGATATAGTCAAATAACAACTGTACTAATGACTTCTTGGTTTGCCGAGGGATAATCAAGTGACTTGCACGTAGTAAATTAAACATATATTAATTACTTATAAATTATTAATAAATAAGCTAACATAAGGTACCTAAGATAGAGCGTGTCGCCATATGTCACGCTCACAAATTGAAACATGAGGAACGTGCGGTGCGGTCACTGCGTCCACTCGTAAATGGAATGACACCTTTACTTTTATAACACCGATAAAGTTGCGACTACCTCCTATCATACATACGTGCAATCATGTCCATTAATCAGGACAGTTACACTGCTCAGTTTGTCCGGAAGCAATACTTCAGGTACTGTTGTTTCACAAAAGCGTCCATTTGTTTCAATTTAATATAATACCTATTGTTCCAAGACCTCAATAAATAATCGCAGGAAGCTATTTGCGCTTATCGTTGAATATTATTTTAACAATACAGTGATATCTGGGTTAGATAAGGTGGAAATAATAAAGGGCCGCTATTCGGTCGCGTTAAAGTAACTTGGGTCACATATAGTGATTGTTTATGGTATTATACCTAATAAAGACCTTCAATTAGATGTGAAAGTCTATTTGACCCATGTTCTGATGATAATGTGTTAAAAATCAAACGGTGTCGCCATCTACTCGAATATAGTAGTCCAAACGCTATCTATTTGAGCATACATTTTGCTTGATTTTTCGAGGCATTTTATTCTTAGATTTTATTTATCTCATACAAGGTGCCCGCGAGGAAACGGAAAAAATTTAATCACGTAGTCCTGAGGTCATAAGAAGGAAAGAATCTCATAAAAATTTAAGTCAATTCCGGCAAAAAAAATAGTGTCTTTTTTAACTTTTTGTATATTTTTAAACATAATAAGTACATGTTCTTGGAAAATGTATGGATTAATATGAATTGGTTAATTTTTTTCGTAAAAACTAGTGTATTCAAAGGGTTCCTTGTCACTTTGATATCTGTCAATAAGGCAGTCTAGACTAAGTCCCATAGTGGCGACAACGCCAACAAAAAGACGTTATGCATTGAAACACAATAAAAATACCTTTTTTTATTTTTTATTTGGGATTAACTCTGAAAATATGCGAATTAAAAAAATATTAAAGTATTTTTGTCTCTAAATACGATCCAGATTATACTGTTAAAATCTTTCCGTTTCCTCGCGTGCACCATGTATACATAATATATCTTTGCTGATTAGAATAAATACTTTACGAAAAAAGGATTCTCGTTATTAAGTTTATTTTCATTTATTAAATATTTAGTCATCAAATTAGCAGGTATACCTTCGGCCTGACGTTTAAATGCCTCCTGACGACCGGGTTTCAAAATTTGCCTGCTTAAATTTAACTATGTTAAGTTGACAAAGAGTCAAAAGTTAATTGGAGCCTATGTACTATGTATTCCACGAGACTGTAACGTCAGTTACCAATTCTTTCGTGTGTTCTTACATTAATTAAGCAAATTTAAGTATCCAGATATCTACCTGTAGGGCTACGCCAGATATACAGACACTTAAATTTGTTCTGACGTTACTACAGTCTCGTGGAATTACCCCGATTCGTCTCGATATTAGGTATCGACCAATATGCTAATAACATATTAGAAAAACAAACCATAGCAATATATGAAACGTGCGGCGCTCTACTGTAGGGCGGAACCGGCATATTTTGGTGGTTGGAAAAGGTTATTCTCCAATTTAAAAAAAACGATATTGAAGCATTTGCTGTGTCTCCTGTCTAACAAAAAAGGGACTATAAAAACAGTAAAACAAACTACATGGAATTTAGACAAAAATAATGTTTTCGGAATTCGCTTCTCATATGTTTATTATAAAGTTAATCGTTAAAATATGTGTATTTATATATTGTATATATATGTATCTTATTCTTATGCTTTTTTATAACTTGTCAGAAAGTCTTTATCAATTTATTTTAGTAAATAAAAATTAAACTTAAGCAGCTCTTTGGCTCTTGTTTATGGTAAATTGTTGCCAGCGTTTAAAAACTGATCGTAAATACTTGTTTTACAGGATTTGTCTATATTTTCCCATTACTGGTGCCAGTCCCATCGTGGATTAGTCAGCGTTTGCGACTCTAGGAGATCATATCTAGTTCTCGCGTTAAGAGGAACACGTTTCACATTTGGCAACACCGTACCATGGTTTACGGTCTTGAGTTGTCTTAACGTGGCGCGCGGTTATGACATCCACGTTAACAATTAGTGATTTGATGGCTTTGACTATTACAAGAAGTTATTTATTAATTTTGGATGTACTTTCTTGGAATTTCTTTGTAGCACACTGTAAATAACTAACTAATACATAACTATTTTCTTTTTTTCATAGATTTCTAAGGCACTTCACGACCACGACATTGATAATGTCACAGCCGCGTTTGTATCTTCACATTTTTGTCCTTGCAGAGGATATTTAGCTTGTCTATATGCACCAAAATATTTTTCTCATTAACATCGGGATATAATTTTAGAATTACCTTATACGAGTATACAACATGCTCTTTATTTTTCATCGTGATGTAAACCCCGAGAATAATAATATTGGCTTCAAGCAGAAGCTGTATTACTTTTGCTGACGTTTTTATTACACCCTTGGCGGAAAATTTGAAAGAATATTGAAATTTCAATTGTTTCCATTATTCTTTCAACTTTTCTGTTATTGTTGGGGTCGCAAAGGAAAATAATGGATAGATGGTGTTACTGCTTATTATTCATTGTACCAAGGGGCTCGGCGTCGTGATTTGGCTCATTTTTAAAGTAACAAAACAAGTAGCGCCTCTCGAAATATTGAGTTCCATGAAAAGTTTTTCTTTCTGACAGGGTAATATGGAAGCCTCTTTGGAATAAAAAATATTTTCCTTAAAGTGGGTTATTGATTATGCCCACAGTAGAAAGAAAATATTTTTCATCGTGTTTTAATCGTGTAATTTTTTATAACTCTTAAGGTCGCTTGAATCCTGGCTTCTAACCCTTGAACCATTGAGCTTCCGGAACTTATTGTAGTATTTAGAGTTTTAATTAAAACAAAGGTTTGGAGAAAACACTTATTATTTTATTAAATGTTAAAAATGTCTTATAGCGTGTTCTTTTCGTTAAATTGGCCTAGGTGCAAGAGAGAGAGGTGACCCATTTGACAATACAAATCAAGTTTTAAAAATATGGTCGGATATATTCTATACTCATACGTGTGTATCGGATACCACTACAGATATTACACTTATATAATTTTAATATCCCACGAAATATCATTATTCATCATCATCATCATCATCATTTATTGAATAAAAATATTACATACGTTGTATTTGAAATTTTTTAAACCTGAAACATGCATACAGAAAATATAACAAAATAAACATCATAATGGCTTTTAGACTCAAAAGAGCATCGTGGGAAATTTTTATTATATATATACTAACATTTTCAACGGGGTACATATGTAAAGTTTCCAGCATAGGGACTATCTGGACTATAGTTTGATTTCTCTCTTGCACAGGATAACGCCCTGGCGCGCCTATAATGGCTGATGAGAAGAATGAAAGCCGCTACCGAAGCGTTTGCTATCGTCTTACTATCCGCTCGAGCGAACACAGCCTCTATTCCTATTCAATCAAATCAAAGGCTTTAATGAACCTAGCCATATTTTAAATCAAACATTCAATTCAAATCGAACTAAATCGATCTTCTACGCTCATAATCAAAAGTTCGTGATGCAACAAAAAACTAATTGACAACAATCAACAATGTTGCAACAAAAAACAATATTTTCTATCATTGTCATTAATAATGGTTAGAAAAAAGTCATTCACACCTTTGGAGCGCTAACATGACAAATGCGGCGGTGCGGCGGCACAAAGCCGCGCCCGCGCTGCGCCGCGGGGCGCACTGCCTAAATATTAATTATCTACAACACAACGAACACCTTTTAAAAGATTATCGCGACTTGTTGCTGTGTCCAACATCTAGATAGCGCCGACTGCGCCTGTCTTCTGTGTGGCGAGCGGGGGAATTAACATAACATTTATTTTAAAAACTTGACTTGGCACGATGGTGACAGTATGACAGAAGGCAGAAACGTGCTCTCTACTAGACACACAGGCATATTCTAATATTAATTATAGGATATGAATTCGATCTGGATTAGATATGGATCAGATCTAACAGTGTCATAACTGATGATTTTGGTTGAGGAAATGTCACTTTTGATACTAACAGATCCGATCCTACGTCTAATCCAGATAGAACTCATATAATATAATTTAAATTAGAATACGCCTGACACTAAACTACCACTAATTGGAGCTACCTGATTGAAATAATTATCATATTTTACGGATTAGAATATATTTTCAGGATATTTCCATTTACAAACAAAGTGAATTTATGAGTATTAAGGAAAATTTTAAACGCCACAAATGAATTTGTAAATTAGGTGCCATGCATATATATCGATTGCTATAAATTCAGCTACCTATTACTACTAGCTACTACTATTTAGCTTCAATAAATATATTGTATTAGCATTATAATATTACCTATTCGTAGGCTTGAATTAGGTATGAAGAATAATCAACCAGCCATTTAGAAATAAATTTTGTAGCCGTAACAGAACACCCCACGTGAGTTGTCTGTCCTATCCTTATCGTGTTTTTGCATAGCCAAAGGGAGTTGTAGGTCCCGCTTGCCGTATAAAATCACACGAATCGCGAGCCCAGCGGCCGCTAAGACTGGTAAGGCCTGACAAAAGCAGAAACTGCAGAATTTCCCTCCTCTATCTTCTCTTCCTGCCGTTTATGTAACTTTTATTACTCTCTTTCCTCTTCTTTTATCCCTCTTTTCCTACTATAACTACGTACTACTATGATCATGATCACTCTACAAAGTTACAATGTTTAGCAAGCATGAATTTTCATACGCAAGAACAAAAAGAGTGCACTCCCATGCAGCGTCTAAGTCGTTGTTTTTTTTTCTATTTTACTGATCAATATCTACTTAATACAATTACTTAGATATTTATATTCTTTATGAGAAATATTATTTTAAACAGTAGGTATTTAGGGTGGCATTTAACATAGCTTGTGGTCAGTGGAACCCTGTACAAATGTGTTACAAATCGAGCCGCAGGCGACGCCATGTGTGCGGGACACGCACTGCCAACAAAATGTGTAACAGATGAATTGTTAATAATGTTAATCTTATTATTTATTAAATATCCTGTCGGTGATTTGATATTTGATAGTTTCAGAACATCAGGAGCGTAATACCTCCACATTTTTTTGACAAATCTCTAAGGCCGAATTTGATCTAATTGTTTCATCATTTGCATGTGTTTTTTGCCAGTAGGTACTTACGGTGCGAGCGAGATGCGCTGCGAGTCATTTATTAAATACCTAACAATAACAATATAATAATAGATTAAAAAAGCGGCCAAGTGCGAGTCGGACTCGCCCATGAAGGGTTCCGTACCATTATGACGTATTAAAAAAAAACTACTTACTAGATCTCATTCAAACCAATTTTCGGTGGAAGTTTGCATGGTAATGTACATAATATATTTTTTTTAGGTTTATCATACTCTTATTTTAGAAGTTACAAGGGGGGGGGGGCACTCATTTTACCACTTTGGAAGTGTCTCTCGCGCAAACTATTCAGTCAAGAAAAAAATGATATTAAAAACCTCAATATCATTTATGAAGACCTATCCATAGATACCCCACAAGTATGGATTTGATGAAATTTTTTTTTTTGATTTTCAGTTCTAAGTGTAGGGAATATCTAAATGCGGTTCATAGAATACATCTACTTACCAAGTTTGAACAGTATAGTTCTTATAGTTTCGGAAAAGAGTGGCTGTGACATAATCGGACAGACAGACGGACATGACGAATCTATAAGGGTTCCGTTTTTTGCCATTTGGCTACGGAACCCTAAAAAGGTTAAAATGCCGCGTAAAATGTAATGTAATGCTAAATTGCGTAATTAGTCTTATGCTTAACGTAACTTTATAACTCACGTTATGACCAACCTAGAGAAAGTGTGTTTCATGTTTGTTATTTGATATTTTTCAATCTTCTCTATTGGGTATTTTAGAAGTTGGAATAATTTCTTTATATAAATAGCTGCCACTAAAACATGTCAATTAGTATACAGTCGGAGATGAGGTAAATGTTTGGCTTATCTAACTGGTAAGTTTTTGTATTCATGAATTCCTTCATTATTCTTTTATTTAAAACTTGACAGCTAACATTTTAAATCTGCCACTGGAAATAAATTACCCTACTGACCTTAGTAGATCCATCTCGCAGCGGACAAAGCTTATTTACATATGAAACTGTACTACAATAAAATACAAATCAAATATTGTAATTTGTAAGATCAATACAACCAGCCTGACAACAGTCGCGCCGACATAAGCTGCGACCACTAGTCAAATAAATAACCTCCAACAACAAATAATTCTAACCTTACCGGCTTTACCGCATTAAAGAAACGACGGCCGTCTTTAAAACTAATCAAATAAAAATAGGAACAAGTAATAACGTATTTAGGGATCAATGTCGCATTACAGTAAATTATATGCTGTCTTAAGGGGAATTGTGAGATGATGCTCATTTGCGTCGCTCAAAAGGTTCCGTTTATGACTGTTTCCTCTTTCGGACAATAAACATATTAAAACATATTGTCTTGTCTATTTAAAACAGGTAGTCAAATGTTGTATGTATTGTTTTAAATCTCTTCTATTATCCATTACGTATCAAAACATTGTAATATCGTCCGATCTACATAAGTTTGTAAAATTTTGTCTCAACTTGAGTCTGAAACTAAGCTCTTAATTGACTTTAAAGATTTGACCTGTTTGTAAGAAAATGGTTATTCAGACTTACTACAAGTTTTGAGTTTATATAATACCAGCGCATACTTCCTCTTAAAGTTTATTTAATTCCGGTTACTTAGTACACTTTTCAGAGAAAAATCAATTTTCGTAGATTACGATAAGAATTAAAATCGGTTGTCATACTATCACATAAAGTTTATGGGAACATTAAAGGTGAGAAATCCGAAATGAGTGTTAAAACTCCAGCTAGCAGATGGCGGCTCGCCGTTGATACAAACTCAATTATTTACACTCAATAAAAAGGACATTATACGAGCATTAGAAAATAACCTTCTGAAGGGCTCTTATTCTAATTCTTTACCTAGCTAAGGCGAACCAGTACGGTGCGCTCTCAGATTACACAAAATTGTAACGGAACAAGAGATCACAACTACAATGGTCGCTACGCCCTTGACTAGCTTACACTCTGAAAACGATAGCATTACAAGTCCTAAACAGAAGAGCCGTTTACGATATAAGAAATTACCTTTGGCAAGTGTTGTATCATTCGAAGCCGGCTATGTTCAAACAGTTTTTAATACTTACGTCTTTTAACGATTTAACGTAGTATTACTGAAAATACCTTATCCCCTGAGTTAATGAAGCGGCATTATGTAAGAGCTGAAGAAAGTAGGCGCACCCATCATGTAGCAAGCATACTTCTCAGATAAACCAGTACACGAGTGATCTCTGATTACGAATAGTTATTACGGATATCTAGGTCTAGCTTATAATAGATCGTCACTGGCTTATAAAAGCTTAGTGACAGATGAGAATACGATATGCGAAACACGGCGCTCGTGACGCGCCGAGCCACGCTTCAACTGCTTGTAATGTAAGTACGTAAATACCGAGATAAACGGTCCAGTCGTATAGATAAGTAGCCATGAGCGTGAGCCATGATAGAAGTAGGTATTTTAGGGACCTTCATCGTAGAACGTTACCCCCCTCTCATTCATATAACTTAGCAACCGCTAACAAACCGCTGTGAAATTTTGTCTCTTTCTAACAAACATAAATGTTAAAATGACGGATAGGGACAAACGATTCGCAAGAGTTTACTTTAGATTTTACAAACTTCATTAGTACATAAATTTTGATTAAGTACCCTATGCCTTTTGTATACAGTGTGGAAAAAATTAATGGACTCTGGAGGGAAAGTGCCTTAAAACATTAAGTTACCTCATTTTACTTTAAAGGAAAAATTCTTTTATTTTTTAAAGAAACATAGCTAGCTGCATTCAAAGATTTTTTATTTTATTCGCTTATTGTCTAGCCCGGGAATCAGACGAGCGTAAGACCCTAAGACCTAATATTTCTTGGAGAAATTTTAACATAAACTCTATCATCTAGTGGAATAAAATAGGGAGTATTTATTTTTTATTTTTAGTCGGTTCGATTCCCGGGCCAGACAAGCGAATTAAAAGAAATCTTTGAGTGCAGTTTTGAATCTTTAAAAAAATAAAAGAATATTTCCTTTTAGTAAAAAAGGCACTTTCGCTCCAGGGCCCATTAATTTTTCCACACTGTATAGCATATGGATCCAATTATCTAGAGATCTAATATTTTTTATAAGGCCTAAATTATACTATTCAAAATTCAAAATTCAAAATTTTATTTTGCAAGTAGGCCTCAAGGGCTCTTTTACAAGTCAATACAACATTTACAGTAACATCATATAGTGACATGAAAAATACATAACAACATTTTATAAATACAACAGCCAATACCTGGGTAAACATTACATTATAATAATCTTAAAATAAATAATTACTACAATACAATAGAGATGTATAGTCTCTATGGTTAAAAACACATTAAATCTGGAGATGTAAAAGGTCCCCAATGTCAGAGTACTAATATTAATAAAATTTGGAGGTGTAAAGTCTCTCCAAGTGTCAAAATAAAATTTATACTAAATAAATAAACCGCGTCTGGACTGTTAAACTAGCAGTCTCATAAACTAATGCTACATTCTGTACATAACTAGTATGTACCAAGTCAAGTATATTATACAATATGACAGAGACGTATAGTCTCCACGGTTAATACATTAAGTTTGGAGATGTATAAGGTCCCCACGGTCTGAGAAAAATAATAATACACAATAATAAGATTTGGAGGTGTAAAGGTTCTCCAAATGTCAAAGAATAAAAAAAATAAAAAATTGTATGAAATACATATTTCACGTCAAGAGACTGTTAAGCTAACAATCTTAAAACTAGTTCTACAGAATACATAACTACTATGTATTTAATATGTCAATGTCATCATCAAAATAACTAAAACATAACAAACATTAATACATAAGGTTGAACAGCTAGAAACAACAGCGCCATATGCCTCTCCGGGACACTGCACGCAAAACTATTACAGCTTTTGAGACTGGATACTTGGCCATGATTCTGTGTCTCCCAAGTAGTCATCTATTTTATAGTATCCCTTTTTGAGAAGTGCATTTTTGACGTATACTACACTAGCGACCCGTCCCGACTTCGCACGGGTTATACAAAACCTTAACAAATTATATACCTCAACCTTCCTTAAGAATCACTCTATTGATAGGTGAAAACTGCCTGAAAATCCGTTAATTTTGAGTTTATTGCGAACATACATACACAAGACGCGGCGGGGGACTTTGTTTTATAAAGTGTAGTTGATTGATATACCTATGTAATCTTCCCAGCAGCGCATGTGCCTAAAGGTCTAATGCCTACACACACATAATAACGATTCATCCCGCAAATTACGAGTATATAAACACATTTAATTACCTACTCGTACTATCGTTAGGATCATCAATTAAAAAGGATATGACCTGGAAACGAAACTAATTTTGTGACTCACGTTTAAGTTTATAAAACCTATTCGGCTCAACCAAATCACGACCGAGGATTAGTTCTTAATGTACCGTGTTTAATCAAAATTAGCATTTATAGCATCCTTGATCCCGTCATAGCAAATATAACAAATGTTGCTTGAAAAACACAGGTAGACGCAAATATTTGTGAACAATTTGTAGAATTCACACTTAATAACGTAGATTTTTTCCAACGAATGTTTAGGAACAGGCGGCGGCTTCAAAGGAGCAATCATTAGGGCGATATGACTATGAGTGAGGTGCTATGATTGCTTCTTCTCTGGGAGACCGCAACAGGTGACAGCGACCTTCGAGTAAAAAATGATAAGTAGGTAATCTAAAGTGGTTTTATTGTTCTTTTTTATGTTTTAGTTTTTTTGTGACGTCCGAATGACTTTGATTCTGATATTTAACGAGATCAGATACATTTATGAAAATACAAAGAAAGATTTTTTTAAGTGGAAAAATTATTGTCTTGGGTGGGACTTGAACTCACGGCGTCTGGATCGATACTCCAGCGCTCTGCCATCTAAGCCACCAAAACCTCATCTATAGGCAGCACCACCATATGGGTCATAGGGGACCCTAGCGACATCTACCGGAAGAACGTTACCCTTCTTAGAAGGCTACCGGAGTTCCAAGTCATATTGGAAATCCACCAGTAACGATGTGCTACCCATACTAAATTAATATTTAACAAGCAGAAACGAATGCGAACGATGCTATTAAGCTTAGAATAAATTTTTAAAAGTGGGAAAATTAATGTCTTAGGTGAGACTTGAACTCGCGGCCTCTGGATCGATACTCCAGCGCTCTGCCATCTAAGCCACCAAGACCTCATCCATAAGCAGCAAATTTTTCTACCATATGGGTCTAGGGGACCTTAGCGACATCTACTTGTTTCTGCTTGTTAAATAAAATAGCAGGTTATGAATTTGACCTGAATTTGTTATGGATATGGTCTTCAGTGTCAAAAGTAACTATTCTCGTTTTCTTTTTCTAGTTTCATTTCTTTAAATGTCAGTCTTGATATAATATCTAGATAAAATTATAACCAGTGATTACAATCAGAATATGCCTCCATGAAATTTTATTTTTATGAACGCCCGGTTCAATATTAAGAGTCATTTTTTTTTCGACTATCGGAGCAATTATTTAAAGAAAAAAAACACTTAACCTTATTGACGCCACGCCACGTCTATGAAGTAAAAGTGTCATCAACGCCATGTTAAAAATTGCAAGTAAACAATCCATAGAATATAAAATATCAAGTCGTGGCGTGTGGGGCACGAAATGTACTGGCTTTATATCAAATCAATGGCAGTAAAAAGTTTAGGGTACTGACTGCCTGAAATAAAAGCCTTTTATTTATTATTTATTTTATTTATTTAGTCAAAAAGCTTTTTTAGAGTTGTTATAAACTTTCAGTTTTTTTTGTTTTAATTATATGTATAGTGTGCAATTTTTTTTTTATTCGTTTTAATTTTTAAACTATTTAGCGGCTTATAAAATTAGGAGTATATAAATTGCGAGACGCTACTTATTCACACGTTCCAAATTTCATTAAAATGTAGCTTATAGCTAGTCTTTAGTATATCTAATGACTGTGGGGTACAGAGGGACAGACGGACATGAGGAAACTTTAGAACCCTAAAAAATGGGGTAGAAAATGTGTATACACTGTGTTTTTTTTAACATCCGTTAATTTCAAGGGTGCATTCTTGAGCTTAAATTAACTTTCTCAAAGAAACCGGTATTGTAATTACTTCCATTTTGCACATAATCTTTGATTTATTTTTATCTGGTATCCCTACGAGCGAGTACACTTGCCTTAGGGCATGATTACATATTGATTAGTTTTTAATATGAGTTCATACATTTGCTACTAAACGCAAGTACTATCTCGGACGATCGATATTCGAAATGTCATTGATACGTCACAGTTTTCAATTATTTGGTTTGATATACTGATTGATTCAAATATACTGTCCGTGTTACAACAACGCTATTAATTACTTTTTACGAAAAATAAAATATAAATTAAAAAATATAACAAAATTATAATTAACTACGCCATTCGGGTTCTTTAATTGTAAACACTGTTTAAGTTTAAAAAGTATTATATTTTATTTACGAATTACATTATTTAATACTACAACATTACATGAAGCGTGTCGAAGCGCTGACAATACATCCGTAATTGTGTCACAAAACACTATAATTGAATTTATCGTGCACATTATGCATATATAATTTCTACTCAGAATATGAACACAAAATATGATTTCATGCATTCTGTAATATTTAGTTGTTAATACTCGTACCTAGTTACAGTGTTTTTTATTTATTATTACAAAACGCGTTTCAGAGTCTTTGTTGTAGCCAGACATGCGTATACTTGTAATTTACAAATTTAAAAGTTGAAGTTTTGCTGTTTACTATTGTCTAAAGAAAAGTCTATAATCAACTATAACGCAGTTACTTATGTGTTAGAACAGGATATATCGATTGTCTTATCCTAATACCTGCATAGCTGAGTTCATATCGGCCTATCGGACCATCTAATCGTCATTTAAGCTTAAGATGTCAATTCTCACAATATTCTTCTAAGAATCACATAGTGACAAAGGCTGATTTACCATACAACAGTTTAACCACACGTCGCCTCCATTGTGAAAAACGAACCGTCTAATAATGCATTTAAGTACTTACATTAAGGTAATTTATGTAATTTGATACAAGACGAAAGCTGATTCTTCGGGTCGGGTAGGACAATAGGAACATACTTGGTATACAGAGCACGAGGAAGCCTCAGTGCTGATGCTGAACCGCTCAGTGTTAAGTTAATATCTCTAAATTACATAGTGGACGGGTAAGTGACGCTTCTGTCTTCTTGTAGCGGGACCGATTGAATTTAATGGCCCTATTTGCGCAGACGCCGATAATTTAGCGCGACGTGGCTGGCGTACAGATGGATGGAGAGATAATGCCGTAGCTGCCTATTATACTATTAGGATGGATCATCTATGACATTCCGTGTCTCAGTTAGCTAATATCTTTAACTATACCATCAATCGTAATGTCATTGCTTGTTGCCTAATGGCAAGTTTAATAACTAATGGCTTAAATTAATCAGCCCGCTTTATTCTCCTGGGGATAATTAACAACTTAGGTTTAATTTTAAGTGGACTAATATTTTGTTTTAAGCGGTAGAATTGACGTCCGACTTTCAATCCCGAGGTCGCGGGGTCAAATTCGGGCTCGTACCGATGAATTTATCGGAACTTATGTACGAAATATTACTTGATATTTCCCACTTGCTTTTTAGGTGAATGAAAACATCGTGAGAGAACCTACATACATCTGCAAAGAAATTCAAAGTTCCCAAGAAGAAGTCCCAAGTGCGCATTGGGCTAGCGTGGGGACTATAGCCCAAGCCCTCTCGCGCATGAGAGGACTCTGTGTAGCAGTGGGACGTATATAGGCTGAATTATAATTTTATTACTAGCTCTTGCCCGCGTACTAAGCAAAAAAAAAAGGTTCTCAGTTTGACCCGTATGTTTGTATGAACACATGTATATGTTTATGTATATGTTTGTCCGCGATTATTAGATTTAGAATCATGTTTGGAAAAATGCATGAAATGTTCAACAACTTTATACTTGTTGTCGTGAATTTCATTGGATTGATGGTAGTCAATTGCTTCGCTTGCAATAACAACGCATTAAGTACGTGCAAATTTTCTCCTTTCAAGCCAGAACGGCAAGTGGCAATGGCAAGTAACAAATCTGGCTTTCTAAAAGCTTTGCAAATACGAGGGCGTTACGCGACGGGCCATTAGAGCCGAACAAGTGAGGGTAGTTAGCACCCCCGCATTAGTCGGGGACTATTTACTCCCGAGTGCGGTAATCCAAACACAGAAACTACAAATCACTGTGCTTTTACTTTATTATTCGTGTATCTTTGGGGTTTTCAAATCGTCTTTTTACGAGTACAGTTCCCTTCAGAGTACGTCTAAATATTGAATGTTTAAATTAATAGTTTATCAGTGTCAACTCCAATGATTGTTTTTAAGTATTACTGCAGGTATTGGAGATACATTTGAGAATCTGGGATATTTTTTCTGTACCTGGTTGATTGGATTCTCTAAATCAACCTAAAAGTTAGCAACTTAAAAAGACACTTTATAAAACGCTAAATTTTAGGTAGCAGAATGACTTCGTAAGTCTAAAACAAAACATAAACAATTGAATTTTTGTAACTTAACTTCGTACGATGCAATAAAGTCCGTTCTAACGCATTAAAATTTGAGGAGTTCCTTCAATTCCTCATGGAAGCCATCAATCCCACCATCAAAACTGAACGTTGGCAAAAATGTTTCCAAAACCTTATTTGCTTAACAGACTTAACGAAGAAGACCAATCGCCAACCGTGAAATACGAGTCGCAGAAGAATTTCGTTCTGGTTTTCATCATCAGTTCCACTTCATTAAATGGCACTTGTTTGAATGCAAATGCTTGATTTTTTGAAGAAAATACAAAAACTGCTATATATGTTCGTCTATCACTTCTAAAGGGTTCCGTTAATTCCTTATGGACCCCATCATCAGAACTGGATTGTGACAGAGATTGAACCAACCCGTTTTAAGAATACGCGTTTTTCCTACTTAAAACTAGTTTTCCGTATCACCTTGGTGAAAACTCATTTTCACTAGTTGACTAGTTTTATCTAGGATGTTTCATTCAAAACTAGTTTTCGCTAAATGCCTTGGCGAAAACTAGTTTTCCTTCATTATCATTATTGCAATCAAAACTAGTTTTCACTCGGGATTAGGCATTTTTAATTAAGTACTAGTTAAAACGAGTTTTTGCGGTATTCCGCTAGAGATGAATAATAGGTGCGAAGCAAAGAGGAGCGTGTTAGATTGACCCTGACCAAACAGCTAACTGACTTTATGTATTTTATTATTTTAATTAAGAAAAAAAATGTTTGAACAATTTTGCCAAAACTAGTTTTCACCGAGGTACTTTGCGAAAACTAGTTTTGACTGAAAAACCCCAGTCAAGACTATTTTTCACCGAGGGCTTGCCGATACCTAACTAGTTTAAACTAAGTGAAGACGCGTTTTCACTGAACCGACACGGAAAACCAGTTTTATTAAAGTAGTAAATAATTTTCCAAATCGATTCAGAAATTACGGATATCTCAGGAAACAAACAAACAAAAAAATCGGTGGTATTGATAACCTCCTCTTGCTTTTGAAGTCACAATTAGACGCCGTATTTTGGAAAAGAAACAGCACTAAAATCGAAGTATCTAAGGTGAGTAAGGTTGCCAGAGCTCAACGAGGGGGAGGGGTGTTAAGGTCGGCAACGCGCATGTAACTCCTATGGAGTTGCAGGCGTACATAGGCTACGGAGACTGCTTACCATCAGGCGGGCCGTATGCTTGTTTGCCACCGACGTAATATAAAAAAGTACCTACTGTTTCGAGTAATGATTAGGATCTAGGTCGGGGTAACGAGTTAAAGTTGGTTTGCAATAATTTCTAGCTTAATTAATTTTTTCGACTCGTCGATTGTAATGGTTGAATAAATATTTCGTATACCAAACTGTAATTGGCTACTTTTCATGTGTGGGATCCCAACTCAACTATAATATTCATTTGGAAACGGTTTAGTCAACTATAATGAAATTGAACAATCACAGCTCGCCGCGGTCAAGAGGAGGAAACAAAACGATAGGTCAAATTAATTACTTATTTTTAGTTTGTATAGTAAAAAAAAATTCTTCATAAGTAATAAACGCACTTGTGACACCCTTAATATAGCAACATGTATAGACTACGAAAACCGCTTACCGTTGCTTGTTAGTCTCCATAGGCTACAGTGACCAAAATTGGGAAAAAAACTGTCTAAAAATTGAATTTAGCATGGAGATGAGGTACTTGTTCAATGCTAAATTGCAATGCAAGGCCCTCATGAGTTACGAGAAGGTGTCGTTGACCACCCCGCCGGGTCCCGGTGACCGGGACGCGTACAAGTATGAAGGTATCGCGGCTACTCGCGTATCTTAAATAGCTGTATACTTTTGATTTGTTTACCTATAAGATTTTATTATATTAAAGTATTATTTTTGTTGACTTGTAGAAAAAGTATTGTATACAATACTGATATAATCAAGCTTTTCAATTTCTAACCTCACTTAGGCAACTCAGCAAACTTCGTTCCCTAAACACGGTACTCGACTGAAAAACTCTCTATTATATCACGATTGTATAAAATACTATATAACGCTGTCGTGTTTTCCTAGTTTTTTTCAAATTTACTTGTTAATTGTGAATTGTACTATTAAACCTGTTGCGTCGAATGATGGTCTCTATGACAGTTCATTTTATATGGAGTAGCTGTCACGTAAAATGTTTGTAGACATTTTTAAATATAATAAACATACGGTGAAAACATATTTCTTCAGTATTTTTTTTTTTTAATAAATCCTAAACAGAAGAGATTTGAAGGAACTGTCATAGGCATCATCACTCAACGCGACAGGTACAGTGATAATAAAGTCTTTCCATAACTTGACCCTCTTTTCCTTGCCTCGTAGCATCTATTATTTGACTGTGATTACGTTTATAACAGCAGCCTTGTCCGCGCAGCACGTCGTCGATCACAACGTCGCCGCTAGCAGCTCGTTCGCGGCGAACCTTAGCATTTTCGCGGGCCGCAGGCGAACGTTGTGTTAAGTGTAGTGATGTGCCGGTCTCGCATATTGCCGACAACATTTAAATGAGTCGCCGGCAAAGCACCTCGGAGTGCTAATAGTGCCCTATTTATTTTGTATTTTAATGTATATCACGTAATTTTTAAATGATGATTAAGAAAACTACCCACTCATGGGTACTGAATAGTACCTACTAGAGTAGGACCAAGCCAACTCTGCATAGCATTTGCAATATCAAAATGTGACAAAACCTTTAGTGAGAAGGTCATCATTTCTGCTTTAAAAAAGTTTGTAGAATCAAACTATTTCAGATAGGTAATAGGGTAGTATACGGTCCCTGCATAGATAGATGGTATTAAAAGTTTAGAACAAGACAGTATTATTAAAGAAGAATTGAATTATTTTACTTACGTAACAATATTCTGTGATTAAGAAACAGACACTGGTGACAATCGAATGTCACCAGTGTCATTTGTGACCGGCATCGCTAACCTGTACCTTACTTTCCGGCACTGAGACACTAATCATTCATCCCGGATTCATTCATTACTCGATAGATTTTTTCGGGAATGAAAATATAAGTAGGTGGCGGAGCATCACTACACGAACGAGTACTGCTAGTCTCCAAGCTATAGGGATGAAATGTTGAGGGATTTATTGTAGGCGCTAGCCATTTAGAGTTATCGGAAGTATTATATATGCTATTAGGAACATGATCGGGTTTTTTGTTTCAGTTTTATACACGACGAAGAAAGCTCGCAATTCCGGAAGCGCCATACATATGTGCCATGACGGGCCTTTGTCTTTGTTTGTGTTTATCTTTGTCTTTGTTGGGTCTATGAGAATTCTCCATGTTAACAACGTAACAAGAGACAAATGTATTATGACGAAAAGCTACTGTTCTAATATTCATTTATTTACCTACCTACCTCACAGGACTTGTTAGAAATCAAGTGTTTTCAGCAAAATTAACTTGACGCCCGCAGCTATAACTGACGTAATCTGCCATATTAAATCGGAGATACAATATCGTACTTAGATGTCTTTGAAGAAGTAAACATTAAACTTATCAAAAAAGTCATCAATATGGGTAATTCGATATCTAATGTAAGAGTCATTATTTTTAAATAGGTTATATTTATAACAATCTTATAAAAGAGTATCAATTAACTGTTACTTGCC
The DNA here is from genome assembly GCF_033807575.1 of Cydia pomonella. Classification (NCBI taxonomy): domain Eukaryota; kingdom Metazoa; phylum Arthropoda; class Insecta; order Lepidoptera; family Tortricidae; genus Cydia; species Cydia pomonella. The sequence continues at coordinate 18,498,580 of NC_084708.1, read as the reverse complement.
CCACCCACATATCTAACAGCTGTACGTACATGTTACATGTAGTACCTAGTCCTTAAAATCAGATTGAATTCGGAATTTGCTGCAAGAAAATACAGCAAACATATATTTTATATTCCTACAGGTATCTGCATTATTGACTTACCTACGGTATTAAATCAATTCTCCTCCTCTGTATCTTTGCCCTTTTTACCTTGGGCAAAAATGCTTTCGTAGGTACCTACTCGTATGCCCAGATGTTCTCCTCCACTTCAACGGAGTCTGGTAAAATTTAATGAGCAGATTCGACGATTAAATATTTTGTCATATATTTTTTCAAAATGGTGTGGCCTTACATTTATTCAGTTTTAAGTTATGCTCGCGAAGTCTACAGCTCAGATAGCCACTAGTACCTATCCTAAACGATGCACTACATTTTACCCACCCGATTAGCTTGGTTTCCTATATTGTCCTTCACAGAAGACCTACCTGGGTGCGTAGCCAATGTGCCAATCGTTAACGCTCCGTAGCGAACGAAACGCACCTGTCACTGTTGCATTAATATTGATAATATTGAGTTATATAGAGAGATGACTACAATACGCTACGGAGCGTTTAGGATTGGCACGTTGGCTAAGCACCTTGAAGTATCCGAAGCTACGCTCTTTGTTTTTTCATAAATTTACACTAAAGTGGACTTAATAATGATATCAACTGCATGAATTCCATATCCATAGAAAAATATCAAGACTAATAAAATTAAAAAGCTAAAAATAATCACGACATTGTGTGTAAAAAAAAAACAAAAACATGCTTTAAAAAAATTACATTTTTAAACTTAAAGCAGAATTTACAAAAATAAATTATTGCAAAATTGTAACAGCATGCCTCTACTCATATGACTGCAAGATAGATCCACAGTAAAGTGCCGCGAGCTCTAGTTACACACCCGCTCCGCTAATAGGGATCATCTCCCATCATTTCAACTCTCTCACCCAGCATCGATAAGTACCCACCTACCTACTTCTTTAATCATTGCAATTTCGAAACAAGCTCAAGCGTTGTCGGTGTCGAATAAATTTTGTATAATGTAAACGTGATAACAATTTAAATTCCTCTGTAAAGGGTCTCGAGCCGACAAAAACAACAAACAAACGGAGAGGCGCGCGATTGGCGCAGCGGCATGGGGCGGCGCCAGCGGCAGGCCCCTCCTGCCTCGTGCGCCAGTCTCGCTCGCTCGCCCAGTCCTTATCTTCCACTCCGCTGCGGGAGACGTGTGACCAGCCAATTTTCAGTTGACAAATAATCAAAACAATAACGGGTTAGTGACAAACTATGCCTCGACCCACACGTGAGTCCTACGGAGACCAAAAACCACCGTTCTCATATATAGCTCTAACCGCCATGGCCATCTGGAGTTCCCCAGAGCGCATGCTGCCGCTCTCAGAGATCTACCGGTTCATCACGGACCGCTTCCCATATTATCGGCGCAACACGCAGCGCTGGCAGAACTCGCTGCGGCACAACCTCTCCTTTAACGACTGCTTCGTGAAGGTGCCGCGCCGGCCGGACCGGCCAGGCAAGGGCGCTTACTGGACGCTACATCCGCAGGCCTTCGACATGTTCGAGAATGGCTCGCTATTGAGGAGGCGCAAGCGGTTTAAGTTACATAAGGGAGAGAAGGACAGTTTGAATGCGGAGCTTGCGGCGCTAGCAAGTTTTAATCGAGCGTTTCTGGCGCGTCAGGCGGGCGGGCCGCCGCCGCCACCGAGTATGCCAAGTGGAGGATTGTATGGCCCAACTGTGAACCTATGTTCGAGATTGAGTCCCGAGCCGCTGGAAGCGCCGGATACGGCAGCGCTACTGCCGGCGGGGCCGCGGCCTCGACGCGCGTTTACAATCGACGCGCTGCTAGAGCCGGAGCCGCGGCGCTCGCCATCACCTCCGCCGCTGCCCCCCATGCAGCCACACTGCCCGTTGCCGCTGCCACCCGCACCGTACCTGTTGGCGGCGCAGCGCTACCACGCAGAGCTGCTGGCCGGGCTGCAGCAGTCTTGCCTACCTCCGTTGTGGACGTGGCGAGACACCAATCAGTTTTCACATTATACGCTTAATTCATGAATGGTGAGTGTCTTTCATATGTGATATATTAACCTACATAAACAACTCTTGAACATACATATAAGAACTAATATTTTAAAAAAGCCTAAAGTACCTACCTACCTATACGGCTAGCATCAGTTTAGCACTGATATATTCGCTAGCGTGTGCATAACTTACTTTCTATCCATCTCGCTCGTACGCGCATATTAGTGTGAGCGAGATGTACCTATATAAAGTAAGTTACGCAGACGTTAGCGAATATCTCAGTTTGACACTGCTAAGGGCCACTTGCACGATCCATGGTTAGCCACTAACTCGGAGTTAACCGTTAACACAGGGTTAAATTGTACTGGCAACTCCGTTAACCGGTTAACTCCGAGTTAGTGGCTAACCCTGGATGGCGCAAGTGGCCCGAAGGCAGTCGTGGTAAGGATACTTGTCGACTTGCACTACAATAACACTATTTAGGTGGTAGGTACAAAGTAGGTACCTACTACCTACCCCTACGGTAACTCGATACTTAAAAGAACCTATATAAATAACTATCTACCTGTACTTATGTACACTTACTTCGTGTTAGGGTAGAGAACTTGTCGCGACACCGAACTCTGGGCTTCGAAATTGCACCTGAGGACGCAACAGCAGCTAGGATATTTGAGTTGGTTAATTTAACTCGATTTAAAATAACTTACAAAAGATTATACTATGTTATACGTAATATATCATTATCGTAGCAATGACGCTGCTATAATCATGCTGTTTTGTTAATAGGAATATATCGAGATGATGTGATCAATCAATAGTAATTGGGTTTTGTAATATTTGCTATTACCGGGTCCTAGTAAAGAACCCAAAACCAAACGGATTGTTTAGCCATTTAAGGGTAAATGAAAACATTACATGATTAACCTTTTGAATGCTTTATGTCATAAACCCAAACATCATTCAAACGCCAAGGTCCCGAGCGCAAGGGAGCTAATATAAACCTTCCTCGAAAGTGTGAAGATTACTTTAACCTATATTTGTCCTTGGCGCTGTGGGCACGACTAGTAACTACAACTTTAGGTGCTCTTGGCGTTCAAAAAATTGACATATATATCTAAAGACGAGCCTTACGGGCACTAAGAATGGCGCTAGTTCAATGGTGTCACTCTCGAATTCGAGCCAATCGTGCAGTCTGACGCAACTAGTTGCGAATAATCGCGCGCGTGATGCGAACTCATCAACCAATCGCGTTGCGGCGTTAGACTGCACGATTGGCTCGAATTCGTGTGCGTGACACCGCTGTACTGGCCCCATTCATATTGTCCGTAAGGCCCGTCCTTAGATATATATGTCAATGGTTCAAAAGGTTAAATGAAATAGGTTAAAGCCAGACCGAACGTACTTGTTGTATGAATGTTGTTAGTACAGTCAGCCAAGAAAGCGGTTTACCAATTTTCGACTCTATTACTTGACAAATAGAGTCGAAAAGTGGTAAACCACTTTCTTGGCTGACTGTACCCCAAAATAAAATAAAAATATTGTTTACATTTATTTAACTATCTAAGAATGAAAAAAAAAATATTGAGAAAATTTATTGCTAGTGTTACATTATGCGTACACTAAACCACCTAAAACAATTTACTTATAGTAGGAGATACGTTATAAGGAAAGAGTAGCCTCATCTGTTATTTATTTGTGATAAGAAATAAATAAAAATCACATTGCATTGCGTAGTAAAATTGTGTGCGGACAGAAAAAAAATATATCTTATCGTTTTTCATTTTTATCTAAAATCTAGGCCACCAGGACTGGAACAACTTTTTAATAATAAATATTACAGTTAGATGACATATAAAATAAACTTTAATTATACTTTTTTATACTACTAGTACTAGGAAAAACAAGTACTAGTATAATAAAACTTAAAACCTACTACTAAAATTAAGTACGAACTATAAAAAAAAATTATAAAACTTATACTCACCTATCTTAGGTCCCCTAGATCTGACCCCTGCGGAAGGGTGCCCATAAGGCTGGCCACATTCCCAATTTCATTTGATATAATATATGATTAAATAACATAAAAAAAATGAAATCTGTTCTATGCAATTTTACTAGGTAACCTATTTGCAATGTGAATATTATCCATCATTTATTCCTTATCACAAATAAAGAACAGATGAAGTTAGATATTCCTTATAAGTATGCTTTCAGATATTGGGAGTAATTTATTAATTACGGAGTAATCTAAATCTCTTTCTTAGTTTCTTGCTGGAAATAAAAGAGTTGTAATATAGAAGATAGATGTGGGACACTAAATTGTCCAGAAAATCCCAAACGTAGCGTTTAAATAAAGTTCGATGTAATTTGTGTAAAAAAAATGCAATCTTATTCCTATCAGTACCTACTTATATTCTGTCGGTTTGGGAATAAGATTACATTTTTCAAGCTTTAATCTTGGTTAAACGGCATAAATACTGATACATAGAGTCGCATTAGAAAGTTCACGGCATAAAATACAGAAGGTTGCGTTCAGCACGGGTCAAACGAAATTATAATTCAAAATCCTGTATTGACGAATACGAATTTGTCGTCATCATCTTCCTCGCGTTGCCCTGGCATTTTACCACGGCTCATGGGAGTAGGCACTAGTTTTTACGAAAGCGACTGCCATCTGACCTATTTATTATTTACTCAGTGCTTATTTTAAAGTGTACCTAATATTTAACACGTGTACCTACACATTTGACCTATGTACCCAATCTAACGGGTTAATATACTATGAAATATGTAACTTCAAACGTCCGGTAACATCATATATTTCAGACAAAACACCAAAATATCAATGTTTAAAGTTAAGAAAAAAGTTCAATGTCTTACAAATTAAGCTTATAAACACCTATGTCTGTATCTTTAGGTATTTAAATAAAAGTAAACAAACAATTTGAACATTTTCAGGTCGTTATAACATTTATTGGTTAACCAACCAAATATAAATCCGCCTGGATCGGTCACTGAACGACCTGACTTTAATCTAACTACATTACTTGATCATGTAATGTTTTCTTCTACCCTCAACTGACGCCGCCATTTTAGGGTAGATTTTGTTTACTTTTTTTAAATACCTAAAGATACAGAGTATATTAGTAGACAACAGGCGGTCTTATCACTAAAGATCGGTTTCTCCCAGACAACCTACATGATACATTCAGATGTACATGTTTTATTACCAAATGTACTTGTTGTATAGTAAGTAGTCAAATATAAGTGTGTTACTAAAAAGGTACCCTAACTTTGAAGGGTATTAGCAATATTGGCTGAAGAACAGACTTGTCGAAGAACTAAGTAGGTACACTTACACGTACACACAAAAGTTAAAAAAGAGAAAGACAATTTATTTATAAGGAGTGTACAAAAATACTGCTAAATTATGTAATTTAAACATGTTCAATATTGTATTTAGTTACTTGATTATACACACGCCGTCTGTATCAAAACTTAACATACCTAATTTAATAACATGTTTTACATAGCATTTTTGAGAAGTGTGTTATTGTCATTTATTGTCAAATTTTTAAAAGGGATTAATTACGCCTGACCATCTACGATCAGAGAGAAGTGAGGTGATAAGCAATCTTTTATGCGCGGGAAAATAGTCAGTCCCTAGAAGGCTTTATTTTGCAAAGTATATCTATTAAACCGCAGCCAAATAACACTTGACCCTACTCATAGTGTTGTGTTCCTGCCGGTGAGTAAGGTTGCCAGAGCTCAACGAGGGGGGTGGGGTTAGGGTCGGCAACGCGCATGTAACTCCTCTGGAGTTACAGGTGTACATAGGCTACGGAGACTGCTTACCATCAGGCAGGCCGTATGCTTGTTTGCCACCGACGTAGTATAAAAAAAAAAAAATCTATTTATCCTAAATAGTAGTTAGACAAAAACATGTTAAATTAGGGTAATACTTTATATTTTTAATCTATATTTTTAAAACTGTATTTTTTTGTCAACATTGTAATTGATTATCCCTGATGCACCTACTACTACTACTACTACTGGAGCTTAATTTATAAGTAGATCTAAGTAAATTGTTAATATGTATCAAAAGGACAATGGGCACTTTTGTATGGGGAGTGTCCCATGGATGTATACTGTTGAGACATATGTCGTTTTAAAGCTCTTAATCGTAGTATTATTTTATTGTATGGCACCAACCTTGGACAACTTGCAGGGACCGAGCTATATAAAAAAAGAAGTTGCGCATATAAGCAGTTATTTCCTTATATGCGGGATATAAAAAGTTCTAGCGTATTTTATTCGAAAGAATATAAAAAATGCTTTATGTTTTTTGTATCAATACCAATGATAAAGTATTTAAAGGGACACAATGTACAGTTTTAAAAAATCGCCATTCTAAAAATTACTTGATACACAGCGAAATAAGAGTGTATACAAATGCCATGTATATCATGTGAAAAGTATTTTTATAAGCTATTTTTCGTATAATATAGCTGGGGTCAAATCGTTGCAGGGATCAAAATAAAACCATTTAATGAGTTAATTAATTGTAGTTAATTACGCCTTAACTTTTCTACTCAACGCCAGATGTCGCTCTAAAGCAAAATTCTACTTGACGTAAAGCATTTATACATAGCGGTAATCTCGTCAGTCTTACTCCATCATTTTAAAAAGTATAGACTAGTTTATGGATTTCTAAAGTTATGTCAAGATGACTCTGAATGTAATATTGTCAACAATAATTGTCAAAACGCGCAATTTAAAATATTCAAAATTGTAATTACAAAATAGTTTATTTTTAATGCGCTATAATTTTCTCCAATCGAAAGGCACTCCATTCCATTGATCTCAGAGAGTATGCTCCTTGATGATCTTCACTATTAATGGGGTAGGTAAGATAAAAGTATTATTTTTTCTCGTATAGCTGCTATATAGCGTTCAACTCCATGGAAAATAAAGTCTCCAAATTATATAAAAAATGTAGCATATATACAAAGTGCAATTTAGATAGTATTCCAGAAAAAAATGCGCCAATGTAAATGCTGAAAAGTTTCCTATCGTATTGTCGACCAAATTCATATCTCCTTCTGATCTACGCGACCTTAGAAGTTTGGATTGTCCTACCTAATCATTTTACATTTTATTGTTTTCAGAACAAGAATTATTTTACTTCCCACTGTCTATGTAAGGGGACTTAGAGCGGATTCATACTTTACTATACGTGTCGTGTCGAATGATAGTCCCTATGTCAGTTTCTCCAATTCTATTTTGCGTAGGATAAGTTAAAAAAATAATTAAAAATATGTGTTACTGTATTTTTATTCGTGAAATGTTACCTATATTTCTAAGTTAATGATTGTACTATACTTCCAAAAATATGTCTGACAAACATTTTACATGTAGGCCATTTTTCCACGTAAAAATGTATGTCCTATCATGGAACAATAAGGTTACGGACCGTGCGCGGAGCCGAAGCAACACGTAGAGCCCTTTGGCCACTTTAATGAAATGTAAGGGGTACTCCGATCGGATGCTGCCCTTGCCCGTATTATGGGTCGCACGCAGAGGCAGCACCCGCCAGGGTGTAAAGACTACATATTTGAGAGTTTATAGAATCTAAAATGAACCGGGCTATTGGGTAAAAACGATGGAATAAATACTGGGCTATGAAATAAAAAAACCGGACGCCTACCTAATAAAACGGTATTCAATTTTATTTCCGGCAGACGGCGACTCGCCCCCACAAAAAGCGACATCTAGGATGGCTCAAGGGTAACACCGGTGTGAGCGGCTCAGGGGTATTGAGAGGTGTACGCCGCTTTCTACCCAAGCAGCCACTGTGCCAAATCGCGTCTTATGCATGGTTCACTTCCCCCCTGGAGCTTATAGCTCTAACGAATCCACTGTGGCCGGCCGGCTAAGGCAAGCCAGAGGCAGAGAATCCTGTCCCACCCACCCTCCTTGCAGGTAACAGAACTCCCCAGGAGCACTCGGGTGTGTAAGGTCGCTACTCCCAACTTATTATAATTGTTATTACTTTCAGCATTTTTAAGTTGTTCATTGGACACTGAGGCCATTGAAGTTTCAAGCTGGCGGCATCAAAATGGAGTACCGAGGTACTGTTTCAAATAAATGGGTGGTAAGTAAGTACATTTGGTGAAGTAGAACTGCTGATGTTGTTCAGAAACGGAACTCTTCCACGCGCGTGATTTGTCTTCTTTGTTAAGTTTGTAGCGAGTAAGTTTGTAATTTATTGTGTCAAGGTAAAGGTCTGACGATGGGTTCCATGAGGAAGCGAGGAAACACCTCAAATCTTATAGGCATATAGTCATTTTGGATTTTCATCAATACCTTAAACTTTTTCATTCCCACTAGTGGCATTTAATGAAGTGGAACTACTGATGTTGACCAAAACGGAACTCTTGAACGCGCGAGATTTTTCTTTGTTTTTTTTATGATATAAGAGGCAAACCAGCAGACGTCACACCTGATGGTAAGCGATTACCGCCGCCCATGGACACCTGCTAAACCATAGGGGTTGTAAGTTCGGTGCTGGCCTTTAAGATTGGAATACGCTATTTTCTTAAAGTTTTAAATGTCGTATTGGTCCGGAAATACCGCAGGCGACAGATCATTTCATAGTTTAGCTGTATGAGGCAGGAAGTTTCTAGAGAAATGCACAGTTGAGGACTGCCAACCATCTTAGTGGTGAAAATAAAAATGTTGTAGCGTAGAGCGCTGACAAAAAGAGGCGGCAAGGATTAATCCCGAGCAATTCGATGGAACAGTCGCCGTAATAGATTTGTCCTGATAAGTTTGTAGAAAGTAAGGTTGTTAAGAAACATCTGTGTCTAGATCCAGGTCTGATAGATACCTCAAACCTTATATTATATTATAGTTTTTTTTTTGGATTTACATCAATATCTTCAGGCGTTTTATTTAAAAAAAGCTACATTTGATCAAGTGGAACTGCTGATGTGTTCCAGAACGGAACTTTTCAACGCACACGTTTTGTATTCTTTATTAAGCTTGTAGTGAGTAAGGTTCTTAAGGTGTACTTAATACATCAATGTCCAGTTCTGATGATGGGTTTCATGAAGAATCGAGGGAATTCCTAAAATCTTTTAGGCATACATGTAATAATTTCTGGGATTTTATTTACATATCAAGCATTATTATTAAAAAGTGTCATTTGACTAAAAGTAACAGCTGATGATGACCAGAATGGAACTCGCCAACTCGCGCGCGATTTGTTTTATTTGTTAAGTTTGTAGCAAGTAAGTTTTAAGTATTAAGGTTTTTAGGAACATTTGTGTCAAGGTAAAGGTCTGATGATGGGTCCCATGGGACCATTCTTCATGAAGAATCGAGGGAATTTCTTAAATGCTATAGGCATATGTAGTACTTATTGGATTTTCATCAACATATTATCAACTTTTATTCACAAAAGTGACATTTGATGATGTGGAACTACTGATGTTGACCAGAACGGAACTCCAACGCGTGCAATTTTTCTTCGTTAAGTTTGTAGCAAGTAAGGTTCTTAAGAAACATTTTTGTCAAAATACAGTTCTGATGATGGGTTTCATAAAGAATCGAGGGAATTCCTAAAATCTTATAGGCACACATGTAATAATTTCTGGGATTTTATTTACATATCAAGCATTTTTATTAAAAAATTGTCATTTGACTAAGTGTAACAGCTGATGTTGACCAGAATGGAACTCGCCAAATCGCGCGCGATTTGTTTTATTAGTTAAGTTTGTAGCAAGTAAGTTTTAAGTACTAAGGTTTTTAGGAACATTTGTGTCAAGGTAAAGGTCTGATGATGGGTCCCATGAGGAAGCGAGGAAACACCTCAAATCTTATAGGCATATAGTCATTTTGGATTTTCATCAATACCTCAAACTTTTTCATTCCCACTAGTGGCATTTAATGAAGTGGAACTACTGATGTTGACCAAAACGGAACTCTTGAACGCGCGAGATTTTTCTTTGTTTTTTTTTATGATATAAGAGGCAAACCAGCAGACGTCACACCTGATGGTAAGCGATTACCGCCGCCCATGGACACCTGCTAAACCATAGGGGTTGTAAGTTAGGTGCTGGCCTTTAAGATTGGAATACGCTATTTTCTTAAAGTTTTAAATGTCGTATTGGTCCGGAAATACCGCAGGCGACAGATCATTTCATAGTTTAGCTGTATGAGGCAGGAAGTTTCTAGAGAAATGCACAGTTGAGGACTGCCAACCATCTTAGTGGTGAAAATAAAAATGTTGTAGCGTAGAGCGCTGACAAAAAGAGGCGGCAAGGATTAATCCCGAGCAATTCGATGGAACAGTCGCCGTAATAGATTTGTCCTGATAAGTTTGTAGAAAGTAAGGTTGTTAAGAAACATCTGTGTCTAGATCCAGGTCTGATAGATACCTCAAACCTTATATTATATTATAGTTTTTTTTTGGATTTACATCAATATCTTCAGGCGTTTTATTTAAAAAAAGCTACATTTGATCAAGTGGAACTGCTGATGTGTTCCAGAACGGAACTTTTCAACGCACACGTTTTGTATTCTTTATTAAGCTTGTAGTGAGTAAGGTTCTTAAGGTGTACTTAATACATCAATGTCCAGTTCTGATGATGGGTTTCATGAAGAATCGAGGGAATTCCTAAAATCTTTTAGGCATACATGTAATAATTTCTGGGATTTTATTTACATATCAAGCATTATTATTAAAAAGTGTCATTTGACTAAAAGTAACAGCTGATGATGACCAGAATGGAACTCGCCAACTCGCGCGCGATTTGTTTTATTTGTTAAGTTTGTAGCAAGTAAGTTTTAAGTATTAAGGTTTTTAGGAACATTTGTGTCAAGGTAAAGGTCTGATGATGGGTCCCATGGGACCATTCTTCATGAAGAATCGAGGGAATTTCTTAAATGCTATAGGCATATGTAGTACTTATTGGATTTTCATCAACATATTATCAACTTTTATTCACAAAAGTGACATTTGATGATGTGGAACTACTGATGTTGACCAGAACGGAACTCCAACGCGTGCAATTTTTCTTCGTTAAGTTTGTAGCAAGTAAGGTTCTTAAGAAACATTTTTGTCAAAATACAGTTCTGATGATGGGTTTCATAAAGAATCGAGGGAATTCCTAAAATCTTATAGGCACACATGTAATAATTTCTGGGATTTTATTTACATATCAAGCATTTTTATTAAAAAATTGTCATTTGACTAAGTGTAACAGCTGATGTTGACCAGAATGGAACTCGCCAAATCGCGCGCGATTTGTTTTATTAGTTAAGTTTGTAGCAAGTAAGTTTTAAGTACTAAGGTTTTTAGGAACATTTGTGTCAAGGTAAAGGTCTGATGATGGGTCCCATGAAGAATCGAGGGAATTTCTTAAATGTTATAGGTATATATATATATAGTACTTATTGGATTTTCATCAACATATTATCAAGTTTTATTCACAAAAATGACATTTGATGATGTGGAACTACTGATGTTGACCAAAACGGAACTCCAACGCGCGCAATTTTTCTTCGTTGTTAAGTTTGTAGCGAGTAAGGTTCTCAAGAAACATTTTTGTCGAAGTACAGTTCTGATGATGTGTTTCATTAGAAAGCGAGGGAACTCCTCATTCTCCTCAATTCTTATAGGCATATAGTCATTTTGGATTTTCATCAATATCTTTAGCTTTTTTTATTCACATTAGTGGCATTTGATGAAGTGGTGTTTGGTGGTGGTGGAGTGGTGTGGTGGTGAAGTGATGTTGACTAAAACGGAACTCTTCAACGCGCGAGATTTTTTTCTTTTTTTGTTTGTTGTGATATAAGAGGCAAACTAGCAGACGAATCAACTGATGGTAAGCGATTACCGCTGGCCATGGACACCTGTTACACCATAAGGAATGTAAGTGCGGTGCCGGCATTTAAGATAGGAATACGCTCTTTCCTTAAAGTTTTAAAAATCGTATTGGGCCGGAAATACCGCATGCGACAGATCATTTCATAGTTCAGCTGTATGAGGCAGGAAGTTTCTAGAGAAATGCACAGTTGAGGATTGCCAACCATCTAAGTGGTAAAGCGGTGACGGAAAGAGGCGGCAGAGATTAATCCGAACAATTCCTCGGAACTTTTAAGTTTGTTGAAAGTAAGGTTCATAAGAAATATCTGTGCTAGACACCAGTGTCTAGTGTCTAGGTCTGATGATGGACACCTCAAACCTTATAGAAATATATATAGTTTTTTTTTCATCAATATCTCTAGGTGTTTTATTTAAAAAAAAGTTATATTTGATCAAGTGGAACTGCTGATGTTGTCCAGAACGGAACTTTTCAACGCACGCGTTTTGTATTCTTTATTAAGCTTGTAGCGAGTAACGTTCTTAAGGTGTATTTATATCAATGTTCAGTTCTGATGATGGGTTTCATAAATAATCGAGGGAATTCCAGACATCTTATAATTTCTGGATTTTTATTTACATATCAAGCATTTTTATTAAAAAGTGACATTTGACGAAGTGCAACAGCTGATGCTGGCCAAAATGGAACTCGCCAATTCGCGCGCGATATGTTTTATTTGTTTATTTTGTAGCAAGTAAAGTTCTTGAAGACATTTGTGTTATAAGGTCTAGTTCTGAGGATGGGTTCCATGAGAAATCGAAGAAATTCCTCAAATCTTATAGGCATACAATATATACAGTAATGTTTGGATTCTCGTCAACATATCAAGCATTTTTATTTAAACAAGTTAGTGATATTGACCAGAACGGAACTCTTCAACGCGCGCGATTCTTATTCTTTGTTAAGTTTGTAGCAAGCTAGGTTCTTAGGAAATATTTGTGTCAAGGTCCAGTTATGATGATGGATTCAATGAGGAATTGAGGATTTTAAATCGATTTGAATTCTCAATTGGGAGGAATTGAGGATTTTCGTCAACATATCAAGTTTTTTTATTTGAACAAGTGACATTTCATGAAGTGAAACTGCTGATATTGAGCAAAATGGAACTCTTCAACGACAAGTATTTTACCTTAGGCGTTTTTTTTTTATTTTATTTCGTTTATAGCATGTAAGGCTTTTAAGGAACATTTGTGTCAAGGTCCAGTTCTGATGATAGGTTCTACGAGAAACCGAAGGAGCTTCTCATATTGTATAGGCATACATATAGTCATTTTAGGATTTTTATCAATATTACAAGAATTTTTACTCAATAAAGTGACATTTGATGAAGTAGAATTGCTAATGAAGAACGGAACACCTCAACGACTTACAGATTCTTTATTTTTATTACTCTTCTTTCTTTTTCCTTATTCTTAGAACAGGTATTTCTACTAAGTGAACCGTACTGCTACTATTAAAAGTAGGTAGGTAGGTTAAATAGGTTAGAACTGTAAGGATTATTAAGTATAAGTAGTCTTTCTTTTAATTAAACATAGGTAAGTAATTCTATTTAAGTATAAGTATCTTTAAAAAAAACATCAATCGACTCTTATCTGTCACTAGTTCCAGTTTCAGAGTATAAAAGCCGGGTACACAGCTAGCCACGGCTAGCCGGGTAGCCAGACAGTTCGAATACGGACAAGTTATTGTGAATAAAAAATCTTATCGTCTTGCAAAAGTTATTGTCATAAATGTATAGGTTTCGAATACATGAATATAAAGTTAAAATGCTGGTAAAAGTATTAGTTTTTATCATTAACCATTTTATATCCCAACAAAACTGTTACCCTTACAAAAATAAAATGCTTTCATTACCTAATGTAGGTTACGTTGGTAATAAATAAATAAATATGTAGGGACAATCTTACACAGATTGGCCCCAAACTAATCAAAACTTGTACTATGGGTACTAGGCGACGTTAAACATACTTATTTAGATAAATATATATTTACGTATATACATAGAAAACACGCATGCCTTAGGAACAAATATCTGTGTTCATCACACAAAGAAATGCCCTTACGCGATTCAAACTCGGGACCATCGGCTTCACAGGCAGGGTCACTACCCACTAGGCCAAACCGGTCGGCAAAAGGTAAAGATAATTAGGTAAAGACAATGAATAATTAAACGTATTATAAATTAAGCTAGGAGCGGGCTTCAGGCCATTACGTCGCACCTTTAGAATGAAACTAATTTGACTCAAAAAGTACGACTACTTTATATATGTAGTTTGGTAGAACAGTAAGAACTCACTATATGTGTCTCTTTTTCATGCGGTGAAATCCCCCCACCCGGAAAGGGTAGCGACGCCCATTTTATCGACTCTCGAGTCGACTCCAATCTGATACTAATAGTAAGTAAGTACTTACTTAGTAAGCAAATTGTAGTAGTCATCCCATCTTAGAGGACGGAAGTATTGTAAAGATACTACTTTTTAACCGACTTCAAAAACTTTTTTTTTGTATATATGTTAAGTAAGATCTTCGTTATTTCTGAACCAATGTTGAAAATTAGTTATCGTTTGAAAGTGGGTATATAGTTCCAAGATGGTCCTATTTTTGACAAAACCACGAGGAATTGAGGGAACTCCCCAAATCTTATAGGCTTTTTTTAGTTTGATCAACAGACCAAGCATTGCCATTCAAAAAAGTGCTATTTGAAGAAGTGGAACTTCTGATCAGGACCAGAAAAGAACTCTTTAACGATGCGTATTTCACGCTAGACGATTTGTCTTCTTTGTTATGTTTGTAAAGAAGCTACTTGCTTAACGAGGTTTAAGGAATATTTGTGTAAAGGTCTAGCTTACATCATGGGTTCCATGAGGAATTGAGGCAACCTCTCAATTCTTGATGGAACGTAAAACTGTTTATTGACATAATTGTCGATAGGTATCCCATCTGCTCTAATTTACCCCACTTGACGGTACTTACATGAAAAAAAAACTTCTCTTAAAAATAGGAAACCGACTTCAAACGTAGGTATTAGAAAACAATACAAAAACTGTTATTGTATTTTCAGAAACCATACGGCAATAATGAGGATGCATCGACATAAGAAGAATCGAACATGGGCAAGATAAAGTTCAAGAAAAAAGCAAATATAATGTGTACTTGTGTGTAGTCAAAGGAAGTTGAAAAATAAAGCATAATTAATGGCCATAGAATACAGAACCGATACACGAACATTAAGACTATTAAAAATAGACATAGAGGTTGATCGTACTACTCGTACTAATGTATTTCTTTTGTTCAATTATATTGCATTAAAGTTAGATTCTCTAGGTATATATTGTTCATAGGTTCTGTATTCTATATGAATTGTTTTAGTGTAATTAATTTTGACTAATCACTCGTTTGACCAGAGGCGGATAACCCCCAATACTTATTCTAAAATTGGTTTAATGTCAGTTGCACTTTCGAATTGGCCTACATAGCGATTTCCTTAGCCTGAACACCGGATCGGCGTGTGGGCCGGCATCTACCTAATGTAAAGCCACCTCATTAGGTGCTTTTAGCCTTTTGAACGGCAAGAACACCTAAAGATGTGGTGAGAGAAAGCCGCGCGTCCCTCATGCACTGCACTAGCTTTACAGCTTGCATTGCGACTAATGTATGCCGCTCACCGCCCCGCCGGTCGCGTGGGTCCAATCCGCGGCCCTAGAAGACGTACTTTACATATAAACAAGAGCACGCGAGCATTTTGCGAGTTGTGTATGTGTACTTGTGTTATCTAGGCGCACAAACGGTTACAATAACAAGAAGTGTACAACGCGTGTGCAGTCCAACACGGGAGCACGGGTGCGATTCGAAAATAACGCGCTAGCGACGCATTACGACATTGATATTTTACCCTTTGAACGCCACAAACAAAAACGTTACTCACACGCCAAGGTCACGGGCGCAAGTGAGCTTGAAAGTGCATGAGTATTACATTAGGGACTTTGACAGCGATTATAACAGCTATAATCATTAATGTGTTCATGGCCCTTAAATCATGTCTAGTGACGGCGCCTTTAGGTGACTGACGTTCAAAAGGTTAAGGGCGTTTGCTAGCTGGCGCTAGTGCACGGAGCGGGCAAACACGCGCAGGTGCCTTTGTAAGTAAAATCAGTCGCACGCGTCCGCGCCAGTTAGCGTTGCTGATACTGTAAGCCGCACGCCCGCTCCATGCACACGCGCGACGTTGCGGACGCCCTATGCCCTAAACCTTACTTGAAAGTGTGAAGGTTACTCTGACAGCGGCTATATCAGCTATAATGTATTTATGACGCTTTGAGCATAGCTAGTTAAGACGCCTTAACCCTTTACCAGGCTAAGGGATATATATTTCCCACATGCGGCTCTTCAAACATGTGTTCTATTTTCGATGAATAAGACTGACATTCGATTGTCATTTTTAAACTGTCAGCCTGGTAAAGGGTTAAGGTATTCTTGGCGTTCAAAAGGTTAAGGGCGTTTGCTAGCTGGCGCGAGTGCACGGAGCGGGTGCACGCGCGCGGGTGCCTTTGTAGGTAAAATTCGTTGCACGCGTCCGCGCCAGTTATCGTCGCCAGTTACTGTTTTTCGTTAACCCGCTCCAGCTAGCAAACTAATCGCAAATGGTCCGAGATTGGCGCAATAACCATGCATTACCTTATCTGGATCTGGATGCAACTATTCACCAATGCTTGCTTTAAAGTAACTTGTCGACTCGTCCTGATAATATTTGTGCGACCGTGAAGAAAATCTGTGCCGTCACTTATTTTTCAATTTATATGAAATAAAGATGTTAAATGTATTCAAAAGTTTTTATTTAATAAGGTATGTATAAGTGCCCTGTGCATCCGCACCAGCTAGCGGTGCCCTTAGCAAACCAATCGCAAATGGTCCGAGATTGGCGCAATAACCATGCATTCTCTTATCTGGATCTGGATGCACCTATTCACTAGAAAATGTATGCCGTCAGTTATTTTTCAATTTATATGAAATAAAGGTGTTAAATGTATTCAAAAGTTTTTATTTCATACGTATATATAATGGAACGAAATACAGCTACTATCTTAGCTTGGCAAACAGTTAAGAGTCGCTGATGCTTGTAATGTATTCACTGCGTTAATTTTAGGTTTAAGATTCTTTATTCTCACTAAGAATTTGACAATTCACTTACATGAGAACTTAAAACTACACAATTTAATCCTGCTTCATATGGCAAACGAAGGGAACGTTGCTTTGAACCGCGACGCAATCTCAAATGTTTCACGTTTACACAATTTTCCTGCAGAGAGACAAAACAAGTATGTACATAGTACCTTTTTACGATTTATTTTATCGTAACATATAAACTTAGATTTATTTTCTTGCTGCTAATTATGGTACTCCATAAATACATTTACTTACCTACTTATTGCTTAGGAATCTTATTTCATGTTTAATAATAAGTTTATATAACGTTTCTAGCGGGACATAACGCGAACTTTAAAAAATATAATGCTTTTTCTACCTTTATCACTCGAATATGTAAGAGCAAGAGAGATAAATAGACGACACTTACTCGTTCAAGGTAACAACTCGTTTTATTGTCAAAGTTCCGAATTAAACAAACTTATTCTTCGGTGACATTTTTAAGCGTTTATAAGCGACTATACGGATCCAGCATTTGCCGCTCATTCGGTTCTCCTATTGCACGCAAGATGTCAGTACTAGAGAGGATTTGAAAAATCATAATTAAGTAGTTTAGTGCCATTTATTGAGCGGTAATAATTTAAAAAAATATATAAATTACTTTTTCATTATATTTCAGGCATGCAAAGTGATGTAAATGGTTACAAAAGTAACTCTATATGAATGACATTTTTTAGTTCCAGTTTACGCCGCAGCGCATGATCAAAATTATTAATATCATCTTCCCTGGACACTTTCGGTCTTTGGTGTCATATAAGTAATTAATGCTTAATTGAAGACCTTCCAAATAGGATATGACTCAATTGTATATACCACTAGTAAAAATTACCCAAACGGCTACCAAGGCTCCATCTAGTGCCAGGTAGAACAAACAAAGCGGCATTTACCACACTTAATTAACGACAAAACTAGTTTTATTACCGCCCCTGCAAGCATTTGAGTGCAAGTATATATATATTAAAATACCTTATAAAAATGTCTTTTAAATGATATATATGGCTTGAGTATACAAGCAAGTTTCAGTGTTTAATAGCAGTATTTTTAATTCAAGCATATGTTTTATCAACTAATTCCAGCCCTGTACGTACTTAAACGTAAGTAGTGGTAAACAGAAATCTAGAATTTCTCATATTCTTTCATACAAAACACCTAACAACCGGCTACATAACAAGTACTTTGTAAAACAACAGTTTATATTGGCCACTCTTTTTTTTAAATTGCTCAGTCCCTGCAAGTTATCCAAAGTTGGTGTCATACAATAAAATAATGCTAAGAGTAAACCCTTTCAAATGAGATATGTCTCAACAGTATACATCCATGGGACAAATTGCCCATTCTCCTTTTAGGAACTTCATTTACCACCTAAATCACTGTGTGTCCTTGGAAATTATATTACAATACGAGTAGAATACCGAGAAACTTAATTTTCTAGATTTATGTATGTTTGATAGATGTATGTATGTATGTATTATCTGCTCACTGCAAGAGCTGTCTATTTAGGGGAGAGTCGCCTATATCGTACCAATTTTTTTTATGAAAGGTCGATATTTTGTTTATAAATGTATGTAGATCAAACAGCCACTAGTATTGTTTTCAATGGTTTAAGAACTCTCAAGTGTTGTTTATTGTGTGGCTTCAAGATCCACAAATGTACTTTCAAAGAGCTGCATGCGGCTCGGGAGCCATTGTATACAAAAGTAAAACGCAAACAAAAAAGGCAAAAATACCTACATATTTGAACCTTGCAGTTATTGTTTTTGTTACGTGTGTTTGTGTAGGTACTATCTATTATGTGGGAAAATCACGATTCTCGTGACCATGTCTTGACATACCTAATATATTATAAACTTTATATGTGTGTAACATAGTAAGTACTGGTAATATTAATTTAAATTTTCTTTGTCTACAGGTAGATCAACAAACTTAATTTAAAAACGATCTCAGGATAACTCTAGACTTAGGAAAAACCTAGAGTCTGTTTCATATTGGAAATTGGAAATGTAAATAAATCAATAAAGAAGATTAATTAGTGCAGTGGACTTAGAACTTTACACTTTAATAAATTAGACTGGGATGCTGATGACAATATTGGCATCAAGTCTAATGACGACTTACAGGATAACCATAACGTGGCAAGTATCTTGTAGTATTTCATTACCTATCACACACGCATACTGTCAATTGGAGGTTTGACACAACACACATGATAGATGATTATCAACGGCCTGTTAGATTTAACAAACGTTTATAAATATAAAAGTTTATAAGAGTTCGAATAATATTCATCAATATTATATTTATAGTATGTATGTATGTATGTATGTGTGTCTTATATTTATAGTGTATACATATGTTTGTATTTATGTGATATATGTCGCTTATAAGTATATTAGTTTGCTTTTCTTTTTAATTTATTGATTTTGTATTCTCTCTCTGCACCAATTGTGTCTCTGTTTGGCCTTATGGTTGACTGGTAAAGAATGCCATTTGGAATTAAGTCCGCCATTTGTAAATTGCTATATAAATTTTGTGCAATAAAGTTTAAAAAAAATAATATACCTAGTATCAACAGCAAAATGAAAATTGCGTCTCAAAAACCTAAATTATCGAAAATATTTACCCCCTTATTCATAAACGTCTACTAAAGTTGATAAACTACTATTAGCGGCTTGTCAACTTTAGTAGACGTAGAGCAAGGAGACACAAATTATAGCAGACTTTCGTTACTTTCAGATATTTCATTCAACAGTGTTCAACCATAAAAATTGAGCGGTAGTTTTACAATCGCAACTAGCGATATTTTTGCTCATCTCAAAAACAAAACCACACTAAACATTACAAAAATATATTGATTTTTCTTAAATTTTTAATTTAATTAATTTGAGATTTCTTCTTTTCAGGTCCGCATTTAACTGCAAATTATTGAAAACCATTGAACTCGACTATCCTTCAAGGCCCAATTCGAACAATGCTTATTAGATGTCACAGAGATACGATACCGATCTGTTAGTGTCAAAAGTGACATATCTCCAACCAAAAACAATAACCATATTTACAAAATGTTCTCAATGTCACAGCGTAGGAGAATAAGTTAATTTAAGACTGCATAGACCGTCCAGTGCCCCTCGTTGGAAGAATTGTATTTTCTAATAAACCAATTAATTCATGTACAAATCAGTATATGCAGTATACTGTTGTCTTACTGATTCCTCTGATTCCCCAACTTGAGGTC
Organism: Cydia pomonella; assembly: GCF_033807575.1. Classification (NCBI taxonomy): domain Eukaryota; kingdom Metazoa; phylum Arthropoda; class Insecta; order Lepidoptera; family Tortricidae; genus Cydia; species Cydia pomonella. The sequence continues at coordinate 18,478,153 of NC_084708.1, read as the reverse complement.
TTTGTTACATAGTTTTATTTTGCTTTTTTTTTTGTTTTATCACCTAAACGGAAAAATGTGGCCACCATATACCGTTTAGTTGATAAAGCGAAAAATAAGAAAAATAAAATTACTTAATGATAAAAACTAAAGGTTGGGGAATCAGTAGGAAAACAATATTAATATACTGATTGTATACATACGTTCATTGGTTTATTAGAAAACACAATTCCCCAATGCTGCAGCCTTAACCTATTACCAAAGAGAATTTGAAATAAAGGTGGATTGTCAAAGAAAATTTTGTACCCACATGAAATTTACTGCCATCTCTCGGCGCATGATTAAAACTTTTAGAACGCCATTTGATTTTGATCCATATTATTTCACTGATATGTGTTAAATTTGTTAAATATCAAAAAGTTGCGCTGTCTTACCGGGCATAGGCTAAAGGTTGTGGCGCCATCGCTCGAAAAGATGCCGCCATGCATTTGGCCTTTGAACTATGAGATGGCGCCCCTTTTTGATATTTAACAAATTTAACACATATTAGTGAAACAATTATGATCAAAGTCAAATGGCGTTCTAAAAGTTTTAATCATGTATCGAAAGATGGCAGTAAATTAACTGTGGCTACAAAGTTTTCTTTGACAATTCACCTCTATTGCAAATTCTCTTTGTTATTAAGAGTTGCAGTTATGTGCTTTGACAGAAGACACCATCACTATATTCAGAGTCTATTAAATAAAGAAGACTACCAACCCCCTTACAACGCCGCAAGAATCGTCAGTGTTGTATATAACATTACATATTATTTTTACATTTTAGTTATTTGAATATGAACTGCCGCCTTACTGCTATTTTTAATTTCAAGACGTTACAGTGAAACTGACTGACTGCAGATATAGTCACAAAAGTATATTTTAAGCATTATGAGTCTTTATAAAAGGTTTTAAAATCTTAAAACTAGATGGCGCTCTTCAATAAGAATACGCCTACAATGCTTTCATTGTACTTCGGTCCATATGGCAGCAGCAGCTACGAGAGTTGTTTTTTAGTTTGGAAGTCATAAATAGCAGTAAACGAATAAAGCTAAACTGGAAAAATAATAAAAAAAGCTTGCGACGAACGTGGTGTAACGCCGTGGAACGTAGAGGTTGTTCGCCTTGAATATTTACTAATCTCTGCTGTAGTACTAAGTGCATGCTCCAATAAGTAATGTGACCCCAATATTATTTTTGGCCTGACTACTAATAAGCCGAATACGGTAATTTTTAAAGATCAAAAGCTCCAAAGTCTATGTTGAGAATTTTCAGAAAGTGGAAAGGTTTTTTGTTCGAATAGGTACTATCGGTCCGATTCAAACAATGCTTAAAAGATGTCACACCGATACGATACTGATCTCAGTGCCAAAAGTGAGGTTTTTGGTTGAATAAATCTTACTTTTGACACTAACTCAGTATCCTATCGGTGTGAAATCTTATAAGCTTTGTACGAATCGGGCCGTATTTAATTTATCGCCCAACTAAACTATAAACGTAAACATTCCTAAAGTAGCGAGATTGTTTAACTGTGATATTCGTGCTAGAATGTAGATAAATTATTAATTGTAAATAATGTACAGCTTGTTTAGATAAATGTACTTGTTATAATAATTTATTTTAGAAAATGTAACCTGAGGTAAATCGAAAAAAATAATATAGAATTATTGTGTTTATTGTTTTATGTTGGTTTGATTTCTTACTTCCTTCCCTGTATAGTTTGTAAGACAAAATAATTAAGTAGTACCTACTAATCTTAAACCTAGGATTAGTTCTACACGTCTGATTAACTCTTTTTGATTAGCTATCTATTCTGACCGAACTATAATACAGCCAGATTTTTATTTATTTTCATCAAATCTGCAGCACTATGTCATAGGTGATATGTTATGTCCTTTAAAATGAGAATAAATTTCAGTATCTATGTTTTACTCATTACTTATTAGTGTTATCTATGGCATAACACTGTATCTATACACACACACATCTGAAAACATTTAGCCAACTGATCCATCCTTAGTTGCAATTAACTTTAAATTTTGTACTTCTATTTAATTTCATACATCATCAAGTGGGTATGAAATTTGGTAGATGGACAGGCACAGACGGAGATGATGGTATAACCTGGACATCTTCCTTAACATCTAGCCGGGAGAAGCACTTAACCAAAATACGTCGAAATCAAGAGGAGAAACCGTTGCCCAGCAGTTGGAAACTCAAATCGAATATTAATAATAAAGTACAGTAGAAGAATACATGCGTTTCAGTAAAACAGCAACACGTTAATTCACTAGATAAAAAAAAGGATTAGGAAAGGCGTAGATTAGAATAAAACAAGAATACCTATGAGTCAGAATGATTCTTGTAGTTCGATGGCTCAAATTATTAATGTAGTCATAAAACCACCACCTGCTCACCAGCAGCTGTATATACCTAATAGGCCATTAGGTAATATAATAATGTTCATTTATTAATTAGCGATGTCTTGCACAACAAACACTAAACCTTATCGCATGATATCAATAATCGATAAGGCAAATAAATATTCATGTTGACACATACACAATATATTATTAATTATTTTCATATAAGTACATACGTTTCTATCAAATAAACACAGTACCTACAAGTCCTACAGTAGTAACGTCACATGTCATATTTAAGCGCGCGATTTTTTAACGCGGTAAACGCAGCGGTAAGCGCATTGTCAATTTGTCATTTTCGCAACATTCTGGTACCATAATACTGTTATGTATTGTCACCCAGCTTGCATAATAAGTAGGTACTATGTAAAGTTTTAGATCAATCGAATAATAAGAAATGGGTCTAATTTTGCTTGCAAACATACAGTTCACGGGAGAAGATACTACACACAGGTAGGTAATACTCGTAGGCTACGCTATCAACAGTAGTGATGTAATTTGCACTGTTTGTACCTGTCCTAATAAACCGTCCTGAGTAATAACATTACCAAATAACTGCTATTTGGTAATGTTATTACTCAGGAAATTGTCTCTCAAAATGGTTTGCCGTTAGGGTCAAAAATATATTAGAAAAAGTTTTTTAAGTGAATAATACAATAAAAGTTAACTTTTCGCCGAGAATGACTTGATATTAAGTCAGTACATTTCGTGGCCTACACGCCACGACTTCATTTTAATGTTTAACGTGGCGTTGATGACACGTATTACGTGGCGGCGAAAAGGTTAACTATTCTGGGACATATATCCCGTTTTTCTTATTTGAGGTACTGAAAAAATGTATCCCGTCTGTAAAGGTGCCGCGTTAAAATTAGCTTTAAATTCCCTTAAATTTGCGACCACTACAGGAAAGACGCGAACGATTTTGCTATGCTTTACTAAATGTGTGTGTCATGGTCATGTGTGTGTCAGGATAATATCATTATTACCCTTAAATATTAGATATCGATTCTCGTTACCAGGTCTACACCCTTATTAAATATTTTATGGTATTTTAAGTAATTCACAATGACCCGAAGGGCTTTCAAGGTCACAAACTTGGATTTGAGAAGTGTGTTTTTTATTTTGTTGTATTTCTCTTTGTTTCGTCACATTTCGATAAAATTTGGATACTTACAAAGAAGCGCAATTTCATCGTATATCCTAAAATATCTTCCCCTGAGTTACGAAAACATATGGATTGTAACTGGACGGAGAATTACCTACGTACATTTTTTGTACTCGTATTTCGCACAAGTTAGGCCCTCAGCAGACGGAGCGTATTAAGTGTAAGCGTATCGTAAAAACGTTACACGAGTACGAGACGCGTAGAGTGCTGGACTGGTTTATAAGTGAAATCTTATTAGTCGAAATCATGTAGTCGCTAGCGTCAAATGTCTTCGGCGGATGTATCGACGATCTTACTTTCACGTAGATGAAGATCTTTTATTGTTTAATTATGCCCGAATTTTTGTTTTTTACGCGTGTATTACGCTACGCCTGTCGTAATGACGACAGAAATCGCATAAGCTACGCGCTACGACGACGCTTCGTGTGCGGACTTGTTTGAAGTTGTACGTGCTCGTAGCGCTCTCGTTCTACGCGCGTATTACGATACCCTTACGCGTCTCTTACGCTTACGCGCCGTGTGCAGAGGGCCTTAAGATTTCGTGTTTATTCCGTCCAGAATGAGAAAAAGCTCATTCAAACTTACCAAATTGTATCCAAATCTGACAACAAAAATATAGACAAAAAGCAGCTGAACCTTATTTATTGCGAAGCACTTACAGGGTGTAATAAAAATACTGTTTATGGAATGACTTTAATTGGCTATGGTGGTTTTTTGTCAAGCACAAGCAACTTGACATGTTGGTATTTTAATTAAGATAAATCACTTTATTAAATAATTTTGTAACTAATTTCTTACAATTTATAAAAACATAATTTAACATAAACTTTCCAAAATTAAACATGAAAGTAAGGTTATTTTGGACAGTGTCACATATACATACGTGTAAAAGGCAAATACTAAAATACATATGTATACGTACTTATAATATAATGCATCAACACAACACTAATTAACATCAAATATGTGACCGACAATAAGTAAAACAACTGACAGGCGAATTCGAATCCGCTTGAGAAACTAAAAAAAACCATACGTAAATAAAATAAAAGACGTAAGTGAACTTTTGAAAAAACCACCCCATCCTTTACATGCTGAAACTTTAGTATATAAGTATTACCTACAATTTTTTTTAAACACAGCTCACATAATACATAACATTATATGCATGTAAGCATGTGTAAGTAATGCGATTTTAATTGCGTTAGCCATTATGTGCTTTATGAAAGTAACGGGACATTACCGAATTGGTCACACCTACCCCTTTACCAAATTTTTGTATGTTACCATACGTGTTTTAATGTTCGTGATTTAAAATTAACTCCTTTTTAATGGTTCCGTAGATGGCATCATTCATAATGGTCTTTAAAGGCCTGGTTTAATTTTACACGTTTCATTCAACACCGTTTGCTTGTAATTTTATTACCTCGTGATTCGCAGAGTGATAGATACCTAAAGCGGTCCCGAGACGATCGATCGCGATTGTCAATCTCACGTTACTGAAGTATGAGTAGGCATTATCAATCGCAGTCACGCTATGTAATTGAAAACATTTGCCAGATATATCGATTGACGCCACCAATTATTTATTTTTTTCACTTATTGTCCATTTTCATTTTACATGCTCTGAAAGTGGGTCGTCGTTTTTCTAAAAGGTGTGCAGAAAATGATACGTTTCTGCTCTAGAGCACTGTATGTTTTTTCTGTTGTTTTACGATAAGCAATTAGTTTTGCTTTAAATGGAATTGTTGTACAATTTCCATTCTGATAATTAACTTTCCATAAAATAACAATATTAATTGAAAGTACCCTCAAGAAATACTAGTCTACTGAAGTTTATACTTAGCCGTGTTTTTTACAAATGCGCATGTAGTTAACTTTTTTTCGTATTTGAAATGAAATGTAGAGTATTTAACTCGGGTGAATGGCCTCATTTCATCCCTTCGATAAAAATCTATTATTGTTTTGTAGGTGTGAACGTTAAGATTTAAAAGCTCAAAGACGTATTAGTCTAGATTGTATTTTTTTATCAGGCGTATTCTTATTTTAAATATAGGATATGAATTCGGTCTGGAGTAGATATTGATCGGATCTGTCAGTGTGAAAAGTGACATTTCTTAAACCAAAAATGCCACTTTTGACACTGACATAGCCGATTCATATCTAATCCAGCAGCGGTATCATGGTGGTGTTTTTGTCACTTGTCATATCATGCGTCACTTTCACACTTACGTATTTGTTAGAGCGCGACAGGTATGGTGACAAATGATAGACAGCCGTCCATCTTAGCCCTGCAGTAGGGCTAAGATGGTCGGCTCTTTATCATTTGTCACCATGCCTGTAACGTCCTAACAAAAATTTAAGCGCGCAAGTGACGGACATAGTAACAAGTGATAAAAGCGGCCAAGTGCGAGTCGGACTCGCCCATGAAGGGTTCCGTACCATTTATGACGTATTAAAAAAACTACTTACTAGATCTCGTTCAAACCAATTTTCGGTGGAAGTTTGCATGGTAATGTATATCATATATTTTTTTTAGATTTTTCATTCTGTTATTTTAGAAGTTACAGGGGGGGGGCACACATTTTTTCACTTTGGAAGTGTCTCTCGCGCAAACTATTCTGTTTAGAAAAAAATGATATTAGGAACCTAAATATCATTTTTGAAGACCTATCCATACCCCACACGTATGGGTTTGATGAAAAAAATTTTTTTTTTAAATTTGATGACATATTAAAAAAAAACTACTCACTAGATCTCGTTCAAACCAATTTTCGGTGGAAGTTTGCATAACAATGTATATCATATATTATTTTTAGATTTTTCATTCTGTAATTTTTGAAGTTACGGGGGGGGGGGACACACATTTTACCACTTTGGAAGTGTCTCTCGCGCAAACTATTCAGTTTAGAAAAAAATGATATTAGAAACCTCAATATCATTTTTAAAGACCTATCCATAGATACCCCACACGTATGGGTTTAATGAAAAAATATTTTTTGAGTTTCAGTTCTAAGTATGGGGAACCCCCAAAATTTATCGTTTTTTTTCTATTTTTGTGTAAACATCTTAATGCGGTTCATAGAATACATCTACTTACCAAGTTTGAACTGTGTAGCTCTTATAGTTTCGGAAAAAAGTGGCTGTGACATAATCGGACAGACAGACGGACATGACGAATCTATAAGGGTTCCGTTTTTTGCCATTTGGCTACGGAACCCTAAAAATGGAACCATGCTGCCACCGCAGATCGAATTAATATCCTATAATTGAAATTAGAATACACCTGTGTATCAATAACTTACGTAACTTACGTGTTATTGGCAATCGCTATTAATCGTCTGGTTGGACAGCACACCAGCTGTCACAATTCACATACAAGTTGCAGTAACCTACGTGTGTACTGGGCAACCATAAGTATAATAATAGTGGATAATTAGTATACGCGTATTTTTATTAGACTATGCAACATTGTACCAAATGATCAACATGCATGCATGCATTACTTTTTAGCAGGATATGATACGAGTATGATATTATTTATTTATCTCACAATATACAATTTCACTTAATCAAACTACGCGTGGTAAATTCTTAGGATTTTATATTGTCACGTCAGTCAGCCATCAAAAAATACACCTGAAAAAATGTAATCCGTCTTCATCACTATTTCACTCATGTTTTCTGAAGGTATTCTAACATTAACTTTAATTACCGCAATAAAACAAAACGAAAGAAATTTCAATAAAATAATACGAAAATAATGAATTAACGAACATCAATTAACAGGTCAATCGACAACTGTTTTTTGTAAAAAAAAAAACTTTGTAAGATACGGTCCGAATTGCGGATACTACTATTTGTCAACTATAGTAGAGATCGTTAAAAGTAGTTAAGTAGAATTATTAACTGCGTAACAATTGCGTAAATTTGTTGTTTTGGTTGTATATGAAAATACGTACAATATGGCGTTTTTATAAAATTTTAAACTTTAATTTCATTGATTAATTATTACGAATGAAGACTCGTAGGGTGTTTTGGAACAATGCGGTCTGATTTATTTCGGGGGTCTATTATAAACCGTCAATATACCGTTGAATTACATATGCACTTTATTGTCTCTTTCTTTTTGCTAATGACGTGAAAGGGACAAAGACTATAGAATCCAAATACTTCGAACTTGTATTAGGCCCCGCACGTTGAAATGACAGTCGAATATAAAGTTCACTTGAATTTGAAACTATTTTGTCTCGCTCAGTGAGCATAATGCAATTTCGCTCACTGTTTTCAAGCAGCAAATTACCCTTGTTCAAGCTGCTGACTTGAAAATAATGTTACCATTAGGGTCGTTATTAAGCTAACAAAGAAGTAAATTATAGTAAACCTTAAAATACAGAGCCCTTAGTGTAAATGTATTCGATTTTGTGACGTGACGTACTCATTTAGTATGGGATTTAGAAAAAGCGCGCCAAGCAGAACGTTTTGGAAACTCAAAATCCCATACAAAATGAGACTTAACGCAAACGCGTAGGTACGTCACGTTACGCCATCGAATAAATTTACACTACGGGTACAGATGTCGACAATATGCTTACTATTAAAATAAATCTAATTGGTAATATTGTCATAAAACTCTTTTATAGAATTCAATGGATTATCCCATAAAATTCCAGGCATACATTTATTAGATCAAGCAGAAAAGCAGTTTGAAATGCTTAAGAATTATTTCAATTCACTCTTCCATAATAAGTCATACTCGTACGTGCAAAACATTGAAACCTAACTTTGATCAGTTTGATATATAAACCATAGCAAAAAGAGCCTGGGTAAACAGGGACTGTACTTACCATGAACAGCAGATACAAAATAATTGTATGAATCTTACACAGATCAACCCACAGTCCTAAAATCTTGTAATACGCAAGTACTAAGAAGACGAAGATATGTTCGTGTTCATACTCCATAGGGGGGGCCACTTAAGAGGATATGGGAGCTGAGATTTAAGTATTTTAGGTGAATATATCCGGTTCGCTAACGGAAGCGGCTCCTAAGACTAGTGCGATCAGGACAGCGCCAGTTAGGCAAAAAATCCTGCGTAAAAATCTCAAAAGACGATGTTTCGTACTCGACTGTTTCCTCCTCCAAAACTTAACCAAATGTAACGAAATTTTGAGATCTAAATGATAATAAAATTATCTATGTTGGATTCTTTTGCTTTTTAGGCTAATTGATGACAGTTATAACTACATTATGCCGTTTTTGCGAATATTTTAAGTGCACTGGCGCCTTAAGAAACAATAATATCAAAAAAAGTAAAACAGTTCGACACAGATATTAATAATAATAATCTGTGTTGAAAAAATCATTGCTCTGTCTTGCACAGCAGCACAGTCGAATACGTTTGTATGGAGAAATGACCACTCCTGTTGCCTCTTAACTCTGCAGCTTACTGTACCTATATAAACGAAATAGTACATAAACATAACGTAGAAAACATTCATAACTTAAGAACAAAATAAATATTCGAATAATTATACTAGTAGGTATATATTATCCGATGCTATAGGTGTTTAGTTACATATTGCATATTTTACAGTCTTTCTTACATAAATTGTACGTGTTTATGGAAACATTGTCTCATTTATAAAGAGATCTGACAGTTTAAGACAAGTACAGTCGGTGAACATTTACAACTTGGTACATAGATAATTTTAATGTCATTTTGAAATCCTATTTAAATTATTATTGTACAAGTTTGTCTATTAACATGTTTTTTATTTATTTAACGGGAATGGTTGAAATGGTTTGGATGAAATTTGGTAGGTACACAAATAGTTAACATAGTTTGATGTGTGTTGAAAGGTTGTATGAGAGTGTCATTAACAATTCAACTCCAGGAAAGATGTTGGCAATTGCTAGGTCATTAGTTACCTAATCAAGAGTTATGTGGTGGTTCAATTCTCGTAGGTATGTGCTTTTGGCGAAAGTATTGAGTAAAATTTAATTGAAAACCTATTTACGAGTATAGCACTCGATAGTTTACTTAAACTTTTTGCCTTAGGTAAGTAAGCGATGAATGCCTAACGATCGCATTTTAAACATTATTACGACGAAAGTTTAAAGCTATTCAATGAGGATGTTTTACCTCAAGTGTATTTAATTACATAGGTATTGTTATATTTTGTGTGCAGGTAGGTTAAAAACCCTATTCGATATACCTAGGTGGTATAGTAGGTATTTGGACAAAGCTGAAACGTATTTTACATAGTTTATACGCAACTCCTCCAGTATACTTACGTTAGATCGACCTAGGATTGAATATGACGAGCTATACAAAGTACTTTATAAAATTCACGTTTTATTTTTTTATTTTTGTAAAAAGTAATTTTAGCAACTGTAATAACGATCTCGCAATTAATCAGAAGCATGGATCTCCTACGCTTTAGGTGTTTAGTTACATATTGCAGTCTTCCGATAGACCTACTCGTCAAACAAAATCGATCTTAGAAATAACAGGCCTTTACAGTATTGTCCATAATTTTTGTCGTCAAATACCTATTCACGTCGACTGTACCTCCATAAACATTTACACGCTACGAGGTTGTTGGTACTCACTGTAGGCAATTTCCCAAGCTATTCAAGAACGGCGATAGTATTTCTAAATAACGTAGGTGATTCATATGTCATCTAGTAAGGTTTCATAATTGTGTGCCTAGGTATAGGATAGGTAACACAAGAAGTCAAGTTTCCATCTTTGAAATTGACTGTGCAATATGACTTATACCTTCGAACAGTAGTTTGTACATTACATACCTACTTACTATCAGACACACGGTTATAATATAATATGTAGCCTAGCTTGTAAAGGCAAAAGGCGACACACTGGATTCTGGCCGAAATGGGGTATAATACTTATAGATTCTGACCACGCTAACTTTGCACAAACTTGGCAGTAATAATGCATACAGACAATACACTTCTATTTCAAATTCTCTTTGATATATGTAAATCAATACTAACCACTTACAAAAGTTGGCAAAAACAATAAGGAAAAGTTTTATAAAAAGCGCTTAATTGTTACGCGCGAAATAAATTGCGAAAACGCCGTGAAGTTCTGCGAGTGTGGAGTCATACGTCAACGTCGCGAAATTTTCTCTCCCCGAAGTCGCGCTACGATTCATGCATGTGCAGTCTGGAGGAGCCTTTAGAGTAGCCCTTTCAGAGAGCTAGCTTTATTGTTTGGTAAGTTTTTTGGTCAGTGATAATCAAATTAATGGGCTAGCAGTTCGAACTGGTAAGTCTTTTTAGGGTTCCGTAGTCAACTAGGAACCCTTATAGTTTCGCCATGTCCGTCTGTCTGTCTGTCTGTCTGTCCGAGGCTTTGCTCCGTGGTCGTTAGTGCTAGAATGCTGAAATTTGGCATGGATATATAAATCAATAAAGCCGACAAAGTCGTACAATAAAATCTAAATTTTTTTTTTTTAGGATACCTCCCCTACACGTAAAGAGGGGGTGAAATTTCGCTTCAACCCTAGAGTGTGGGGTATCGTTGGAAAGGTCTTTCAAAACTAATATATTCGGAGATAATCGCTCCGAAAGAAAAAAAAATGTGTCCCCCCCTCCCTCTAACTTTTGAACCATAGGTCCAAAAAATATGAAAAAAATCGTGGAAGTAGAGCTTAAGAAAGACATTAAATGAAAACTATAGCGGACATGATCAGTTTAGCTGTTTTTGAGTTATCGCAAAAAGTTTTCCCTTCATAGTAAAAAGACTTACTTTAATTAGGTACTGATTATGCAAAGCCTATTTGTTTAACTCGGGTGAAAGGTACCGTTTCATCCCTTGGTTAACAATTTACTATACTTTAAGCTCCAGTTTAGCTTATTGTGACGGAAGAGTAACTACGGAACCCTACACTGAGCGTGGCCCGACATGCTCTTGGCCGGTTATTTACTATATATAATTGTCATAATAGTCGCAGATCTGATCATTTATTAGGATTACTTAGGGTTACTAGTTTTGCTGCAAAATACAGCATAATAGGTACCTACTTTGCATCGGGTCCAGTCCGATTTTTAGATTTTATTGTTCGACTTTGTCGGCTCTATTGATTTATATATCCATGCCAAATATCAGCTTTCTCGCACTAACGACCACGGAGCAAAGCCTCGGACAGACAGACAGACAGACAGACAGACAGACAGACAGACGGACAGACAGACAGACAGACGGACATGGCGAAACTATAAGGGTTCCGTTTTATGCCATTTGGCTACGGAACCCTAAAAAGTACGATCTTTCAAGCATTTTAGGCACTTTTGTATATAAATACATCAAACTCTCACCTCCATTTAAAACTTAAAATTCTCATCTCCGTGCTTTTTAAGTCATCTCTAAATTGCAAGACCTCAGTCTTGCGCAACTGTAAACATAGCCCTTTGCATCTGATTTACCTGCATAATAGCTATTCAATAGCAACAAAGCTCAGTCCATAAAACATTTGAAGTCATACGTCAGCTATGTCGGCGGGCGGCCGACAAACGATATGTCACGGCACGTAGTACAATGCAAACAGTCGGCGTCTATGTCGGCGCGTGTGATGCGTTGTACGAGTGTCACAACAGTCGCGGGACGGCGCCGCGACCGCGGCGAATCGCACGACAATACCGCTGGACCGCCGACGCGATGAAAGCCTCGCGGTGGCGACAAAGCCTTTGTATCTACACACACCGGTCATTTGCGCGGCGCGCTGCACCCTGGAACTAGTGACTCGAGATCGTTAATGTGATGCGTAGATTATGAAACAATCTACGACGAAACTACTAAGAATAATCCACGAACTACAATCTGTGAAAAGCAACTTTTAGCTGATTATATACTATGGATTAGGTACTTATTTTTCCCGTAAATTACCTAAATATCTTAATTGACTGAAACCAGTATTAAAAACCTATACAATATCATACAATTTCAAAGAGAGAACATGTTTTCCATTTGTAAGAGATGCATGCATGGAACGTACCTACCCTTCAAAATTTTTAAATGAAATAAGTAATTTTGCTGAATATAATTAATACAATTAGGCCTTATGTTGCAGAAATCAATACTAACTAAAATAAAAATACTTTGCTAATCCTTGGAATAATAACGTGCTAGTCAATTGATACTAACCTATTATACTTACGTATTTTTTTCATACTATTAAAAAACCACCACCAAAAGTACAAACCTCGACACATGTCTCACCTCTTCTGGAGATGTTGGGGTCAGGGTGCATAGCCAAGATGACAATCGTTCGCTCCGTGTGGCGAGACGGTAGTCTCTCTCTATCACTCTTCCATATTATTAGTGTGACAGTCATAGTTGCATTTCGTTCGCTACGGAGCGTCAGTTCTTATGAATCGACTCAATTAGTCACATAGAAACAAAATTTTGGTTTGTAAATAGAGCTCTTTATCTCGGGTCCATATTGGGTGGCATAATAGTACATTACGATACAAGTGCGAAAAATAGGAAATTCGAAACGAGTGGCGATAAATTAAAACACGACCGAAGGGAGTGTTTTAAATCGACACGAGTTGCGAATTACCTATTCGCAACGTATCGTACAACGTTTTACAGTACATATGGCTCTTTAAATGTTCGACACAGTAACGTAATATCTAATCTAATCTAATCATTTCCTCGTTGTATCGCAATACTGATACGTTGTGCGAGGAAGCCGCCAGCTCTTCGGTCACCAGTTACGTCAACCAGACGTTTCGCGATTTCTCCAAAAAACTTGTGCACGCTGGGACCCCATGGACCTAGAGTATTGTGTCATACATTTTTAGCCATAATATTTGATGACATACATAGCAGTTGTCATATATTTTTTGTGCATACCTAACGAACCTAACCTAAAATTTTATGCGAATTAAATTTATGACTATAAAACATATGAAATAACTCATTTATGACAAAAACTCAGTTATGCTCAGGAAAAATTGTGAATAAAGATTTTCATGTCTTACAATGTTATGCATAAAGTGTTAGGACAATTAAAAATATGACAAAAGTTGTTATGCAACCAGAGGGTGTACCCTTTATCTCAGTTACTTTAGCAGTTAGTTTTCAATTTTCACTCCTATACACGTAGGTACTTATGTAAACATTTCACCTGCATTTAAATAAGTGCTCAACATTTTGCTTGAATTCCAATGATGGTGTGTTAGGTAAACAGCTGCTAACATAAACGACAAGGTAAAATGTACTTGTGTCCAGTTATCACCGCACTTTCATCAGCATTTCACATTAACTACTTGTAAAGTGTAACTACCTCGTGAGGCTGGTATATTAATTGGTTCATTACGATCGCCCGCTCTTGCACATTTGCGCTATTTGCTAGATGTTACCGTGAGCCCATAACCACCCGTAAGACGAGTAGTGCGCTCTCGGCTCCGACAAGATTGCACATCTGACCCAATCAATCCAATCATCTGCCAGCCTTTATTAATCCACTCTTCATTAGATACCTACCGTCTGATCTGCCGCTTTCAATTGAAACAATATTTTAATGCTTTGCCGCCACAGGAATAAAATAAAACGGTAGAACCATAAACATTCCACATTTATATTCGACCTCAGACGTTCGGTCGAATGCGGCGTCTCGTTTCGGCCCGTATGGTGTCTCTTTCTCTGTGCGCCGAATCGTCTGCGGGAACCGTGCTTCTCAGATCCGTTTAAGATCCGAGAGGGAGATAAAAATTGTATGGCTCATAATGTTTTAACAGTCTCATCGTTTGAGAGCATCGAGCCGAAGCCCAATTTAATTTTCCTCCTCGGGTTAGTAATAATTGAGTCGATTTGTTCTATGAGCCGGGAGCCCGCCGCACCTCGTGAGCGATTTAATTAATTCATTCTACTTGTGCATTTGGTGCAATAATGAAATTATATTTATGTAATTAGTATTATTTTCAAAAGTTTACTTTAATATCTATGTACATCTACACTTTAGAAAAAAAAATCTAGTTTTAAGTATTACATTCAACACTTACGAAAAAAAGAAATAATTGAAGTTGTAGGTACCTACCGTGAAATTTGGAAACAGTATCTATAATTTGTATGTTTGGAAATAAAAATTTAAGATTTTCTTAAATTCTAAATCAACAAATGTCTCGCAAGTTCTAAGAAAACGTCATTTTTTTTTGTTTTGTTTAATTAGAACAAATATCAATTAGCTACATGTTTTTGAAAGTCCAATAGTATTATGATCGAGTAAATACTAGTTCGCAAGTAGGTAACGAGGGGTAAGTAACGTTCATAAGTTTTTAACCGTAAAAAATATCAATGTTTGAATTTCTACGGCAACCACCTAATTCATATAAACAAAGGACGAGTGTGTAGTGACAAATATTGTAAATTTTGCAATGTTATTATCTCACAAACAGGGATTGGTCACAGTCCGCGCTCAATAGCGCGCCGGCGCGCCAGCCCAGCTTCGCCATTCAACGTACCATTTGTCGGCATGCCGCAAAGACTCGTCAAGTATACAAATAAATAACCCAGGAACAACAAATATTTTAATAAGCACCTCTAAAGAATTTGTTCTACGCTTAGTTACATATGAGTGTGACACACATCGCGTCGCATACCCACCTGCTTGTACGCTTGATTTTAACAACCAACAATGCATTTTGATCCAAAACTCATAAGTCATAAGAGTATGTTTCGCATGTACAATTCGGATCCTATAAGAAGAATGCGCGCAGACAGCATGACCAATGTCGAAGTGTGGAGTCGACCGGTAAATGTCGGTTTTTGAAAACAAGTTTTATGGCGATACAAGGAAGAATCGACGGAAAATTGGGAAAGGTAAGCGTGAAATCTTAGCAGATGTGAGATCGCCGTAAATCAGGCGGGTGGTATCTGTTCAGGTTATTAAATTAAAGTCTACATCTGGACAAACACTTATAGTAATATAAAAAAAATCCCGAATGATACCCTCTTCAAGGTTTTTCATTTCTTATAAACCTCATGTGTCAATACGAATATCAGTATAACACAGTAGAAACAACTGAATATAGTGTGATTCATTAAGATCACCACCCTTTGCGTAAGAAACTTATCTAGCTAGAACGCTCCTAGTAAATCGTTTTTGTTTCTCGAGGGCCCGGGAAATACAAATAGTGGGTCACGCGCAGACAACCGGGCGGGCGCGGCAGACGCGCGGGCACCACCTGATTTATACCCCACAGATAACTTTTAAGGTAAATATTATAAGGTAGGTACTGTACTTTTAACATTCTTTGTAAAAAAGTAGTAATACACCAAGGGTCAATAAAAAAGGGGTACCTACATAGAAATCACATAACAACTCCTTTATTTTTGCTTTTACAAATTTGGTAAATTATGCAAAAAAGAAAAACTGTTTTTTTTTTTTCAAAATCACAATAGGTAGAAAATCAAAACCTAAGGTCTTGTTAAATTCGCATAGTCTACAAATCCGGTCTACGGAATTCTACGCCGCTACGCACTAGCTACGCCATGTCTACGCCGCACCATATTAAAGCTATTTAAATTCGTCTATCTGCATCGTCGGCGTCACATTTGTTTTAATCATTTCATTGCATAAATATTTTACTTTACATGTAAATGTAAAGCGAGTATTTGTGTGAGCAGTAATAATGATTATTAAAGTATTTTAACATTGAGTGGCTTAATTTTATAATACACACTTTAATGATTCATTTTCACACTTTACCCAGAACTTTGGCAGCATTTTTTGTTTCTGCCTGTTATTTATGAAAAAGAACATTACGTCGAACTGGCAACACATAATAGCTTCGCTTACTAATACCGCTCGTAAAATGGTTCGCTTTCATCTCGCATACTTTTTCGCGTCTTTTTGGCCCCGAATCCATCAATTCTCGTGATGGATGGACCATTGGACCCGGCTGGCAATCGAAATTCAAATTCGCTAAATCTTCCCACACGGCATCGAAAACAGGTCGGGTCGTTAACAGAGTACGCTCGCCGCGTTGTATTTGAGTTTTTTTTTCTGTTTGCTCTGGAGGTATTCGCCCGGAGGCGCGGGGCGAGGGGGTAGGTCCCGGGCAGGGGAGGAGGAAGGGGGACCGGCGCAGACGCACGGGCAACAGAGGCGTGATTACAGGGCTGTGCGGCTAATCACTCCGCAACACGGCCGGGCAGTCGGTGCACGGAGCATGGAAAGTAACGAGACTGCCCGTAATAACCATAGGTTGCACTTACAATATGAGATAACTATAGCCTCGTTATATAATCCGGGCAGCAAATTGATAAGCTATCGCGGCACTAGTTAGTGGTTAGTATTTAAGACAGCCAACCAAAGTTACGTTACAGTCAATTAATCTAAACGAATTAACTAGAGAACCAAGTAATGCTATATGCTATAAACTGTGTTGAAAATGAGTGTAACTTGTTTACTTAATCATTTACTCTTAGGCCTGCTGTCAATTAACACAGTAATGTATATTTGGTAGTACGATACAATCTTACCTCTTACGTTAGTGATTACACTAACGGAATCAGTAAATTGCATATTCTGCTCCATCTTAACTTTTAATCTAGAGAGACTAAGGTCCATTGGTGATGGTGATTAGTTTGTAATGAAAAAAATGTTTGTTATGCACGAGTATAGTACTTTTTAATAAGCTCCTCAAGAATTGTTGCTGGCATATAAACACGACACACACACGTTACACGCCTTCGTCTACTCTCCGTAGTTTCGTCCTCCCATCCACAGAGGGTCGGCTCATTGCTGTTAATAACAAACAAGGCAAAGTCTCACCGTTAACTACACACGTTTCTCTGCATCTCGCGTTTTTTCATCGCCGACGATAACGCATGGAATATGATCACAGTAGAATTAGCATTAGCAGCACCTTAACTTTATGGAAAGTTGATAGGTAGTTCGTACATAAACATAGAAGTCGCTCAGCACTATTTGTTTTGTTTTATTTCTAGTTTACCCTCACTTGTAACTTTGATACTCTGGAGATATATCAACTCGTATACGCATTACGGACAGTTTGAAGGATTAACAGTCAGTAAGGTCGAGTTAATATTGTAAATATATCACTATTAATAACCACATACTTTATAATAACGTGCGAGACTATTGCATGTTTATCCTCTTAAACTTATAAACTGAAGCTCTCGATATTCAACGTCAATGAACTGTTTACGATATTTATTCCGTGATATGATGCGCTGTCCCCCAGAGCTGTTCGCCGCGGCATAAACGTTGGACTAAAGACAGAAAATTAGGTGCAATGATCGCTCCTCGCTGAGTGTGATTAATCTTCTCTAAATAATTCTCCGGCCATGTTTATCGTAGTATTCTCGCCGCCCAGTTTACTCATAGCGAAGAACTATGCTGTCAGATGTGCTGTGTGGGTTTCTGATTTGTTGAAATGATAAGTTATGGTGGAACTAACTAGCTTTTAACTAACGGGACAGTCACATATATGTTTGTTGGAGTAATGCTAAATAAAATGATATTTTGAACATGCAATCACATACCAGCATACATAAGGTTAGGTTCACACGGCGTAATTTTTTCCGGTATACGGCGTATACGGGATTGTATCGAATACCGTCGTGACAGCAAAATTTGTATGTGAAGCGGCGATTATCACGATATGTCCAGAGGAAATACAGGATCGCCTTTGAAGACCGCGTACTGGTCCAATACTGAAAGTCCTCTGATTTATCGACAGCTTCATACGTCCATAGGGTGCACTGGTTCAGGAGTCACGTTCTTTCTGGTTTACACTTAAACTGCAGCGACAAACTCGAATTATGGTTTATTTTAATAGGAGTGCGCGTGAAGCATGCGTCGCTTTCAATGGCAGCCGAAGTTTTTTTTTACTTCACTAGGTGGCGCGGTATTTAGTCGTGCCAGAAACAGGGCTTTGGGATAATGTTAGTTGCCATCTCAGATTATGCCGCCACAAACAAGAAAAATATATTCTTTCTTAATTGTGTTGCTTTGTACGTAAGAAAAAATACCTATTATTTTATTTATTATAATATGTATAGAAATTAATTAATACTAACTTGTTCCTCTACAGAACAGTATGGCAACTTTCACAATCATATACACGTTGTCTATGCGGGAATGTCGTCTAGTCGTGTGAACGATTTTGTAAGTTGCCATACAAATTTTGCTGTTACTACGGTATTCGATAAAATCCCAAAAAAAAATTTGGCAAAAATTAACGCCGTGTGAACCTAGCCTTAGCAGGTATAGCAATGATAATATCGCAATCTTAGCACAACATACTTTTTCGCGTTCCCAGTTAGATTCCCTAATAATGTGAATTCAACTAGCGAATAATCAGTTTATTGTATGAAATTGATTCGTGTTTTTTTAAGCTGTCAAACCACTATTTGAACTGAATTAGATGCCCTATTCCAGTGGTGGGCAAAGTACGGTCCGCGGGCCAGCTCCGGCCCGCGAAAGGATTTTATCCGACCCACCGCCTGTTCTTCTTAATAATTTGTACATAGACCGCTAAATAATAAAAATGTATTTTTGCAGCAATTCTGGCCCTCCTCTGAAATTTCTTAAACTTTCTTAAATTTTGCCCACGACGCACTAATAAAAAAAAGATTTCAATATAACAGTCGCTTCATTTTGCCTTGATATCAACATAAATGCTAAATACTAAATGCTAAATAATAAGCGTCGTTAAAATTCTGTAATAAATATCCTTACACCTGGATACTTTAAACTGTAGGTAGGTCATCAAAATACATTTTAACGTGTGTCTACTATTTAATCATTAATGCACTATTACCATGTCTTGTGATAATTAACGTTTTCTTAAAGCCGATTAGCCTTCATTAGCTCCTATTCGAGCTACTAAAATTGAATCATTAATTCTTCTATTATTACAAATAAAATGATAATTAAAACATTACTAAGGTAATTTCCCGTAATTAAGTCTAGATATTAACTAGTGTAAGATAGAACCAAAATATATAAAAACCTATGCATACCTTCATTTATGTATCAAACGATTTTATTTGTAATTAATTATTGTAGCCACCTTTTTACTCATATATGTAATATACGCCTTGAAAATGAAAATGTTTATTCTGGTGTTGCAGGTGTCCATGGGCGGCGGTAATCGCTTACCATCAGGTGATCCGTCTGCTCGTTTGCCTCCTCTACCATAAAAAAAAAAAAAAAAAAAAAAAGGCAACAAACAAATTACAATAAATGGCTGTGTCAGGAAACCCGCTCTTCCTTTTGAGGTTTACCCATGCACTATTAGTTGTGTCCGAAATAAACTATTTGCACATTTTCATACATAGTGGGACAAGTATATAAACACAGCTGCAACATTACATGCATAAATTCAATAATTCAGCGCCTGCGTGTGTATGTGTGTGTGTGTGTGTGTGTGTGTGTGTGTGTGTGTGCGTGCACGTGAGATTGTGTCTCTGTTTCATCGTAGTTTAGATTTTTTAGCCACTGCATAAGGTTTTTTCTATAATCAATAAATGTTTATGTGGTTTTTTTTTTGTACAGATAAGGTGCTACGAGTATGAGAACTGTGTTTTTGCAAAAACGGACGTGCAGGCAGGTTATCTAGATATACCTTGTTACTGTTAACCTGTTTTTTACATAATAAAATTTATACATTCTTGTTTTTATTCAAATAATCTATAACAGCAGATAAACCTGTCCTGTTAAGACTCGTAATAGGTAGGTATATGGTGTAATTAAATTAAAATTTATATTTGAATAATTAAGTTTGTACCAATAAAACTTTTACTGTGATATATTAACTTTAATATTACTAATGCACTCAGAGGATTAGGTACCAAATCCAAAATGCCGTTTGGACATTGTCATACGTTTAAGAAGTATACGTGCCCCTTTATTAATGTTATTTTATTATGAACAAAGGTGTTAACTAGGTAGATGAAATGGAAAAAAAATTGAAGTGAATGTTTCAGCTTGGCCAAGAATGGTTTATGGTGTGTGCTCTTTGATTTTCTCCTCTACAGGTCATATTTCTTAACCGAACCTCGTGAAATTTTCCGAAAACGTTCGATAATTACGAGTATACCGATTTATTTGGTCGATTTGGCTTTTGTACATTTTCAAAATCGGTAGATCCCGGGGAGTTTGCGAGGTCTACAGATCACAAAGCCCCTAGTTAATAAAAATACCAGGTTAAAAGATTTAAAACTCTAACAAACATGAACCAAATGTAAATATTCGTTCCCATTTGGTTCCCATATGTCGAAATTACAAGCAAAGTAAATTTGTTATACCTACTTAAAACAGATCCTGTCCAAAGTGGAGGACCCGCGCGAAATCACCTTTTCATACAAACGTAGTCCGCATTTTCCTCTCTGGATATTAACATTATTGAAAATATTTTGACACTATTTGTCGTATATCAACTACAGCTATGCCCTTACGTTTGAATTTTTCGAATTTTTAATTATTATAAGAGTTAGTCAGCATTTAAGAAATTTTATGAAATTTCTTTTTCGCTCCTACTTTTTACAATAATCAAAAGATCTAAAAACGTCAAACGTAGGGGCATAGCTGTAGTTGATATACGACAAATAGTGTCAAAATATTTATATATACATCAAATTATGGAAAAATATTTTCCATAATGTTAATATCCAGACAGGAAAATGGGGACTACGTTTTTATGGAAAAATGGCCGTCCCCTTTCCTCTTAATACAATATGGATCCGTTTTCATTGCTCTTGAGTGTACTTAGTTTCTTCTGTCATTTTAGTTAGACGACACAGGCGCCTCGAAGGCGACCTTCCGCGTCGCGTCAGCCATCACCATGACAGCCGTCAGCCACGCTCGTCAAACTTTACAGCCGCAATATTAGAGCAAATTTAATTCAATCCCGCGACATTTCGTTCACAATGCGATTGCTTCTCATTACGACTTCATTTTGTTATAACAACAATACGGGCGCGTTTGCATTCATCCTCCGAGCTTGACAGCCTTTGTGCGCGAATCAATCTTGCGGCCATAATATAATGATGCAAAATCAGTTCCAGTGCGCAATAAAGAAGTCACTAATGTTGTTTATTCCTTTATTTCTTTTCAAAATGGAAAATCATCAAAAAAATTACTTTTAATTCACCGTTCTAATAGATAAATGTGAGAAGTCTGACCGCAACTGTTATGCGGTTTGACATGACGTAAATATTGCATCATTTTCGTTAAATTATTTGCACTTGTTTCTGACGCTTAGAAATTTACTTTCTCGTGAACAATGAACTACAAAAACGCTAATAAGTTCAAAGTAGATTTTAATGGAAGTGTTTTAACGGGCGGTGCGTTGCGTTTTTTGTCGCAACCCTTCGTCGATCCGACATCCGACACTTGGGAGCTAATTCTGAGCAAATAGTCGCAGGCGCCGGCCTGAACACACAGTAATGTGTAAATAAAGACAGGGTGCGATCTCAGCCAACACCCAGCCATCTAGGAGCTCGTTTATTTGCTATCTAAAGGAGCAACCAGAAAAACCTGCTCAGCGAGTCTTTCTGAATTATGTTCTGGCTTGATGCTTGTCCATTATCCGTGGCCATCTGCCTGACGTATGGTGCCAATTAGTATCTATCCTGTTCTAACGACTAAAAGTTAACATCATATTATTTTATGACACTCGATGTAAATTTTTTCAAGGTCATTTGTATGTACTACAATGTCTGTGATGTTTAATAAGTGTTTTATGTAGGTATTAGGGAAGAGTCGGATATATCATACCAGTTTTTACTTACAACGTAAATATTTTGTTTTTGGGGGTAGTTACAAATGTGTGTTGACTATGCATATAAAAGTTCCAGTATCCTGGCCATATACATTAATAATTACTTATTTTAGGTTTAAATAAATAACAAATATTTATTACCAGAATTCGAAATCATACGACTCAAAAATACTGGTCGTTTAAATCGTAAGTACCTAAATAATTTAAAAATTATATATTTTTTGTTTTAATGTTAAGTTGACGATCTTTTATTGAAAGTCTTTGTTTAATCCTTTTGTGTAAAATACTGTGTCTTTTTCTTTAAGAAATAAATAAATCTAATCTAATCTATGCTATAGTACGATGTAAATGACTAGAGATTTTAAAAATACTAAATACACATTATTTACAATTTTGTAACACCTTTTCAATAAACCCGTTACCATTTGTAGTCAAATATTGATAATTGCGTATTTTTAACTTATCTAGATTGTGATTGTGATGGCCATGGTATTACAAACACATATTAAAAATTAGATCTAGTCCGACGAAATCATTTTTTTTCTCTCTTTAATTCGTTTGTTGTCGTCTGTCTGATCAGTGTAATTAAAACGAGAGATGGTACGATTTAAGCGGCGGTACGATATAGCATGACTCTCCCCTCTATGACTCAAAGGGTTATAATATTAAAATAAATTCATTGATTAAATACAAATCTTGAAATATTTATCAGCGCTACCAATTATTATTAAATTCTAACTAGTACTTATACCTGATTAGAACTATAATTATCTTATATTGGTTAGTAAATTGAAATCAATTTGTATGATTGATAGCCATACTTCCTAACCACTCCAACATTAATAGTAATTTATAAAGAACTGATCAGCCAGGAGCAATTGAGGTCGGTCGTGCATTGAATTGATAATTACCAAAAACAGAGATTAAATACAACACGTAAACAATGAATTAGTTTTTGTCCAAAACCCATCACAAATGGAATCACCTCACAATCGTATTACGAGGTCGGAATTCAACAATAACAAACAAAAATGAATTAACAATGGTTCCCTACGTGTCAAGTCCCACACACTCGGCATTACAAACATCCACAAAAAAGAGCTTGCGTCCTAAACGCACGCAACAAAAAGTTGCTCATACAAAACGGTACCGGCGGCGTCTTCAAAGCGAGAACAGTCATTTTACACCATCATCCTGGCGGCCTGCTTTACGTGACCTAATGACAACTGCAGCGCATATTTCACGTATACGCCATCACATGATACGACATAAATTAGACTCTATACTTATTGCATATAGGTGTCAAATAGAATCAACTAGTTTTGCCGCAATTTACTGCAATTATTTTATGAAATTTGTAGCAAAAAATAAGACCACTACAACGCTGGTGAAAAGTTACTTTTCTGGACAGGCGAATACAATTTATACGAACACATACTTAAAGATATGCTGCTATCTATACTATATTATAGAAGAAGCGACTATGATTTGCTTGTTATTGTATTTTAATAAGACACAAGCCATGACTTTCGATATGGATAAACATTATTTATTGGCTGCACACTCAAACAATACTAGGTAGGTCCACAAAGCTCCATACTTTAATAAAGTTTTGTTCTGCTAAAGTATTGTCCAAGGTAGCAATTAAAATTTAATCTATCGTAAATAACCCATAGAATATTATACAAAAGGTCTTTGGTTATTACATACAACGTTTTGTAGACGGAAGTGTTTAAGAAGGAATAACGCTTGATCGAGCGTGTCATCTCGGCTCCATTGTTTTAATGGTAAAGTACCGGTTATTAGCTAACAGTGTTTTTGAATAATAGCGTAGGAGTACGGGAAATGAACATGGTGTACGGATACCAGCCACCAGTGTATTTGGCCAAGACTGTAACAAACTTGTTTAGGTAGGTATAATGTCTTGCAAAGAAATGCCTGGTTTCCTCACTGGGCTTCGGGACAGATGCCAGCCTTTTTCGTAATAATGTATTCGCCGATTCTTGGGATAGGTTACCAAAACATTGTAGAAGATAGGATCGAAATCGTGGGAGTTGAATCCTGGCTTGTACCATTAGGTAACTTTTTCGGGCCTTAAGTAATCTCATTTAGGATTTACCAATTCCAGCAGAGAAAAACTTCGTGCAGGAACCTGGAGCCCGATTCAGATTTAAGAACTTTTTACGGTTTTGATTTTATTTTGATTTTACCTTAAAGCTATAAAGTCGTGCATGAGGTGCGCGCCAATCATTAAGACGATCGTCAAATTCATGTCAATACCAGTCCAAACCCTTAACAATTTGTTAAAATAGAATCGACCTCGTGCATTTATCTATGAAGAAATTGATATTTAAATGTGTACATAAGATGAAAATGAAAATGAAAATGAAAAATATTTATTTCGTAACTTATAAGTAACTTTTTACATCTGTGCCGATGCCTCTTATTAAGTAATGAATATACTTGTATTAAGAAGCACCGCTCTCCCGTAGTGGTAGCTTACAATTTTGGTGTGTACATTACATTACAGGCCATAAAATTAATATTCTATTAAGTTATATAAGATTTAAATTAAATTAGTTAGGTACTCACTAAGTTGTTACAATTTTGATGGTTCTAAAAGGCATAGCTTACAGAGAGTTATTGCTTCTTATAATTAACCTATAAGTAGATACTCGTATAAATATGCATGAACGCGTGTGAGTGAGCGACTGTGTATGTGTGTGTGTGTGTGTGTGTGTTTGTGTGTGCACGTATGTTACACGTGTAAGTGTTTGAAACCCGCATGGATTAGGTAGTTAAGTACTTAGCAACAAGTTTTCTATCTCAAAATAGCTTTTTGTTTTCAACTATTTAACAACCTTAATTTTACAGTCGTGGGTAGTGGTAGAGTAAATGTCAATATTTTGGTTTATCGCATTGTACAGATTAGCAGATTGTGCTGACTGCTGTCTCCTTGCAAATACTGTTTTGAAAATAGGGGGGTTAATTATTTTGGTTTGTTTTTTACGCCGAGAATCTATTATTGGTTTGTAAGGAGTTTTCTTATGAGTTTTTATAATTAGTTTTAAGATATAGAGTTTTCTGACAGACAAAAAATCGCAAGATAAGTATAGGTCAGTGGTAGTAAATCTGTACGGTTTAAAGTACATGACTTTAAGCAATGACCTTTGTGCTCTCTCTAGTTCTAAGAATTTTGTTTTTGTGGCACCACCCCATACAGTAATACAGTATGTTATAACTGATTGACCCAGAGAAACGTATATTTTATTTAGCATGTCCTTAGTAGTTACATGCCTTAAATTTTTAAAAGTCCAGATAAGTTTTCTTATTCTCGTCATAATACATTCTGTGTGAGAGTACAAAGTTAAACGTTGATCCAGCATTATACCTAAATATTTTGTGCGCTCGACTTTATCTATGGCGGTACAGGAGCACTCAGTTTGAGTGCTATTTTGACAAGTGTGGATCCTTATTGTGAAGTCGATGCCTGGCTGTGTGATAAGATGGGATAAGATGAACTCTCCCATTCACAATGGGTTGAAGCATGTAGACTTAAACATTTTTAAAAATTGAGAGAATGCCTGTGCCAGCAGTGAAACGTGTAAGTATAAGTTAGTATGATGATCATAACAAATCCAAAGAAACAAGCATTTGTCATGATTTGTGGCGATATTATTACGTTACCACGATTAATATATGGGTAGTTGGGAAAATAACATTATACTGTTGGCAACACGGGATTAGCAAGTGGTGGGGACACTGAAAAAATTAGACAGGCTCGTTCACTTGGGTTGAGGTCGTTAAAGAGGACGACGTAAAGGACTGGTTTGGTCAGAGCCTCCATTGTTGTAGTAGTAATAGTTTAGAGTATTTATTCTTTGTAACATCTACTCTCCACACATTCTATCAAAACGGTACAAGCTAGTTTTCCTCATAGAAAATCTAAGAGCCTTCATATTCTATTAAGCTCACTTTCAAGTTATCCATTATAGTCGTGTAAGTCAAGTGTAAAGTGTCTTAGGGGGCGGTCCCCACGACACAATCGCCGGAACCGCACGGCGGGACGCCGAGAGGTCGCCCATTCACCGGCGACCGACGATTGTCGGCTGCACCGACCAGACTCCGAGGAGATACCGATACGACTGTCGTTTCGTTGATGAATTTCTGACTAGACCTCGATAGGTCTACATACCGACTCGTTATGCGCTTACTTCTAAGTACAGGAAAATTATGAAAGTTTTCCATAGAATTTTGGGAAGTAGTTTGATTTCTGGAGAATGTGGTTGTCATGAAACTCATCCCATCCTGTTTAGTAGTAAGCCTGCCTGTAAATCAGATATCTATACGTATTAGGTTTGGTCACTATCTGCACCAACAAAAACACCTAATAATATATGTTATAACAGTAAAATATCTACTTCTAAATCCAGGCTCGTGCCTCTTTTTGAGTATTGAAAGTATCTGTATTGACAAACACCGTTTCCCGTCAAGTGTTGCCATATTAATAGAAATTTTTAGCAATTCAATTACCTAGGTAATTATTATAGAATAGTTAAATTGATATACGTATAAGGTAATGATATTGTGAACTACAAGCTTTATCTACTTACACAACTGGTTCGAGTGAGTGCTCAAATGCTCACCTGCCTGCTGCAAGTTAAAAACGCAGGCGTGCGAATAAATAGCTAAATGAATTTTCAATTACAAGTCTAACGGGCCGGGCGCGGTGCAATCACGCATTAATCGTTTAACTGTGGTTTACACTCGCTCAGCACTTCACTCACTTCCCAACTACAAGTTTCATCAGCATAAACGTGATTACATTGCCCACTAGTCATTTAGCTCGAGTGCAGACAGATATACGTAAGGATACAAACACGGAAGTACTAAAAATTATTTAATAAAGCGTTGGCTCTGCCAGAAGGCAAAAAACGAGGAGGACGGCCCCATCTGACATGGTGGACGAGTATGGCCAAACTATTGGAAAAAGCCCAACTACCCAACCTGACAACTCAGGACAGATCGTCTTGGCGCCGAAGGACAAGGAGAGCCGACCCCACCTAATGTGGGATAAGGCAAAGCAAAAGAAGAAGGAAAAAAAGATTGTGTAATGTGATAAATTAAGGTTAACTTAAATTAACTACGATACTATTACTAAGACTCCGCTGTCTGTCCGTCTGCCTGTCTGTCTGTCCGTTTGTCACCAGGCTGTAGTTAGATGGTTGAAATTTTGACAGATTATGTATTTCTATTGCCACCATATTACTTAAGCAACTTCATCATCATGAAAAGCTTGTGATGCTGAAACTAAGAATTAATTAATGGGCTATCAAAAAAGCGGGAACTTCCAAGAAACACGCCATGGAACAGATTTCTTTATTATTATTTACTAAATATCAGATTTATTTATGTACATCGAATAAAGCAGATATTGCCTTAAAATACTATTAACTGTAGGTACCATTGTAACAAATAAATAATTAGAAGTTAGGGTGTTGGAAAAGATATAAAAACAGCAAATTGAGGGACGGATGGATAGACACAATGTGTTAGATATTAATTTCAAAATTATAGACTACGGCTATCTGTGCCAAGGTGTTTGGGCAAAAACGGCACCAGAAGTGCCAAGAGAGACCATTTTGTTACTTCCCGAGCGTGTAATTGGCCCTCTCAAACAGCTGCCTCTACAAATATTTATTAAGTGCATAAGACTTGATTTGGGTTCACAAAAAACTTTTTGTGTGATTGTAATGAACTAACAAAAGACAAGCGGCGCTCTCATAATGACAGGCCATTGAAAGAATAGGTGTTGTTGTTATACTTATATACTAAAAAAAGTGCCGCTCGTCTATACATATATTTAGTTGCTTTTTTACTGAACTGGTTTATTTTGGGACTCTATATTGTATTTGTGATTTTTATATGGCTTACCTATGTCATATTTTGAAAAGTAGGAAATGGCAAATCTTTATACTCGTAAATATACATTGTTTTAGAAATATTAGGTACACTTACGGCCTGATTTGAACTTTAAGATACGTCAAATGTTGGGTCTACATAGATACGATATGGATCGGATATGTCAATGTCACTTTTGACATTAACATATCCGATCCATA
This sequence comes from Cydia pomonella, assembly GCF_033807575.1. Lineage (NCBI taxonomy): Eukaryota > Metazoa > Arthropoda > Insecta > Lepidoptera > Tortricidae > Cydia > Cydia pomonella. The sequence continues at coordinate 18,449,637 of NC_084708.1, read as the reverse complement.
TCGTATCTATCTTTTTAGTTATACATAGGTGTCCAATCCTTGCATTGTATTTATTTAAAAACTGATGACATAATTGTGCAAACGTCTATTTGGGGTACCTACCCTTAGAAACATTTACCGATATACCTTTTTAAAAGTACTTACGTGTAAAGTTATTGAAACTATTACATAATGCTATCAATATTAAAAATCCTTACACTATCCTGGGAGCCAACACCGAAGTTCGCAAATGACGGGCATCTTTCTCTGTCGCTCTAATTACTCCTTAATTGGAGTAAAAGGGAAAGACGCCTGCAACCTTTGAACTTGGTGTTCGCGTTAGACCATCGTTAGACCCTTCCGACGCTTGCACGCGTATCCAAAACAAAACGGTTGCACAGTGCATAGTTGCTCACGTGTCTTGATTGATATTCCTGGCTGGAAATCCTAACTTAAAAGTACTTACGTGTAAAGTTATTGAAACTATTATACATAACGGTATCAATATTAAAAATCCTTACACGATAAAAAGCGAATAAGAAAATGTACGACCATGAAAAATGCTAAGTGAAAAGTCTCTATTCTGAATAAATGATTATTTTGAAATTTATTTATGTAACGAATTCCACTATCCCGTCTAGAGTTCGGTAGTATAGTAGGTGTGAGAAAGCTATTAAAAGCCGACGTGGTTATTTTAAAATCAAATTGGAATAAAGTGGTATTTACTAGACACATTATAGGTAGTTTCCGAATAAGTCGCAGGGTACAATCGAAAAATTAATTTGATGGGCGTAAGATAGGATTACCTGGTCTCAACTTTAATGGCTTTCGAGAGAATCTACTGAGCAACAATTCAACCTTTTGACCGCCACAGTCGGCTGTGGCCGTCATCGGAACGTCTTGCCAAGGACGCCAACGACTGCTACAGCCAGCTACAGGCTTCGCCAATGCAATAAGGACTTACGCTGGACTTCGTAAAGTTCAATTTCGCTTGAATAATCGCGATCGCCTGACGTCCGGGGCACGGCATATTCCTTGGCCGTCTGGCGTTCAAAAGGTTAAACTGCGTTTTGACTACGCCGTGGTTTGAGCGAGCGCGGACGTAGCAATAAGATCCGGAGAATTAGCGCCTGGAAGAAATAATCAAAGATTCTTGTTGGTCTATATATGCTATATGTTTTAGGGTTCTGTAGCCAAAAAGCCAAAAACAGAACTCTTATATAGTTTAGTCATGTCCGTCCGTCCGTCTTTTTATCCGTATATAACAGCCGTATAACATTTACTCAACAAAAAAACTGTATTGTAATGAAATTTGGAACATAGGTGTATTTTGTGAGCGGCTACTTAATTTAGAAGTTAAAATTGTAAAAATATTTTTTAAGGTTGGGGGGAGGGGCACTCCATGTATATGTAACTGATAAAAAAACAGCAAAATTGAACGAGTGGCATATCATTTGATAGGTCTTTGAAAACAACTCTTAGGTTTCTAAGAAATATAGATACAAGCAGGTACCTATACCTACGTAAGTACGTAGTACATATATAGGTACATCTAGGAATACACACATTGAAGTCTTTTTATGTGCATGGAAAATTATTAATACAGTGTTTCATAAAAGAACATTGTGCAACAGCATATGTTTGTTTTATTACTTTGTTCTGGTAAGTCTTTAAACTACAACAACTTATTAATATAATTAATTATACAGACTAAATAAATATATTTTAATAAGAGCAGTACAATCGTTTTTACTGTAGGTTTGGACTATTTATTAATTTATAGTAAGTAGGTAATATTTTTATAAAGTACATTTGCGTGTAACTACATACAATATTCCTAAAAATCTCCTTTTGTATTCATAAAAGGATTATTTTGTTCTTAATGTAAAATATATAATAATATTATACGTTACATTTCTTATTTCATCATTAGTAATATTAACCATACCTAAATTCTTTTTTGATAGATTTTCTATCATTCATGTATCCAAGTTGACGCATTTCTGTGCGACCCTAAGATTGACTGGTAAAGAAATTAACTATGTATTATTTGCAATTAAGTTCAAAATAACCCACCAATTTCACGGATGGATCAAAGACAAGGTCAGGCACTGGCGCGGGAGTATTCTCAGAGGACCTAAACATACATATCTCAACACCACTAGGCGCCCACAACACAGTCTTCCAGGCAGAATGTATGGGCATCATAATGGCAGCACACGCAATCGTCTCAAGGAAAGTAGAGGACTACCCCATCCGCATACTCTCTGACAGTCGGTCAGTACTGCAAGCTCTGCAAGGTTATACTTGGACCTCAGGGCTAGTCTACGAATGCCACAAGGCTCTGTCAGAGGTAAGCACCACCACCAGCGTAACTCTGCAGTGGATTAAGGGACACAGCAACTCGCGAGGGAACGATGCAGCCGACATATTGGCGAGAGGTGGCTCGGAACTGAGGGTGGCAGGACCGGAGCCAATCATACCTCTGCCTTATGCCTGGCTCCGGAACATGCTGAGATGCAACACCAAGGTAAAACACCAACAGTACTGGTCTAACCTAGGCACGTGCAGGCAGGCGAAGGAGGCCCTCCCGACAATCGACCCTGGTTTGTCGAGGAGGCTGAGACAGCTGAAGAGGCCACAGCTCCGGCTTTTGACTGGGGCCATAACCGGCCACGCCCCACTAAACAAACACCTACTAACCCTACGTGTTACAGATAGCCCCCTCTGCAGAGCGTGCATGGAGGAGGAGGAAACAGCCGCCCACGTCATTCTTGAATGCCCGGGGGTGGCAGAATACCGGGCACAATACCTCGGTTCTCCGGGGTCTCTCCCAGAAGTCGTCGGCAACATCAAGGGTCTGCTAGGCTTCCTGGTAGAGCTGGGTTGGCAGGAGTAGTGCCGTCAACCCACCATCACGCAAAATAGGCGCGAATTGCGACGTCGAGTTGCGGAAACCCAGCCCGCGAATACGAATAACGAAAAATAACCCACCAATTTTTCAAGACTTAAAAGTCCGCAGCAAGCTCGGCCGAATTTCACCTTCTCATATAAACGGAGTTTCATTCTTATTTTAAAACTACGTATTGGATTGTAATGAAACTTTGCACATAAAATGGCATGAGGTATATCTATGCCTGTAATTTTACACTCCACATTATAAAACAAACGAAATAGTACAAAATAAGTTTTGTATGAAAAACTTAACGTTGCTGTATTTTTTTACTATGGTATCTGAGGCTACATAAACCAATTACAAGCATAAATATACCTTATCCTATTGTAAGTAAAAAGTTTCAGAGCAATCTAGCAAGTCGTTTTAAAATGAGAGCGTAACTACGTTTGTACGGAGAATCGAGATTGCTGCGGACTCTCAAGAGTAAATAGGTCATGACTTCATGAGTTCACAAACTATGCGTCCCCGTGAACATGGGGTGTTGCAGCCTGCATGTCGTACGGGTACTAAGAAAGGGATTCCTCTTTGAGATCCAACCCATTACGTGAAATATTATACAGTAGATAGGTTGCCGAAATTTCCACATTGTGTCGTTATTTGTAAAAACTTATTTTTACCTTTTTGTATGTAAAGTTAATTCTGTATTATACTGCTGTAGCATGCCGCATACTTACATACTAATGAATGACGCAAAACTCAAATATGTTTGAGTCGGCTCCACCTGTACAAATATCTTCATTATACTATTTGTTATTGTAATTGTTGTGTGGAAATTCCCACAAGGAGCCAAGTTAATTACTTGTCAATCAAAAACAATTATATGGGATGGGTCTTATTTAAGGCTGCGCTTCCACAAGCTATGTGCGAGGATGCATAGCGAGGGATGTGTTTGTTAAGAACCAATAGAAAATAGCTGCGGTAAGCGAATATAAATAAATGAAATAATCCTATTGGTCCTTAACAAACACATCCTTTGCAACGCATCCTCGCACCTATCTAGTGGAAACTCAGCCTAAGGCGATACTAATAATGTTTAAGTTTTTAATTTAATGAAATTTAAATGTAGGTAATTCCATAAAACTCACCAGTAAAATAAATAATCACTCATTTAGACAGGGCCAAAGTTTTTCAAACACCTAAGGTTAAGACTGGATATAAGTTTGTAACGGATTGCTCAAACATAATTAACATAATAATATCAAGCCTGAAATCACTTAACATGCCTGCAATAGGCGCTTTTTGTTGGCCGGATAACCAAAATTAATTTATTCTTTAACCTGTCATCCTAATTGAAATAAATTGATAACTTCTAATATGAGATTTAAATTGTCTCTAATTTATTCTTTGTGTTTATAATATACTTTTCATTAAATAAATACTTCTTCGTGTTTACGATAAGTTATTTAGCAAGACCCCGATCCAGAAACTAAGTCTGGAGTGATAATCAAAGTTCCTCATCCCGCAGCGCGTGTAGGTGTAGGAGCCTAGGAGCGCACGTATGTCCAGATCCTGGGAGCCAACAACGAAGTTCGTAGATGACGGGCATCTTTCTCTGTCGCTCTAATTACTCCTTAATTGGAATAAAAGGGAAAGACGCCTGCAATCTTTGAACTTGGTGTTCGCGTTAGACCGTTCCGACGCTTGCACGCGTATCCAAAACAAAACAGTGGCACAGTGCATAATTGCATACGTGTCTTGATTGATATTCCTGGCTGGAAATCCTAACCCACACGCAAATAAGTTATCCTACAACTATGGTCTCCCAGTGGGCTTAAGTTAATTTTGAAACTCATGTTTTAGCTCAGAGTGCCAGTTCAGTTGGCTACGGACTACGACCTGTCTATTTTCTGTTAATGTTTAGGGTTCCGTAGTCAACTAAGAAGCTTTGCTCCGAGATCGTTATTGCTAGAAAGCTGCCATTTGACTTGGATACTGGATAAAAAAAACATAAAACAATTTTTTTTAAATACTCTCAATTAAATAGCGAACATGATCGGTCTAGCCGTTTTTGAGTTGTTGCAAAAGTCTCTCTTCTTAGTAAAAAGACGAACAAAGCGCTGCGAAGGTATTATACTCCCTTATGCTTGTACTGAGTACATGATACTTACTAATAGCTAATAGCCTCCGTTTAGCTTTTTTAACAGAATGGTAACGAAGGAACCCTACACTGAGCATGGCCGGACATGCTCTTGGCCGATTTTTTATCATACTATTCCTTTATTTTTAAGTAGCGTTTATTTAATTTAATCGTATGGCATAACATAATACAGAAGCATATAATAACCAAATTTTTTTAAATGTCAACACAAAGACCAGTCAGCCATTTGACGGCTTCGTCGCACAGGGATATCAGGTCTTCTGGAGGACCGGCAATATAGCGCGGCAATATTAAGTAGCGTGAAAAAAAGATACGGCCGTTTATGCCGCAAAAATTAACCATATATTTCGACACTCTCAAGGGTATCAAAATTTTAATTCTAATTGACCTAGAACTATGAAATTGGCAAGTAGGTTGTATCGTCTTATACTACAAGTAGGTACAGGAAAAAATCTCAAAACTATAAATTTGTAAAAAATAAGAAATAAGTTAAATTTGTGCGGAACCCTCAATGGACGAGTCCGACTCGCACTTGTCTGGTTTTTATAACTAAGAAAATAATTTATATCATAATGCTATTTTTATCTCTTTATTTGTTTTACAATACTTATAGCAATGTTAATAAATAAATAAATAAATAAATAAATAAATAAATATTATAGGACATTATTACACAAATAATAAAAAAATGTGTGTAAGTAACGTGTGTTAATAAGTTGTTTGACAGTTAATCAGTCCTATCATGATCCTAATATCCTTTTAGACGTAAACTCTAATTAAAAGATTTTGACTGAGTGATATACTTACTTACTTTGCATTAATCAATACCTTTTATAGTTCGTTTTTGAGCATTAGAAAGAAGGTAAGCGATTTTGTCTTGCCTTTTTATTGAAAAAAAAACTTTTGAAAAATAAGTCAGGGAAAATATGTCACAACTATAAATCATATAAGTATGTACGGACGAGGAAATTGATTTTTTAGCAGTTTATGGTTCACTTTACATTGGACAGCTCTTAAAATAAGTATGTACAACCAAATTTACTTGAAGCGCAAATTGCTAAAGAATCATTTTCCTCGACCGTACCTACTAACATTTACATTATTTTGCTTTCATAAGTAATAGTGATTTTTAAAAAGCGTTTTTTAATAAAAACAGACGTTAAGATTGTTTACCTTTATATGATTAAAAAACGAACTATATATAGTTTTAAAATGTTTCGTTTTTTGTTCTGGTTATTCCTGCTAATATCGATTGACTAAATAATCGTGTTTACTCTCTCCAATAACCTTAATTAAGCAAAGCTTATGAAATCAATTGTAGATTTGATTTCAAATCTTTTTTATTACCGTCAAGAGTCAACGATGCTTGAAGGTGAAGGGGCAGCGCTCTTCGCTCAAAGAATTATCTGCCTATTAAAGCGTTGGTTCCACTTCTGAAGAAGAAGGTTTTCCTAACAAGAGGGTGGATGACTCGGCACCAGCTCGAGCCAATATCAGTCGTTATTAGTCGACAAAACGCGCGCGTTTCGCCGCGTTACGCGTGAAACGGACCACCGAACTAGAACCTTTTTTACAGAAACGCTTTTTATCCCTTTGGCCCGCCCCCCACGACGATTTACTAAAGTCTCCCACATTCTTCTAAACTATGATTTCTAATTTAAGAAGTCAATTTTTTAATAAAATGAAACAAAATTTGTACTAATAAGAAAATTTTCATTTAATATTCCTATACATAATTTTTAACAATTTAAACAATATTTACAATAATAATACTTATCTAACCGTTTTTATATAAACAGATAAACAATAAAGTTATTTCTTTAAGCAACTAAAATAAATAACAGTTCTTACGAAATTTACTACAATGTTTTCTTGCATTTTCAGACAAGAAAACTATTATATAATATATTCACATTGACGTTCAATTTATTCTGTCCAGATGATGATTAATAAACTGTTCGATGTAAACATTGTACTTGAGAACTTCATTTGAAGTATCCAATTGTGTTTGAGGATATAGGTATTTATAACAGGACCATCAAAGTCTTCAAATCTACCTACCTACTGATTAAATAAATAGGTGTTCCTTAACTCTAATGTTCGCATAAACTAATTATACACCTACATTTCTATATGTGAGATCACCAAAATATCAACTGATATTTTTAATCGGTTTATTCCTTTAGCCACGGTTACCGGGATTCTCGCCGCGCTCGGCCGGCCACTTATAAATAACCATTTAGGCCTCACTACTGAACGACTCTTCGTGTTAGCGACGGTTATGTTTATAACAAATATACTTATAAGTATATCAGTAAATGCCACAAAATGTAACTTATTTGGTAAATTGTATCTAAGTAGATGAATCGTAATGTATAACTACAGACATACAGATTATGAGTATTTATGTATGTTTCTGAATTGAATTTTTCATCGATGAGCACTTTGTAATCTGCACAAATATTGTTCATATTTCGAGTACTTACAATCTAGCATTGCACGAAATGTTGTGACAGGTCGAGTGAGCGGTGTGTCACGCGACGGGCAGCGGTGGCGGCGGCAGGTAGCAAGGGCGCAGCGCGTGCGCCGCTGCCTGCAGCAGCTCGGCGTGGTAGCGCTGCGCTGCCAGGATGTACGGTGCCGGCATCGCCAACTCCAGACGTGGCATCGCCAGCTGTGGCGGTGACTGCGCCGGCTCCGGCTCCAGCAACGCGTCTATCGTGAACGCTCTTCGTGGCCTTTGTGGAGGTAACATCGTCACTGTTGCTACTTCAGGCAATTCTGCTGGCTCTGGACTGAGTTGAGGGCACAGTGGAGGAGTGTAGAGGCTAGCACTTGGTAAAGCTGGCGGCGGCGGTGGCCCACCCGCTTGACGAGCCAAAAATGCACGATTAAAACTGGCCAGTGCAGCAAGCTCCGCGTTGAGGTTGTCTTTCTCTCCTTTTTGCAACTTAAAACGTTTGCGCCTCCTCAGTAACGAGCCGTTTTCGAACATGTCGAAGGCTTGCGGGTGCAAAGTCCAGTAGGCGCCCTTACCAGGCCGATCCGGGCGGCGCGGCACCTTCACGAAGCAGTCGTTAAAGGAAAGGTTGTGCCGCAGTGAGTTCTGCCAGCGCTGCGTGTTGCGGCGGTAGTATGGGAAACGGTCCGTGATGAAGCGGTAGATTTCTGAAAGCGGCAGCATGCGCTCCGGGGAACTCCATATTGCCATCGCCGTCAATGAAATGTACGAGTAGGGCGGCTTTTGATCTCCGTATGATTCCCGGGAAGGTCGCGGCATTGTCACTTCCACAAACTTAGAACAGTTCGGAATTTCTCAGAATATGAGGACAACAAAAACACGAATGTGCGCTCACGTCACTTCGTAGCGAGGTGTGTGAAGGAACTGAGGCGCGGAGAGCTCGGTTCGCTCTCGACCCGCCCGCTGCTGCGGCGCGGCGGAGCGCCCCGACCGGTACCCGGGCTCCGGCCCTCATTGGTTGATCTGGCGACCAATCGCAAGCCGCCACTTTCAGGTATAATGTCGGCTTTCGCTCCACTAACAAGGAATTTAAATTGATATTATGTTTATATTGCCTCCAAATATCTTTTGTGATGACACCGCTTTTTATTTAGCGTATGTAAATTACGATGATACAGAAAAAGAGATTTGAATTATACACCAATCCGACGATGAATGAGCAAATTAAAATTTTGAGTAGGTATTATAATATATCCCAGAAGATTAAAAGGTGCCGTTGAATTTAATCGAATCATCGAATAAAGATACCTACTTATACATTGAAATGTATTATGATCTTTTCTATTACTTGGTAGGTATTTACATCTACCTACTCAGACTAATACTGCTAATAGGTCTCTTGTTTTTGAAGTGAGAACTTCTTTAACGGCGCTGTGCACTTTTTGTGATGGGAAAAAAATGTTAAACTGGCCACAGGTCACGTGACCGAGAGATTCGTCAGATCGAAAATTCGTAAGACGGACACGTAACCTGATCGAAAAACTCCATGATGGTTTTAGTAATGATGATGGTGTATGAGTCGTTGAAATTAGGGATGGAAATTGATTTTTTTGAGAGATAAACTTTTTAATGTTAAATAATTGTAATAGTTCTGAAGTGTTACATTTTTAATGTAATATGATTGTGTACGATAGCACAATAAATGAATATTGTATTTTACCACATAAATGATTGTACTTTTATACTGATAATTAAAGCAATTCGTGCTAAATTATTCCCGAACCATTCCAAAATATCAAAAATGCACAATGTTAATATTCAAGGTTTCATTTCTGCCGGCACTCCCGGAGTGCAACCCGTTGTTTTTTTTTTTCATTTTTTATAGACCAACTGGTAAAAATAAAAGGGGCAGACATTTTCTTAAACTTTCGGAGCTATTGTTTCTAAAACTTCTTATTACCACTGAGTTTTTTTCTTCAATATGTATAATAACAATGTACATAATGGATATATATACAGAGTATTACTAGCTTAAATCTAAACTAGGTCCTTGAGGCATTGTACCAAGGATGCTGGCGGCATTTCTGCAAAAAACTTGTGCGCGTTGGGTTGGGACCCCATGGAAATAATTTATGTTGTAGTTAAAATATGGGGAATCAGTAAAAAATCGAGTGTATAAAAGATGCCCCCAGACACGTATTTCAGGATTTCTAATAGATAAATCACCCTCAACCCTTTAAATGAAGGGATGAAAGATTGTCATAAGCAACTTACAAAAAGAAGTGTAATCCCACCAAAAACATTTTCATGTAAAATATTGCCAAGACTAAAGACAAAACATAAGGCTCGCACTTGTCAAAAAGTTATCAAGTCTCTTGTAGAGCCACGCTTCTAACTCTACAGGCTCTAACTGCACAAACTCTACGCCTTAGTCAAAATATAGGTCGTTACTACAAGTAAGTAAATATTCTTTATTGTGCACCATATAGTTAAAAATTTACAGGAAATGAAAAAGCACTTAAAAGCTAGGTAACAACACAACCGATATACATAATAATTCAACTATACAAGAACTATTGTATAATAATAAATTATGAGTAGTGAATACATTTTTCACCTTACGCCCATGTGACGGTAGCGGACGGTGATGATGATTGACAAAAACTATCCTATGTCCTATCCTGGGCCACAAACTATCCATACCAAAGTTCATCTAAGTCGGCGCAGCGGCTTAAGCATGATGAGGTAACAGACAGATAGACAAACAGAGTTACTTTCGCATTCATAATAGTGGTAGGGATTATACTTGAAGTATCAAATTCGCTTAACTTGTCACAAGTATCAACATTGATTATGCATTACGTAGGTACTAAGTAGTAGGTGCTTCTCTTAGGTACGACAGAAAAAAGCACCTACTAAGATGAGAAGTGGTGTTTGATATTTTTAACGCCTCGTGGTGGTATGAGGTGAGGTTGTACCTTTCCCGAGAACATTCTCCATTTTGTATGGGGGATGTTTATGCTCGAGAATATTTCCATAGTAAATTGAGAACGTTCTTTAGATCGACGCAACTAATATATGACACATTAAACACCATTCCATTTGAAGGAAGGCACTTAAAATTTTGAACAAGCTACTTTTTCACTTTGACCAATTAGATACAGAACTATTAAATATTAATTAGATTAATTAAGAACAGATGTAAAATATTAGTGGTGAAAAGACACAAAAAATACTTATTTACAGGGCGTTTTTGGCTTACTTAACTAAGGTAACTTTATATTTAATTTGGAACCTTTGGGAAAAATGTAACATTTCCTGTGATTTCCGCAGTGTTTTCAAGATCAGTATTGTCTTAATAAAATGGGCACTGTCTAATTGGAAATTAAAATCTTGTAGCCCTTCCAACTTAATATAAAGTCAATTGTTGGTTGTCAAGCAAAAATTAAGTTAGAGTAAGTAGATTAACTTATCGGTCACGATTCGTTATTTTTTATCGGATACCGTTTCTCGACTTCGTGAATGACAGTAGGGTAAACGAACTTTGGCAAAAAATACTGTGACAAACTCTGGTGCAGCTCTATTAGTGCGTAAAACCGACATTTTGTTTGATCCGTTAGCACTGCTGTTCTTGTTTATAAAGATTCCTTAATGTTTCGTCTTAAGCTACCCGTATCAGTGTGATCTGCGATTAAGAACACTTTTCATGGTTCTCGGGCTCAAGCTATATGGCAAGCCACAAATCCAGAAAAAAGTATGTTTTGTGAATTGGGCGGCTTCGGTTTCTCGAATTGTATTATAGGTATCGACACTTTTTCTACAGAGAAAAATAAATGATTGTCTATCACCGTTCAGTGACATTAGTCCCAATGCCAGCAACGGTAGTTTTTAAAATTACTAACAGCTGCTAAATTAGTGTACTACAGTGTATCGTTGTAGGTATCTGCAACTTAGGATACCAGACCCATTCATGAAACACCTAATTAAGGCTGCGCTTCGACCAAAGTGCGAGGTAGTTGAATGGTGCGAGGATGCGTAGCAAAGATGCGCAACGAGGTGCGAGGTAGCTGAGCGTTGCGAGGATGTGTAGCGGGTTTTTTTTTAATATGCGACCGGGGTGCGTTGAGGCGGGAGCGGAGCTTTTTAATGTGACGTCGTATTCCGACCGCAGCTGCGAATGTCAAATATCCGAGCAGTAACATCGTTTTTGACACTTGCGGCCGTAATGCAATCGGCAGTATTTTCACGCTGCAACACTGTTGCATACTCGTATTATTAGTAGGTACACAAATGTCTGTACTATGTAAGTAAAAAACAAGCCTTGTCGAAACACTCGAAACCTATTAATAATTCACGCGCAATAATAATGGCACTTTATGAATCATTTTAAATGAGCATTTAAGAAACAGGTGGTCGATTAGTAACAATTGGAGAACCAAGATTTGAAATAGACATGCCACTACGTTACTAGGTATTTAAAATAAATCATATTCGCCTGATAGGTATGTGACAAAATAAGTATTCTAGCCAAATTGGTAGAAATTATATTAAAATTCATCAAGTGCCGTAAGCACATTTATAACATGCTTGTGATTTTTTTTCTTAGCCTATTTGAGTGTCCCACTGCTGGGCAAAGGCCTCTCCCCTGATTCTCCATAATTGCCTATTTTGTGCTTCCTCCGGCCAGTTGTAAAGAAAAGTGTCAAAGTCGTCTCGCCATCCCCTCCTGGGCCTGCCCCGTGTTGTGTGTTACAATATATTTTTTCTAATTCTAAGCAACTATATTTTTATTTATAATTATTGTGATGTAGCTCCTCCCTACGAAGCTGATGGAAGTTCTGGGTTATACGGGATAGTTTTTTTATTTATTAAATTATCTCGAATATCTTTATCTGTCCTTTGTTCACCAATAATGTACCTATGTGTTTCTGTATGTCTGTTGTCTATGTATGTAAGTAATCATAAAAGTATGCATTTAATTATTTAAGTATATATATCTCCCCTTTTGCTTTGCTGTGGGGCTATATCGATCCGTGTATGATTGTATAATCGAGCCTTATATTTAGTGACGCGGTGGATCCTATAATGTCTTTGTTACTAGGTACTCATATTAGAAAATACAGCATTCATAACTTCGTAAATAACATTTAATATAGTTAGTATAAAATAATCAAAGTAATTAGTAAAACCATCGCAAGGTATTAATCATTATCATGTGAAGATTAGCACTTGAGAGACAGGTGGTCAATCAGCGTGGAAAGTAGACCGGAATGTGATTATAGTCTACGTGTTTTAAATGGTTCTTAACGAAATGGTGATTCTAATTAAGTATTTGCAAATGTTACTTGTACTAATTTGCATTTTTTAGAGTACCTAGCGTGATCTCCATTTCTAGGTTAATTGCTCTATTTGTTCTTGAGTTACCCGATTCTAGTGCGGGATCGAAACATTTCAAACTGGAGCAGTGCTCCTATCACCAATATATGAGGGGGACGGGATATAAAAGTTTGAGAACCTCTGATGAAGGACAATCTGCCACAGATACGCTTATCATGACACTATCTGATGCTCGTTATTTCTTGTTCCAAATGTTTAACAACTATACAAAAGAGACAAAATAACCAATCCAATAGCACCACAGAAAGACCTATCAAATAAGAAAATTGAAGTCCTTTAAGCCAATAATAGTCAAGAAATTCTTAAAGTTAGTTTTAACCAAAGAAAAGTAATAATAAATAAAAAATATCGACGAAAACAGAGCAGCAAAATGTCCGTTTTTTTTTGCTTGTGTTGCCTTGAACGGAAGAGAAGCGAGTTCAATTTCATGTGAACTCCAAGGCTAGTCTCACGAAACTTACGCCGAAGGCATGCTGAAATTAGTCTTATTTTTTTATTTTATTAGTATTAGATTTCAGACTATTTTTATTACAGCTGGTCCTAAAAGATACCACAATTTCGTATTAAAATACTAAGTATTGTCCGCTAGAGGTCCTAATGTAATAACATATTGTTTTGGTTGGCACAAATGATACAGATCAGCTATAAAATGTTTATAAGAAGTACTTTTTTGGATTAATAAATATTAATTTGTATAATAGATGGTAATATGGTATTTTTATATTTATCAAATAGTCAAAATAAAGGGGTGTTACATCGGAAGATGTCGCAACTTATCTCGATGTTAGGAGATCGTAGATTTTCTCAAAAACTATAATTTTTTTATCCATTATCGTAACAAGTTTTGGAAAAGTATGAATTAAGCTACACAGTATTATAATCTTCATAGCGATGGTATGCTTTGTTGCTCGAGATATGTTGTTGTTGTATGTAACACTCCTTGATTATTATTATTATCGAACTTTCCCCTATACGTACACACGTGTACAATGTATGACATGACACAAAGTTTTGTCATAACTTTTGTGATAATTTAAAACTGATTAGTGTCAATTGTAGCATATTTTTTGTTACCTATTTTAGGAATCGTTAAAAAACGATTTTGCTCAAAAATGGATATGGCACAAACTTATTCTCAGCCGACGATATAACATTTATTCAATAACAGTGAATATTTTCTATAAAGACAATATCCAGGGAGGAAAAGAGGGACTACGTTTGTATGAGAGAACGGTCGACTACTATCGTCTTAAGTTTATTAGTCTTCTTGTACCACCTTTATTCGCTCCCAAAAAGCCGAAATAAACTGTGGGACGACGAGCATTATAATTGGAAATAAATTTATATCGATACGAATATCTCGGTCATTTTCTTACGAGCAAAAATTAAACGTTGTAAGGTAATTAGATCTCATTTAATTCTGAACTTTTTGGTTTTGTGTGAAAGTGTTTTTTTGGTTGATTATTATGTGTGATAAGTCGTTTTTCAGTTAGTTGGTTGGAGCAGCATGCATAGTCCGATGGTGCGAATTCGTCACGGATGCTTATCGAACAGACAGTCGATAAAGGCGGCTTGTCGATATTTTATTATTACAGGGGACGGGTAATCATAAACCGACGCTCTGCTTTCGACGAGGGCCGAGCCCAACACTCATTAAACGCCATATTGATCTTTTAATATGTTTACGCTTTACTAGCAAATATATGATAGCAGCCTAACTCATTAAAGCTTAACGTACATGCCTATCGTAACATGTTACAGGTAATATGTACAAAAAATTTCGTAGCATATACATACTGTGTAGGCAATGAACTAGAATATTCCGACGCTGTATGCAGGTAATTACCTACCCAGTTCGAAGTGTCCCCTAAGGCTCTTTTCCTTTTGATGAAATCGGAAAAAGACCTTAAACCAACTTACTTATTTTTTTTAAAGTACTGTGTTTACTAAAAAACTGCGTTTTTTGACGCCCGGTCTGGCCTAGTCGGCAGTGAGCCGACGGTTCTGAGTTCGAATCCTGGTAAGGATATGTGTGACGAGCACAGATATTTGTTCTTGAGTCATGTCATTTGCTGGGTGTCATACATACACAAGTATTTGTATATTATATATTATATCGTTATCTGAGTATCCACAACACAAGCCTTCTTAGCTTACTGTGGATCTTAGTCAATTGGTGAAGGGAGGTCCTATAATATTTATTTTATTAATTTTTATTATGCATTATTAATGACTACCCGATCATTATTCCTTAAGAATATGTCATATTTTAATAACACAAAGACTCGATTAAGTATATTGTTATTGTTAATAATATTAAAACAAAGTATAAAAAATTAAGTAATAAGTACTTTATATTACATGTCGTGAACATTTTAAAACTAGTTGTTTATTGCAACAGTTAGCACACAAATAATTACCAACCTAAGCGTGAGCATTGAACCCTATTTGTATGCATAACGTGCATTAATTGCGCCAGATGGATGTTACATGGCATATTAATGCGCCTTGTACCCACTACATGCTCTTGTTTAAACAACATTATACACCAGGAGCTCAAAACAATTGGTGTTTGTTAAACTACTATTTTTTACACGCCATTCTATTCTATCAAATATTTCAACAAACTGGCGAAACTTGAGGCTAAACCGCAAACTATGAAATATTTTGTTTCTGGTCCTAACCTTAATTATAATCCAATCAAAGGATGTCTTTAACTTGACACCGATTGTAGGTATGCTGATGCTGTTCTTGTTCAACCGTCGCGACGATTTTCCATGTTTCAATACCGTGTGTCAATACTAGTGATAGTCATACACTTTTAATTATTAAAACAAGATTTTATGAAGTGTTTTTTTTTCTTCTGCCATCTCCTAGACCACTAAGGTTAGGCTAAATGAAGACACCACGCACATAGTGTTATTATTAGATCAGGTATTATTTCATTTGATATCAAAATTATGAGCGCTATCTGCCTGACGTATCTCGATTGCTGGCCGTGTAGCGTGACCACTGCACACTACACTTCACTTTAGCCTTAGTTGAGCAAATAAGAATGGTTACTTTAAACAAGCAAATTTTACTCGACATTTTTGTTTTGCTTTCAGCATGTTTTTTATATAAGCTGCTTATTGAATTTCATTAAAATGTTTGTTTAAGTAATCGGTACTTTTCATCACTATTCAAACCATCTGAAGTTTCTGAAATTGTTTCGAATAGGTATTTCGTCGCAAGTAACAATTTAAGCAGCGATAATATTTTTTCACCTCACCAGTTGGTAAAGGCTCTCTTGATACTTCAAAAACTCATGAGAAAGTTGCATTTTATCTACAAGAGTGGCAACGTAATTAGACGCACATTTTGAGTTGTTTCCTCATTTTGGCTGGTGGAATTGACTTAGGGCTCTTTGGCACCAAACATTATATTTTTTGCGGGTGCAGTTTTCTGCAGGGTCCTGTTTTAATAGTATACGTGCAGTATGCCGTATACAGAATGCTCGTTTGAATGTTACTATCAAGAACCATATACAATACCATATGGGTCCTTGGTTACTATATTAGCACGTACACCTAAATAAAATTTGAATGCATTATTTTGAATGATAAATATTTAATAGTGTTCATTTGGATTTTATTTGTAATATTTTTTCCTCACATAATAACAATAGTGGTGAAAATTTTTGTTTCACTCACTGTTAAAAAACACTTTTTTAACATTTTGACACAAATTATTATAATTATCCATACAAAAAGTAATAAATATTTGATGACCGCAACGATGCATTCATTGGGAATTGGATGTCAACTTTAATACATTTATTTTCTCGGTGTCGCTTTCACTTCAGTACAAATTTAGTATTGACAGCTATTTAGTATTGGATTAATCCAGAAAAAAATGGATTAATCACATAACGATGGGTTATTAAAATTTATCGAGTAGATCTCGATTTACGATTTCATATAGACATTTAGTGCATGTTTTGGTAAATGCCCGCAGCTATTGAGCATTTAATATTCCGCAGATGGTATAAGTAATATGTATCTATAATATTGAATTGTAATTTTTGACGTGCACAATATTCCTCTGGGTGACGGAATAAGAAAACAATGACGAAGCTTTTACCGTTTTTCGGGAGCGCGGTGACAGCACTTCGCTATTAACTACTTATTGCCCAAGATTATTAATTCCATCACCGTCCGGGGTGACTTAAAAAAGCTCTCAGAGTGCGTTAGTCATTACTTGCATATTTTTTGTTGGAAGTAGATCGCATTTTTTCGCGCCCTCGACGAGCCAGAGGGTGATTTATGACAAAAGTTATAAGCGGCATTTTTAATATCAACGAGCCTTTTAAACTGAGCCCTTTGAAGATGCCGCTGGGAGATAACCTAATTAACAAACGTTTATATATCACTGGCCAGTGGGCGAGCGCAAATACGAGATTTTATTTATCAACCGGACTCGGAAAAGTGGTTAATGGTTATGTATGTGCGCCGGCGCGCTTAATTGCTTCTTATCTGGGATCTGGCAATCGACGAGATCACAACTTCAGTATAAACAGCCGCAGATATCGCGAACCAATTGCCTGTTCATTACATACTTTATTGTATATGTTTGGTTTTAACTTATTACCAGTATCACTTTCCGACATATTATTTTGAGAGTTATTTTTTATACATAATTTTTTTAAACAAATCAAGATTTATGTGTCGTAACATCGATTCTTATAAGATTTGATCTTTTTTTTCCATGAATAAAAATTGCACATAGATCTGTGTACCTAGTTATACATACTAATTGCATTTTCTTTTCATGCCAATAACTGGGGCTTAAACATAGTCATAAGAAGAATCAATGTTGGCTTACGAGAACTCTGGTAAGTAAATCGTGAGAAATATATATAAATACTTAGAAACTATAATTATTGTAGTCATAGTAAAGGGTTATGGTTTCAGCAGTTCTATGTGCGTTAGTGCGAATGTTGGTGGGTGGGAAAGTTTTATGTTGTGTTCCACAATGGTTCCACTGTAGCGTCAAAACTACTAATTTGATTTTTACTTGTTATCCAAACCAAACTTTCTTAAAATAAGACAATAGGAGCAGCGAACGCCTCACGTACTTACCTAGTAATAACGTCTTGTTATTTGTAGCCTCAAACCAGCAACCTTTTACGGACAAACCGCTTTTCGAAGTTCGTGCCGTATTACGAAACTAAACCTTGATTTATTTTACTTAGAGATTATATTAGCGAAGTGTATTTTGACTGAATGTTTATTATAGTTAGTTAGCGGACCGATGTTAAAGAGAATCCGATTATTGTAATTGAATTACATACAAGCAGTCGTGACAAGAGAACGAGACTCTGGAGCCGTGGATTGTAGCGAAAGCGTTCGCAAAGTGCTATTATATATTCAATTTTGGCAATAATCATTTAATCTACTAGTAACACGATATAACTTAGTTACAAGATAAAGTACATTTTAGTACAAACGTATTTTTGTCAGGTGGGCCGTATATTTCTTTGCTACTAATGTGGTGTATAAAACCCGAATGAGCGTGTGGAACCATGTTCAGCGTAGAGTTCCGTATTTGCCAATCCGTCTCAACGGGCGGATTTAAAAGTTCCGCTGTACTTACGATTTTATAAAGATATAACTCCTACTAGAAGGCCTTTTTTAAGCCTTATGTACTTACATTCAGTTAAAGGGAGGTGGGACGTAATTTTAGACTTTCGGAGCGACAAAATTTCCTAAAAAACTAAGCCGTGGAAGGATAGACAAATGGACATCGCGAAACTATAAGGGTTCCTAGTTGGCTATGACATGACATTTACACATATAATTAAGGACATAAATAGTAAAAGTAAGATTTATATGTCAAAACAAAATAAGTATTGCAGGATCCTCGATAAATGAAAGTATAGCTTTTTGCCCCTTGTATAGCCTAAGTAGGCAAAGTTTTAAACTCACCCTTCCTGACTCATAACATTCGCATAAATTTCACTAAGCACGGAAGCTTAAAAAGACATAGCAGCATAGCACACGTAAGTAATAGAAAGCAAGCATCGATGTTTATGTTAGTTTTCCTCAAAGCGCCTGAGCAAACGAAGTCACGTCAGCCAGGCGAAATCACGATAACGCTCCACTACCGAACTTGTACCAAAAGTCTCTTTAAAATGATACTTCAATCTTACACAACATCCATTGAAAGCATTGCATTGTCACGTACATGAGTGTATAATCTAAATAAGCAATGGAGTTTGAACTATGCAACACTTTGGTTAGTAAAATACGTGTTTAGCTACGGAAACGGAAGCGCCAGGTTGTGCTGGTAATGAATTTGCGAGGGCGGGCGCCGCCCTAGGAAAATAAATTGCGCTGTAGTTTCCTTGTTTTGCTTTAAAAGCTTTAGTTTGACTTGAACAACTTGTGGGTTAGTGGGTAAAAAACGTTCAGCAGTTTCTGTTACGAATTTTGCTTTATTCCGATTTTGCTCGATTTATTTTACTGGCGTAAAATGTTTTAACGGGAGTTAATCTTTGTTTGGTAATATTATGCTCGTCCACATTTTAGAAACCATCATATTCAGACAAATATCATAAAACTTACAATAACACGAAACATTTATTCCTCACTTATTAATAATAAATAAAGTTCCTGCCAAACATACATTTTGAATAACTTGTAACAACAATATTTATACCTGAATATCAAACTATTGAAGCAAACTAGCAACAACCATTGTAATAAGAAATAAGAATAAAATATTCATAAGAATTGAATCATAATTATTTTAACCTTCCTGTCAACACGAACAGTGGACTTTGAAAAGGCCATTCATATAGAAGTAGATACTTTTTATAGATATTATAGATTTCTATTAATGAACTACAAACTTTTGGTTATCGTTTGTCCCCTGTCATTTAGACATGTGTATTTATTACTAGTGGTTCTGTGAGCTGTAGGCCTTGCGAAGTTCTCTCATGGCTCCGCAATAAAAAAATGAATCGACAAAAAACCTAAGTATATAGTAAAATTATCGAACCATCTCACAAACTTTCACGAGAATCAGTTGAGAAATTCGACCTGTAGAGCCAGACCAAGATAAGTTGGCAGCGATTTTGACAGCCCAGACAGTGCAATGTTTTTAAACGTCAAACCTCTATGAAATTATAACGTTTACTTAACACTTGCACAAGCTGGTCTATCAAAATCGTTGCCAATTTAGCTTGGTCTAACTCTAGACTAAAACGTCCGGACATTTAAATATAAATAAATAATATAAATATTATAGGGCATTATTACACAAGTTTACTAGGTGCCACAGTAAGCTCAATAAAGCTTGTGTTGTCGACAACGGTATATATATATATATTATTCATAAATACTTAAATATGTACATTATTAAATATTTAAAACACCCATGACTCAGGAAAATAATATCCGTGCTCATCACACAAAGAAACGCCCTTACCTGGATTTGATTGTTTTGAACTCAGGACCATCGGCTTCATAGGCAGGGTCCCGCCCACTAGGCCAGACAGGTAGTCACATACGAGTACAAAATCATTTTTGTCCAAGCTGAATCGAAGACCTTCGCGTCGCTCGGTCAATAAAGAAACAAGTTAAACAGAAATTTGCAATATTTTATGGAAGAAGAAGAATGTCTTACCCCTGTAGTCAGACATTCTTCTTCTTCTAAGTTGGTCGGAGGATCGTGACTCCGCTTGCTAATTTTCCCTATGGCAGCTCTCCACTTCTCCCTGTCGGTTGCTTTGTGGAAAGCGTTGCTTAGTGTGATGTTCATTTAGACGGATATTAGGTCACACTTTCTCGATGGACTTGGTCCTCTAGGCCGTCTGCCGTCCACCTTTCCCATCACCACAAGTCTCTCCAAGTTGCCAGGGTCTCTGCAAGCTACGTGACCGAAGTGTTTCAGTACATTGAAGACAGATGGTGGATAGTCTAGGTTCCTTTTCCAATTTGAGCTGGGCTAATGTGGATACGTTAGTGCGGCGTGCAGTCTAGGGTATTCGGAGCATAGACATTAGGAGGTTAGATATTAGTAACGGTCCTTTGTGTAAATCGCCTGAGCCATGGTTCATACCATTACTTTAGTACACACAGAACTTATTGCAATTTGCATAACTCCTTTAACAGGGAAAAAGAAGAGTAACTATATACCTACGCGATAACTACGAAGACTATATCGAAATATTTTTTTCATTATATACTAATCGAGTAGGGTAACTCTGTTATCTTAGTCAAATCTTCTAATACTACAGGTACAATTTTATATAGGGCAAGAAGCAGTCGAGAGCGTAAAGGCAACTGACGTTTCCCCTTGAGGCCATTTGGAATGAAATAAATTATTTCGATAGTAAACAAAATGTTTGCGGATCTTATCGCGTAGTTATCTAAATCGGATCATGTAGATATAGAAGGCGCCAATTTAATTAAGAACCGCTACTTCGACAGACAAAGCTAAATCTGATTCCGATCAAAGCTAAAAGCACAACAAAGGAGCAACCGTTAGCTGGCAATTGCACGAAATTCAATTTGTGGCCGCGAGTACAGTGACCACAAAAACGTTCTCCAAACAGCGCTGGATAACAATTATTGTGTTGATTACGGCATCGCAGGCCTAATAATTCACTCTAGGCCCTAAACTCTGTAATTACGCGGATGGAAACGTCGGCTCACCGTTTGAGATAAAAATCGGGGTACGGAACCCACGAGCTCCGACTCTTGGTTACTCAGGAGCTACAATAAACAGGCATATGTAGGTAACGGCTGGAATGACGCTTTTGTCCTTTTAGTTTAGTATCGAAAACAGAACTCTTGGCTCGGACCTCCTGTAATTACCATCTCTTCTATCTCTACAAAACACATTTTTATTACGAGTACACTCTTCAATGACGCCGCCTGTTTGTCTGAGTTAACTTTAAATTTTTCTACGAGCATAAAACAATTGAATATAAAATTAATTATACGACTATTTTCGTTTGAAAAAAAACACTTACATCCTACATCCTAGCTTATATCCTCGCTCGACTAGAGTTTTATTACGTTATAAGGTACTATTAAAACCAAGGTGCATTAAAATAAATACTATTTTTATTAACAAGAATAAACTAAGAGGCAAATTGGAATGTACGGTCCTTCTACATTTCTTTTATTTATTTGTTTTAAACTTGAGTACTGACCAGCGAAACTATCACTCGTCTGTACCACCTCACCGTCAGTAACGGCGAATAAATAAATCACTACCGTAAAATCGAAGTTCAAATATGAATAAAAGTTTATTTTTATAAGTGGCACATTGATTTATACGCAAAAAAAAGTGTTCCTGGTGTAGTTTGACATTGATCATTTTTTGTTTCATTTCATAGTTTCAACGATAAACACATAATAGTAGGCAATCCCAGCTCACCCCGTAGTTGGGGTTAGAAGGAATAGCAATGGGGTGAGATGGGAAAATTGCTAGGGTTGACACTTTCCGATTATGACAATAGCTTGACTTGTCAAGAGAATATTTTATTTATGTAGCAAAATTATGTTTTATTTATGCTCCTACATTAACAAAGGATTTAATGTTTTCTGCAAGTTGCGACCTTTATGTTTATGTTTTTTTAGATGTATATGTTTTCATTACTTTGGTCTATATGGAATTAAAAAGGTAAAAAACATAAATGTGAAATGAATGACAGCCAAGTTCAAATATTAACAATAAGCAACTTTATTGACTTTGCCGACAACAGTATTGATACTCGTATTACACATAGTATATAATGGGTGCAGAGTTCTGTGTAAAAAGTCCTCAAATTGTAGTTATAGGGACACCTGTGTTTCGTTAAGTGACAAATATTTATCGATAAGTCGATAAAACAGTTAGGTCAATCCCTCTGACAGTTTGATTTTTGCTATGAAGAATTCCGCTCATTGACAATTACTTACGCAGTGCGTTTGTTTCACTTGAGACATGATCATACCCCTGGGTTTTCGGCGCGGAAATGTTTGACATTAGCCAAAGATTAAAAACAGAATGTACTGGTTAAGTCGGTTAAAGTCGGTTCAATACTCAGTAATGGGCGCATTTTAATGTAACATGTTTATTTAATTTGCAATTTCCTCAACTCCTCCGATACTTCAATGATTTTTTAAATAATATTTACCATTTAATCATAATGTAAGAGACTTTTGACTACTCATGTAAATTAACGCCCACCTCTACCACCCCGGTACACCCCGTTCGTAACACCAACTGTCCCCATTCATGACCCAATTGCCCCCGTTGTCGTGCCAACCCACCCCACAATACATGCCTACTCACCCCATAAGATTCCTCAAATGCGGTTGATCCGTCTTCTATGTTGAAACCATTATAAATAAGGAAAATATAACTTATATTTTTCTGTTTTCAATAAGCCTCGTAAGTATATAAATGATATCCGAAATATTGATGAACACTTATTTTGGCACATTTCACATAAAAAACGAAGTTTAATTGAAACAAAAATCCACCGCGTTCTAGCATCAACTTTGACAGTGAATTTGTTTTTAAATTGTATGATTTGGCAACTTAGTGTTTACAAAAGAAGAAAAAATATGTCTTAAAATATACTCCAATTACTTTAAGAGCAATCTGAGCCCGAAAATCAAACTAGCTACTGAAAAAAGAAATTCTGGATTCGCATCCCTACTCTCCCCCGCAATCCCTACTCACCCCATTTTACGGTATAGATAAGCTTAAATTACTATAAGTAACCATAAAAGCAGCTCATATAAACAATAGGAAAAAACTGGAAAAAAATGGCACACAAATACCT
This sequence comes from Cydia pomonella, assembly GCF_033807575.1. Taxonomy (NCBI): domain Eukaryota; kingdom Metazoa; phylum Arthropoda; class Insecta; order Lepidoptera; family Tortricidae; genus Cydia; species Cydia pomonella. The sequence goes on along the minus strand of NC_084708.1, from coordinate 18,425,921 downwards.
AAGTAACTCTAATAGAAAAAGGCGGTTCGAAAAAGACCTAGGTGAAAAGACCTTACAAACATGCATATAGAAATTGAAATATGAGTAATTATTGTTAAATAAAATGTCAACAGTTCGTTTAATAATAAATAAAAAACATAAAAGCAACAATACCTACTGTATTTATATTACAACCGTAGATAGGAATATCTATGGTCTGCTCTTTATCACTTGTCACTATGCCTGTCACGTTCTAACAAGTATGTGAGTGCGAAAGTGACGCATGATATGACAGGTGATAAAAATGCGACCATGATACCGCTGCCGTTCAAGGTAGACTGAATGTTGAACTGATTACTAGTAATGAGCTGACAATCAATTGGTATTGACTATTTCAAATATTTCTCACAGGGGCCACATCTCCTTTCTTATCCTGCTGGATTTTGTAGCAGCAATATTAATTGCCCTTCCTTTTAAAGTTTTTTTTCCTGATTTGTTTGGTTAGAGTAAGAAAAAGCTGCAAGCATGCGCTGGCGAGTGTGTACACGGCCTAAAGCGCAGTGTAAATAGAGTCGCATATCTATTCACAAAACATTTTTTATTCGACTACGCGATCCTCCCTTGTGTAACTTAAATCCAAAGATTCATAACAACTTATACCTACTAGTTTATCTGCAGTAAAGCAGTCGGTAAGCTTTGTGAATGGCGCCTCTGGCTAGTTCATTTCAGAGAAGCTCGTCTGGCGGCACCGTAATGACAGGCCTACGATCCGCGCTTGCCCTAATTTCACGCGCCGCTCTTGCCCAAACATTCCAATTAGAATAATGACCATATTATAGCACGCGTTTGTCTATTTGGACGGCGTATTGTTGCTGTAATCGAGCTACGGTAAGAGCTATTTACCTGTGCTCTGGGTACAACTACAGCAAATAATTTATTTCCTTATAAAAACTTGATTGCAGTGATAAAGTCAAAGTTAGTAAAAGAATGTTAATAGAATTATGGCTAGTACTTATAAAACAATATTTATAGTAAAGTCGCAACGCCAAGAGCCCGATTCAGATGTAACAACCTGTTATAGTTTGTACTGGTTTTGATACGACCTTGACGATCATCTTGGTGATGACCTCTCGCACGAATTTCACCAATCAGCGTGACCGATGTTTAAGGTGGTATCAAGTTGTAATATCAGAATAGGGCTCCAAGTTCTTCTTCTCAACATCTCCAAGATATTCGGTCCAGAGACAAGGACGTCAACCCTCTTCGTTTTGGTGTGAAGCACTGTAGCTAGTTCTGTCTGCAACGTAATCTCTTAAATTTATCTGCACATCAAATACGTATTAAGTATGTACCACATAAATAAAAAATGCGTTGGTAGAGTCTGTGCGGAAAGAGAAGAGTCGTGGAATGTATGGGGCCCAATACATTCCACGACTCTTTTCTTTCCGAACAGACTCTATATAGGAAAGTATAATAATATAATAATCAGGCATAAATAACATAACATTACACTAACATAAACATGATTAAGCACACTACGAGTATATGCTACCGTTGCAGGCATAATACACGCCATCAAGGAAAAGTAATGTTTTTACTCACAAAAGTGTAACGGCGTTTAAAGCGATTTATACGCGATAATTCCGCCGCATAAAACATTTCATTATAAGCGAGTCCCCATTATTCAAAGATATTTATTCATGTCGAATGATTGCCTTTCTTTTGTGGATCGACAATGGCGTTCGGGGCTTATTCCATTTGCGCGGCTGCTGGTTCGTTGTGCACGCGAGTGTTTTTGTTTCTTCTTACCGCCTCGCACCATTCTATTCTCCAATGAAATGGAGACAAGATTGATGAGTTTAGACACGACCTGTGACACGCACTACCGAATAGTACGTGTTGCCTACGGCCGATGCCGAAGCGTTTGTTTGGAATGCGCTTTATTTCACCCTTTATAATGTGTGGTAATTATCCGCTGGTAGCGAACGCGGCCGTATTTATGTAGAAGATATCTGTTCGTTTTTGTATAATGTTTGGGCGCGTTCGTCCGACTAATAGGATTTTTTGTTGATCGAGTTTGTTATAGCTTTGCTGGCCTGACACTGCTATAATAGCCATATTAATTTGACGTTAATTTATCTTTAGCTAGCCGCCTGATAGCTGTTATGAACATCACTTTGTCAGATTGTATCGTCAGATAACACGAATATCATTTCTACATTTCTCAATTAATGTAGATGAAACTATTTATTTTCGAGGTAGTTTTATGCCAACATTTTAGTTTAGCCGTGACTCCCACACAACCTTATTCAAAGTAGCTTCTCTACCGGCCACTTAACATGTATACGGCTCGCTACCTTAATCTCGCGTAAAACGTGTTTAGACCAGAATTAACAAAATAATTACCTATATTGAATAAAAAGATTTACATTTTAAACACATTTCATTAAAGTGTCTAAAAATAAATGCATTTAATATACGTTATAAATTTATTCAATTTTAGTAACCTGACATCATAAACAGACCCGTTAGTAATCCAACCAACCGGCTTATACGTATGTATCTTGCCTATTTTAACCACGTACACAATTTGGTCAACAAACCGTACCAAAGTTATTATCCAGAACGGCCTATGTCTTAACATAATTGGAGGCATTTTATCAGCGACATCTCAGATTTAATTACATTGTTTATATAAATTAATTAAAACAGTTCACTAAAATGTTTCTCAAGAGTTGTAAAAGCATACATTGAATGTTTAAGTTTGTTCCCACAGAATGTATACTCGTAGCAGCAAAATACTGACATCTATTTTGTTTGGGTAACTTCAGCATTTTTATTGAAACAGCCGGATATTAATTCTGTTATAACTAGACTACAAGTTTAAATTTACAAAAATATTTAGTAGAGTTTTTTTGATTGCATTATTGCAAATTGCACTACAGGTCAAAACTATAACTACGGGTATACTCGACGTATCTTTAATTTAATACTTAGTACGGTCTAAGTTCTGTTAAAAAGGTTTTGACTGATAAAAAAGCTATAGGTACAGATCCCTTATCATTCATATATATGGGTTGAAAGCTTATTTAATGTTCAATTACTTACAATATAATTTAACTTAATTTTATATCTCAGTTTTGCATAATTTATGTAATATTCGGAAAAATGTTATAATATACGTGACTTGTTCAAGGTGATTTTGATACCTAATTATTCATTTTTCTTTTTTACATAGTTGAATCTTACATAAAACAGAAGCTGGATCTATTTTCTTTTTTTAAATATATAATTAATTTGTATTGGTATTACCAAAATTGCAACTGTACGTGTTCTACCAAACCTAGTCGTTGGATGGCAGTCAAAAGGTAGAGTGTCACTGAAAAGTACCCAAAGTACAAACTTATATTAGCTGAAGTACAGACTATAGAACTAAATGCTGGTGATAAAATAACGTTATAATAAGTAGATTCATACAAATATACAATGGTACCTGTTTTATTGATGTGACACTGATTTGTACTTCATTTTGTAAAGTATAATTTTTCACAATCCAGCCGCGTATTTGCGTCTAACGACAATCCCAAAATACCTAAACAAGTACAAAATGAAGACGCGATCTAATATTTACGTTTTTTACTAATTATATTACGTTTTGATCAGTATAAAACAACCTTTTAAATCATGGCAAACTTTTTTTACTAAAAGCTTTGTGTTCATTTCAGCAGTCAAAACCTTTGTGACAGGAATTATGACCTAACAAAGTACCTGATATGTGCCTGACATTCTTTCAGTACCTCTAGTGTAACTTCCATTCGATAGCGTAACGTAACTTTCGCGTTTAGGTTAAGTCTCATTTTGTATGGGATTTTGAACAGCGCGCCAAGCGGGACGTTTTGGAAAGTCAAAAATCTCATACAAAATGACACTTAACGCAAACGCGTACGTCACGTTTCGCTGTCGAAAATATTTACACTAGGGGTACAGAACTTGTCCCTGCACGTGAAACGTCTTCCCTGCCTCCATTTTAGCTCCTTCCACATCAAGAAGTTGAGACCAATTGCCCTTCACCTTGCATTAACAGTAGGTGCACGTATTTTAAAGCTATAAATATTCATCTAAAAGTATTTATCTTTAATCATCAATCAATCATATTTTATGTTAATTACGATAAATAAAACCTCGACGTTAAAAGTCGCCTGTACAATCAACTACAATAGTAGCGATTGAGACAACTCATAAAAACCGCCGCCCACTGCTGAGCATAGGCCTCTCTTCGAATACGCCAGTTATTTTATTATTAAGCATCAACAATTTCTAATAGCTTTCAAAACAAGAAGTCTATTTAAGTAACACAACTATAAAAGTAAAAGGGTGGCAGAGATACTATTGGCGTATGTATAGCATAAGATCTGAACACGATAATTATGCTCCCTTACCTTATCTATCTGCAAATGTTTAAAGATCGTTCTTGGATGATACAGTACCCGCGGTAGGTCATTTAGACGATAGATTCTGGATCTAATAGCATTAATTACACTGTGACGCGCAACAGAGCGAAGCCGTGGCTTAGCCTCCAGCCTGTCTTTTCACAAAACATTTTCTACCCAATTCTGAACTCATCCCTAGTATAATTTGATACCTTGATTCCTTTTACTATGTATTCACGGTAGTTAAACTTAAGCTGGTTTTTGCGTTGCGATGCGCTTATGAATAAGAGAACAGGATCGCGGGACACGCTCTTCCAATAAATCAATTTAATCTAATTTAATTTGGGCCGAGCTTCCTTGGAACGTTTTCGTAAAGTCACGCGATGCTATTACATGCAATTACGTGGCAATCGACAAATTTTTCAGAGGGGGCTGTTTCAGAACGTTTGTGGTTTCAGAAATTCGGTTGATATTGGAAATATGGGTTGAAAAACCAATCATAAGCATGCCATGAAATATGGACAGCACAATCTGAGATCGACAGCCTTGCAGTGACTAAGGATTGAGAAGAATAGTTTTAGCTGCCTTCCCTCATGTGTGTACAGTTACTTGTGATGAAAACTAGTAATTTTTTTATTCGATTTCACATTAGATTTTTGTAATTAATAAATAAACATTTGGGAACAATCTTACACTGATCGACCTAGTCCCAAACTAAGCAAAGCTTGTACTATGGGTACATTGGGTACTGCGGACGAATAAGAAACCCAAGATTTTATTTCATAATTTTGTCATCGTAAAATTCGTAAACCGTTAGATAAAAATAATTATATAAATATCACGCTTACGATCTTCCACAAGAAGTCATACCTGCAGTGGCAGCATGGTTCCATTTTTATCACTTGTCACTATGCCCGTCACTTTCGCACTTACATACTTGTCAGAACGTGACAGACATGGTAACAAATGATAAAGAGCCACCCATCTTAGCCCTACTGGTCCTACCTACGATTTTAACCGATTCGAATTCAAAATTAGCAAAAATCCGCTATACCTTACCAAAAGTTATTTCTAGATACAAAACTTTCTAAGCAGAGCTGAGTAAATCGGTTCTCACGGACACGCGCGGTGTCGTCCGCGTAAAAAACCTACAGTCGAATACGGTAGCGGCGCATTAATCAGTGCGCGATGTGTACAGGCGGACAGACAAGCGAAAACTGGGAGCTTCTAGGTTCACTTATGAGGCGTATCATCATCAATATTAAAATGGGTCAGGGGGCCGATTTTTGAATTTCGAGTGCTCAGCCCCCTGGTCCTCTGTGGCTAAAGCATTATCCTTTCGACGCATAGATATGATAGCCAAAAGATTTACATAGATTTTCATCTTCACTTCCAAGTTTGTGTGGCAATGGTATTGTTTGGCCATCTTTATTTGAATTTGTGGCTTATGCATTTGATTTTAAGTTATTGTTAAAGTACAACTCTTTATTTTGGAGCTCAATGATAAGTTGAAGTAGGTAGTCAGTGAAATCTTGATTTGATACAAGTAAATTTGTTTTACGGAAACTTAAATTATTCCCCAGGCTGCGAAAACTGGAACTTACTCCACCGACAAGTGACACGATTGGTTTTATCTCAGTTCTAAAACATTCTAACTCCTTAATCAGAAGCACTTAAGTTCGAGAAGTAGGTACAATCGCTTTAAAAGGTCATGATGGCGATCTCATGATTTAATTGGATTATCGGTAGAGAAATCAAAGCTAACTCATATATTGCAATCTTAATTTAAACTTTTCCATTAGTTGGGTCTGAGTTCACACATTGCTAACATTAACTTTATTTTCCCAACATTCGATACGCCCGTGGATTTAAAGACACCAACTTTTTTTAACCTAAATTGGATCTATACTCTGGCAAGCCAACTTTGTAATTAGAAAAGGGTGCTGTGTTAATTTTTTTTCTGTCTTTGCGACTGCATTTTTTTCACATTTGCCGGTTTTTCTACTGACAAAATTGGGCTTGCCTTGTCAGAATATAACTGACACCCATTTCCAGCATCAGCTCGACGACAACCTACTGAATGCTGACGTTAGAGGGTTGCGCTTATCTGTACCTACCGCGCTGCACTGTCCGTGCGTGACGGATCCACTCAGCGTCGCATTCACGGCAAGTCAAATGTTTAATTTGCTCTATGAATCACGCCATTAAAAACATTTCAAGGGTGTCATCGCGGCACCGATCTCATTGGAGACGTGACCGGCCGCGCGCTGTGTGGCCGGCTACCGGACATCGGTATTTCCTTCATTGTTAATGTAGGCTAAGCTATTGTGAAGACGAGTAGACCAAATTCAATTTGGTGGGAATAAATTGAATTAAATATTAACTTACGATTGTCCAGGTGTGTTTTATTTTGTTCTGTTGATAGCGTGTGAAGTAAGTCTGATACAGGCTTCCTACTGCTCTAATATTATTAATTTTTTTATGAAGCGCGCCGCACATACAGAATGAATGAACTTTATCGTGAGGCTAATACGGGGTTTATTACTAAGGTTTTTCAAACAATTAAAAATACTACTTTTTTGCCTTTTTCCCGTTAGACATGATTTCTTCCAATATTTTAAAATTTCACAGTTCGGTAGAATCGTCATTAGCTTCATTTTATTTCAAAAGTTTTTTTAGTCTAGTCGGTGATAGTGGCCCAGCCAACACAACTGGGAGGCACTGTGGGTTCTAAATCCACAAAGGCCATTATTTTTGTTTTTACCACGAATATTAGTTCTTGGGTAGTAATATAAATTTTAGTATTCACCTATTATAAATATATTGATAATCATCTTATTTAGACTACTAAGTGGACAAGTGACAAATAAATAATTAACTGTTTTTTGAAGAACTAAAGCAACCCCTGATAAATTATTTACGTAAGCTCTACGAGGCCTACGGCGTAGCACTCATGACTCGCGACAATCGCGACATAAGGTTAGCTCGTCGTACTTAATTGGCCAGTCCATCCAACCACAGGCGCTCCAACGCTAAACCACTCAACTAACTGGTTAGTCAGACATCGCCTTAATTGCTTCCGCGATATTCGCAGTCATATTGATTGAATTATTACTTCAAATAAAATAAAAATTCTTAACGGAATCAAATTAAATGGCTGCAACTATTTGTATGAATAAACGCGAAAAACGAAGCCTCTATTTGAAATAAGCATATTACAACAGCTTAATTTGATTGATGCTTAGCTACTCTTCGATTTGTATGTGTTAACTATCTGCGAATGGTTTGAGGAAGCGTTGAAGATGTAACATAACACGTTTATATCGCTCGTTTATGGGTGTGCCAAATTTCTAGTAATATTTCTTTGGAATAAAATACACAAGTGTAAACAAGTAAACATTAGCTGTTTTAGTGTAATTATTAGATACTAATCTACAAAACCAACACAACGCGTCAGAAATTAAAATATGAATCTTTTATCTCTATATTCCATTCAAATGTGGATTTATTTGGATACGATACAAAATGTATATGTGAAAATATGACAAAAACGACCAAATAAACTATAGTCCCGCTTGTCCGTCTGTCTGCCTGTCTGTTGGTCGGTTTTTCATACCTACTCTTCTCTTATACGCAGATTGACCTAGGGGCAAACTAAGCAAAGCGTGTACTATGGGTATTTGTACTATAACATCCATACCTCAGGTACAAATATTCGTGATAAACACACAAAAATATGACTAGTTCGATTAGGTTCATTACCGACTAAAATAGCCTAGGAGGCCGCTATTACCAGGCTAAATATAGTACCCCAAAGCAGGCTCATGTCATTACAAGTGGTCGTCTAATATTTGTTATAGGTCTCCGGGAGCCTAAGTGCCCATTGTGCGCTAACATGAGCCTCTACAAGCCCGAGTATGATGATGGTCAAGGACATGTAATTATTATAAGGACTGCTAGTGCTTCAATACTAGTTCACATAAACGAACAACAGCTACGTATTTTTGTTAGGAGATTTACTTACTTACCTAAATCTATATGTTTAACTTGCTCATATAGACGACGATACAGTGATAAGAATAAATGGGCTATACGCCAACATTAACGTGAGATATGCCTAGGCTAATTTGTGGTATTTTCGATTGAGTTTTCTATCGAGCGAATTTTTTGCACTCGTGTAACTACTAAGCGAAGTCACTGATTCTAGTTCATAACTGAAAGTACTAAAACTAGTGACGTTGCTCAACGTGGTGCCATATACCGCAACGATTGACAGTTTCAATTACTTACTTGTCTGTGATATTGTAAACATTGTAGTCAGTAATAAGCAGCTAGCAGCTGGGGTTGCATCCTGCCATCGGTTACAGTAAAAGCTTATGTGGATGCTTTCTATCCTTCTCAACTCAAGGTAACTATTTCGTACTAAGACGAGTCTACAGACACCTCGCTACCAGTCAGATTGAAAGGTATATACTGTGCATAGGGATATTTTAAAGTTGATTGCCCGGGTAATCTGGAACAGACCTCCCGCAATACAATAAATACGGCGCTTTTGTTAGCAAAGTCTGATATTGAGAGTAAAAAATATGGGTTTAAGGATTAAGTATATACAGACATTTAGCAAAGTCTGATATTGAGAGTGATCAATTTCTCCTAGGGAAAGCCCGGGCAATACGCAAAATGTGGGTAAGAAGAATAATCGATTTTTCTAAATATTGGTAATAGATAGCGCTTTGACACTCGCCGCCATGATTCGGCATTTGACTACGCAATGACCGTTTGACCAAAACAATGTAAACACTAGTTTCTTGTGAAGAGAAAAAAAAAGAATTTGTGCTGTTTCGTTACGATTTTCGCAAAGGTTTGTACGTCAACTTTTTTACTATGTATGAAGTGTATAACTATAATTTTATTTGTACAATAGAATATTTATTTAAGTATAATTTGTGATAGGAGTTTTTTTCATAACCCACAAATAACATTTGAATTTTTTTCACCGATCAAATATTGATATTATGGGCAAAACGAATATGGGCAAGACGGATAATTATTACACCTTTATTATTATAGATGTTTTTTCCGATGGTTTTCTATTACAAAAGAAAGAGTGAGACGGCATCATGGTCAGAAAAATCGTTAAAGCGGGCGTTATAACTAGTAAAAGAAGAAGGAAAGTCTATAAATTCTGCTGCAAAAATGTTTGGGATACCAGTTATTATACCTTGCATTGACATTTAAAATTAGGAAGCGTCTCGAATGCCAAAATTGGGCAAATGAAAATATGCAGGTGTAGTTGTTACTTTTGTGACGAATGCCAAGACTGACTGTATTATTTTTAAGTTATCCTTTTTGCCCTAGTGGCATATCTGTTTGCCCGACCCCTGCGGGCAAAAAGGATAATATATACTTTTTTGATTTTAGTGGTTTTAATACAAGAAATTGTTTAAGTTTTTATATTATTTTTATAGCTATTTGCAAAGTTTATGAAACAACGTATAAATTAAAAGTAAAAGAGGTATATTTATAACATACTTGTATTTTATTTTATCACTTTCCCTTAACATATGCTTTTTGCTGTGTATAAAATCGCATGAGCAATAAATATTTTCGTACTTCAATAAAAGCTAAATAGCAAATCTTTATGGCACTTTCCTTTATCATTAACATAATTTTAAGAGCCTGGCTCTTGTCAGTGGAGTTATCGCCGTTCTTCTCCCTGCCGATGTTTTGACGCGTTGCGCGCAATGTTGACTTTTTCTTTAGCTTGGTAAATAAACGCGCATCTCGGTCAACGTCTGCATCTCCTTTTTTTAATTGTCTTTTATCAAAGGACGCTAAATCTACGTTACCAAAGCTTTTGGCAAGAGAAAAAAGATAGAAAAACACTTTGTTCCATGCTTCGTTTAAATTCGATTAGAAGCGCAACATACATAAATTTAATCAAATTGTTGTTCTACCACCCATTAATATATCAAAACTCATTTAGATTTATCGCTGCTACATCAGCCTAACCCCCATGCATCCTTAAAATAGTGTGTAATTGGTGACACCAAAGTTAATACCCGACAACCCCGAAAGGTGTTCGCTCGCGAGCTGCGCCCCGCCCGCGGGTAAACGGCACTCAATTTAACCATTTCTCTATATTAATTACCAAAACAGCCCCAACAAAGCCGTTGCACATAAATAACAAAAAATGACAAGTACCCTACACCCGCCCGTCACGGGGCCTGATTCGACCGATTACATTTGTACCCTCCTTTCTTTAAGCTTAAACTAGAGAAAGGCGATTTATCACATATTACATTTTTACTGTTTAAAATCATGCGCTACGCAAAAACCCATAAAATATGTTGTTTATAGCGCGTTGAAAGATATCACCTGCCGGTCGGTGTGAACAGCGGAGTTGCTTGGGGAGGAGAATAGCTTTATGCAAATTAGACAAAAGCAAATTGCTGCTAAGTAACTTATTTATATAGTTCTCACATGTAGGTAGAGTACCTAATACATACTTTACTTATTAGTTATCTTAATAGGTACCTACTACTTAAAAATTGGGAATATTTATTACAGATATCGCTACAGAGAAAGATAGAATAGGTATAGGTACTTTAAGTAGAAGGTACTTATCATAGATGTAAAAAATCGGCTAAGAGCATGTCGGGCCATGCTCAGTGTAGGGTTCCTTAGTTACCATTCTGTCACAATAGGCTAAACGGAAGCTGTTTGTAAGTATCATGCACATTACAAGCATAAGGGAGTCCCATCGCAGCTATTTGTACTCCTTTTACTAAGAAGAGAAGACTTTTTGCAATACCTAACTCAAAAACGGCTTAGTTAATCAAAATTAGCAATAAGTACTCCATCTGAGCCTACAATGCAAGGGAAATAGTTTAATTTTAGGTATAGTTTAGCCTATACATAATTATGGCAACAGGTGTTATGAAAGCTTTCTGTGTAGGTATATCAAACAGTCGATTTTTATTAAACAAAATGAATCATGACAATTGTATATAATATATCTTGCTTTAACAATCAATAGTGTAGCTAATTATAAATTGCGAAGGATATATATTAGTATATTTGATAAAATTAAATTATATGAGCAAAACAAAAATTACCTGGGTAGGTAGGTAGGTATGTATAACAATATTATATTCACTTAAGTACAAACAACTCGATAAAGTTTTCTTAATTTAAACCATTTCTGGGTGCAAACTGGCAAAATCATCCAAAAGTTAATCATGATTTTGGCTGAATGATTTCATCCTAAGTAACTACATCGAACAGTCCTACCGTGGTCGAAACGGCGAGTGAAAATATGCATCACTGAAGCTATTCCCAAAAGGTAATGTGAACTGTACTGGTGGGAACAACAGAGGCAGATGCTGTGGCCACATCGCCGCACACCACGCCAGTACCTCTGACCTGTATCCCAGCATGGTCACCGGACCCTCGCTAACACTCACTTTGTTAGGGTCATCATAAGAACCCAGTGCACAAGGTTTTTCCACATCACTTTTTAACAAACTGTCTATCATGAAGGACGTGTTTGGTTTTATTTTCGGAATTGTGAGATTCAGCTCAGGTACCGATCGTGTTTCAACAGCTGACAGTGGTGGTACACGAGAGAGTAGCATATTATTCAAATTAAACAGCTTCGTCAACTCTGAGGATGAATTTTCTTCCTGCTGTAGCTTGAACCGCTTGCGTCTTCTCAGCAGTGAGCCGTTTTCGAACATGTCGAAGGCCTGCGGATGCAGCGTCCAGTAGGCACCCTTGCCAGGACGGTCCGGGCGGCGCGGCACCTTCACGAAGCAGTCGTTAAAGGACAGATTGTGCCGCAGTGAATTCTGCCAACGCTGCGTGTTGCTCCGGTAGTACGGAAAGCGGTCGGTGATGAATCGGTAGATTTCCGAGAGCGGCAGCATCCGTTCCGGGGAGCTCCAAATGGCCATAGCGGTTAAAGAGATGTAGGAGTAAGGTGGTTTGTGTTCTCCATAGGATTCGCGCGACGGTCGCGGCATGGTCGGGCGCTGTGAGCGCGGCGCGCGGGCGTGTCGGCCGGGCGGGGCCTGCGCCGCTCCGCCTTCCCTCCCCGCAGATATGATAACGAGGATGCCACTCGTCGAAACCGCATCTCCCTCTTAGGTACTATCATTACCGGCGTGATTGACTACGTACCTTTTGCTTGTTAAATACCTATCTTTCTACGTGCGTAGATCGTAATGTGGGCAGGTTATGCGCATCCCACGCTGCATGCATTTTCAAGTGCCTACTTACTTAATAAATACAAAGTTTTTAACAAAGACGAAGAATTTTTGCAGAAACATTTTAACGAATAGCAAGATTATTTAGTGTCTTATTTTTGGGAAATACAGTTTATATTTTGTAAATCAACTTTTTTTTTCGTGAACTTATGTAACTATACCTATACCTACTTGCGCCATCTAGCGGTGAGTAGCGGTTTTGTTTTCTAATCAAAAATGCGTTAAGAGGGAAGAAGCGACTCTAGCGAAATAACGGTATTTTTTCTATGAAATTCCATTTCGGGAGAAAACGTTTTCCACTAACTAAATCTTAACAAATCAATTTGATTTTGATGTCAATCGCTTCAGCATAATAAATTCTAGGTATATAGGTTTCGCTTTAAAAAATATATTTGCAAAAAAAGGAAAACATATAAACCTAGTTTTTCATTGTATCAATAACATACATAAAAAAGTGGAACAGCGTTTTCTCTTTTTGTATGGACAATCACGTGGTACTTCCCTCTCTGATGGAAAAAAAAAAGCCAAAATCTCTAACGAGATATTTTTTCAGGATTAATTAGTTAAATCTTTGGGAACATAAGAAAGTGATTGGCGTGATTAGGCTAAGGTTAAGATCACATATTTCAATTATTGCTCCTTATAACTAAGTGGTGCAACGGAGCATTGCAAAACTTAATCCGCTTTCAATAATCAGTTTTATAATAAAGATCCTTTCAACTTTATGGTTTTGATTTATTTTTACCTTTTACAGAGTCAGTTAAAGTAACATTACTAAAAACATAAATGCCTCGTTTATAACAAAATAACCTACCTAAATTGCATGACGACTAATACATTAATAATTACGTTGCCCACTGGGTGAATTGCAAAAGAATGTACGTAGTTAATCATAGTTAGTATTAGTCTTAAGTTAGTTGATTCCATTGTATTACGAAAATTAAGTATGTATGTAAATTGTATTTATTGTACTTTATTTATAGACATATAAGTCTATAGCATACGTAAACACACTTTCATGGATATAACTTAAATAGAAACGGCTTAATTGTCGTGACGCAATAGAATCAATTAACTTGAGACTAATTACAGGTCCTTAACTATGTTATTTTTTTTTTTTGCTATTCACCCACCTTTTACTTAAACATCTTTTAAAATTGAGGGTAATTTAATATTAAAGATTATTCAATTAGGATTCTATTTAACCTTTAAAGTATACCGGTTGTGGCCCGTAACAGGAGCAAAAAAATTAACTGGATTGGATCCGGGTATGTCCTTAAACTACGTCCAAGAGAGAGGTATGGGCATTGTGAATGTCATCTCGCTTTGTGTGGTAGGGCACAGCCAGTGGATGTCATTCCAGACCTAGAGCAGAGCCCAACTGGGGAAGTACCTCCACCTTACAGAAAACCGCAGCCAAATAACACTAGACCCTACTCATAGTGTTGTGTTCCTGCCGGTGAGTAAGGTTGCCAGAGCTCAACGAGGGGGGGGGGGGGGGTGGTAGGGTCGGCAACGCGCATGTAACTCCTCTGGAGTTGCAGGTGTACATAGGCTACGGAGACTACAAGTAGCCAAATAGTTCGGTACACCATATATTTAGTATGGTGTACCGAACTATTTGGCCACTGACTGCTACGAAGTATTTGACGCTGACTGTACATTGAAAATAATATTTAATTTGTATGAAAAATAGGAATTCTAATCACTTCATAATTTCCAAAAGTTATTGAACAAAAGTGACATGGTTTGACGAGTACAATCTGTTTTAAGTTATTTGCTCGTGTTACAGGCTACACCAGGTACATCCAATGGGATATAATGTGTATTTGTAAAAACAAACAAATAAATTTCAGTAACAATTTTATTAGTATAAATATCAAGTTTAGACATGATCAAGATTACATTAACAATTGTACAATTTTCGAAAAATCTCACGTAGTGCGGATTGGAGGTATTGAGAAGTTTTCATTATACTATTAGCTAAAATGTTCCGGCTGTTGGTTTACAGCTTGCCGGTTAACTCTGGGACTGCCTTGAACAGGTCCGCGACCAAACCGTAGTCTGAAACCTGGAACAAAAGGCACATCATACATCTAAGTCTATATTTTACGCATTATTTTCGATTTATATTATATACTTTGAGGCCCCGTAGGTTCGGGTTTTTCTCTCACTCTTACTAAGTGCAAGCGTGAGCGAGACGGATGTGCGCGTTCGGGACCGCGGATATCATATCTTTGAATTGTAATTTGTTGTAAGTTTAAAAAAATTAAAAAGTTATAAATGAGTTCCCTCAAAAATAAAATTGCGCATTTTTAGAAACAATTTTCATATTAGCTTTTGTGCATAAATTGGTTCGAGATATAAAAATATTGGACATGTATACTTTAAAATGAAACTAATTCTACGGATTCTACTCGTGTTTTTGATCACTCGCGCGACATCGATTATGTACTTTGTCTCGAATTGACAAAAATGTTCAATGTTTATATATATTTTTACAGTTGAACAATTTTTTTACAACAAGAAATATTGTTAACGATGTGCTAATATTCCGAGAAACAGAAAAAGCGCTCGCAAGAGTCATCGGGTCCGACATCGGCCCCGACGTTGCTTCCAATCTTTAGCCCTCCGACGGAAGGATGGATGTAATAAGCCCTAAAGTAGAAAATAAAACAGGATTCGACATAATGAACTCCCCAATTTTCTCTAAAGGCCTCAAAATTGCTAATTAAATTTATGGCACCCGTATTGTGATCTATAAAAGAGGTACTATTTTTTAAAACTATTCTCTGACTCTACCTATGGCACCTTAAATTATAGTAAAATATGTTAAATTAATAGTTTAGTTATAATAATAGTTTTCTGTAGCGGCATTTGTTTTAAGGAGACTATTGGGTACCGTATACCAAACCAGATAATAATTTAAAAAAAAATGCGTTCCTACATATGTGTTTTATTTTAAGTTTTTTTTTTTTAATTATTTTTATAGTTTTTATTTATTCCTATTACATACTTACCCTATATATAGTACCTATGTATATTATTAGCAGGAAGAAATGTAATGAACTGATGGTAATGATGATGAATAGTATGTCCAACAAAATTATTAGCTTAAAAACCATGCCTACAAAATAAACAAATATATATGCAGGGGTAATAAGCTAATACTTTTGCTGAATGTACATAAACATAAGTATAACTCTCGAAATTTTTTTTTTTTATTTTAAACAAAAAAGATCTGTCTCATTTTATGGGCGATGGAGCATTTATGAATAACCGCTTTAAACAGGCGCGGATACAAGGGGGGGGCCATAGGGGCAATGGCCCCCCCCTAATACCCTGGCTCTCACATTACTAAATTGAGTAAATTTTTTTTTACCTTATTTTCTGTGCAAAAATATATGATTTTCTCAAAATGGCCCCCCCCTAAGCCAAATCTTGTATCCGCGCCTGGCTTTAAACCCCGTCCAAACCAGCAACACGACAACACGACAAAGCGATTTGCGATAAGATTTTAAACTTCCAAGACGTAACAGAGATATTGTATAAAATGCATTTTATTTGTATTGTAATAATGATGACGTAATAAGAGTACGAAAATAAAAATGAACCTGGAAAATGGGTGCTTCAGGGTCTTTGTTGATGGCGACGATGGTCTTGGAGTCCTTCATGCCGGCGAGATGCTGGATGGCGCCGCTGATGCCCACTGCGATGTATAGGTCCTGTGTGTGTCACAACATATTAAGTTATATAATAGTTACAGTCTGTCTAACTACCTTTGCCCGACTTGAATAGAACAAAGTGAGTGTCATTAAAACGTCATATTTATATGCGATTTTAAATAACGCGCTAATTCAGCCCGCACGCTTCGAAAACCGAACAGTACCCCTAGTGTAAATAAATTCGATTTCGAAACGTGACGTACGCGTTTGCGTTTAGTCTCATTTTGTATTGGATTTAGAAAGAGCGCGCCAAGCGGGACGTTTTGGAAACTCAAAATCCTATACAAAATGAGACTTAACGCAAACGCGTTCGTCACGTTATGATGTCGATCAAATTTACACTAGGGGTACAGATCGGAAAAGATAACGCACGTTATGTGGTGCCCCACTGTTAATAGTAATTTGCAAGTAGTCAATAACCTTTGCTATTTCACTAGCTTGTTTTAAAAGTAAATTGAAAAGTTGGCTTCTCGAATACGCATTTTATAGCATCAACGATTTTTTAAAGCTTTTATATATATATATATATTTCATAGAAATTTGACATCAATAGGAGGGTCCACACAGAGCGAGCATACGCGCGAGGCAATTTCCTCACGCGTATGCTCAATGATGACCATTTCCAGACTTTGTTATTGCAACTGCTATGAAAAGTAAACTAGGTCGGACTGTGAAACCAACAAAATAAATATTTTGTTTTCTTGATTATTATCAATTTCGTATGCCTAAGTAATAACAAATATATGAATTTTGTTTTCATGATTATTATCAATTTCGTATGCCTAAGTAATAAGAAAAATAAATGACCGTAGTAGAAGAAAATAATAGTATAAAATACATATTTGTAATACATTTTGTATTCTTATACACCTTATTCTTTACAGCTAATTATTTCCCTTGACCGAAGTAGACCCAGGGTTCCAAATACATTTTCCAGCTTCTCATGAGTTTGAAGTCTGTATACTTACTGGAGCAACAATCTTGCCAGTCTGGCCAATCTGCAGGTCATTGGCCACGAAGCCAGCGTCGACGGCCGCGCGGGAGGCTCCCACGGCAGCGTTCAGCTTGTCAGCTAGGTCATAGAGGAGCTTGAAGTTGTCGCCCGACTTCAGACCACGGCCTGAGAAGTAAGAAATACACAATATGGGTGACTTTGTCAGCATTGATTTATGGTTCAATTTCGCCTAGCCCCTGTCATGGGATGGCTCTATGTCATGCACACAGCCAATACCATTATTACAATAGCATATTTGATACCAATTATGATTAGAGAAGTTTAGAAAACAATTAATACAATAATTAAATTTAATTGTATTCTTAACCTCTGTTGGAAATATATATAATATTCAATATTTCATATTAGTACTTACTTAAAGCAACTATATTTTCAACATCAATGTTTATCACATTTCTTTACAAGTGAATGGCAAATTGATAAAATTAATCCTTACAGTTTTATTTTCATAGGTGAGACCAAAGCACAGTGTCTCCGCTGGCTTGGCCACCTTGAAAGGATGAGTGACGATTGAGCAGTCAAAAGCGCTTACTACTGGAAGTCGTCCTGTTGGTCATCCTAAATATTGTTGGGCGGATAGAGTGGAGGCAGATCTCCAGCAGCGAAAGCTGATGCGAATCCGCTCTGAGCATAGCAAAGTGGCATGCTCTTGTGTTGGAGGCCAAGATTCATTTTGGGTCATCCCGCCAGTAGTAGAGTTTGTTTTGTATACCCTCATATAAGAATATCGCTTATAAAAATTTAAGTAAACAGTGAAGTTTTATCACCTCCAGACACAATATTCTTAGCGCTGGTAAGCTCGGGCCTGTCCGATTTGGAGAGCTCCTGTGACACCCACTGCACCAAGTCAGTCTTGTAGTCCCCTTCAGGAGCCTTCTCCACAGCAGCAGAGCCTCCTTCCAGGGAATCAGGGGCGAAGGCAGTGCCTCGGACAGTGATGACCTTGATAGCATCCTTGGCTTCAAGTGTTAGCACTGCATTTCCAGCATAGATGGTCCTCACAAATGTGTTAGCATCCTTGACACCAATAATGTCAGTGATAGGCGACACATCCAGCTTGGCTGCTACTCTTGGAAGCACAGCCTTTCCAATGGCAGTAGCTGGTGCCAAGATGTGTGTAAAGTTGAACTGCTTCTGAGTTGCCAGGATAAGGGGAGTGAGTGATTCTGCAGTAAAGCCTTTAAATGCCTCACTCTCAGCTACAAGGACCTTGGAGACACCACCGGCCTTGGCAATCTTCTCAGCTGCCTGTAAATTGCAACAAAAAATATGCCTATTACCTAGTACATAACAATGCAACATGTATTCATTGAAGAAATAAAAAGTTAATTATTATGATAATGTTTACTTAACCTCATAGTGCTTCTTGATACTTACTGGACCACATTTAGTGCCTGCAACTAGTACTGAAATATCTCCGCCGATTTTCTTGGCTGCGCTCAAGGTATTCTGGGTAACTGCAGATAATGCCTCATTGTTATGTTCAGCGATGACCAGCGTGCTCTGCAATCGACGCAACTAAAAACAAGCAATATATACGAAGATACATTAGTATATGAAGGCATCATGATATGATTATCAAATCAATCTTTGAACTCTTATCGATCAACTTAGAGAAGATTTTCAAAACTACTGTTAAATTACCTGTGTAGAATACAACAAATGCCTTGCAGATGGCGAAAACATTTTGCCAGCCAGTATTTAAACCAATTTTAATAAAGTACCAATCAATGAAAAATAATATCTAAAAAGGTTACAAAGTCCACTGTGTATCTGCCAACCAGCCAGTGTAGCAGTGTTGGTGATTCGAAACAAGAATCTGTCAAAATGAGAAACTTTGTGTAGTTTTTATGATGGGCTTAAACAGTTGAATATTATTTTTATAATGTTGCTAGTTTAAAATTCTAAAGACAAAACTAACTTGATCCATTACTGTCATCGTGACTTATGTCAGTGAGTCGATGGTGAGTCGGTGTCTCCATTCAACAATCTCGTTCTCATTTCAAGTTCAAGTCAAGTGTCAAGTAGAATTAGTAGAATGTAATTGGATCAATCGGCTAACTATCATTTGTCTTAATTACTGCCAATTAACTATTTCAGTGATATAAATATTAGTAATTGACATTTAGTAACTGATTGTGTTGAATACTAGTGTCAATACTGATTGAAATAAACTCACAAGTGAATTAAAATAAGTGTTTGTTTTACTGTTGTTACAATAAAATGTCGTCGTTGCCTATTGTATCTATAACAAGAAGAGAAACTTTCAGCTCTTGTCACCGTTTACACAGGTATTGGTGTATTATTTCACACATTTCTTTTATTCCATGAACAAAGTAACGGCAGTTGAGTCAGCTAAGTTTATTTACTTGCTGTCAGCACAAAATCTTTCTGTTAGGCAATTTCAAGTTTTGTGTCATCGGGTTAAGGTTTAGTTTTTGTTGTCAGTACGTAAGTAATGACACGTGAATAAATCACAAGTCGATTGTGTTTTAAATGACTTGATGTACTTTATAGTATAATAACATATTATTTTACAAAATCTGTGCATAAACAAAATATGAATCAACAAAAATGTAAACTATGTTTTTGATAAAGATATTAAAACACAGTTTAAGTAACTTTGTACACCCTGTTGTATACCCTGATCAGCTCAGCAAAGTAAAAACACATTGTTACCTATTTTCTCAGGTGAAAGACCAGGTATCACTAAACCAAATAATTCTTTTTTACAGTCCATTTTTAAGTGATGAAGACAATAAGAAACTTTATGGAAAGTGTAATAACCCAAATGGCCATGGGCACAACTATGTTGGTAAGTAATGTTTAGGCTCTTTACTTAAGTTACAGCTGCAGCTAGCAGTTACACTACAACAGAGCATGTGAACTTCAGATGAAGTGTATTACTAAGCCAATAGGCATTTCACCACACTGCTATTCATATTAATAACATAAAGTAACAGTATTTTTTTTTTCTTATACAGATAAGAAAGAGCACAATAATGTCTTGCCTAATTTATATTAAGCTAATTATCAGAGCAATATATTAATGTAATTATTATTATTCTTGACAGATATTGAATTGTTATACTGATGTTGAATTTAACAATAAGATCATCAAACAAAAGAAAAGTGTATCAAAAATACTTGTATATAATGTTTATAGAATAAATTCTAAATGATTCATAGAAACCTCTAGATTAATACAATCAGCAGAAAAAACTAACAGTTTGAGACAATCAACTCCCGCATTGACCTTGTAAATAATCAAGAAGAACATATATTTTACAGTACTGGTGACAGTAAAAGGTCCAGTAGATGCTCACACTGGGATGGTGATGAACATCCATGACCTGAAGCAGTACATGAAGGAGGCTATCATGGACCCCCTGGACCACAAGAACTTGGATCAAGATGTGCCTTATTTTAAGACAGTGGTAAGAAAATGATCATTGTGAAGCTATAAGCTTAACCTTTGACCACCCAAGAATCAAAACTAGGCAAAAAATAAATATTCAAAAACACAATGGAATAAGAGGCCTTTTTATAGGATAAATAAAAGCCAAGAGTAAAATTTATGCACTTTTGACTAAACATTGCACAAAAAAATGTAATATTCAATTTCATGTCCAATGAAAATTAAAATGCCACTAATAGATATTTAATTGTTGTTTAATTATGTACTTTCTTAAAATACATATAATATATTGAGTTATGATGTTAAATAATTAACCTAATAATTCAATTATTAATAAGTAGATAAGTGACATATTTCTTATTTTTTTGGAATTTTTAGGTCAGCACCACAGAAAATTTAGCAATTTACATATGGGATCATCTACAGAAAGTAATGGAAAAGCCTTCTCTACTGCATGAAGTGAAAATATTGGAAACTGAGAAGAACCATGTGGTTTACCGCGGCGGCTCCACTTACCCGCGCAAGAAACACGAGAACTCTAGCCTGCATTCCAGCCACCACCACAATGTGTCCTCAGATTCAGATTGATTGAGAAATCCATACAATGCAACATTATATTTCTATAAGAAATGTCTATAATGTGCTTATAATTGTTAGAATAATAAACTAACATTATGTAACATAATTTTTGCAATTTTCAATAGTATATTCCTTTAATTTCGGGTTTGGTTAGTTTGGTTTACCAACATCAAACACTTGGTTGGTCGAAAAATTTTGATTATTTAGTAATTAAATACATAACATAGCTTTCCATATGCAGTTGTCATAATATACCCTTAGATAAAGAAACCCATAATATCCCATACCTATATGTATATGTAGTTACAGTTAGGGCATGTTTCACAATGTCCAAGTAAAGTCCTGAATATGCTAATTGCCACTTATCTGACAAAAAAAGTCATCGTTAGCGTTTCATTATCTTCAAATAAGCTTAACTGGTAGATAAATACCTTTATAAATTACTGTCTGTTTCACTTTATCCTACTGAAGTCCTAAATAAGCTTCTCGCCACTTATCTGTCGAATAGTCATCATTGGTGTTTCACAAATCCTCAAATAAGCTTAACTGCTAAGTTTTGCAGGAATTTGAATGTGGCAGGTAATTTACTTGTTAATTAGCAAATACTTGGACATTATCAAACAGGCCCTTAGTTACGAATACTGCTTAACAGCAAAACAGTACTCTTTATCTCTCGCTCACTAATAGGAATTAGTTTCTGGCAGGTAATTCATTTATTAATAAGGTACCTAATACTTGGACATATGAAACAGGCCCTTAGTAACGAATACTGCTTAACAGCAAAACGTGATCTCTCTCGCTAATTGAAATTAGTTTCGCTATCCGACACTAGATGGCAAACCAGTCCCAGTAACGATACTAGGTCGTAGCTATTCTCTAGTGATGTAGTGAATTTTATGATACATACTTATCTACAAGTCATGATCACTCGTTGTTCCCTTCGGTATTATAAATGTAAGGAACATCGTTAGGATAAGGTACCTACACACTACCTATTTTAAATTAATGTTTGTGAATTAAATTCTTTTTTTCTGTGACATTTACACAGAAATTTATTTATTGTAGGTGTGCTAATGAATTTGAAATAGGTAACAATAAACAACGATAGTTTTAAATCGCTTTATACCAAGACGTAAATAAATACAATAGATAAGCAATAAAGAAATCACAGAGAAAATATACATTTGGTTCGTTCCAATTAGCAAATTCAATTTGATTTCTACAATATAATACTGTAAGAAATACTACAATTTTAAAGAATTTTCGTGAATACGTGTACTTAAATTGCGAGAACTGTTAGAAGATGTAGAAGGTAACAAAATTAATATAGGTTTCACGTCAGCAGATACCTAGAATAACTACGTAAAAGCAAGGTCAAATTTATTTTATGAATGATGGTGAGCATAACCCCTATTTTCTAGATCAATGTTTGATAATCTTGAGTTCGTTTATAATACAGGATGTTTATTTAGGTACCTGCAATAATTTACGGGGTGAATATATACACCATAATAAGCAACTTTTACTATGGGACCAACCCCGAAATCGCGAAAAAATAACTGTCTGTTTCATACATTTTGGCTGTCTGACCTTGACATTTTGTAAGGAAGAGTATTAAATATATATTCACCCCATACATTTTTGCAGGTGACTTAAATAAACAGCCTGTATATGCTACATACTTATTTACACATATGTACCAGGTACCTATCCCCAATAGTAGCCATATTCATAAGCAAAGATTCGTTGATTGTAAAAGATGTGTAAAGTGTAAGACAAATCGTAGTTCGAATTATAGAAGATATATGGCACTGTACGGCTTCTCATATGCGGTAAGCTTAATACGGATAAATGTGGCATAAGGGTGAGTGTGGCTGGCCTTCACATTAGGCCTGCTTACACATTGATTAGTGTTTATTGCTACATTTGCCACTAAACGCGAGTAGCAAGTAGCAAATGTAAGAACTCGCAATAAACACTAATCAATGTGTAAACAGGCCCCAATGTGAAAGCCAGCCACACCCGTATTGACTTTAACTCTTGGTTGTCAAAAGTTGATGATTGACTATGCAGTTACCACAAAATATGGCGCTATACAGCGACATCTAATTTAGCTATCAAACTTGAGGGCACGATTTTACATCTCTACTTTTATCAAGAACTCTTTGTTCATAAGTATAGTTAAAACGTTTTCTGGAAGGACATTAATTTATATCGAATGACGTGCATACTTAATTATTCTCTTTTCGCATCTACAATGGCGACACCATTGTTTGGATCGTCTATCTACAAAAAAGGTAATCCAACCAATTGAATTGATTTATTCAAGGTTCTCGTCTGTAGCCTAAACACGTTCTAGGAAATAATAAGGTGCCTCATAGTTAGAATATAAGTTTAGGTACCTACGAACATCATACATAGCAAAAGGCTAGCTTCAAACGATAGTTGGGTAATTCTACTTTTTCCTGCAGGTTTTTACGATTTCAAAGAATCTGGAATTTTAATATTCATAATGCGTTATAACTTACACTAGCTACTAAAACACGATAAGCACAGAAATAGGCCTCAATATTTGACCCTTGCTTTTTTTTATTTGTAGAATTTATAGCCCAGAGTGTGCAAATATACAACTATGTTACCGTCCCAGCTCTTATATTCATAATCACAACTTTGTTACTTATGAAAAAAAAAAAAACATTATTTTTTACTTTGGTTACAACTGTTACAAGGTATCGTTAGTGCGGGATTAAAATGTGCGTTACATTGATATACAATAAAATATAAAATCATAATTTATAACTAATTTATTATTATTTATAATTTATAAAAACAACATCTGGGGACACAAAAACCTGCAGTATAAAGTAGAATGGCCCAGTTATTAAATCCTAGAGAGGCGACATATATAATAACAAGAAAATACGTAACATTATCATGAGCCCACGGCATTGACACATAGGTACCATCAGCCGTAAAAGTGCATGGCGACTTTATCAATTAATTAATTCATTATTTCTCCATGAAAATTTTGCAGCTTACTGTACTTCTTTTATAACATCACAGATTTATACTTGTTATTTACCACATTTTTTCTTTAATAATTTAACTGAAGCCAGCATAGCTACTTATATCTATATATATTTCGACTTTGTTTTTGAATTAAAAATAGATAAACGTACATACAACTTTTCAAATTTTTCTGTTATTTAATATCCTAATATGACTTTACAAATAAATGCATTAATTAGTGTAATTAATAATTACACTATAGATCTAATAAATATATGGATATCTATATATGCACCCACATTATTATACACAAGACTTCATTGCTATTTCCAGCAAAATAATTTTCAAAATGAATATATAAAAATGTAAGTAAGCTTGTTTCTCACTCGTACATTATCAGCTAATCGTAATATATTCTTTCATTAAAACTCTACTCAATTATTAGTCATAAATCAATCAATCACGTACGTATACATACGTTAATTTTAAATTAAACATGGAACTTGTCATAAGATTTAAAAATATAATATACCAACTGAAATAAATTAACCCTTTATCAGGCTGACAGTTCAAAAATGAAAATCGAATGTCAGTCTTACTCATCGAAAATAGAACACAAGTTTGAAGTGCCGTATGTGGGTAATATATCTCCCTTAGCCTGGTAAAGGGTTAAATCAAGTTAAGTAAATATTTACATAGGTCACTAGATAAGTTTTGCAATAGACAAATATGAAACAAAGAAGTGGCCTATCACGTATACTTTTTAAAACTATATTTCCGTAGATGTTTGACGGGAATATGTTTACTTTCTTTAAAATTTACTTATTAAAAAAAAATAGGTTTAAACTTAAATGTCGGCGTGTGCTAATGACGATTTACGAATATTTTATACAAAAAAAATTTATTCCATACTATTTTTGGTCAACAAGTAGATTTAAAAAGAAAGTCAATGAACATTGAAATAATTTTCAATGACAATGTTAGTTATTATAGTTTTAAAAAGTATACGTGACAAATCACCTATTTGTTTCATATTTTGTCTATTGCAAAACTTATATAACGCCCTATGTACATAGCAATAAAATTAAAAATCCAAAACTTGAAAATCATTAATTACAAATTTAAATAAATATTCAAAATGAAAAGATAAAATTCAAAATATGTCAATATTGTAAAATTATGTAGTATGTGTTAGTTATTATAGTTTTAAAAAGTATACGTGACAAATCACCTATTTGTTTCATATTTTGTCTATTGCAAAACTTATCTAACGCCCTATGTACATAGCAATAAAATTAAAAATCCAAAACTTGAAAATCATTAATTACAAATTTAAATAAATATTCAAAATGAAAAGATAAAATTCAAAATATGTCAATATTGTAAAATTATGTAAGCATTTCCGGATGAAAAAGAGAAATAATATCTATTATCTGTTGTTCTGGCATTCAAAAGAATGTAAATAAATTTGGGTAATGAGATGTTTGATATCATAGCTACAGTCAGCTGCAGAGAGAGGTGACCTCCCCCCCCCCCCCCCCCCCCCAACCCCTGCATACTGACTGTCCAATACAAAAGAGTAACTTTTTATATTAGTGGTGTTTTATCATATGTCGATTCCCGTAGGTTTGATTATTTACATTATTTTAAATTAACAATGAAACTACGTGACGACACACTAATAATTATTATTTCTAACACATTGGCATCGTTATGCGGCACATAGTGCGCACCCTGTAATAGGAACACTAGATGAGAATTCGAGTTATATGTCTAACAAATCTCGGTAATGAGTCGTTGTTTCTAACAAATGATTTGAGGTGGGTGGGCACTATTCAGTAGCGATTAGAATTTTGATATCGGACCGAACTTTATGCTCAAAAATACCTGATCAAAAAGCGGGTATTGTGAAAATGTTTTTGATGGGTACTACTACTACTACTACTCGTATTAGGTATACCTTGGTACCTAAACTAATTGAAATTTAATTTCATTGTCGATTACTTACACAAAATAATATCCTATGCTACGTTTAGCGAGCTGCATTTGTTTTACATTTACAACATTTAGCTAAACAAAGATCATTACGGTTTACAATCTAATTCACACTCACATATCACATTCGATTTAGCGACCTATTTAGGACACGAGCACATTAGGCTCGAAGTTTGGTTATTGTCAGCCATCAGTTAGCAGACTTAATATTTAAAATAGAGCGTTTACACTACGGATACAATACACCAAAAGTACGGCTGATCAAACCTAATGTGAACGTGTCTTTATACTAACAAAATATAATGTAGAAGCGTTTTATATAGCCAAATCTTCATTTTTCTTACATGGACATTTGACAGAAATATACGGGATACCCAATTCGAAGTCGTTGCTAGGCCAATACTTGAGTACAGGTTTTTGTTCCGGGTTTTCCTCTGAGACATTGAAATAGGCGAAAACTACGAACGCTGTGTAGGTGGCGATGAAGCTAAGGATGTGCCAAACTCCGTGCATGTAGGGGAAGTCGATGGAGAGCCAGGCGTCGCAGAAGAGGCGGTCGATGATCCAGCAAAATAGAGCTAGGAAGCAGACGGCCATGCTGCGCAACCCTAGGCGGTACACGCGCGCGCATTTTACTCTGAAATTTTACATAAATATTTTATTGCATAATATTTCCCATCTGGGGCCCATTTCTCGAACGGTATTAGATTAATATTTACAGTCCACGAACTGTCAAGTCGTATGGGTTACCATGGCAACACACTAATAATATTAGACTAATACCGTTCGAGAAATGGGCCCCTGGGGCGTATATTAAGCCGGTTGCATCAAACTATCAGTAGGTTAATGTACGTTTACGTACGTACGGTTACGTTTGATAAAATCTGACTGTAATGAAATTCATAGACAGTCAGCTCGTCGATTGTGACTAGTGTAACCGACCGGCCCTTAGAAACCAAAAATATTTTAAAGGAATACACTTTTGACATCCTGGTTCTTTTAGAATATTGAATTACAGCTGATGAGTTTAAAACACTAACCCCCTTATTCATAAACATCTAATAAAGTTAACAAGCCGCTAATAATCATTTGTCCCTTTCCGACTTATTGATATGACAGAAAGGGACAAACGATTATCATCGGCTTGTTAAAATTAGTAGGCGTTTATGAATAACGCCATAAGTGTATTGTAATTGTAACAGCTCTCATAATCTTTTTTCACTACATTTATGCAAATACAAAGTTCTTGGGATGATTATTGAAAACAAAAAATCAATTGCAAATGAAGAAAATCGAACGGGCAGGCAGGATGACGTTTAATACAAATATTATCACAATGAGGGAAGATTATCATGACATTAGTATATACTCGCCTCAATAAACTTAATTGAACCGTACGTGACTGCAAGCTATTTTTATTGCGCATCGTAGGTACTTCCGGATTGATAATAAGCATCTCTTATAGGACCTATCTACAATACTGCTTATTATTGTGACAGCTGTAAAACAATTGCTATAAATAATGAAACTGAAACCCACAAAATCTTTACTCATTGGGTTGCATTCACATGAAAAATTAATTAAGTATCACAGAATAAGATCAGTAAACTGACAATTTGAAATTCAGGCACTTTATTGATATAAATGAGTACTTAAACATAAGATTTATACCATAACGAAGTAAACCCAAAAAAATATTTATTTAGGTATATTATTTATGAATCCGGCTCAAAGAATCAACTTGCAAAAGAATCGGGAGAACACTTACCTATATAGTAAATTAAAAAACTTTGTGCCCTTTTTTCCTCAATTTTCAGTTACACTCAGCTGCGCTCGAAGATTCAAATAATAGACGTAGCTCGGAAAGCGGCTAAGTTGAAATGGGACTGGGCTGGTCATGTCTGCCGAATGCCGGACGACTTGTGGGCCAAGGTAACCACTGAGTGGGAGCCCCACGAGTCTAACCGAGGAGCCGGTAGATCTCGTCGGCGATGGCGGGATAACTTGGACTCCTTTTTGAAAGGCTGGCCCGATATAGCACAAAACAGAGATGAATGGAAAAAGAGGAGGGAGGCCTTTGCCCAGCAGTGGGACACAGTGGGCTCCGAATAATAATAATAATAATTCAGTTACACAATTGTAGAAGTCTTGAAGCCTTATTCGAACTGTGTACTCAAGTTACAGACATTTATTTGACGCTTGACAACCGGGACAACTCCTATATTTTCAATAACAGTCGCGTCAAAAACAACCGCAATTTTTTACGCACTGATAATCCGGTTCAAAGGACCAATTTGCAAACGCTACATAATTATAATAGGACATTATGATACAAGTGCGAAAAGTAGGAAATCTGACACGAGCGGTGATAAATGAAAACACTGCCGAAGGGAGTGTTTTAAATCGACAAGTGTTGCGAATTACCTATTCGCAGGTGTATCGTACAACGTTTTACGTAAAGTGCTAATTACCGCACCAGTATGTGTACTGTGAAGTAAATTTACCTTAATAACTCCTTGTACATGAACATCAGGCTGGGCACAACGAGCGCCATCAAAGCGAAAGCGTTGGCGAATGGATACATCAGCAGGAACCCAGTTGATACAAATGAGAAAACACACGCGTAAAATGCTAGCATTTTTCTGGAAAAGAAAACATCTAAATTGAATAAAGATAAAGAGGAAACGTTCTAACGCTTTACGCGACATATCCGATATCGTAAAACCACCAACTATAGTCCAAAGTAAACTCGAATACCTATCTTCGTTCAGATATCACTATTTTTATGGCAAGATATTTATAATAAGATTTTGGCAAAAAAAAAACGTTTTTGGTACAAGCTTTTATCGCTGACTGCACTTTTCTTTCCACGGGCAACTAATATTTATCAAATCAATTCTAAAAACCCAACAATTAGTTTGCGTTGATTTATCATAGAGTTCCCATGGCCACCTCCGATCTCCATCATCAGATTAGCTCCATGTCATCATAATATTACATTGCCATCCGATTACATACATATGTATGCAAAATGTCAACTCAATCGGAAGTAGATCATATTTAGCATTTAGCTTCCAAGATTTGACATGACACTAACAAAATAACATGCATAGTTAGACACTAACAAAGGCTTGTAAAAATGGAAGAATAAAACTTCGACGAATCCAAAAAGTAGGTACACTTCTCTTGTGGACCATAGTGATGCTGGACTATAGTTGGATTAGGTTAATTGCTGGCTGACGATTAAATCTACCCAGTGGTTAAAGTAGCTTACTTAATAGGTTTAATTTTAAGCAAAATTAACTGCCTCGAGTTTTTTCGGTTATCCTGCTCCAGCTCCTCACCTTAGCGTTTTCCCGGTTACATCCTAAATAAACCCACAGTCGGGTGCCACTTAGGCAAAAATTAGTGTGGGCATAGTTTTCACATGAAAGCGACGGCCCTCTGACTATTATCCAACCCTGAGGCGAAGCTAAGGCTTTTTTGGAATTTTTCCGGTTTCGTTCATAATTCCGTCATAAATTACAACTGTTAAAAAAACCTTTAGGTAGTAGCGACGAATCGGAGTTCGAACCCCACACGAGTACACAACCTCCCATTTGGAAAAACGCACTTCTTACTCCCACGTTCCTCAATCAACGCTCATAACTAAAGTATGTCGTTTTTGAATTAATGTGGGCCGGTACTTACTCAAAAACTGTTAAAACTATCTCATATAACAGATATAGTGAATTGAGTCACGTATCGGAACCTCTCGTAGTTTTCTAATTAGAGTGACAATAACCTAAGTGGCAAACAAAGCAGATAAATAGACACCGGAAAAATAAACTAAGGGTTCATTTATCTTTTAATTAGGGATTTGAAACATTCAGCAAACTTATTCATAAATAAGTCTACTTGATAATAAATTCATAAGAACAAGCATCTAATTGAACGCTGTATCAACACTAGAGCTATTAAGTATGCTAACAACGCTTTAAGGACTGTAGGTCATTATATGCAAACAATTATCAGTCTTATCAGCTATGACTGTGCCAATGTAACGAGAGAACCTATTTCTAGTTCAAGGTAAAATTATTTTGTTCCAATAAGAAAAATAAATAGTAAAAACCGGAAGAGAATGCCTTACTTATGTCCACCTTTTGTACTGTATAATAGAATAAAATAAGCTATATAGTACTATATACCTAAGGCATCATGTGCTATGGCTAATTGGCGAAAAAATATATAGATACTTACTTATGAAAACTTGATCATAACTAATAAATAACTCGAAGCACTAAGATAAAAGATAGACACTCATAAACCATAATAGTATTTAATAAAATCGTGACATAATAGAGAGCTTTTCAGTTGAGTACCGTGTTTAGGCAACAAAGCCTGCTGAGTTGCCTAAGTAAAGTAAGAGATTGAAAAGCTTGAATAAATCACTATTGTATACAATATAAACTTTTTCTATGAGTGATCTAAAATAATACAAATTTACTATAAAACCTAAATAATTAATGAAAATTGTTAAGTATCTCAGTAGAAAAAATTTTGTACAAAAGACGTAAACGCGCGATTTTTGTCGCCCGCTTGTCTTTTCTATGAGAGTCGTGATTGGTAAAATTCTTTATAGTTGACTACAGCATATCAAAATTAATATTATAGTTGAGTTGGGAGCCCATACAATGAAAAGTACGCAATTATTAATAGTTTGATATACAAAATCTTAATTCAACACACAACACAGTCCACGAGTAGAAAAAAATAATTTTAAATCTAGAAAACTATCAAGCTCTTTCTATCTCTCCCTCAAGCTCAACTTTTGTACTATACATATAGCATTTCTATGTATAGATAGCAGTATTAGTACTAAAGAGTATTGAGGTTGATGTAAACAGTAATGTTTGTGGTATAGACTAAAAGAGAGAAACAACCTTAACCGCATGTTAAATAAGTACTTTAAAATATCTTATACTAGGCTCAATTCAGAGCAGGACAATACAAACAGTTTAATTAGTGCAGTAATAATCAAATCAGCTACATGTGCATGTGAATAAGCAATATTCAAGCCAAGGTCATTTTCAATATTATTTTAGGTTGGGCAAGGACAAAATACAGCATTTTTGCATAAAGGCTATTTGGAAATCTACAAAGGCAAATACATATAGTTTGCAATTTTTTTTCTCTAAAACATATATGCATCTATTTTTAACATTCAACAAATAAAGGTTTTTTGGAATGTAATTTCTATGTATTAACAATTTTAACACTCAACATCCTAATTGCTTGAAGTTGTGCAAGAGTTTAAAAAATGATGGCATCAATGTGCTAGT
The DNA here is from genome assembly GCF_033807575.1 of Cydia pomonella. Taxonomy (NCBI): domain Eukaryota; kingdom Metazoa; phylum Arthropoda; class Insecta; order Lepidoptera; family Tortricidae; genus Cydia; species Cydia pomonella. Next base: position 18,394,183 of record NC_084708.1, on the reverse strand, counting down.
CAAATACATTGTTCATAGTTGTTTGGGGTTGGGTTTTATTTGAAGGGGATTTTTATTTCATTGTGTATTTGTCACCTCACACTATAGGTAAGTGGTAGTTTAGCACTGACCACTGACCTAAGAGTTTTAGAGGGTGCATGTGCTCCCCTCTGTTTTTGACATTCTATAGTGAAAGTGAGCAACTTTATATTAGTTAACACTTGGTGCCCAGCACCCTGTTTTTAGTACAAAATGAACACACATAATTGTTCTTGGCAGGGAATGTGTTAATAGCATAATGTGTACATGCATATATGCACCTGCCTGAAAGTAATTCTGATAGCATCCATGACTGACTATTAAACGGAATATAATAATAATTATGAGTCTATGAAGCTTACCTATTACCTCCTAAGAATTTGGGAAAATATCTTCTTGGCAGAAACATAGCAAATGTAGCAATAAACACCCACAATATGGCTATCTCATCCAGTAGTTGACCTGCAAGCAATATTAAAAATAATGTATCATAACCTGTTTTTGACTGCTAAATGAGGTTTAATATATCAGTTTGAGCTGTATTTAAGTCAACTTAATTAAAACCTTACCAACTAAACTGAGGGTCGCGTGAAAATAGGCCGAGCTCAGGCCCACCACCATCAGCATAATCCATAATAAGTTAATTGCTGGGTTGACAAACTTTGCATACTCTTGGAACAAATGAATGAGAACCGGTGGAAACAGGAAAAACAAGATGTTGCTGACCTGCAAATAAATTAACATGTTTACAAAAAAACCTTTCTGAAAGAGATCATTGACCGAAGGATGAACAAATATTTGAAATAAACAACGTACCGTGTTAACAAACTCTGCGATCATAGGAGATATAGAGTAATTAGATTCGCACCAATCTACGGGCGAACTACCCCGTTGAAGATGAGACCACATTATGAAATTCACTATCCTTTGTTTACCAACAAAGAATTTCTACTAAGAAAGTCGCTCTTTTTAATTCACTAGTTTTACACGCAATTAACAAAACCATTAAATTTTTATTTAATATCTAAAAATCAATACTTATTATATTTGGAAATTTATAATATTCAAATTTCGATTATTCCGACGAATAAAAACGAGCTACGGAGCGACCCGGCCACTACTTTTCCTTGAGGATATAATTTGTATGACAGCCTGTCATTGACAGATGAAATGACAACTCAAAACTCAAGTCAAGGCGCAATAGTGCTGTGTTACCAGTCACCATCCAGTCACAGTATTGCCATGGTATTGCCACATGATACAAAAGAAACGATGGGGTTTAAACTTTATTGTACTAAAACGTAATTTTAATTGAATTAGAAAGATTTTAATTAATTAAAGCAGTGATGAGATTAAGTATTTACTTTATATTTTGGTACTCCTTCATGACTCGATATTATCTGACACATGAAACCGGAAATAAGTAAAAATGGCGGAAATGACGCGGCGGCGAGTTTAACAAAATATCTTTAACATATTTTTGAATGCCTAAAAAAGACGAAGAAGAATGTGAATGCAATGAATGCCTACAATAGTCATTCATGTATGTTCCATTGCTTAATAGATTTTATGAGTTTAAAATACTTGTCAATGTCAGTTGGTGTTTTAAGTCTAACTAAAAGCAAGTACCTATACTTGCTTTCAGTTTTAAATAGACTGCGTGTTTAGGTACGCCTTCAAAATTATTTGTTATGACGACTTAATTTAGAATGCAAAACCAATTTAAGAAACCCTATCCAATGAGTCGTATTTCATACCCTGCCTCCGGTAAGTTTATTGTGCTGTTATCAATATTGGTGTTACTGTATCATACGATACGCTACGATCATTTATTGATAAACATTATTTTTACATGTCATGTCTTAATACTAGTTCATAGTCTATCCCATGTGTATTCTAGGAGTCTAAGAGTATATCACCCATTACTCTCTGGCTTCAGATGACGAGACCGATCTCTACTCACCGTACCTTTCAGATGCTGAGTTAGAAACATGGGTCGAACAAACTATTCAAAGAGAAATCACCCGAGGTCGAATGCTTCAAGACCAGAAGTCATCACTAGCCTCGGAGCGTTCAAATAATGTCAATGTCCTCATCAAGTCGCCAAAACTTGCCAACGCCGGAAACTTCCATAGAAGGTTCATTCTGTTGTAACATTATGAGCATAAATTATGTTATGTTATACTTATCACTTCAAACTGTTAATTTATGTCCAGAACTATTTCGAAATTGAACAAACGTGGTCGTAGTAAGTCCCCACTCATGAAGAATGCTAGGATGAGCTCGTCAGCATCCCGGGATGACAGTTGTCGTTCATATCAAAGTCCGCGGCTGGGCCGGCCGGCGTGTTCCATGCGAATCAGTGAGCTGGCCGCGCCGACCAAGCGACAGTGTATGGCTTCGTGGAGAGCCAATGCTAATGTACTGCCGGAAGCGATGGTGAGTTGTTTTGAAACCACGTCATCCATTGCGGTGATCACACATAATTGTAGGGTAGACTTTAAAATTATAAATGAAATAGTCCTCTCTTATACCTAAATGTGCTTAAAGCAAATTTTTCAATGCCAAAGTTTTATTATTGATATGATGCCGATGGTGAATGTATCATAGGTACAAAACTCAGGTCAGGTCGAAAATCAGGTTTCTCTACAGTTGACTCCCACCATAGAGAAATAGGTAAGGATAGAGTGCTCACTCCATATATCAGTTTCCTTACCAAAACGCGGATTATTTCGTAGTCAACATCTAGCGTCAAGTAGTGGATTTATCAGTACCGCTACTTGACACTAGATGTCACGTTTGTCGCGCTCGCGACTAACGAAAAATGTATTGCTAAAACAATTTACAACTAATATTACAAGCAGGAGTTGAAAATAGAGTTCCGGTTATAATAATATTAGCTGATAATTGTTGAGCACTTATACTCTTCGTTCGTCGCGACATTTGTTGTCAAGTAGCAGTACAAATAAATTCGCTACTTGACGCTAGATGTCGACTACGAAAATAAGCCGCGTTTTGGTAAAAATAATGGTGTATGGAGTTAGCACTATTTTTCTATGCTCACACTTTATAAGTTTCTATTGGGACAAAATATACAATGGGATTGATTGACCAGGATCTATCCCAATCCGGAAGCATTTCCTAGTTGCTGGGACTTACACATTTTTTTTATGATCTACGCTGATATGGGTAATTGAGTATACAGTTTGGTTTTAGATAAATCGGCTGAAACAGCGTGTTACGGACCAAGAACCAATAGTCAAAGTTTCTGATGCCGTAAATTGTTTGAAACATAACAGGCGTTCATCTGATACCCGTAACAGCGTTATAATTACGCCTAGTAAAAGGTAATTGTTAAATTAATCCAAATAAATATTTATTTACCTACGTCACATACATTTGTTAGTGCATCTAAGATCCCACATTATGTCTCCCAACGTAGAGATTTCCTTAGTAGAGTAGCCCCTGGCCTGGCTTTATGCGCAGCGTGTGGCAGCGGCGACCAAATGTTGGAGCGAAACACAGCATCGTCACATGCACACACACGGACGGACAGCATACTCTTCGAGCAACACCGGCTTCCGACACGTCGGAAGGGAGGAGCCCAAGCGATATCTAACCGAACAAATCATTCTGTCATTTTTTTGCGTGGGGAAATGTGCACACAGTCACACTTCTCACTCGGTACATACCTACGAAATCCAATCTGTAATGACGACACAAATACATAGAAAATAACAAACGTCAAAGACAAATCTTGCACACCTCGATCTCTTTTTGTGTACGAACGAGTCACAACATGCACCGCCATAGGTACAGTTGTGCCTATGCTTCGGCAGAGGGGAAATAGCGTGAATGCTGTCTCCCTTCCCGGTGTTGCTCGAAGAGCATACTCGTCGGATGACCTTTCGTTCCCACTCCCACCCATGGCCGGCGCTCGCCGCTACCGCCCGCCGCCGCGCGATTTCGTAGGTCGTGGCCGAGCCGTTAAGTTGTCAATGTTTGAGATCGAATCTGTTTTAGGCCCTCAAGAAAAATAAACAAGGAGGCAATGCAGAACAAAATCCAAGCTGAATATAAAGTTTTAAGTGACGCATTTGGAATAAAAATAGCTGAGTTATTAATGAAGCCGATTGTTATAACTCTAAATTCTCGGTAAAATCATGAATATTCTTAGGTAAAGTCAGGATAGGCAAGTGCATTCACAAGGAACAACAATATACCTTAACTTCCAGATATTAGTATTTTACTTTACTTTGTTTTTGTTGTTTTTTTGTTTTTTACTTTTATTAGGTGTTTGTTATTGTACTATGGGAGCTATTTCCATTTGGGAGCCATTTACCATATCTTATATATTACTTTTTAACGATTTAGGTTACAAAACATCTCAAACATCATCAGTGAAGAAATATACAAGATTATAAAAGATACAACAACGTTTAAAGCGGATAAAGCAACTAATAAAAGAATGGTGCGAGAAATATCAGAAAAGGTACGTAATACCACGTAATACCTATCAATTGTAAATTACTACAGGGTACTCCTATTCGACTATTAAAATTTAACCTGCGCTAATTTATTACACTATCAGGTAACTATTTGGATAGCCAAAATACTTGAAGATTCTGAGGAAAAACTACTGGAAGAAGATTTAAGAGGTATTTTTTCGAATTACATTCACTTGTTTTTACTCACTGTTATAGGTAAAAAACTTAAGTAGGTCACCTGATGGCCTACCGCGAAAACCGAAATTCGCAAATTGCGGGGATCTTTCTCTTTTACTCTCACTAAGACGTAATTAGAGTGACAGAGAAAACTGCCCGCAATTGACGAATTTCGATTTTCGCGGTAGGCCCTCTGTTGTATGTAGTTGTGACGTGTTCGAATAGACATTTGTTTTTTTTGTGTATGTCTTTTAAACATGTATTGTCTATTCGAACACGCCACAACTACATACAACAGGTGACTTACTTAAGTTTTTTACCTATATGTCTTTTGATTTTTTGTTTATTTATTTTTTTATTATTTTTTTAGCAAGAGCGTTACTTCCTGCTGGAGATATGGTAACACTCATTGAAATAATCACATACCAGGAAAGAGGTTTATATTTTTTTCATCAGTTAGTTTTATCGATTAAGATAAGAAAGAGCACACTAAAGAGCTCGGCACCATACTACTAGTGCCGCTTGACTCGCCCTCACCCGCTCGCCGTCAACTAGGCGTCAAGCATATGTACAGCCAACAAAGCTATTAGCTTGGCACCCCTGCAACTGCTGTAATAGTTTTGCTGATTGTACCTAAACGCATAAATGCGGGATTCCACCCGTGTGTGGCACTGTGCAGTACAAGCATATTCAGTACAAAAATGCTTGTGCCGCACACTGGTGGAATCCCACCTTAACGGAACAGACGTAGGCACGGCTACGGGTTGTCATCACGGTTGCGTCTGGGCGATAGCGCAACTGACAGAGCCTGTGTGACAGCGACACCTATTAGGGGAAAACCACAGCTTTGTGCGAATACGAGATGAGGCGTTCCGACACCGGTAAGTGTGCGTTATATTGCAGTGTGGAGTTTCCTACAAAGAATATTGAGGGGGTGGGATTGAGGCGGTGCCGAATTGCCGATGTAGTTCCGAGCGTTTTGGTGTGCGACAACCTTAAATTAAAATATCGGTAGGATTTCGGTTTCGAACACTTAGTGTTTGTTTAGATTAATTTTATTTAGAGGGCAATGTATCTGAAATTTAAAGTCTAGACTTCGATATTTCAAAGATATACACAGGGTGGAAAATAATTATGGGCCCTAAAGGGAAAGTGCCTTAAAACCTTAACCCAGGTCATTATACCTACTTAAAGGAAACATTTTTTTGTTTTTAAAAATAAACAAAACTGCATTAAGTAATTAAAGTTTTTTTTACAATTTGCTTGTTTAAAAATATTCTTGTGCACAACAGACAGGTGTAAGATCCGAATGTTTCTTGGAGAAATTTTACTTGACATTAACTTTAACTGTATCGACTAATGGAATAAAATAGCGAGTGTTTAACCTTTGGAATTTTTAGTCGGGCCGATTCCCGGTGCGGGACTAGGGAAGTTTTGTTTCTATATATAAATAAAAGAATAATTCCTTTAAGTAATAATAGGTATCTCATAGGTAAGCGTGCTCCATCGTAGACCGCATCATCATTTACCATCAGGTGAGATCGTGGTCAAACGCTTGCCTATCGTTATAAAAAAAAAAGTAAAATGAGGTTTTAAGACACTTTTCTTCCAGGGCTCATAATTTTTTTCCACACTGAATATTTGTAATACTTACTTGTAGATTTAGAAGAACAAGAAGGGCCCGTTCTTGATTTACTTGACGACTTAGTGGACAGTATTTTGGTAAGTATTATACATATGCACATAAACACTATGCTAAAACTACAAGTAACTAAGTGTCTATTAACCCTTGGTCCTCCCATTCTTTAATTTTCAATTATCATCATTTTAGCATAAATGTATCAAAACTCCATCGGATGTTCTGACGCCAGAATTCGTAAGTGTAACTTCAGAAGACGTAGAAAAAGATGACCAACAGGAAACCGACCTTCAAACTGCTGATGAAGAAGCATCACGAGATGATGCTATTACAATGGATGAAAAAGTCAATGAAGATACCATAGAAAATGATATTATGACACAATTAAATAACGTTATAGACTCAGTTACACAGGAAGATGCATTAGAAAGCCTTAGCAAAGTATCTGACGTGCGTTTATTGAAAAATGAAGAAAAATATGGAGAACCTGATATTCTATCTGAAGCTTATATCAATTCTGGATCTGGTATTCAATCACAATCTGATATCAAACCTGAAGCTAATACTAAATTTGAACCTGATATTGATGTACTGTACAGTAACGATAGTCCGTTAGCAATGCCCGAAGACGATAATGATGATGAGCATCATAATGAAAGCATAGATGAAAATATAAGTGGCTCTCCAGAATTAAGTTTAACCCAGCTACCCTCAAATGAGATCACCGAACCACCGATGATCGAAAATGAAAATAAAAACGATGAAAATTTTCAAGATAAAACCTTATTGGCACCTGATGAAAATAACGTTACAGATACAAATGAGGAACAAAACTCAAACGTGAGTGACGCAGTTGAAGTAATAACTGAAGAATTATCTGAGGGAAAGAACAAAACAGTTCAATTTTCTAAAGAAAACCTTGGTAATATTTATTTTAATTTATTTTTATAGATTTACTACTAGAAAGAATTAGCCCCCGAGTTTACAAATGAATAAAAACGATTTGCACTAACCTTAGCCGTACTCGTACATATATATCAAATATGTTTGTCCATTTTCATATGTATGTAATCTTCGTAGGTAAGTACTAACCTAAGCCTTACAAATTTAATTTCTAGAACGATATACTTTTCTTCACAGACTCAATAAATGATATTCTTAAGGATCAAAATAATCCGCTTAAAAGGTAAACAGAAATTTATACTTTTTGAATAAATGTGCGTTTAATTCTAAACTAAACAGATTTTATTTTTATAGGAAAAATGTACATTTAGAAGATGAACAACTATTAGAAAATATTGCATACTTTGACAGACCTCACATAGATTTTGCCCCACCAAATGAAGAATTGTTAAGTAAGTTAAAAAAAGCGGCCAAGTGCGAGTCGGACTCGCGCATGAAGGGTTCCGTACCATTTAAGACGTATTAAAAAAAATCTACTTACTAGATCTTGTTCAACATTTTACCACTTTGGACACACATTTTACCACTTTGGAAGTGTCTCTCGCGCAAACTATTCAGTTTAGAAAAAAATGATATTAGGAACCTAAATATCATTTTTAAAGACCTATCCATAGATACCCCACACGTATGGGTTTGATAATTTTTTTTTTTAATTTTATGACGTATTAAAAAAAACTACTCATTAGATCTCGTTCAAACCAATTTTCGGTGGAAGTTTGCATGGGAATGTATATCATATATTTTTTTTAGATTTTTCATTCTGTTATTTTAGAAGTTACGGGGGGAGGGGACACTTTTGTTCACTTTGGAAGTGTCTCTCGCGCAAACTATTCAGTTTAGTAAAAAATGATATTAGAAACCTAAATACATATAATTTTTGAAGACCTATCCCCCACACCCCACATGTATGAGTTTGATGAACTTTTTTTATTTTTTTATTTTAAGACGTATTAAAACAAAACTACTTACTAGATCTCGTTCGAACCAATTTTCGGTGGAAGTTTGCATGGCAATGTATATCATATATTTTTTTTAAATTTCTCATTCTGTTATTTTAGAAGTTACGGGGGGGGGGGGGGGACACACTTTTTACCACTTTGGAAGTGTCTTGCGCAAACTATTCAGTTTAGAAAAAAATGATATTAGAAACCTCAATATCATTTTTAAAGACCTATCCATAGATACCCCACACGTATGGGTTTGGTGAAAAAAGATTTTTTGAGTTTCAGTTCTAAGTATGGGGAACCCCCATAGCTTATCGTTTTTTTTTCTATTTTTGTGTAAACATCATAATGCGGTTCATAGAATACATCTACTTACCAAGTTTGAACAGTATAGCTCTTATAGTTTCGGAAAAAAGTGGCTGTGACAGAATCGGACAGACAGACGGACATGACGAATCTATAAGGGTTCCGTTTTTTTGCCATTTGGCTACGGAACCCTAAAAAAGAAAAAAAAAAACATTTTTTTTAACCCCTTGAAAAACAAATTGAATCGTTAAGAACGAGACAGTTGTTCAAAAATTATACAATTTATATTTTTAACAGGTGACGCTGATGAATCATGGCCAGAAATGTTACCTTTAACAAAACCCAGTGCGAGTGTAACACGTTCCATCACTTCTATGGGGAAAATTTTAGAAACGGATGAGATGTTCTCTACTGCTCTTGAAGACGCTACTGAATATTTACTTAAAACTACGGATTCGAAAAAACATAACGAGGATGACAATGAACAGAATCCACAAAGAACTTTAAGCCCGAATGTAACAGAAGAGATTGGTGATTTGCAAAGTAGCAAAGATTCGCTCTATGTTAACGAAAAAGGCGATCAGCCAGACGGACCATTGCTTGAATCTGAAATTTACAATCCAAGGGAAATATCTTTGTTAGAACCGGAACAGGCAGTCTCATTAACGTCTATACAAAAAGATACATCTATAATTTTGATATGCAATGAAGATGTGCAAGCTTCTGAATTATATGACCATATTGTTTGGGAATCGGATAAGTGCAAATTTAACCAGTCGCATAGTCCTGAACATTTGCAGAAAGACAGAGCTGATGAAGATGTAAATGAAAGACAAAATGATGAAGAATTAATTTCTCAGAAGTTTGATTACCGTTAGTATTTATAGAAATATTATTAGCGCAAGTATAATATTACGTACCTATGAGTTAGGTTAATAAGTGAGTTCCATACAATTTTATTCCAAACCGTTACGTGTCTACCTAAAAAAATACGTATATTTGCATGATATATGTCTATCTTCTGATTCTAACCAGTGGGTACCTAAGTAAAAGTTGAATTTAGAGGGTAGAAGGTACCTAACAAAAATGTACATAGGTATGTACTTTTTCAGGAGTTCATCTAAAAGATGCCCCTGCGTGGATAAGACGCGGTCAAGGCGAGCCCAACGTAGGTCCTTGCACCTGCATGCCATTGAACTATTCTGGTAAAAGAATACTACGTTTAAGGGTTCCACTCATCTTCGATTTAATTCGTTGCAACTATTTAGCCGAAAATGTACCTATCGAAAATCGTATGCGATGTGTAACAACTCCACGGATCTTGGTGATCCGTGGAGCCCTTATACCTACATACAAGTCATACAACTTGTAAACTATTTTATATCTGATGCTGTCGTCGATTACCGCGATAGTTACTCATGAAATAAAACTATTTTTACGGATTATATCGCGTATAATGAATTTAAAATACATTCCGACGTTTTGTGTTTTTAAATTCAATAAATTTACTCGTGCGTTGATATTGCAACACGCCAAAAACCCAGTTTAAAACCGTGTGAAACTCCTCTACCCTGACGAGAAGAACTAAAGTGAGGATATTCAATTCCAATGTATAGTCGTTCGATTTGAAGCTGGCCCGAAGCGGCTTATCTTGTGTCTACTGTTAAGGCCCTGATCGACGGGCGAGTAAAACCGCGGTTTTGCGGCTCGTCGGTAATGCTCGCCGGTGTATCATTGCAATACCGCGGTATTATATACCGACGAGCCGGGCTCGTGGCTCGTCATGTATGTTTGATTTTTTATCGGCTCGCCATGAAACCGCGTGTCGATCATAACAAACTTCATATTTTGAGCACGACATCTTGAACCGACCGCGATCGCACGACTGTTTTGCTCGCTAGTCGATCAGCGCTGACGAGCCGCGAGTAAAACCGTCGCTCTAAAACCGCGGTATAATAGCTCGTACGTCGATCACCCGCTTTAACTAAAACAGCGCGTGCCACTATACCTGCAAAAAAGCGGCCAAGTGCGAGTCGGACTCGCGCATGAAGGGTTCCGTACAATTTAAGACGTATTTAAAAAAAATCTTCTTACTAGATCTTGTTCAACATTTTACCACTTTGGACACACATTTTACCACTTTGGAAGTGTCTCTCGCGCAAACTATTCAGTTTAGAAAAAAATGATATTAGGAACCTAAATATCATTTTTGAAGACCTATCCATAGATACCCCACACGTATATGTTTAATGAAATTTTTTTTTTTAAATTTTATGACGTATTAAAAAAAAAACTACTCACTAGATCTCGTTCAAACCAATTTTCAGTGGAATTTTGCATGGCAATGGATATCATATATTTTTTTATTTTTTTTTTGATATTTTTTTTTTTAGAAGTTACGGGGGGGGGACACACATTTTACCACTTTGGAAGTGTCTCTCGCGCAAACTATTCATTTTAGAAAAAAATGATATTAGAAACCTCAATATCATTTTTGAAGACCTATCCATAGATACCCCACACGTACGGGTTTGATGAAAAAAAATTTTTTGAGTTTCAGTTCTAAGTATGGGGAACCCCCAAAATTTATTGTTTTTTTTTCTATTTTTGTGTGAAAATCTTAATGCGGTTCATATAATACATCCACTTACTAAGTTTGAACAGTACAGCTCTTATAGTTTCGGAAAAAAGTGGCTGTGACAGAATCGGACAGACAGACGGACATGACGAATCTATAAGGGTTCCGTTTTTTGCCATTTGGCTACGGAACCCTAAAAAGGGTCGTATAATTCTAATTGGCACCTGAGCGCGGGCTAGTCCAACGCTCAAAAAACCAGTTTAGGTGCGCTCTCCGATAACGCGCCTTTGTTGCGCATATCGAGGACACATTTTAGACTGGTTCGGTAGCGTTCGACTCGCCGGCACTCGGTAACCGTATCACACAAGAAGTCACAAATTATTTTTCCATTTGTTCATTTTGAATCTAATTTCAATTACCATAGGAGTTGTAATTAAATAACCGGTTAAAGTTACCCGGCCCTATTTTTGCAGGCTATGGCACGCGCGGTTTTAGTTAACAATAGAAAAAGGATAAGCCGTTGGGGGCCAGCTACAAATCGAACGACTATAAAAGCCGTATTCCTGTATGGGTGCGAAACCTGGTTTATCCGCAAAGACCTAATGACAAAACTCCAAGTGTTTGTGAACAAATGCTTAACGCAAATCCTGCGTAGCTTTTGGCCTAACTGGATCACAAACGCTCATATATAGAGCATAACCGGAGAAGCACTCGTACACAGGGAGATCCAGTCGCAGAAATGACATTGGATTGGGCATATCTTCAGGAAATCTGACACTCTGACCGTGAAGTGGCCCTGACCTGCCCTGCCCTGAGTGGCGGCAAACAGAAACATGGTCGCCCTAAATTTAGGTACTTGGCGTCGTTCTGTGGAGCAAAAGCTGGGTGGGAAAAGGTTACCAAAGCTGCCCAGGACCGGAGTCAGTGGAAGAATATGATTCGAGCCCTACTACACCCCAGCAAAGGGTAATGACAGGATGAGAAGAAGAAATTCAATATACGCGATATAATCCGTTAAAATTATTTTATTTTGTATTACTTTCATAAAATAAATCTTCGATAAAATGCAGGTTATGTAGGAACAGTCAAAATGAAAGAGCGGGAACGTGAATATCAAAAATGGTGCCAAGATTTGGATTTTATTCTTATGAACCTAGATAAATGGAACAAGTGGCTAAATTACATATCAAAATATATTACTGATTTGAAACGAAAAGCAGGTAAACATGATTTAACAACAACTGTAATTATGAGTAAATTCAAGAACAGGAATAACAAACTTCTTATAGAATTGAAATCTTACACTGATACCTTATTAGGTTTAAATCGAAATGGATTTGGCAATAAATATCTTGGGAGTAAGTACCTATTGCTTCCTGAAAGAGTATTAAATTTATAAATAATTTTACGACAGGAAAAATTAACAGAAGGCGACAAAGATCACCTGCACGCACAGAAGAGGACGTAACATGGCGGCAGTTACACAAGCGTGCAACAGGCTTAGAAGTGCAAAGGAAAGATCAGACCGTGAAACTCAAGGTCCTACTGTAGTTAGATCGATGTATTACTTTTATTAGTTATGATTATGACAGGAGCCCTGTAACCCTTTGACCGCTAAACACAGCCACAGACGCGCACGGTTATCTACAGATTAGGCAGTACTAACCGAGTATATACGTTAGTCTGGCGTATCGTATTGGCATTCAAATAGTTAAACAATATCGTTAAACGCATCTAAACATCATACGGCACGGTAACGGTATGCTAAATATAGTCCAATCCGGAAAGAGGATAAACCAGGTAGTTTCGACACTTGCAAATTATAGCAGCGACATCAAATACGAGTATGTAGTATAACTAATAAATAGTGATTTTAACCTCTGATTTAAGAACGGAATTGTAGTTCTTCATTTCTTTTTATAAGAATGTTTCGTGAATTGACTCATTCCAGATATTCCACTTTTTGTGCGCGTGATGGTCACTTGTTTTTGTCAAAACTCTAATGGCATTCACTTCGATTCCAGATTCCCTCTGCACCATTAAAATATTGTCTAAATTGTGGACGTAGAAAACCAAATCTAAATAAAAAGCGTCACCATCAAAGCAACTTAAGAAACAATGCCGAATCAAAATGCAAGAGACACTACAGACGTGAACGCGAGGCCCATCTACGCAAGAACTGAATGCTGAAGATTATATTATTGAACCCTTTTCCGTGTCGTCAGAGTAGCAATGGAATACACAGATTTAAACTATCACTATTTTTGCACATTCTTTTTTAGTTAAACGGGACTTACTCGTGTATAATTAAGATATCAAGTTACCTTACTTCCGATGTTTCGAAAATGTCTTCGTGGTCTGTGGTCTTTAACTAAAACTGGCTACAGTTGATATCAACATCTATGTGCGCGAGTTTTTCGAACTAGTATAGTAATATACCTACTAATAGCAAAGATAATTTGAAATAGAGGTGGATTGTCAAAGAAAATTTTCTAGCCACAGCAAATTTACTGCCATCTTTCGTTACATGATTAAAACTTTTAGAACGCCATTTGACTTTGTTCATTATTTTTTCACTGATATGTGTTAAATTTCAAAAGCAGTGGCGCCATCTAATAGATCAAAGGCCAAAAGTATGGCGGCATCGTTTCGAGCGATGGAACCGATGTCCGGTAAGATGGCGCCACTTTTTGATATTAAGTTAAAGAATAAGGATCAAAGTCAAATGGCGTTCTACAAATTTTAATCATGTGTCGAAAGATGGTAGTAAATTTACTGCGGCTAGGAAAATTTCCTGGACAATCCAACTCTATTTCAAATTCTGTTTGCTAATAGTACTTAGGTATAATAATAGTACTAAGGTACAACAAACAAAACGAAATTTATGTCTTGGACATATTTTATTTAGCTCAATGTATAAAACACTAGGCACTAGATCATTCAAAGTGGTTGTTACTTGCTTATATTTGAGCGGAAAATTACTACTTTTTGGGCGAAGCATTATGGCGGGTAAAATTTCGCAACACTCCGATTTTCGTGTAATAGAGGTAAATAGTATTTGCTCTGAAGTTCAACAAGATTACCTAATTTAATTGAGAACGCTTAATTCAGTCAACAACAATCCTATCACTATTAATCCTTTGACCGCCAAGACACGGTCCCAGAAAATGTGCACAAGCCGCCACGTTGGACTTACAATAATTCATACGTTGTTGGTTTTCGAGCTGTTGTAGATATATTAGCTTAACTATTTAAAATCAAAGCTAGAAGTCGATAAGGATTATCTAGAGCAGTAGCATAATTACGGAAACATATTTGTAGATTTATTTTATCTCTATTATTATCTCTTAACGTGTATACACGTCATGGCGCTAAATACACATTTTGCGTGCGCACGTATGGGCGTCCTTGGTGGTCAAAGAGTTGAAAAAAATTAACTTACAGATATTGTCACATGAAGTAATAACTCTCACTTAAAATGTACGATCACTTGATTGAAGTCATACTTCCTAACATTACAGTCACGGCAGGCAGCAAAAATCCATTTTCCATTGAAGGCTAGGTCTCTGATTCCGTCGCAATCTGAGCCGGTCAGTTGGACTCGGGTGGCACCGTGGGCTTCGTGTAGTGACATAACAGTGCATGTGCCGTCTTGGCGCCCGACTGCGAACATCTGGTTGGGCAATGTTACCATGCTTAGGACTGGGCTCGCGGATTCGTGTAACTCTCCTAGTTCGCCGTTTTGGAGGTTGAGGAGCATTATCTGTAAGTGAAGTAGGTATATGGGATTTTAATTTGCATTTCTTTTCTGATTAGATCTTTTAATCATGTTTCTCTTGTATCTAGCAAACTTTCTTATCAGTCAGTTTTGTAAAAAAGAATTATCAACCTCTTCAAATACAAACATAAATTGAGAGAAGCATGAGGGTAAATGGCCAGCCGGTCGCCTACAAAGCTTTCGGTCAACGTACCTATATAAAGGTGTCATTTCAATACTCTAAATCCAAAAGGAAATTATAGACTTTATAATTATGACATTAAGGTAAAAAATCAAATAAATAATAACCATTTGTCAATACCAAACCGAGTAATCTGTATCAATAAATATTGGTTTACCTTCCCACTACTACAGCCTATAATGGCATTCTGTCCTACAACAATGCAAGCATTGCAGGCAGAGTCCATCTGCTTCCGGAACACTTCCTCTCTTTTGGCTACATGGGCACCAACGACTAAGCCACTCTCGCAACCAATAATTAGGAGTTTGTTACTTGTTCCCACCTAAAAAAGGGTACATAACTTTGGGTTCATCATGATGAAACTGTCAAATATAGGTACAGAATGTCCCATAAATAGCACGTCACAGTGACACCGGAGATAGGTCAGTGTATGTGGCAAAAACCAGCCCAACATGACCCCAGCGAAAGTTGCACGGTTTTCGAGGTATGGCCAATTGAAATTTCTCACGATTTTTTTACTTTTTTTTAAATATTGATAATGACATTGTGCACTTGGAAAGCTTCACTTCCCTTTGGCTGTCTCTTAGGCTGGCCTACCTGCGGTATCACCGTCACCTGTCATTGATGGGACACCTGTATAATTATTTAAAATAAAATGGAAGAAAGCAAAGTACATCAAGTCCCATTCAGACTGATCAAGAACTTGAATGCGATTTTCGTCACATTGCGGGATTTGGTCCATGAACCGAATTGATTTTACTCTGTAGTTAACAATGTATCGAATACTTGCATGCTAGGTTCTCGCGCCGTGTAAATGGGGCTTTAGAGGCGCAATTGTAAATCGTGTTTTGACCACTTGCAGCATTATAAATCTGCTGACGGTGACTGCATAATACAAAACTAGTGTTTTATTTTTATTTTTTGTACTGTATCTATAAACTTGTAAAATTAAACCTTAAATTTGCACAATCAAATGGTTAGGACCCCATTGTGTTAATTATTGCCAGCTAAATATGAGACATCCATAGGGATTTGTTAAATTTACAATTTCATATTGATCTGACTTTGACTCTTTATTTTTGGCTTTTGATGACTTACAAACTTCACACTGAAATATAAAATAAATAAATGAATTGGTGCAGTTTATACCTCTCTCTCATTCTCAACAGGCACTTCATCAGTTGCTGTTGTTAGGGTGCAGCAATTTATCTGACCATGACCTTCAACAATGTTGGCCAAACATGCTGCTTGACCAACATCCCACAGCTTTGCTGTACCATCCCTTGAAAGAAGAGAAACACTGATTAGTAATTAAATGAATATTAAGAGACAAGCTAACAGAAATCAATCAAATCTCAAGCATTCTGAATAAACTCTTGAATACTAAAATCATTTATTAGGTTAAATAATACCTTACATATAAATAATACAGGAGTGGGTGGGATAAAAAATACAGGAGTGGGTTGGTCCTTATTTTGTCGAAGTTACGTTTTTCTAAAAAACCAATGTTTTTTTTTCAATTTGTAATTACATTTTAGGGATCACTACCGCACTTTGAAAATTTAAACCTTCCGTACAAAAAGATTATTTTTTTTCGATTTTACGTTGTGTGAGTCAGGGTGCATTATTGTACAACTTAATATAAATAATGCCACTGATTTTTTTAATTATTTTATTATTATTTCAGGCGATCTAAGACTTCTAAGTAGGTATTAATTTAGACATAGTTTCCGATTCTATAAACACAAATAAAAAAATAGCAATGTTATCATAAGTTAAATTTAACATTGAAAAATCACAAAATAAAATAAAATAAAAATGATCTTGTATAGAGGGTCCAAATTTCCAAATTTTCAAAGTGCGGTAGCAGCTCCTAAAATCTAATTCTAAAAAAAATACATCGCTTTTTTTGCAGTAGATTTTACATTAAGCAGGTGCCCCATGGAAAAATTTAACTTCAACTAATAAGGACCACCCTAATAAGGAGTATTTTGGTCATTCAAAATACCTCAGAAGGTTGGATAATTCCAAAACTCCCATCATATATCCTTATTGTAGACAATTACCAACACTGTAAAGTAATTGAATAACCCAATTACATCTTATTAAAAAACAAGGTAGAGTTAGTGCCATTATACTATATGACTTAATATTATTTTGACCATGCCTTACTTGCTGACAGAAATCACATTCCTTCCAACTTCAACAATAGCAATATCACAAATAGCCATTTTGTGACCTATCAGCGTGACAGGGTTCACTCCAGTGTCAGCAGACCAGATCCGACATGATCCATCGGCACCAGCCGATATCACCACTACACCAGAATTGAAGAATTTGCTCTTGTACACAGGACCACCATGGCCTTTAAGATCTAGCATGACTTCACCTGTAAATCAAAGTGTTTATGAAAATTAAAGAAATTTTCAAATATGTACCAAATGTTTTTGTAACTTTGCAACTCAACTTCAAAATTCAATGAATTGGAATCAAAAATTAAAGTACATGCCAATTAGAGTAAGACTGCAGAAATTCTTATTAATCTTTAAATTATATAAAAATGTTCAGCACTTTCCAAGAGTGCTTTGTATTTTTTTTTATTATAGGACATTATTACACAAATTGACTAAGTCCCACAGTAAGCTCAATAAGGCTTGTGTTGAGGGTACTTAGACAACGATATATATAATATGTAAATATTTATAAATACTTAAATACATAGAAAACACCCATGACTCAGGAACAAATATTCATGCCCATCACATGAATAAATGCCCTTACCAGGATTTGAACCTGGGACCAACAGCTTCATAGGCAGGGTCACTACCCACTAGGCCAGACCGGTCGTCAAAATTAAATTCTAGACTTGCAAAGAATTTTACCTGTCCTACTGTCCCATACCAAAAGTTGGTCACCATCACAAGCAGATATAGCCAATGCATTCTCTGTGCCAGATGCAGACACAGTTGTGACTCCCTTCTTATGCACTTTGTATGCTTTAGTCGGGGCTACAAAAGCTGTCTTCAAACCAGAAATATGCTTTATCACAAGGCTAAGGTTTCCGTGAGATATATACTGGTAATTATCTGAGAATTCTATCTTAATTTTCCCATCACTATTATTTAAGCTTGTTCTAAGTTCATCATGGACACTATTTTGATTTAAATATTTGGAGGATATCCAAGCTTTGCACTTTGGCAGTCTGTAAAGAAATTAAACATTATTTACATTTAAGCATTACTTGAAAGACATAATTCCATAGTATAATTTTATAAATGACACTTATTTCAAATAATAACCATTCAAATATATTACTGAGCAGTTACCAGCCACACAAAGGGATCGTATTTTCACATAATGTTGTTATTTGAATACAAAAAGATATTACTTAATCAAACTTGTAATGCATGCAAAAGACTTTTATTTTCAGTTTCCAAAGTCTTCATGTAGTATATACAGTCAACGTGAAAAAATGGGGCACTAACCGGGTCGACATAATATATAGTAGACATAAACAGGACAAGGCATAGGGCGGGGCATAGATGGCGGAAGGACTAACGCCTCCGCAATAAATTATGCACTTCTAGGGATCAGGGCTTTTTGTTAAGCAATTGGCCGCGCTCGAGCTTGCTAATAAAAGACAACGTTTATCTAGTAACTTACTTTATGACTTCATTCCAATCGCATTGAATTGTAATAACCGGGAACTTCGCCGACATGCTTTTAACAAGTTAAAATAAAGTTTGTGACGGTGTCTTTCCAAGTTGAAATAACAGAAGATGTAGATTTACGTTTGTATTATCAAGACTCTTATATTGTATCAATTATACGCCCATAATTGTGCGAAAAGAAGCAATAACAATGAACAACACTCTCAAGATGAGTTGCCTAAAGATGCGAATTTTAAAACTGACACTTGACAGCTGAGAGTAAAAGGGTACGTTCTTAATGAATCAAGTTTGTAACGAATGTAAAGTTAAACAAACATTTGGCCTGAGTATATTCTTCCTACAATTAATATATGCATAACTATGCATTCATTGTATTTTTTATTCTACTTTGAATAGGTTAGTCATTGAATTACATGGTTTTTCTTCTTATTTCTTAAATCTTTGGTTTTCGAACATACCCTACAAGATATTTAAGCTACATTTATTATCGCACAAAATTTGCTTAAACAATTCTAAAAATAACAATGCCACCAACATTAAAAACTTGGTTCTCTATTTTTATCTGTGCTGTCTGGCAGATTGTCTGTTTTCTTTTCAGTTTTAGTTTAGTCTGTGGACTGAAACGACAAACGAAAGTGGGCGAATATGTGTTTGTTTTTATTGTAATAATAAATAGTAGAATCGAGGCGCTTAAAATCGTATATTGGTAAAGTTATGTCAAGTAATAGGTTTCCTTGCAAAAATGCATTTTTCTATACCTGATCTGCAGCAGTTCCAAGATGACAACGGAGTTTCATACACGGTAAGATGTTTTTGATAATGCCGTGCAAAGTATCCATCTGTTTAGTTATTGTTTTGTTACTTGTGAATTAAATAATTTATTTGTGTTGTATTCGGTTAACGCATGTGGTTAATCGTTATTAATGGTTATTTTACCTTTTAGGGCTACAATATTTACATAGACGGATTTTTCCACTGTACAACAAGGTATAAGCAACTGCTTTGCCTTCACGAACAGTTGCAAGCACAAAATCCTTATTTTAAGTTACCACAATTCCCACCTAAGAAATTATTTCTAACCAGTTCCCAACTAGAAGAAAGACGGATCTTATTGGAAAAGTATATCCAGCTAGGTGAGTAAACATTTAGTAGCTAGTTTTATAACTATCAAATGATATTGGTCTGCTATTTCTGCTGTGTTTGGTGAATCTTCATTGATTATAAAATTATTAGCAATGCGAAATGCGTGTGTTTAGCAATCCTAATAGCCAAAACAATATCATCATATCATAGTTTGTTATACTGGGCATTTTATCAACAGCCCAATATCATCATAAAATTATGGGCCCTTTCTTGTTATTAATAATGTCTAAGAGTTTAACATATTTTAGAAAGTGGTCACTTCTGTGGACAAAACATCAAAAGTTTTGCATATATTTGTATATATTCCATTTTTCTTTTTTGAGATAAGTACTAAAAACTAGCCTTTGATTCTTTTAACTTTGTGATGTATACAGGAAAGACAAGAATGAGTTAAACATACAATAAAATGTGCTTAGCAACTAAAGCAAAAATCTTATTAGCAACTAAGGATACATGTTATTATATATATGTTTATTGCAGTTGGTCAAAATCCTATGTTGGCAAACTCTGAACTTCTGATCACGTTCCTGTTTTCGGCACAACAAGAAACACATTCTGTGAGAATGCATGAAGTGGACATTGAAATATCTCTAATGAATGGTTACCGAATACCCCTCTCCGTGTCATCCACAGACTCCTCAAGCACAATACTCGACATTGCTTGTAATTATATTAATTTGCCAAAAGAATTGTCAAAATATTTTTCACTATACCTTTTTAACTGGAGTTGTGCAAAGGACGGCCAGCCGGCATTGAAGAAGCTAGAGGAATATGAATCTCCATACATATCTCAAAAGTATGTTAGGCCTGAAGATAAAATTGTTTTAAGAAAAAGGTAAGGAACAAATAAGTTTGAGTTGACAGTAACTTATATGCTTGAATAAGATTAGGCAGGTCTAATGTAAAGTTTTCTAATATGTACAATGAAATGAACTATACAAAGTTTTGTATGTTTTAAAGGCTTTTTTATCAGAGTTAACTTATTTATGATAAAATATTTTGTAATTACAGTTACTGGGACATGTGCTATGATCTGGATTTAATGATAGATAGGGTGTCACTAGACCTTTTATATTTACAAACCATAGAAGAGCTTGATCTGGGCTGGTTAACAGCGGAGTCACATATCAAAGATATACTGAAATCATATGAAGAAAAGAAACAAAAGAGAGAGGTAAGATTTTTAAATAATGTTTGTATTTGTGGCCTGTTTCATGTAAACATGGAAGTTTTGATCAACCTTGTAATACCCTTGTTATTCCGGCTAATAGCTTTATTGAAAAGACTGCTATCATCCATCTTGTCTTACTTGAACTTGTTATTTAAAATCGTAATAACTGCAATATAATTTTAACTCTCTTTTGATTATTAGCTTCAGATAATTAAATAAAGTTGTACTCTATACTTATTTTTTTTGTTATTTATATAGGGGAAAAAGTGGCCCAAGGTTTTAGTTTCCATTACATTACCAATTTTTCATAGAAAAAATGCCTTTTATTTCTGGGTAACAGAAAAAATACATTAAATATATGCAACTAAATCTAGGATTTTTTAATATAAAAAAAATTACATAATTCCATATTTTGATCTTGGGTCTCCCATAATTCAAAGGGTTTGTATAATACTAATAGAATGGAAGCAAAAAGTGCATAGAAATGTTGGGACATATTTTTTTTCTCCTTTTAGGATCAAAAAAAGCTTGTGCTTTTATGTCCAAATAATATAAGAAATCCCAAATCTGATAAAAGTTAAGTGTACTTAAAACTTAAAATAAAATGACCCAAATTCTGATCTCGGTGTACAGTACAATAGCTGAATTAAATGAAAACCCGGTGTGTGGTCTGATAATAAATACCTACCATGATAGCATGTAACGAAATAACATAGAAATTATCTTAAAGTGGCTATCAGTAATGTTCTTTATAAAGACATAACAGCCAATTTGGATCACAAACATCCTTATCAAATAGTAAAGAATATACCCTATTATTGTGTACATTAGTCTTGAGATAATGTAGATAATTCCACACAAAGCACTAAATTGAGTATTAAATTAACTAACAATGTAGAATGGCAACTTAGTAGACTTTGTACATTTATAATTAGCAGCTGGTAACGACTTAGTCTGCATATAATTCTACCCCACATTTCATTCTTTTAGGAGATGATTTCTGATCATTTTCCGATATAAAAAAAATATCCTATAAGTATGTTAATTCATATACAGAGTGACCTTAGCTATTGGACAAACCCTGAAATCCCACGTAGGGTTACTTCTAAGGAATGCTCTGACGTTAATATTTTTTAACTAGAACAAAAGATAAAAAAATAAAATTTTCGAACATAAGTTATTTGCAATAATCAACAACAAAAAGAAACACACTGTGTTAATCTTTGGCAGTGTTTTTGACAATTTGTTCGAAATATTCGATAATGATGTCATTTTTCAAAAGTGAGAAGCTTTATTAGTGTCATAAATAAAAATATAATCAAAAAGGTCGAAGGAGGTTCCATACTATTCTTTTAGGATATTACCATAGGAGCTACTAACACATACAGGCTGCTCCAAAGTAAAAAATGGTAATTTAGTTATTTCTTCGAAACCGCTACACCGGTTGTTATGATACTTTGTACACTGGTTCTAAATACCCTAATGCATATGTACATTTCAGCTTTCTCCAGTGGCTAGGGACACACTGTATAAAATATTTTTGTGACTATTTTATCAAAATCATTTCTGCTTTTTTGCATGATTCATATTTATAATATTGGTAAGATTATTTAGAATTTGTAAATAGTTCGTAACATTGAATTTTGTATTACATCGTTCTTTCTCTGAATTAGGCGTGACGCAGCGCCATTTGCAAAAACATTATCTCTTGAATCACGTTTTAATGCAAAACTTGTAAGTAATGACTGTCTGTAAAAGTAGGTACATATAAATAACTTGCTGTGTCAATTCAATGTATGTATATAATTTATAGCATAGTATAAGCATAGTACTTAAATCATATTATTACCAGTTTAAGGGCCCTTCCTTAGCAAAATTAAAGAAACTGTAATTTTTTTTTGCAAACTATCAGACTGTAAAATTGCAGTTAACAGAACCCGATTTCGCAATTTTGAAAACTTTCCGGGTCATCATTTTATTGTTGTGATCATGTTGCGGCCATATGGGGCCAACAACGCTTATAGATACTCTCAAGTGTTATGATGGCTTACACTCTTAAAGTAAACTTTATACTTTCAAGTTAGTACACATTGGCTGGCTTGTACCTACCTACCTACCTTATTATTAGCCCTTTGACCACCAAAAACGTCAACTGAAGCGCGCAGCTACAGCCCAATATCAACCTTCGTGCATTCCTTTACGCGTTCAGCATCTTAAAATCAAACTCACATATCCAGTGCGCCCTGTCAGCTTACTACGCATATGCAGTCGTGGTTTAGTTATGGCTTGCTGTTATGGGGCTATAACACAATAGGCGTGGCATTCAAACGGTTTAAGCTTTAACGTCAATTGTTAGCCAATAAGTTAAAGCAGATCAATGTTTCAGTACTTAGAACTAGCGCGGACCTTGAGGCACTACGGGCGGATACCGGCAGGCGAGGCAGTGACGGACGCGAGCAACATATCAGGAGCGACCGGCGCTACCTGCCGCGTGTCCGTGGCGCTCGCCGGCCGCGAGCTCATGTTGACCAGCCCGCAGGCCAGGGAACAACGGTACAAGGTCACGAGGATGCGGTGCTGGAGGATCACAACGTTGCATGGGGTAAGTAACAGTAACTTTCCTTGGTAGTCAGTCATGCAGCAGCAAATATTGTGCCAGATTTTGAGGTTTTGAGTTGGTGTGACGTGGGCGAATTGACGCCAATGAGTAATGCTCTTCTGCTAGAGAGTAATGCTGCCTTGCTTATTGCAAAAGCAGTAATCACATTGAAACACTCATGCAATTGTTTATCTTGTTCTTCTTTAATAAGGCCTTATTTAAACGATGTTTGAATTCGTTTAGATTCGTTAGTTTTAGTTATTCGTCTCTATATGAGTAATGTAGGTATAATCTCAACATATGCTGCAAATACGTAAATCATTTGATTTATTTTACCAGACTTGAAACTCGATATGTCTGTTGATTTTGTTGTTAGTGATCTCACGTCAAAGTCGCTTAGAATTATTTTATGAGTCACTGTTTCAACGTTTCTGCGTTTAAAGTAAACATCAAGGTTGCATCAAGTGTATTAAACCTTATGACGCCATTGCGTACAATCATACGCTGGTTATAGTACGGTACGGGTTATGTCTCCTACACCGGCCGTCAATATTATACGACGTCATCGATGGGAGTGCTTCGAGGAATTGTTCAGACTAATCCCTGTAGTGGCCGGCGTACGAGCCCAATTCCAACGAAAAACTGCAAGTCGATGTAAAGTTTAGCCGCTTCTTTCCGATAGCGCCCTACGCGACAACCACTTAGATGGTTGGCAGTGCTCATCTGTGCGTTTCTCCAGTAACATACTGCTTCGCACAGCTAAACTGTGGAATGAACGGTCGCCTGCGGTATTTCCGGAACGTTACGACCTTCAACACTTCAAGAAAAGAGCGTACTCCCATCTCAAAGGCTGGCAGTGCACTTACAACCCCTTTGGTGTTGCGGGTGTCTATGGGCGACGGTAATCGCTTACCATGTGGTGTTTTCTTCGCTGGTTTGCCT
This sequence comes from Cydia pomonella, assembly GCF_033807575.1. NCBI lineage: Eukaryota > Metazoa > Arthropoda > Insecta > Lepidoptera > Tortricidae > Cydia > Cydia pomonella. The sequence continues at coordinate 18,369,586 of NC_084708.1, read as the reverse complement.
TCTATATCATAAAAAAATACTGGCGACGTGCTGTATTAACAGATAATAAATTACGGATAACTACGCAATTGCGAGACGAATTGTCTCAATTATGAGACGAATAGGTATTATTTACAAAATCCATCATTAAAATTTGAATCGTATTGCCTAGGTAGCAAGGTGGAATTTGAATCGTATAATTTTATTAAAACAGCTACGATTATTTAATTTTGCATTAATAACTTTGTTTAAATTTTACAGGTAGATCAATCATTATCAAACGGCCACCGCTCTTTGCTGGAGGAGTCGAACAAGAACTTCGAGCTGTCTTTCGAATACCTCATCAGCAAAGACAACCTCAAGTGGATCACCTTGAAGACGGAACACGCTACATTTATAAGCGTCTGTTTACAGGTACATTTTTAATGAGTACACAAACCCTTGTTGACACGACTTTATTTAAACCTCACGCTACGCGTATTTTTGACACAGTTAATAATTATAAAACTAGAGAAGGACAAAAATTATCCGTTATGTTAAGGTCTTTTTGAGAGTCTTATAATACCACACTGGAAATTGACAGGGAGGGCGCTAATAGTTGGGTGCGCAATATCCGTCGGCGGGCCTTAAACTAGGCATATGGTGTCCCCATAGAGAGAGAATTGCGATTTTACTGACATGTAATTTAGTTTTCTCAAACTTGCTATGAAATGATGACATGACTTACGTCAAATTAGGTCCGGAAATACTACATATCAGGTGCGACGAGTGAAGATGATATGTAAAGGAATTTCATACTGCCTTACACACCTAGGACTGTAAAGCAACCTTCTTTTGTTTTTTAACGTCAAATTGTGAGAAAACTAAAGTATGTAGCCAAAAGTAGTAGATTCGTAATTTGTTTTTAGCTGTGTAAACCTAGATCTGTTGTGCATATTCGTTGCTAAGCAACGGCGGCGGTGAATCGGACTTAGGCACGTAAGGTTGTGGAACTTGTAGACCACTGGTAGAGCGCGAGCGAAGCAGGTCGCCACGAAACAAATTGACAACAACATTTTTTATTATGTTATATATACAAATCTCGGCGAGAAACGGGGTTGCCGGGCGCGTATCGGTGGCGTGCCTAGAGTTTTGGAGTAGGGCAAGCCGAAAGACATGTCTTCGTAATAACCTGTCCAATCTTCACTTTTCGCACTCAAATGCATGTGCTAGCCAGTCGAGGCGAACTAATCATAGCGCACTGAGTTACCTACTATACTACTAAATTGAATTTTACAAACCTGCCAGCAATTAAACTTATCTTTATCGCTAGAAGCATTCCAATCGTTAATGTCGTTCGAAAAAATGGCCAACACCAGCAATAGATACATCTTATTTGTATGGGATCAACTAACAATCCAATGTGTTTTGTTTTGTAACCGGCCGTTGTCCTTCATAATTTTCTCCTATGCGACTGACTTGTCTGAGAAATACATAAGTCAGGTGTTGGTTTTGGCGCGGAAATGATATCCTGTTTTTCTACGAAGTTTAACAACTTTACCTTGCCTTCGTTGAAAAATACGTGGACGCATCTCATCACACAAGGAACAACTTCATATATTGTTAACGAATTAGATACTTAAACAACAAACAAACAAGTCCACACCCACTGATTCACTTAAAACAAATTAAACTTTCGAAACAAAATAATAGTATTTCGACTAGTCAAATAACAATACACTTGAAGTTGTTTAGTAAACGCGCGCTCGTGCACAATTATGCAGCTAACTTCACACTAAAAAATGCGCCGTATAAGATTGCTATACATACTAACAAATAGTTACATTCGTTATATGGCAGTTTGTAGGCTAGAGCGCCTAGAGCGGGACGAAAAAGCAAGCCCGGTTGCAAGCCGACGAGTGCGAGCAGGATAGATCCTACGACTGATTTCTTTCGCGCGGACGAGGCGCCACGGCAAAAATTTGCAACACGCTCGCGCCGCAGTGGCTTGGATTCAATAAAAAATAATCTATATTGATCTTATCACTACGTAATTTCGGTAAGGCAACTAAGGCAAGCCCGGCTTTTGGGCTTGTATGGACCGCCACTGCCGCGTATCCCTATTCGTATATCTGCTTGGCCTGCAACCCTTCATTTCCCGACGTCTATAGTGATGTAGTAAAGCTTCGGTTTTGTACAGTCCATCGTGGACGAGCTGATGCGGCAGAAGGGCGGGTCGGGGCCGGCGTCGCCGCGCGGGCGGCGCGCGGGCGCGGGGCTCACGTTCCTGCGCCGCGACGGCTCCTCGCGCCGCGTCACCCCCTCCTCCTCCAGCGACACGCTCAGCTCCGCCGTGAGTACTGATAACAGAAGGGCGGGTCGGGGCCGGCGTCGCCGCGCGGGCGCGGGGCTCACGTTCCTGCGCCGCGACGGCTCCTCGCGCCGCGTCACCCCCTCCTCCTCCAGCGACACGCTCAGCTCCGCCGTGAGTACTGATAACAGAAGGGCGGGTCCCTAGGGAGTTATACCTTTTTAGGGTTCCGTAGTCAACTAGGAGGAACCCTAATAGTTTCGCCATGTCCGTCTGTCTGTCCGAGGCTTTGCTCCGTGGTCGTTAGTGCTAGAAAGCTGAAATTTGGCATGGATATATAAATCAATAAAGCCGACAAAGTCGTACAATAAAATCTAAAAATTTAATTTTTTTTAGGGTACCTCCCCTACACGTAAAGTAGGGGTGAATTTTTTTTTTGCTTCAACCCTACAGTGTGGGATATCGTTGGAAAGGTCTTTCAAAACTAATAGGGGTCTTCAACAAACATTTCTTGATAAAGTGAATATATTCGGAGATAATTGCTCCGAAAGAAAAAAAAATGTGTCCCTCCCCCTCTAACTTTTGAACCATAGATCCAAAAAATATGGAAAAAATCTTGGAAGTAGAGCTTAAGAAAGACATTAAATGAAAACTATAGCGGCTATGATCAGTTTAGCTGTTTTTGAGTTATCGCAAAAAGTTTCCCCTTCATAGTAAAAAGACTTACATCCACAGTTCATCCCTTGGTTAACAATCTACCATACTTTAAACTCCAGTTTAGCTTATTGTGACGGAAGAGTAACTACGGAACCCTACTCTGAGCATGGCCCGACATGCTCTTGGCCGGTTTTATTTTATTTATTTGTCACTTATTCATACAAACCAAGTAGCATAAATGAGTTTTTCTTTTAAAATACTGACGTTTATAATTTAATATTTTTGTTTCTGTTTAAAATTATTTAATTTGATCGATTTAACAACAGTTTAAAATATTTATACATAATTTTCAATCATAGCTGAATGCCGAATAGGTCTGTGCCTTTGATGCCTAACCTGTCAAGAAACAAAATGGCGGACGAATGTTTGATATGTCACCGTACATATTTAATGATTATATCGCTTAAAATTAAGTTTTTTCTTGGCAAGTGTGATGAAAAACATTGTTTGTAACTCCGGGTGTAAAAATATTGCAAACTCGGGTCTTTAATTCCCTCCAGCCTGCGGCTGTCGGGAATAACCACCCTCGTATCCAAAATTTCACTTACCCCCCTCGTTGCACAATGTACTATTAACATCTTGGAAGGAGTAAATTATTGTTCTTCGTGTATCGTTTTTTTACCCGTTTATTATTACACATGTAACGATACATTTAAACTATTTACAGAATGGGGATTCATACAATTCAGGCAGCTCTCGAGAGATATTCTCAGTTCAGAAGTTGACGGAGAAGTTCGCGTCCGTCGCCTTCAAGACCGGCAAGGATTGCGTCGAGAACAACGCTTTCGAAGCTATTGGGGACGAGGAGCTATAAAGTACTGAAGAAAAGACCAGGAAGTCTTTTTGTAAAGCCCCTTCCACAATTACCTATTGCGCGAATCACTCGCAGGTCTTAGCTTCACAGGCAGCTTTGGCGCTTTTAGAGCTTTTATTCATTCTAATTGTAAAATTTTGTATGTTCGCGCGTGATTTCTGCTCTATGTGTAGGGGGGGCTTGATGGTCGGCTTTTCAACTCGAAATTTAAAAAAAAAACTATATTTTCTAATTTAGGCCTACAACTGTGACATATATTGTATAAAAAAAAATCTAAAATTTAGTCATAGCAATACCATACGAACAATTAATAATCTTTTTCAATGTAGAATTATTCAAATTCAGCTTCATCATTTAGCTCATTTCGTAAAAGACTACAATATAGTTTTAGTTGTGTGCCTTGGCAAGCTACGCCAAAGTTCAGCAGCCATGTCAAAGAACGAGGAACAAATTAGGGTCTTTCTGCAAAAATCTCATTCCCCTGGCTATACCCATTCGCGAATTCCCAGGAAATTCCGCTTTATTAGCATCTCATTTTTGGTGACTGTAACTCGTGCCGAGTTCTATCTACAACCAAAACAGCTAAGCGGAATCTCTTGGGAATTTGTGAATAGGTATAGCCAGGGGAGTGAGAGTAGATGACCCAGTATTGTCACCGGCATTTTCGCACCGACTTGAACAGAACAAAGTAAGGGTGTGTCAGTATAAACGTCATATTTACATAGAAATTTGACATTACTAATGACATGGCCACACTTTGTCATTGCAAATGCCACGCAGAGTTGGCTTGGCTGACTCTGCATAATAAATTACACTAAATGTGTTCGAATTATAAAGATATTAACGTACAACACTCAATTAGTTAACCGCATTATGAAAGCATTAAAGTTGATTCGTAAAACTCGACAGGTTTAGGCCGTTAGAAATAATTGTAGGTACTATTTGTATGTAAAGGCGGGATTCCACACGTGTGCGGCACAAGCATATTTAGTACAAAAATGCTTGTGCCGCACACTGGTGGAATTCCACCTTTAAGCTCGAACAAAACGTTCTCCAAAGATCACAATGTCATTGAAGAAATTAATTGCCAATCCAATCTATAAATATAGGTGTAAAAAGTAATCAATTCCATTAATTAGGTAATGTACAGCTAATCAATTAAGCGATACTGTTATACTTGTATTATATTTACATTAAACGGCTATGAACCGAATCTGTCCTCCTTGGCGTTAGATGGTTTTAAAGTCTTAACTTTCAGAGCTAGTATAAATTAGACATAATTAACTTTTTGTCTCTCTGTTGCATAATAAAATGGCGCAATTAGAAAAAAAATCTGGACAAGCTTATACGATGTTATTTTACTTTTGATTAGGTCCTTTTTGTTTTCCTAATTTTATACCTAAAATATTATTTATCATTCCTCGAATCACAACATATTCAAATGTAATAGATATATGAATTAAAAAAATAATAATATTAAATATTCTAAATAGCGAATGCTATACTTTTGATGTAATTATGATGGTTTTGCCATATATTTGCCATTATTTACAATATTTATTATATTGTAGGCTTTATACAGGCTCAAATCGTTTAGTCTATAAGCAAACAATTATTTTGTATAATATTATTGCATTCAACTAATATGTTTTGTATAGGGTGTGTTTGTTTTACATCGAATATTAACTAGTCGTAAATATGTATCTCTATATTAATCATGGTAAAACAGGGGAAATAATAGTTAAATATAAGTAATGTCATTACTAACACTATCACTAGAACTAATCTGAACTATTTTCGCCCATGGTTTCCTAAAATGGCCCTAGAAGTGTTTTCTCCACCTACACTAAAATTTGTAATATTTAAATAACTGTTTATAGTAATAAAGTATACCATATATAATTAAATGATCTCTTTTATGGACTAAATTTATTTCCTATTATACAATGTAAAATTCTAAATCTATTCTGTAGGTAACAGTTCTTGTAAATGTAGCCTTGATAACGAGCATCATCGACGGCCCTTACCCCTGTGATGTAATTGACTGATTATTATTTGCCATTATGGAGTGTGGAATTAAGAGGAGTGACATCTCTTATGGTAGAACTGTTGCAAAAGTGTCCAGCTGTTAGCTATAAATAATAGTTCCAAATCTCTCCAGAGTAGCGCTAGAGTAGCTAAGAATCTAGGCGCTATTGATGGAGTGAAGTGCGCTGTCTATGATTTGATTTTATTGTTCAAGTATTCTAGGTATTGAAGCGCCACCTATTTAAGGTTTTTTGATGACACTTTTTGGTACATGGAGATTTATTTCCTTACCTTCCGTATTTGCCATATAAGTACCAAATTTGTTTCAAAAAATCAGGTTTTAAAAAAGTTGGTAATTTGTGTTCAGAGTAAGAGCAACAATGTATGCTATAGGTTCTATTGGAATTTTAACATTTTATTCGTGAACATTTCAATGCGTTATTAAATTGGATGTAATACATTTTAGAAATAAACTAATATTTGATGTTATGTGTATACGCAATGCTACCAATATTAATTGTATTAAAATTTGTGTCTAAAATACATTTTTATAAAAAGTTCTGTTTGGACCAATGTAAAGCATTTTGAATAAGTAAAAACCCACCGTATCATTTAATAATACCATGAGATTTTTTCTATTCCCTAGATATGTTGACGGATTGTGAAATTTTGTCCTATAACTTCAGTGTTACATTACATTTTATTTTATTCTTAATTTGCATGTTTTTACGTTTTCTTTGTTCTATTATATTATATGCTTAGAAAAATATACTAATATTTAATTTTATGAATATTTACTGTAGGTTTATATACCTATTTGAAACCAAAATTTTACAGTTTTCAAAAATGCATTTTTAGGGTTATTTACTTGGAATTCGGTCATCATTAATTTTACTGCCGGGTGGAAGTGTTCAAAACTGAGGACAGCTTTTTTTCCATAACTGGTATCTAAGGTGAAGGTATGATTTATAGGTATATACTATCCCTATAGGGAATAAGCCAAGTATTTACCCTTATCGATTTGTACTTTGATAAATTACTAAAATTGGTTGAAATTGGGAAAGACAAACACTATATCTAGTAACAAGTATGGACTATTTGTTTTACCCAACAACCTAGCTTATGCATGAAATAAAACTAAAAATATTTTTTTAAAGAAAATCAAATGTATTAACTTGTACTATAAGGCAGGAATTCCTATGATTAATTACTTGTCTAATTGGAAGTTATGTAAGAGTGATTATTATTGTTGTCAATTTGACTTGTTATTTAGATACACTATGAAATTATTGTTTCAGAGGGACCATATTCGTTAATTATAATTTCAGTTTTATCACGAAAGGCCATAAAAGCTCATCTTTTGCCATACTGTTCTCCATCCTTTATTTTTTGTGTATAATATTTATAGTAATAAAACAATTTTACCTAAACTGTTTTCTTTTTAATATTACAAATTAGTTTCAGCGTCAGGCTCCTTGATGGAGTGTAAAATAGGGTCGCCAACGCGCATGTAACACCTCTGGAATTACAGGCGTCCATAGGCTACGGTCATTGACATAAATGTACTACGTACTAGACACGCTATCGAGAACGTGTGTCCGCCATTTTCGGCGTTTGACGTCTGTCACTAAGCTTAAGAATAATAGCTAGTCAGAAGCACAGATTAATAATATGTGGTCAGAAGCGAAACTGTTATGACAACTTTTCATTTACTGCCTAAATACGTACTGTAAGGAATCTAGACAAAATTTATTTATTTCCATTAAAGTGTAATGATTTTTGTTTCTTTTGTGACACTGCCGATATTCAAATATATATAAATAGTCTTAAAACCTTTTGTGTGACTCGTACTCGGACCAAATTTTGATCAAATCACGCTTATAACATATGCGCATATGCATATATATTATATATTAAATATAATAAAAACACTTCAAAGAATTACAAGATAACAATTAATTTATTAGGGTTTCGTAGCCAAATGGCAAAAAACGGAACCCTTATGGATTCGTCATGTCTGAAACTATAAGAACTATACTGTTCAAACTTGGTAAGTAGATGTATTCTGTGAACCGCATTAAGATTTTCACACAAAAATAGAAAAAAAAACCAATACATTTTGCGGGTTCCCCATACTTAGAACTGAAACTCAAAAAATTTTTTTTCTTCAAACCCATACGTGGGGGTTATCTATAGATAGGTCTTCAAAAAACATTGAGGTTACTGAACTGAATACTTTGCGCGAGATACACTTCCAAAGTGGTAAAATGTGTCCCCCCCCCCCTGTAACTTCTAAAATAAGAATGATAAAACTAAAAAAAATATATTGTGTACAATTACCATGCAAACTTCCACCGAAAATTGGTTTGAACGAGATCTAGTAATTTTTTTTTAATACATCATAAATGGTCGGAACCCTTCAAGGGCGAGTCCGACTCACACTTGGCCGCTTTTGTGTATATATTCTACAAAAAATAAGGTACATTATCATTAGTACCTCCATGTTACATCTGCGAAATGTAATCTATGCGCCAAAGAAAATGGCGTCCCACCGCGAGTTTTTAAAGTGACGTTTCAAAATAATCTAAAAAAAAAAACAAAACATTTTTCGCAGTGGATTGTTATTATATTTCTAGATATTATTGGAATACAATTTCATAACGCATAAGAGCATTTTCAATTTTTATTATGATTTTTTTTTCGTTACATGTGTGGCATCTCGCCGGTAGTCGGAGACGTACTAAACGCAATGAAGTGCCGGCACTTAAATGAGGTGTGGAATCATTTTGTTGGAGATGCCGACTCTATACTCTACCTCAATGGCTACGGTAACTGCGTACCACCAGGCGGGCCGTATGCTTTTTTGCCACCGACGTGCTAATTGTGCTATAAAAAATACTCTACCCGCAAATCTGATAGCTGTTGTAGATGGCACTTTACTGCAATATAGACTAGGTATGCGGTAACTAGAAGTAGGTAGATGATTGCACCAATTCACCATTTTTAGGTGCTAACAATTATTACCACCAATCCCATGAATTTGAGCCGTACAGTTTCAATAGTTCTAGCAGTACTATCAGTGTACATACTCGTAGATTTATAACAATTATAACGTGTAGTCCAACTTAGAACAACTAAAAACATTTTTTATTAATTATTTTTTACTTTTAGACTCTGCAGGTAGCGTTTCAGTCGGGTTTCTTTTTACTTTTTCCTTGTCGTTATTACGATAGTAATTATGCCCTCAATTATATCGTCAGTATTTTTGTAACATCTTGTATAATGATAATAGGTAGGCACCTACAGGCATTAAATACATACATATTTAATACTTAACATTCTATGTTTGTACCGGAATTATAAAAAAAAGAAATGCTTTTGCACAGCCCTGTGTCCGAGATTTTGAATTTCGAACGCGGATTATAAAATGTTCGAAGTTTGACTATTGTGGTACTATTGTAGTCAGGGGAGAGTACCGTGATACTGGCCCAACCACACCATTACAACATTTTCTCTATGAATCGAAAATATTATTTCTATATATATATGTCATGTTCTGACTAGTATGAAAGTGCGAAAGTGACAAGTGATAAAAAATGCGACCGTGCTACAGCTGCAGATATAAATTAAACTGCCCATACAATTACCTAAGTTTATTTAAATTAAATTATTAAACAACATGCTACATTAATAGTTGGCTTCCCATGCCTCCCTCTCCTTGCGCTCTTTCTCGACCTGCTTGACGACGGGGGTGAGGTACAGCACGTCCTCCTCCAGCTTGGTCCACTCCTCCTTGGGCAGGATGGTCTTCTGCAGCGAGAGCTGCATGGCGCGGACGATGCGGAAGTTGCGCTCGTCCACCACGTGCGCGGGAATGCGGCGCAGGGCCTCCTGCACATCTTCGTTTTCATACAGGCAGTCGTCGCGCATTAGGCCTGTAGATTAAAATATTTATAATCAAATACCTATTATTAAGTAATTAATTTATGTTCTCATAATAAGTGAATTGTAAAATTCTTAATGAGAATAAATGATCTCTAACCCTAGTAGATGTGAGTCAGGGTGATGGGTTGATATTAAAAAATTATGGTGTTGGTACAATTGACATTTGACAATGAAAAGACATGTCAGATCGCTTACCTTCTTTCTAATGCTAAAAACAATGAAGTATAGGTACAATTTCAATTAACTGGCACTCACTTATGGGTGCCCTGAGAATAAATTTAAGCATTCATTATTTTAATTAAGGATGCAAATCAAAATTCTTATTGGCATTTAGGGGCGCAAGATTTTTGAGACATGATATTACTGTGCCATAAGTCTGACTGTAAGTGCCAGATAATTAGTCTGATTGTGAGTGCCAGAGTACCTATACTTTGTTGTTTTTAGCATTAGAAAGAAGGTAAGTGATCTTAAGTGAAGTTAATTTATGTTTTATCCCTTTCTTACAAATACATAAGGCAAAGTGACGAGTAAGACAAATGATTTTTAGCTTATTGTAAATAATGAACAAAAATGTACTATTAATGAGATGTAAAAGAAACGGCAACACATGAAACATCGTTTTCATCTTACTCATCATCACACTATGCAAAAGACTCTTCCAACATGCCAATATCATATTACAGACAAATGTAAAAAATTTGAATGATTGTTAGAGGCTGCCACATATTTTTAGCACATTGTTCTAGCTGCTATTATTGATGGTATCATAGTAGTTTAAGCCGCTCGTATACAAATGAAGTTACACCACAGAATAAATAATAGTACTACCATACCACGCAAAATAGGCGCGAATTACGACGTCGAGTTGCGGAAACCAAGCCCGCGAATACCAATACCAAATACCAATAGTACTACCATACAGAAATAACACTTCCTACAAATCCAAAATTCAAGAACCGAAAAATCATGCTGTCATAGCTGTTTCATTCTGAATTATGCCATTATCCTTTTTGGCTATTTTGGGTTGTCAAAATTCAAGTCATTATCTTATCTTTGCTTGTGTATGCAAAGGGACGTCAAGTTGTGCCACCCCTAATAATAGCTCGTAGAAATGCTAAGCCAAACGGAGCAGAGAATGCCTGAAAAGATCAGTGTCCCCCCACTGAGTACACTCTACATTTAAAACAATATTTTTAAATTTCATAAAATTCGGCATGAACATAGTGAATAGAAGTTTTACATAGAAAATTTCTACTCACTGTAATTACTTTGTATTACAATGAAAACTAGTATTAGAGTGTTAACTAGTTGCAGTATCTTGAATTGTGTGCTGTCAGGTAGTTCAGGAACATTTGTGTGACACATAAGCACTTTCTGTGGACCAAGGGGGGAAGGTAATGTTTATCCTTAACCTTAACGCAATATTTAACCAATGTATGTAGGTATTGATCTGTGCACTGTTGACATTTTAGTGTCTGCTGAGGTTTTTCGTAACAGCGGATTCACATTGGCTATATACAAAATTGTTTATAAATTGATTTGAATGCCACTTACCATATTTGTTAAATCCTGACAACTTATAAGCCCATTGTTTCATGCTGCCTGGAAAAAGTAAGTTGCGTTATATAACAAGAAAATACATATAGAAAAATGAAATACAAGTGTTGTAACTTGAATCCACATAAAAATATCAATATATTTCTTACTTAAACGAACTGCAGTAGCCCGGAGTGCCATTTTTGCTGAATTTACAACAGAAAAGTGTGGAAAAGTTGTAATTTAGTCGTCAATAACTAAATCTGGATTTTTCTTTTAGACAAATGTCAAAGTCAACCATGACATATGAGAGATGTATTTTCATAAGAGATCAATTTTCAGTAGTCCAAATCAAGCTACTAAATTACTAAATTCAAAAACTGCGCCGATCGCTTGCTCGACATCAATTCTCATTCCGCTCTGACTATTTTAAAATTCTGCCTTTTTGTACCAAAATTTACTTATTTGCTCCGCTGCTGTCCATTTTGGAAACATCAAAACTCCTTAACACCGATTGACAACCTTATTAGATCTTCCCTAGAATCCATTCTAAATATACAACTTAGCGAGCATTCTTGGAACCAGGCGTCCCTGCCCATCAGATTCGGCGGGCTGGGTACGTGCAAAATTTCTAGTGTTGCTTTACCAGCGTTTCTATCTTCCGTCCATGGCACGTCCTCCCTCGTAGGAAAAATATTAAAGGCCTGCACTTTAAACTACGAGACGGCGTGCTTGACGGAGGCCAGAAACGCCTGGCTGACGGCTTGTCCGGGTCAAAATTTACCTTCTAAATTAAACATTCAACGTTGCTGGGACGACACTTTGTGCAAAATTAACTTTGATAAACTACTTTCCAGCTCAGTTGGTCCTACACGCGCGCGGCTCCTCGCAGCTGCAGAACTAGAATCCGGCCAGTGGCTGCATGCCTACCCCTCCCCCCCTACCGGTACATATCTAGAGCCGGATACCCTCCGTTTAGCCGCAAGCCTTAGATTAGGAGTAAAGGTCTGCGCCCCCCACAGATGCCCCTGCGGCGCAACCGTCGACGTGCTTGGACACCACGGCCTTTGTTGTCAATTAAGTGCCGGTCGCCTCTCCAGGCACGCTGCCCTAAACGATATCATCCGCCGATCTCTTGCTACCGTCAACGCGCCGGCAATCCTTGAACCAAACGGCGTTTCGAGGGACGATGGCAAGAGACCGGACGGTATGACCCTGGTCCCATGGAAGATGGGTCGAGTGCTAGTCTGGGACGCCACATGAGTCGATACACTGGCACCGTCCCATCTACCAAGAACTTCGGCCAAGGCTGGGGCAGCTGCCGAGGCGGCTGAAACCAAAAAGGTTTCCAAATATCGAAGTCTCGGCCCCCAATACCACTTTGTGGCGTTTGGAGTCGAGACACTAGGGCCGTGGGGTCCAAGCGCCAAGATACTATTTAAGGAAATGAGTAAAAGGCTCATAGACTCTACCGGTGACCAGAGAGCTGGCAGCTTTCTCTCGCAGCGCATAAGTATTGCCATTCAGCGAGGGAATGCTGCCAGCATCTTTGGCACAATGCCGCGGGGGCCTTATTTAGATATATTTTAATTTAGATTAGTTTTTACCATTTTGTTTTATTATATGCTGTATGTTTCCCATTAATCAAGCTTAAAATTTATACCTTTTGACCGTTTGGTGAGGTTTCTTGTTAAATTTGTCTCTTACGCTATAACATAATAAATTATATTTACCATAAAATTATGTATTACATGTTATTCTACTCTTTGATATAAATAACATATATATATACTTTTGATAGTTTTAATTAGACTAATAAATTTTCATACTTGTTAAAATATAAATAGAAAAATACTCTTGGCACTACAACTGGGTCTAGGGATGTGATAATAATTATCGAGGAAATGGGGTTAATATATATCCGCGAATGTGATTAAAAACTGTTGCTTCGGCTATTTATTAACGTATTTTTCACATCGCCCATTCGGAAAAGGGATTTTATTTCTATTATAATATATTTTATTTCACTTTTATATACATATGGTAAAAATCCTAACCTTAGAAGAACGATAAATACAGGAGATAATTATAATCCCCCATGATCTTTGATTAAAGTAAAATAGCGGCTATTTTACTTTAATCAAAGCCCATGATGAGAATCTCGTGAAAGCCGAGAAGGACAAGTCCAGCAAGTACCTAGACTTGGTTCACGAGATAACCGCCATGTGAGATGGTGATTCGACGATCATCGTCCTAATAGTCGTTACAGCGAATGGTCTTATAGCGAAGAGTCTGGACCAACACCTTGAGAGACTTTCGCTAGGTGGTTGGATCAAGGGTCAGATGCAGAAGGCGGTAATCTTGGACTATTAATTTTGTATTGACTCGGCGCGGATAGTCCGGCGGTTCCTTTCTCTGCGGCCCTGACCAGCGGCAGCTTGGGCCCTGCCCCGCTGCTGGCGGCACCCTAGGTTAGGTTGTTTATAACTTTTGTATTGTTTTGTAAGTGTTTTTATATTTTACTTTTATATACATATTGTAAAAAGCCTAACCTAAGAAATAAGATAAATAAAGGAAATAATAATAATATTCTTTATCGTACGCAATGAAAACATGATTAAATACAGCAATTAAAGAACTAAGCAACAAAGGGCTGACTTACAACACAATCTACATGCTTCGTTTTCGTAAAACAAATGAACCAAAGACTTACCGCAATTCACCCAAAATAATATTTTGGAACATAATAATTTCCTCATAGGTGATATGAAAAGCGGTATGTGTCACATCGTAGCAAAATTATTTCCACCTTGAGCGTTAACACTTAAATCCTTAGGGATTCCTTCTGTTGTCGAATCCCTCCATACGCTCGGGATTCAATTATAGAACCCTTCGCTTCGTTCAGGACTCAATGTACGCCCTGGCCGTACATATGTCATTTTTTTTCTACTTCGTTACTACTACTAAGTACTATTTCGTTCCTTTACATTATTGTACATAATATATACAATGTGTTTGGATGCCGTTAACTACAGTACTATACATTTTATGAATAATTTGAAATTGCACCTCGAAAAAAATCCTCAAAAACAGCTCACGCAATTAATGGACCAACCACGCAACGAATGGGACGCATTCGGAGGCAGCACCCGCCAGGTTGTAAAGACTATTTAAAATTGATTGAATCTAGAATATAGTAGGCTGCTTGGTGAAAGCGGATAACTAAGTGCTGGGATATGGGTTATAAAACCAGACAATTGTACTAATATATAGTATCTATTTGAATTTCCAGCCGACGATGATTTGTCTCCACGAGATGTGCCCCCATAAAAAGCGACATCTAAGATGAGCGAAAGGTTACATATGTGTAGAAGGTTAGGGGTAGAGACTAGAGAGGTGTCACTGGTCTTTAAACATTATATTTGTATATAATGGATGAGCAATTTGAATATTTTTCATTAATGTGTCAAATTAACGTTACGCTGCGACGCAATGCAATTACAAACCACGAAATTAGTTATCGGTTTTAGAGAATATGGATGTTTTATATCAATACTATAATACTTTTTCTGATCAAATCGAAGAAATCCTGAAGAAAGGCCAGAGGGCCTACCGCGAACCACATTCGACGTGTTGCCTCCCTGTTACACTTACGTAAAAAATTACAAGTGCGATAGAGAGGCAACACGACGAACGTGGTTCGCGGTAGGACCTCTGAGCACCGTAAACCGACGAGCGTGTATGAATGTCATGAAAGTGAAGGATGCGAAAGAGGTATGTCAGGATCGTAGCAAGTGGAAATCCGTGGTCTCTGCCTACTCCTCCGGGAAATAGGCTTGATTATATGTATGTATGTAACTCGCGATGATTTAAAAAACAAAGAATATAATCATATTCAATAAACTGGCTTCTTATTTCACTTTTGAAAGACTGTTGTATAACAGAGTGTGTTTCGCTTGTATTGTAGGACAGTTTTCGGGAATATATAAAGGTCAATTTCGAATAAGAATATTTAGGTTACTCATTATTTTATACGTGTTAGTATTGCTGCATTTTTTATTAACATAACTATTAGTTATAAGTTGCATCTTTTTCCTGCTAGGTACTTCTATCGATATCTTTCTTGCCAATTTTGTCGATAGCTCACGTATGGATTTTGACGTGACATGATGACATCCCTAGCTTATAATAAAAGAAAATTGAGAAAAATCTTGAAATTCGGCTGTGTTTTGTAATCTTATTTATTCATCTAACGAGGTAAAGATGTAATGCATTATGTGGTTGATATGTAATTATCGTAAGATTCACAAAGTACATGAAATTGTAATGACGTTATCCTAGTGTTATCAGGTCGATCTGCATTTGAAGCTAACACGATAAGAATTGGTTACGCGTGGCTCCTTCGTGCCTCTTATCAGGTTGTTTGCCGTCTTGGCATGAACTTCGAATGCCCTCGCCCGACCTCATAGTTCCTCGGCCGGCTTATCACGATGAATAAAATGAGACGACGGAAGGTAACGAATTCATTCTATATCGTCGCGCGGTCTCGTTCAGTTCGCTGAAACGCAATCTATTTGAACAGTTGCCTGCTTGTAACCAGTACATATACGCATTGTTATTGTTCTCTTCGCGAGTGTATAGTTTAACTTCTAAACTAACTGGTACTTTTTTCTTTCATCCTGCATCCAAGAGGAGGAATGCCAAGTGACTGTCGCGATTGTCTGGGAATTCGTTTTCGAATTAGCACCCTGCACCAGACTTGGAAGTGGCTGCATCAGACCATCGCCCTCCACGAGTACCTCATCGCCCTCTCAGCGTCCGCTGCCGATGCTCCTTGTGCTCAACACTAGAGTGTTCCACCGGAATCTTTGAACACAAATTTTAGTGATATAATTAGGACTATTACTACCAAATTAAGGTAAACCTACGCTTATAAACTGTTATCTTTTCATACAAAAAAGTGTCTATTTGTGAACTGTTGAAACTAAAACTTATAAAGCACTAAAATGGCCCAAGCAATGATGAAAAAGATTGCCGGCAGTGCCTGTGTGGTGATCGGCATCACCCGCAGGACTAGCTCCCGCAGCCTAGTTACTGCCAACAAGACTCTGGCTGCTAAGAAAGAAAGGGAGCTCCCCGCTGAGAGGGAGGTCACAAAGTCTGTATTTATGTCCCAGTCCACTGACATCTACACTAACTTGGCTTTAGAAGACTGGATGTACCGTAACATGGACTTCTCCAAGCACCATGTGATGATGGTATGGAGGAATGAGCCCTGTGTTGTGGTCGGTAGGCACCAGAATCCTTGGCTGGAAGCAAATGTACCCCTGCTGGCTGAGAAAGACATAGCCCTGGCTCGCCGCAACAGTGGTGGCGGTACTGTCTACCATGACCGTGGCAACCTCAATGTCACATTCTTCACTCCCCGTGAGAGATATGACAGAAAGTACAACTTGGAGCTCATCAAGAGAGCTCTCTTCAGAGGCTTTGGAGTCAATGCTGTCATCAATGAGCGCCAAGACATCATCGTCAGAGATAAATACAAAGTATCCTTTTCAAATAACAACCACTTTCTGCATGTTCAATGTTCAATCACAAAAACAAAATAATTAAATAGTAAGTATACTATATATTGACACAGCTGTATCCTTTGTTTCCAACTTTAATGCTGATTAAAACTGTGTCATTTCCTTCTGTTACTGTATTGTTACTAACATTTAGAGAGGTTTATTACCAATGTGTATCATTACAAATTTAATGTATTTTATATCATTGATATCCATAATCCAAAAGTATCTAAATTTCTGGGATATATTCTAAAACTTTAATTCATGCTCTTTGAATATTTCCATTAAAGTTCATAATTATACTATCTAATCAGTACCCGGATATATTTTCAAAACTATAGACACTAGTTACTTCTTTCATAATCAGTACATTGCCAACAGATATACCAATTGAAATGTAAGCACAAAAATTTCCTTAATAGTAGCTTAGGTTTCTGGAACTGCTGCCAAGCTCGGCCGCCTCTCAGCGTACCACCACTGCACTCTCCTAGTGGACGCCAACAAGTCTGATCTCAGCAAAGCTCTGGCCAAGCGGGAGGTGAGTCAAAGTCCACATGACTGGACCTTGTTTACTTCACCTTTGTTATTGAACTACTTAAATATAATACAATAGAAGTATTTGTCCTTGTAGAGTTAGTCGATTTTAATTCTAGCCTTTAACAATGCTTTTTTGAACAAAGTTTAACAGTTACTATGCACTCAACATGCAATTGAAATCGACTTTCACTGAATATTAATATTGAATAGAATTGACTCCTAACCCCCTTTTTGGTTTCGGAATGAATGAATTAAAGTCACCTTTAAAAGCAAAGCATTTAATGTCTAAACTACTTGCATGCAGGGCTGGGAAACGTTTTATTTTCCAAACCTGTTTCGTTCATTTACGCAGGAACGAAAAGGGCTTCGTTTCCGTTTGCAATTACCGGTTAAAAAATGTTCTTTTGAGATAACGGTTTATGCCAAATACATTCTCATTTCGTTTTTGAGGAACCGGTTAATTCCGTTCCTTGTTTTACCGGTTAGGGGATTTTTTCAGTTCGTATTCCATTAATTAACCGGTATTTAATAAACGAAATAATATAACGGTTTTAAAACACAATTCAATAGGTGCCTGCCCCTATGCATTCTTATAAGATGCTAACAAGTTTTGTGTCGCCAATGTTAAATATACATAAACAGGATGGGTATAAATAACTTGAATCTCCGATAGGTGCCTATGCGAAATGTTGAGGGCCTGTATGTATGACCTATAAGTATGTTTTCATAGTTACAAAACTATTGGCGCCAGAAGGGGTTGGCAACGCTCAAAGGTTTTTATAGATGGCGCTAGCATGGCTAGGTTTGGCTTAAAGGATATTCAGGCTATAAAATTACAAAAAAAAAACAAGAAGACGCTATTTGTTGCATTGAGAGGTACAACGTATGCTAGCGACATCTGTAAAATACTTCGATCGGCCAACCCCATTTACTAGCGCCTTATATAATTAACTTTGTAGTTACGTTACTTGTTACTATGTAGAGTTGAACATGTGGCATTGTTTTTCTTTGCCGCGCGTTGCAGAGTTTTTACATATTCAGTAATGTCACAGTGTCAGGTTGCGCATAGGCATGATTCATGTGCGACTGTATAAAGGAATGTAAATGGGTTTCAATTGTTTGTTCTGTGCAACTATAGTACATAATATTACCTATACGTAATAATATAAACTCTTAATAATTACTAATTTAGTTTCGAGATTGGGATGTCATTTTTTGTAATATTTAATATTTTGTAGACTAGTAGGTAGAACTGGTAGACATGTCTGTTATTAATATTTTTTGAATAATATACTTAATAATTCGTGATTAAGTCATGATTATCTGGGCGGACTTAAAAACTCATGATAATGATAAGTGATATCTTGTTATTTTTTAAAGATATATATATTTGATAATAACATATTATTATACTGTAATATGATAGATTAAAAAAAAGTTTTATTCTACCTGCTCTAGATAATAATTGCACATATACATGCTAATCTGAAAACTGATGAAAATGCATCGCCAGTGCCATCTATTAAAAGTCCCAGATTAATTTTTGGACTTGGAACCTTTTCCAATTCCATAAATGTTAATATTCGATTTAAATTTGTTCGTATAACAGGACACTTAAGAGGACACTGACGTCGTTGAATTTAATCGTAAAAAGTTGCGTTTTAGATTCATACTTATTATTATTCTTAGTTATTAGTTCTTGCACGTGTAGATAACTAACCTAACCCAAATAACACTTCATCCTTTTTCTTGACTAACCAATTCCTTCCCCAAATACATAGTCTAAGGGCATATAATTCTATTTAGCATGGCATACAGACGAACGCGACCGCGTCCGTGCCTTCGCCCGTGGCCAACCTGTCGGAGGTGAACAACCGCGTGACGGTGGACGCGCTGCAGACGGCGCTGGGCTACGAGTACATGCGGACCCCGGCGCTGAGCCTCGGCGATGGCGGGCAGAACCTGATCTCGCAGCAGCGGGGCTTTCAGTTCGTCAATCCTTCGGAAGACTGGTTCCCAGGTTAGTTTATACTTTAACAGAGGGTAATGTAGTTCACGAATATTTTTAAGCCCCTGGTGACTGTTTTGCTTTAGCTTATAATGAGAGAAGTGCACAGTGGTTCATATAGAAGTGACTTAGCAATCCGTCGTCACGATTGTATTCTTAGATAGCATTATGAAAAATCAAAGTCCCTTAGATTTTAGAACAGAATGACTTGTTATCCGTGGTGTTGCGTCGAAGACGTGCAAACAAAGGTATTTCGTACGATTATATTTTTATGTCACGCTTTGTATTACTACTACACAATTTTTAATAGTGGCTTTTCAATGACTGCCTGAAATATTAATATCTTTTTTGTCTTAACTTTTGCCACAATAACAACCAAATATTCCTGTCGCAAATGACTTCGACGAATGTTCAGAAACGTGACCTCAATACAAGTATTTTTATCTGGGCCTTGATACACGAGGGTCGCGACCCACACTTGAGAAACACTTGTTTAAATTAATAATATGTATAGCCGCATAGTATCTGAACAAAATATGATCCCTATAAGACAGGTTTACCTAGTTTAGGGCTCAGGACACTATTCCTAGGCTTTCCAACAATAGAATGCTTCTAAAAATGTAATACTTTTCTACTGTGTAATAAGCTGCAATTTTGATACCTAAATAAATCACTTTTCATTTTTTCATTTTTCAAAAGTTGGATCACTGAATTTATTTAAGTACAAAATTAAATTCGTTCAATTCATATCTACTTGATTCAAGGATTTGCCTTTTTATTGTTCGTACGGAAGTCTTTTGTCTATTCATTATTTAAACATGATATGTGTAGTTTAGTAGGAGTACCATTTTAATGAGACGCTCCGTAGCGAATGAAACGTAACAGTCACTACGTTTCGTTCGCTACGGAGCGTTAACGATTGGCATGTTGGCTACGCGGACAGGTCTACGTTTTTTTGCTTTAAAGGGCTATTGTATAATATATTTGTATAATGGGCCCCATTACGTTACGTCACAGAAGGCCACGAATTATAATCTCGTGAGTGGAAGTGAAGTTTTCTAATTTTCCTTTGATGATAAAATCTTTGTGTAACTTTCCTTTGAAAGAAAACATATTTTAGCGGTGAAGTGACACTACCTATATGCCTTAATTATTTACTTGTATACTCTGATATCCTGCAGCTGTTCAATTCCGCCTCTGTATTGCAAAACTGACTGCACCAATGTTATTTATGATCCCACACGTAGACTGCTCAAGTAAACAACGTTATCACACGCAAATAATACTTAATTAGTGCCACTGTACATACATTTATCTCTTGAATAATAACTCTAATATTTAAAATTGTGATAAGCGAAATAAATACAAAGATATGATTGATTTCTGTGCTACTTTTCGTAGCTTAAGATATCGAGAAAAATATTTTAACGTTTTGAATGTCTCGCTCGTACTACGACGAAATAATTTCACTCTTTTCTAACTAAAACATGGCGTACGACACAAACGGTAGACTACTTCTGTTTTATTGTAGTTAGCAGTGGCGTGGCAGTAAAGGGCCCCAGCAAGCTCGGTTCTCCATACAAACGTAGTTATGCTCTCATTTTAAAACGACTAGGTAGATTGCTTTGAAACATTGTATTTACAATAGGATAAGGTATATCTTGTAATTAGTTTATGTAGCCTCAGATACTACAGTAAAAAAATACAGCGACTAAGATTTCACACGAAACTTGTTTTTGCTCTATTTCGTTTGTTTTACAAGGTGGAGCAATATAAACTGATTTCAACCCTAGTTATACCTCATGTCATTGTATGTGCAAAGTTTCATTACAATCCAACACGAAGATTTATAATGAGAACGAACTCCGTTTGTATGGGAAGGTGGAATTCGGCTGAGCTTGCCGGGGATTCGGAAGATTTTTAAAAATAATTTTAGGCTATCCGTACTTAATTTGACACACCAATTCTTAATTGATTGTAGAATAATGTTCTAGAATGTCTCGCCCATGTTTGAAATAGAAATGCCACACCACTGGTAGTTAGGTTTTGCTTTGTTTATAATATTGTAGATAATAATATTGCGTTGTTACAGGTCTCTCGGAAATCAGGAACGAGCTCCAGAGCTGGGACTGGTGCTTCGGACGAACTCCCACCTTCACCGTGAGCCGCACCTTCCCAGTACCTGAAGAACTGTTAGCACCATCCAAAGTATACTCTGCGACGCAGGAGCTCTCCATCAACATGAAAGTAGAGAAAGGTCTTATTAGTGACGTGACCTTAAACATCGCGCCAGGCCTCATAGAATCCGGGTTCCATGGCGAAGCCTCTGTGATTACTCATCTTATTGGGAAACGTTTCACGAGCGAAGCCCTCACGGCGCTCCAAGACGCGATGCTCACTCGCAGGGACTCGGGCAGCAAACTTGACGACCGAGAACAGTTCGTGGCCAAGTGCTTTGATCAGGTCGTCAATACCGTCTAATGTATTAACGCGATCGTAGCGGTTTACTGGACATTTTCACGAGGAAAATTACATTTTGGTTACAAAGTGGAAAAATAAGTTTCTTCCACTTTGTAATTCAAGTGCCCTAAGTGCATCTTCTCGTGATAATGCTCTAACAAGTAATCTTTTACGATTTTGTATTGTATAGACAGTGTGTATCATTGTAAGTATAATTGTAAATGTACTAATAATGTAGATAATGTAACTTGGTCTCGTTGTTTAACTTTATGTAGAGTTAAAATGTGCCTTAAATTTTCGTATCAATCAATCTCTTTGTTATTTTTTGTCTGCATATTCTTCTAACATCTATTTCTCTTTTGCCTTTGTCCTGAATTTTATGTTCTACTACTTTCTTTTCTGCTTGTTCGATACGTGTTGTTATAGTTTAGTCTAATGTTTAAAGCGAGACGCACTTCGCGCCGCAACAAGAATGCATCATATCATTTGTTATTTAATTATTATTTCGTAGCTCAATTAATCCAAGTATTCCTACTTATTGATACATTTAACGTTACTTAGCATATGTTTTATTAATGTGCCCTTCACACTTGCGCGCACACACACATAACGCTAGTGTGGAGAGCTTATAACATTGTTTTCGTTATTTTAACGTATGTTAACACATGTCTTACCTACAGTCTGAATACCATTTCATAACCCTTATTACTTTGCCGTAAGATCTGCCCTAAACAGGGACTTTTTTGTATGGAATGGAAGTAATATTAGTTATTTTTATTTAGTTTTAAATGCTCTGTATCTCAGGATTATAGTAAAATATATTTACATGACATTATATATTTGTTTTCTTTATCACCTCGAAGCGAAGGTCGGTATGTTTATCTACTTGGTAGTCGTTCGTAGGTTAAAGGTTGTCTCGCTACAATAAGTTCTTGATTACGTTTAGAATAGGCGTAATAAGGAGCTTTTAGCGGAGGTATAGCCGCAGGCTGTGCGCGCATTAAGCGAGTATGGATGGATTAGTGGAAGCGTTGTCCTCGCACAATGGAAACTGGCTTGGAAGCTCCTCTCGCTTTGGAGGTGGTTGCGCCCGCGCCAGTCCGCGCTCGCACTCGGCCGCACGCGCGCGCTCGAGCGCCATATTGAATTGTGACGCGTTGTCATGACAACCACGTAAACAGATCTTTGCCGCGTGTTTTTGAACTGCGTGAAGCTTAGTGCTGTGATTTAGTATTTGAATGCGATCGGATAGAGATCTTTTTACATTTTGAAGTGAGTGGGCATTACCAAATAATTATTTTTAGATTAACTTAATAACTGCTTACTAACTTTTAATCATAAGTATTCTAACTAAAGGGAAGAGATAACTTAAATACCTGTATTGTACCTACCTAATATGAGTAAAAATAAAGTAGGTACCTAAATTGATGTAGGTATACCTACCTATATACCTAATACGTATAGATAGGTAATGCCTAACTAATAGCTATATAAGACACCTATTTTCATTAAGGGATCTTTTCGAGCCAAGGCAGAAATATTTTTTAAAACTGATTTGTTTGTTACTAAAGCACAGCTTAGTGAAGGAAGCTTTGTTTAATAGCTTTGTGTGTTTCGTTGTAATGTCAAAATTAAGTACGAAAACGTAGGTATTGTTGC
Source organism: Cydia pomonella (assembly GCF_033807575.1). Classification (NCBI taxonomy): domain Eukaryota; kingdom Metazoa; phylum Arthropoda; class Insecta; order Lepidoptera; family Tortricidae; genus Cydia; species Cydia pomonella. The sequence continues at coordinate 18,346,046 of NC_084708.1, read as the reverse complement.
AATTTTCTTGATCATTGACTGATCCTATGTGATGATAAACCATAGAAGTTGGCCACGAGTTCGAATTCCAGCTCGTATGAATGAGTTTTTAACTCCCGACGCAAAAAGAGGGGTATTATATGTTTGACCGCTACGTGTGTCTATCTGTGGCACCGTAGCTCTAAAACGGGTGAACTGATTTTGATGCGGTTTTCTAGCGGTGGTTCTCACACATATATTATGAAAATCGGTTCACCCGCTTCATTGTGTCCAGGGTATTAAAAAAAAATCGGAACTAAACCAACCTACAAAAAATAATTAGACGAATATATCGTGCGGAAACCGGACTAAATAGGCTTGTTTTCCCTAAAGAAAGGGATGAAGAGGTCAGGTGTCGCATTCGTAAAAAAATCGATTGTCTTGTCAATTCTTAGGATTAGGCTGCCAAGCAGACCCCATGCTTCCCAACAGATCAAGATGAGGCTAGTCTCTATCATGTTAAGAAAAATATTATTAGGGCCATTTAAAAAAAACAATTGAGGTCATTTTAGAGACATTTTCTCGTTTAAGTCGTGGCAGAGCATTATCCGAAATGGTAGCGACTAAAAATCTACAAGTCTGACATGTGCTGTTCAATTATTATTATATATTAAATAATGTTGAGTGTTGTAGGTATTTCTTAATGGAAATGGAAAGTGGATTCGTCTAAAAACTAAAAATAGGTAGTGAGATATATCTACTACTAAGTAGGTATGTACTTTGCCCTTAGAGAGGCATGGGCCCGCAGCGGGCCGAAGCGGTCTATCAAATTTGAAATTTAAATACTTAATTAACTCAACGTTGTCATCGCAACAACTCAATAATGGTGTTTGGCACCAGGAGGGTTAAGGTACTTAAGAGGAAAGAGGACGATCATACAAACGTAGTCCTCATTTTCCTCCCAGGATATTGACGTTATGGAAAATATATTTACAGAATTATATGTACCTATTTTAGTTTGTGTGTATGTTTTTTTTAAATTATTATAAAAGTTAGGAGCAAAAACAAATTTCATACAAATTTTTAAATGTTCCTAATTCTTATAATTATAATATTGAACATATCGAAAAAAATCAAACGGTCGGGCATAGCTATATTTAAACCACATCAAATCACAGAGAGGAAAATGGGGACTTTTTGTATGGAAAGACGGTTTCGAGGCGGTCGTCCCCTTTCGTCTTAAAGTTCATAAGAGAAGATATGGCTGTTGCGCGGGTTTTTAGCTTTTACTCGTATCCATTTACTATAAACATATATTTATGTTAGAAGTGTTAGATCCCCCGGGTATGTCACTAGCTATTTTATACTAAAATTATACCTACTGCTTGCAACGATATAAGTACATAAGTACATACAATCAAAAATAAAGGAAAATTAGGCATGTTTTCGTAATTTTTCGCTATCTAGGCCACCTTAATTTTTTAAGGTTTTGAATGGGTTATAATAGCATTTGCCCTGTGTTAAAACGTGTAAACATCTAAACACGCGGCAGCGTGTCCAGCCAAGTTCAAAGAAAAAGGAACTGGCGACGCAGCAACCGTCTGTAATATTACACGAACCATTTCGAGCTACTATTGATCCCTTCACAACTTGAAACCTGAAATTTTGCACATTTATTCAAGCTTGACTAAAATACAAAATAACATAAACGTAGCTGAAATAGTTATTGATAAATTAACGTTTAAAAACGCCCGGGCGGTCTGTCCTGGGTTGTCGCATCAGCTGTAAGTTGGGCTCGCTCCAAGTCGCGGGTAGTAGCCAGGTTTTGGGTCTTCCACTGCATTTTCTGTTGCATGCTATAGTCAGCGCCTTCCTGACCACGTGATCTTCGAAACGTCTCATTTTGTGGCCATACCATCTAAGTCGGCTTTCGGTGATCGTAGCTGTGATGGGCGCAACTTTGTAACTCCCCTTGATATACTCGTTTCGTATTTTATCGAGTCTTGTTAAGCCTGCTGCCCATCTCGGCATCTTTATCCCTGCAACATGGACTTTGTTTTCGTGCACCTTCTTAATAGCCCAGCATTCAGCCCCGCACATGCATGCAGTCGGCATTCTAGCATCGCAAAGAACTCCCGTAACCTCCATCTTTGCTAGGCAGCATTCACGCTATGGGTTTACATCAGTTTCGATATAAGCATCAGCTGTCAGCATTGCTCCAAAGTACTTAAACTGAGTGACTTTGGGAAGTACATCGATGTAAATTGTGCTGGAAGTTGTGATGCCACCGCTAAAATTGCATTCCATGAGTTCAGTTTTAGTTCTGCTGATGCGAAGACCGCTGGTTTCGAGCACTACGTGTCTCCAGCGTTCGAGAGTAGCTGTTGTTACTAAGGACAATATCATCTGCATATAATATGCACCAGGGCAAGGGGGACTGGATGCATATCTGGCTAAGCTATATTATACCTAATTAAATTAAGCAATACACACTCAATATGACTAGATTGCGTGTTCACTTGTTCAGCACTTAAAAGGCAATAAAATAGGTAATATTAAGTAATAACACATCCCTCCGCTCCTACGCTGGAAGCATCAAATTAAAAACAAATATTCTACTTACTGGGTATGTCTATTGCCTTTAAACACGCTATCAGTGGCATCTTGATTTTAAATTATGAGTAATATCTACCTACTAATAGTTTTAAAAAATCACATTAAACTATTTTAAGCTCGGTATTCAGGAAATAGCTTTTTTAAATTGTTTTTCTACTAAGACTAAGTTTTTACACTCTATACTTACATGCACTAAAGTACCTTCGCACAGTTCGTACATTGTACAGTTGCCATCAGATAAATCGGAGTGGCCAAGGTGCTCACAAATATCGGAACACGCCTCTATTGTCAAGGCGTTTGAGTGCGTGTAAATTAAGATATTTTTAAGCACCTTGGCCGCTCCGATATGTCTGATGACGACTGTACCTGCCTATTGCAAGTTAAACTTCATCTTCAAATTTTAAAAGTAGGTACCTAAAGTGTGCGTATTTTTATGAATCGTAGGTAACTAATTTAACCTGTGCCGAAACATGCCTATTGAAAGCGTTAGTGTGGCAATGGTAAGACTGGTAAGAAAGCTAATCCTGTTAGGCTGTTAAGAAGCGTTGCCACCAGATAAAATGTTCATTACACACTATTAAGTTTCTATACACGTTACAAGTTTATTTCAACATTATTAGAAATTACAGACCATCCTCTCACTCGACTGTCCTTTCAAACGTTACGTAATCACTTCCTTCAATTCATTGTGTTCAAATTTTAAAATGATAAGGATATACATATAGAAATGTGCACAATCAAACATAATACTTTCAATAAACTTAGGCTGTTTTTTTATCAAACAATTTAAGGACCTTTGATTATTATACTTAATACCTATATGGCAAGTTGCCGCATTTGACTAGTTAGATTTCTAATACGACGTAGGCTTCGTCAATATATACGTAAACAAGCAAAAAAAAAAACATCCACAACACGCTTCGTCATCGTAATATACCGTAAACTCAGGTATCTTTAGTCCAAACTACTGTTCAGAACTATTGTCCAAATTCAAGTTCCAGTAAAATATGTATGAATATTTTTCAAATTATGTTGAGTATCTAATATAACTCCAAAATCAATGTAACGAGTATAAATCAAAAAGGCTCGTTAATAATAATAATCAACGTTAAAAACTGGATCATAGTTGTATTATAGGACTATAGTTACGTGAGTTGTACCTGTTTTTTTTATTGCCGTTACACTCGCTTTAAACTTTTGCTTGGGATTGGGAAAGCATGAGAGAGAAAATCGCATAAGACGTGTAATAAAGGAGTATTTGTATTGTATTTGTTGTATTTCAAAACTTCTTCAAATTTACATGGTTGATCTACTTTTAAGTCTGACTTTGGTCCTTCGAGCCGGACAGGGTCGCCGGCCCGTGGTTCTTTCTGTTCCGCCCGACGTAGAAATCGCACACACATCCGTCGGAATGGCGCCGGCGCTTGCGAAATGAAACAATTGCATATTTTATCCTCGTATCAATAATATCTTGTGAACCTTAATTTAATTAACCGTTTTGAGCACGCCTTTTGTTACAATCAGCTCGAGGTAACCTCGTTTAATGACTATAAATAAAGTAATAATCTGCGTGTTTTATGACTGTCCTGATTTTCGTAAAAGGAAAAGATCTCTTACACTCTATACGATTATACGGTATAAAAGAAACCCCTTCAGTAGGCAAGCACGCGACACAGGCAACCGTAGTATTTGACTTTGTCGCATGATAAGGCCCCCGCGACTTACATTCTTGTGGTGGCATATACAGGGTGTTTTGCTTGGTCACCTGCAATAATTTACGGAGTGAATATACAAGGTCATACTGAACAAGTTTTATTTTACTACGGGGCCAACCCCGAAATCGCAAAAAAAATTTTTCCGTGATTTCTGGATGGGTCCCATCGTAAAAATTGTTCAGTATTATCCATATATTCACACCATAAATTATAGCAGGTGACTAAAAAACACGCGGTATAATATTATATACTTATAATGACATTAATGACCTATTGGATACCTTATTGTTACCGCGCTATATTATTTCTGTCTTACATGCGACCAAAACAAATAAAGCCATAAATCGCATGTACTTTGACATTATATAAATATTTAAGACTTGCCACTCGTCAAAGCCAAGTCTTTTGTGTAGTAATAATAGAACTTAGCACTGATCGACTTAACGGCCATATACCTAGTTATTTGATAGGTGTAATGTAGAAATTATTTCCGATATCTAATCTTTGTGGGACGGAGCGAATCAGATCACAAATTACGTATTTTCTGATTAATATTTGCAAGTACTAACGCAATTCGTCTTTTGTTGCTCTCCCGTCTACCGTAGTAGGCGATTGCACCCAAAGATGTTTCAGGACAATTACACAATGATTATTTCAGTAATCGTCCCAAAGCCGCATAACAATGTCTCTGCAATTGTTGTCAGTTCGAATATCATGTTCGGTAACCGCGAACTTGACGAGCGGATTAGGCCACTGGCACACCACTAGTTTGTACAGCACATTGACTCTTCGCATGTCTGTAATGGCACTAATGGCCGCGTTCACTCAGTAAGTCAGTACATTAAAGTTATTAAAAATCCGCAAGTGTAATTAATTCATTTAAATCTAATTTCAATATAAATTATTTATATATAATTTCATAAATAGTGAAAACAAATTATCATAATTTTTTTTTTATAAAATATTTTGAAATTAATATATATTACATCATTTGAATAAATTATTTAAATTCTAGTTTAATTAGAGCTGTGGATTTTTATTCCCTATATTTGTAAGTAATGTATTTTTTATCACGTTTACTTGAATATAATATACGTAACATTGAAGTTTATACGTCATGTTGACTTATTTGCTGGTTACTAAGTGGATATTTAAGAAGGATCAACTGAGACAGCGGCAAAATACAAAAAGCTTCATTGAAAGCAAGCGAGCCACTTTATGATAAATTACAATTAATGTGGGCATGCACTTTTGCAGCTCGCTGTATATATTTTAAGTATACGATTCTTCATTTAGCGTATCCATTCCAATTATGGTACAAACAAATTCAAATGTGTATGAAACCAAATGAAGCCGATACTGGTAATGCCTACACCGTGCCTCTGTTCTCGTCAGTGTGTCCGTCTTCATTGCACAATGATCCGTAACATCACGTGACGTAACGCCGGCCGCAATGAGGCTGCGCATACGTCCCGAGATAAATCGATAGATATCGGACATCGTATTGTATTATGTATGGTGAAATGGTGATGCGAGCTGCCGGTTGTTCATAATACATTTGTCTCCGCTGTGAATGTGGGTCCCAAATGAATGAGTAACTTACATATATATTTTTTTTAAATTCTTGACTTTCGTATCAATAAAAATGTATTTTAAATCGAATAGTAAGTCTTAAAAATACCTTACGCCTCCTGGTCTAATCGGTAGTGGCCTAAGAAGCAGGAGGTCCCGAGTTCGAATCCCGGCAAGGGCATTTATTTGTGTCTTTATCACGAATATTTATTTATTCTTGTGTTATGGATGTTATGTATGTATCTAAGTGTGTATTTATGCCATAGTGCCCATACACCCATAGTACAAGCTTTGCTTAGTATGGAGCTAGGTCGATCTGGGTGCCCATATATTTATGTATATAAAATATTAAAATTAAATATTATGTTATTCATCTAAAAGCTGTACGAATTAATACAGTCAGGGTGTTTACCTACTACATTCTCCACTAATTCTGAAAAGTGTTCCTGAAAGTTGCTACCTATTTCTAGTGAAGGTTAAAATGTAGAAAATCTTGACACATTTGAAATTATGTAACATTGATAACAAAAGTAGAAGCTGTTTAATTTGTTAAAAAAAATACAAAAAACAAAACTCTTTCTCATCTCAATATCAATCTATGCAGTAGTAGGTAGTGAATCTGTTAATAAAGTGTATTTTGTATCTCTACAACAATTTATTTCTCATTCTTTAACCACTCTCACTAAACTAAAAAAACTTCAAGCAACGCGCTGTTTTCATTGCTTGGTTATTTAAGACGATAGTCAATCATTTATTGTCTCTCACAACCCCTTTCTTCTCCTTAACCATGCGGTATGCGTGAAGGTTTACAATAGCCAATAGCTCATTCTATTTCCTGGTGGTTCCCGACAGTCGATACGCTCGGTAAGCGTTGTGAATTAGTCCGATGAGGTAATGAGGGGTGTCCGATTCTTGCATGAGCCCGATTGTTAGACAACGTGGCGATCGTGTCATAATGACGGGTTATTAATGAGATCTCACCTATGTGCGATAAAGATGAATAATGAATGAGGTTAAGCATAGGTTAAGAAGGGACAGAGAAAGTATATCTAATTACTTGCAATGGTACGTCTATTGAATGCTATGGACTGTGAAAGAACTTCAATTAAGTGCCCGAATATAGAAGAAAGTAACCTATTAACCGTTTTTCTCGCCGATAGTGCTAGATTCCATAAAACAAAGTACATAATACGTACTTACGTCATCAAGTTTTCCAGGCACGATTTGTTATTTTTGTAAACATACAAATGCAAAAAATACAACACGCAATGCGCAATGGCATATTAGTATGTGATAATTGACTGAGTTTAGATACCTACCCATAGCACACAAATGCGAAAACGTAGTAATTAGGCATACTTACTGTATTCCTTTCGCAGCCACGAGGCTGACAGTACAATGCTGCATTTCCAAAGAAGATAATTTATAGGAATTTCATAACATACCTACTTGCCTCGTGTCCTGTGTCATTTCATAATTAGGTACTTTTACTGGCTATCGTAGGTGAAGTAAAATTAATCGAATGGAATGTAATGCAAACGGAGGAAGCTTCGGAAAATGCTTGAAATATGCTAATTCATTATCGATAGCTATAGCGGCATGTTTATGTTCTTCCTGCTCCTACTTACTTCTTAGATTTAATCGACCAACTACGATACTCGTACCTAATTGTATCTTGTCATGAATATGCGAGCGTGTATGTGTAACCTGTAATTAGTGAAACCATAGAGAAATAAGTAAACTATAGACAGTTCACTATATCTAGTTCATAGATAAAACCCACTCCCAATAATAGTTATAAACGAGCTTTCTGAAAGCGTATTTGTATTACACAAGTATTCAGTTTTAAACAACATTTCAGTTTGAAACTTATTAACAATACGATTTACCATTATAGTGTATTATTAAGTAAGAAAACTCATATATGGCGTGAGCACTAAGCTTAATTATTTCTCTTTTATATACGTTGGAACTTAACCAGTAGCCAGCCAGTAACCACTTAGGAATTCAAACGTCTGGCTAAGAATATTTTGCGCAAGAACAATTCCCTCGGATTCTTTATGACACTGCTGCGTATTATATGTTTACGTTTTATCCTTATCCTTATTAGTATATATAGGTAATAAGTTAAATTGCACATTAAAACACCTGACTCTTCGTCTCACAACGAAAAAAAAAATAGAAAAAAGAAAAATACATTTTGTATGGAGAGACCAAAGTGTATTTAAAAAATTTGAAATTAAATTACATTGGTATTATAGTGGCAGAGACTATATTAAGCGGGTGCGCCGTAGAAAAATATAACTTCGACGAAATAAGGAACATCCTTATATATTGGTATATATTTAATTTATTTCAATTATATTGGGCGCCTTGTATAGAAATAAAACAAATCTATCGTTAGACCTAATCTTGGCTATTAATGTTAATACCTATAGATAGGTAGTTCATCATTGCATTCATTAACGACGGCATCATGTTACTCATTTAACTTTTTCCTGTCAATGTAACAAATAGTAGACACCAGAAGTTCCTCAGTTATACAACAGACAGCTCGGACAAGCATATCAAATCGGCCAATGGAAATGCGAAAATGATTAGCTTCAGTACACCTGCCCTGCTCCTGAAAGTTGTTTGCTCAAATCTATTGGTAACGAGCGTTAAGAAACGCTCCGATTTTGCGTAAGTGCAAGTATCGGGGCGCTGCTAGTTTTGCATTTTAATAAGTGCAAGCAATTAAGAAATCGCATGCGTGCGATACTATTAGTTTGCTGTTATGTACGCTATGGCAATAGCACAGATGGCGTACCCACTAGAAGGTGCATATAGGGTGACTCGCGGTCACAACATGCGGACTGAATTACGAAAGTTTGTGATTTGTTATGGCAGGGAAACATCTCTTTTTAAGTGCTTATTTTTATTAAAAAGGGATTTCTGCTATTTTCACATAAGCTTCGTAAAAGGTTCCAACACTCATGTATCTGTATTTATAATTATCAACATAATGATTCCTAGAGCTAAACTGGGCTGCTGAAGTATAACACGATGTCGGATATAATTATTAAACTGGGCCGTGCGGGTGGTATTGTACAAAAAATATAAGTAAGCCTATTTATGAAACTATTGACGACCGGTTTGGCCTAGTGGGTAGTGACCGTGCCTACGAAGCTGATGGTCCCGGGTTCAAATCCTGGTAAGGGCATTTATTCGTGTGATGAGCATGGATATTTGTTCCTGAGTCATGGGTGTTTTCTATGTATTTAAGTATTTATAAATATTTATATATTATATATATATCGTTGTCTAAGTACCCTCAACACAAGCCTTATTGAGCTTACTGTGGGACTTAGTCAATTTGTGTAATAATGTCCTATAATATTTATTTACTATGAAGAGCCTGTGAGGGGTAGTCTATGGACAATAGGCAATAGTGTCTTTGTCGTGTCGTGGGAGTCGAGTGTTCTCGCGAGTATCGCACGCCGTTAATTACAGCTATTAACACAGTCGTGGGCCGAATAGTTTTATTATTTCCAATCTGAATTGGTAAATATTTAAATACCATCCCTAAATTATGCAAGGATGTCTATAGTGGTTAACGAACGTTCTGCAATCTTGATGACATATGTGTCAATAGAACGTTTATTCCTTGTCTGAGCTATTAATGATTAGCATTCGATGCCGTTAGATCGATTACCAATGATTACGGATAAGCGACGTCTGACCGCTGATTCACTGAATCATAATTTATTTGATGTTGCGGTGCCTGTGATCTGGCAAACCCAAGAAGCTTGCTTGCTGTCGATTGCACCAAAGAGAGTTGATTGTAATAGAGACGTAATAAAATCTAAGAAAAATATTTGCCTCTTAGTTTGATATCTAAAACAAATAGCGCTGTACTGTGCCATATGTTTTGCGGTCACTGAATTGTCAAACGGTAACTTTTGACAATCAGAGTTTGTACATTTGAGGAAGAGTTGGTTGCAGTTTGATCACAGTTTTTCTGCAAGACGAATCCCTTGAAACAAGCTCAATAACTACCTAAGCAATTTATCCTGTAGAAAGAGAGATAGAAACTGCTTGCCTTAAATTTTTGTTACGTGTAGGTATTCTTCAGTATTATTAACGTATTACTTATAGTCAGACTACTACTGTGTGTACTGTGGGGTTAGGTTGATTTGTGTAAGATTGCCCCATATTATTTATTTATATAGTTTTTTCTTTTTTGGGAAAATCTAGACGAAGTCATCTGTGGACTTGAGATGGGAATGCTCGGCACTCGGTTTTGTAATTAGAAAAACGTTAATTTACCGTTAACGAGAAACGAATGAACCTTGACAATTCAGTGCAATCGTTGCGTATTTGAAAATTTCAAAGTTTCAAAAAGCTTTGTTCCAATATTTACTTACTAAAATGTTAAACTTCTTTATGTACTTTTGGTTAATGTAAATTAACCTTAATCAAATTTTTTCGTTTATTTTTTTCAGAAGAACTCCAACAACATTAGTTAGCAAAGACTACATTAAGATGGAGAAGGACAAGATAGTATTCAAGGTAAGTTTTTTTGCAACTAGAAATGAGTTCAATTATGTTCGACGCAATTTATTAAGTACTGTACTGTAAATTGAGTTTCCGGGTCCGGGTACTTTGGACGACAAACTTCAGTCTTTCATTCCTCAAATCTTATAAATTGTATGATAAGATAAAATATAATTGAGTAGTCGGTATTTATGTTTCTTCTAAGCTATATGATATTATACGAGTTGCAAATAGCTATAGTATCCGTTAAAATTATTGTTAAAAGAAACCATCCCACCCACCAAAAACATTTCTTCCATTTAAAATTTGGCCAAGATGAGATCATATAGCTCTCACAGTCCACTCAAAAAGTTATCAGATCTCATCAAGAGCCAAGCTTCTGACTCTACACGCCCTAACTCTACAAGCCCTAATTTAATAAACTCTTAAAAATATGTGGCTTGGCATTGGCTTCGTATAACAGAAAATTAATGAACAGTAAATAATTTTTTCACCTTACGCCCATGTGACGGTAGCGATATATGCCCTTGCGCTTTGCTTGATTCGCCTTGGCTACTCTTAAATAAGCAAACCGATGAGAATCGGGTTCTATAGAGGCCTGGCTACTGATAGCGAGAGATTTACACAAGGAATTTACTAAACTTAACATATCTTGCACCCCATATACACACGTGTATCGTGCAATCACAATGCAAATTTATGATACGATACTACGCCCGCGTTAAATTCACTGTCTTAATTAAATTCCACGTTTTACTGGCACTGTCGAACCGCTGACAAATTAATAACATGTCATTGAATAATATAGATCGGGAGTCGTGCGTACTAAGAAGGTGCGCCTTTTAGTGGGACGTAATAGGCGGTAACGGTGGCACGGAAATTCTTACCAAATTAAGTAGATTTTCTTTGTCTTGGCTTTTTAATACTACAAGAATGAAAGGGGCGTAGAGTATATTTTACCACAAGGATACAACACAAAAATGGGGTTGGCAACTATCATGTAGATTACCTTCCAACATCTCTGCTCCACCACGCACAACAGTAACAGTCATCGGAAAACTCATTCAATTGTTTACCTACTGTGTTCTCGGGCCACAAATTCTCAATTTACACCGGTTTTCATGGCTTGTTGGTAATGGGCTGGCTGTTAAATCCATATAAATTACAGGCTGGCCCAAAAATAAGTTACAAAATTTTTTTAGGTATCTTTTTCTAACTTACATGGCTTTTACTTTACAAAATGTCTTTAAAAACGAAAAGTACCTACAATCATATATCTGAAACAAAACATATTATCTTCAAAATATTCTCCTTTGAGTTTGATACACAAACGCAAAACTTTGTTAAGATTACACATAAAAGAAAAATGTCAACGTATTTTTGGATCAATCTGTAGGATAAACCTGTGATTAGATTTCCTTTTTCAATATCTTAGTCTTTCATGCGAATCTCAAGCTAACAAGAAGGTAATACACCTAGTTAGCGCAGTTTATACAACAAACGGGGTAATAAATGCAATGTCAACTGATGCAATAGATAGTCTGACACGTCGTGTCGTACCTATTGCACACTCACGGTTCAGAGGACAATTCAATTAGCATAATAATGACAGAAACAGAACTGACCATTTACAGGCGAAGTGCAAACAACTCATTGAAACTTATTTCGACCAACTTATGCTCATAGTACACACTAATGTTCAAAAGAATAATGACTAACTCAGTCAACTAATGTAGGTTTTAGTGGACAATACATGTATGTATTATTTTCGGAGTTTAAAAGCATCAACTAACCTATTTGGTTCTGCTTTTAAGCGTGTTACTTATGTGTTGCATTAGGTATAACAACAGGATGTTAGGTTACATTTTCTATTGTTACGTCATGTGGCCATAAGAGGCTCATCAAATACCTATAAAACATAACAAGAGGGTATCGTGAAAGTTCCGGTCCGGTACACTTCATACTTAACATTAGATTGATCTTCCTATATTCATCGTTCCAGTACTGGTGCGAGACTTCGATGATATATGTCTAATACGAAAGTTTATATATAATAATCGGATTGTGGTTGTAGTGTGGCTATTTTGTGTATTATAAAAAATGTATTATAAATAATACCTAAATAATCTAAATATGTTAAACGATTCATTTTTGCCCAACTTAGAGAGTAAATTTACCCATTGGAAAATCATACAAAACAAATAAATATATATACATAGAAAAAGTTTATTTCAATATACGTTTGGTTATTTGTTTACTAACGATTTACATAGGACTAACTATTTTTCTCGTGAAAGATTTTAGAATTTCCTATTCTCGAGGGCAAAGCTGGAGAGTTTTAGAATATAGATTTACTTAATCTTCATTGTAAAAATAGGAAGTTGAATACTATCAAGCATTCTTTGACAAGCAAGTGTTGTCCAAACTATGTAATATGTATCTAATTAAAATATTTATTATTTATTATAATACAGTGGTAGGATCGGTGCAATGTGCAATTATTACATTTTATTAAAATGACAGTGTTCCCTGGTAGTTATGTAGATATAGTTATCAGAACTCCAATCTTTTAAAGGACAAGGCTGTGCAAAAAGTCAGTCGTAGGATGAAGCCCTGCGTCCCTTGTGTCACGTCACGAGTCATCAAGGCACGCCGGGTCGTGCGGGCGGTGCATTCCTCGCATGCCGACGCATACGCACCAAGGCTCTGCGTTCACCGGACAATTTTGAGCGACCAATTAAGTTGATATCGAAAATAAACTAGTAGATAATCGTTCCTGGATCATGGGAGCGGCGTTGTTGATCTGGTTGACTCCTGTCCGAAGGATCCGACGGGAATATTATTTTTGGACACACACACACAGTATGGTTTTAATATAGTGAGAGCATAAATGATGAAGTTTAAGTAGATGTTTATAGCCCGAGTCCAGATACCTCCCTAGAATCTCTTTTTGATACAAACGTATAGTCAGCATCAAATTGGTAACGACAGCCGAAGTGGCCAAGTATATCGTAACACACCTTTGTTATCATATAAATAAATATTTGTACCAATTTGTACCGATATAGTCTGTACCTGCATGACATTCATGCCGATAGACACTATATAATATTTAATATTTTTATATCATATCTCTAAGTCATTAAAGTTAGTTAGGAAATATTACTTATAAATAAGCTATTACAAACATACTCATGTACTCTTTTACTTCTTGATACCACTGATGTCAAACATAAAAGCATCCTTCTCTTACTGCTGTCTATTTAGTTACTTGTAAGGTTCTAGTAATTAACGTTGGTATCATGCCAATATTCCTGCAGCATTATGAATTTATATTACTTTAATTAGCAATATACTAATACTTCTAATCTTAAGTACTATATCTAAAGTTGATATATGTCTCTCGTTAAAACTTTAACATGGGATCAATTAAAATTAAACGCTCGGTACGCGAAACCGTCTCTCGAGCCACTGCAACTGCACTAAGTGCAACAGGTGAGTTCGCAACGTTTATCACCCACTTTACCTCTTGCTCACCAGTCTAAGCTTGACCTCTGGTTAGGCATATTAGGTACCTTCGGATCAAGTTGTACTATGGTTGAGCTTTATATTCGACTCAAAATAAATAGATAACCTGTGCAGGAATGATTAATCGTCTTCCCGCTAAGAAGGCATTTCAAACCGGCTCATAAACTTCGAAGTTATACACTTAAACGCTCTTACACGCTGAATAGTCAGGCGTCGAGATAAAAATAATTTAGCTTTTTGGCTAGTATAGTAACAATCTTTTTGTTTTTTATTTGACAATTACCGTTGTTGGCCGGTTGTAAACAAGTTCTGCGCCGTGGCCGTCGCAGGTCGCAGTTGAGGCGAATGACATTCCTCTATACTCTTTTTTTTTATCGAGACGCAAGTGGAAAACACCTTGAATTAAATGCCTTAAAGTGATGTCATTACTAGAGGATGTAAATTTTAGAAGCGGCCATGTTCGCTTCGAACAAAGTAAATAAGTAAACAGGTGTCAAAGACGTGTAGGTCAGGCAATTTTAAATTTGAAACCGAGAGTCCTGGGTTCAAATCCTGACCCTTCGTTTCAATGAAGTTTGGAGAGAAAATTACAGGATTTTTGAATTTCCATTAATTAGGGCTTTAGCAACAAAAAAAAAAAATGTGAGGTAAAATCTTGAAATAAGAGTAAGTCCAGTATTCAAATCGCATTGGGCCAGCATGTGGTCTATGGCACATTTGTTGGCCCTGAAGTGCTGTTTTACCCATTAATGGCTAGCTGTACACACTCCGGCGCAGGCGGATAAACAGACAGACGATGATAACAGACCATTATTATCATTGGACACGGATAACAGATAAGCGATAAACTATACTAAATTATCACGGAACTAAACAATAAAAGTTTAGGAGTACATAATATTTTTTCCAATTTCTATTATTTGTATTAGCTAAGTACTAACATTGTACTAATTGTAATCTAATGAGAACACAATAAGAATTTGAACGAGGTAAAATAATTGAAAGCCAAGGATTTCCGTGAAATCTCAGATAACAGGGAAACCAATGTTGATCAAATAGTTTGATTTTAAAGCACAAGTTACTTAGTAACTTATCTTATAAAATGACTTAAATGACCTTGTCTACTAGGCCTTTTCTTCTCTATTCATCAAAAATTAAGTGATTTTAACATTAAACGCAAATAAACTAGTTACAAACTTACCGTATGTAATAAACATAGTCAGAGCAAAAAACGGATTCCTAACAAGGTAAATGTGTAACATACCTACATAAGAACTATGTCTGTTCGAGTGAGGCGAACTGTATGGAACTGTTCCGGCAGGACGTTTTTGTTGAGCAATGAAGCATTAGTTAGTAAACCTTATTTTCTCAACCTCGTATCTATTCCAGAAGTTCGTTTGAAAACTGAACTTTATATTCTATGCCCTAAAGTTGCTTATTTAAATGTATGGATATTAAGAAGCGAGATTAGGATAGCTAGTAGTCGAAGCATTAGTACAATTCGGAGGTGCGGTGCCCAATGAGACGTGAATCGTTATACCATGAGCTGTTAAGTAGCCATCCGGCAACAAACCTTACTTAGCACGAATGTCACGACCACGGCTCAAGTAGCGACATTCCTAAAATGCCCATACTTATCACGTAACTACTGTACTTAGATCTAATTAATCGCTACATTAAAAGATGCTAATCGTTGCTGTTGATTTGTAATTAATTAAGAACTTAATGGATGCTTCTAGCCTTTTAACTACGGATATTGATAAATTATTTAATAATCGATAGCGGTTTGCGTTCATCACACATCATTATTGCGTTTATATTTTAGGAAAATATTTTTTTTTTCTCAAAAATGGACGGCAACGTCGACTTCGCCGTTTAGAAAATAGGTCGCGAAGTGCGTAGTTTATGGTCAATCAAAAATGAAAAAGTTAAAAACATTGCAGTCTCGATTTCAGAACTGGAATGTTCCATACAAATTGCATTATTTGTCAAGTTCCAAACTTTTTAAAAGTTGAATTGGCCATATCAAATGAAGGCATAGGTCTATCAAAACGCCAAACAGATGATCAATATATTATAATGTTGGTACCGCGACTATTTAGGTGTCTCAAATAGGTTGGTGTATTTTCGCCAGAATTTATTTTTGAATTAAAAAAAAATAAAAAGGCGGCAAAGCAAATCTTTTCAATTGTTTTTACTTTTTTCTGTAAAATATATAAGAACGTTGATTCTTTGAAGATATCTTATTTTGAAGTTATAATTTCAAGAAAATGAGTGCTAGTTCGAGTGACGAAGACATGGAATGTTCGACACCTCCAGAATTAAAAGATAAGGCGAATTCTGTAATAAATAATTAAATTTCTAAGTGTTTATTTTTAATAAAATTAATATTCGATTACTAATTGTTTTCTTGCACCATTTTTGAGAAAATCACTATATATGACTCGGAGGGAAGGCTACTTGCTAGCTTCGGATTCAATTAAACGAACTCCCAAGGTCGTCCGTTTAAAACGAATCCTCAGCCTGCAAGTAGCTACTTCCCGTCCTCGAGAATAATGTACTAATACGGCACGCATTTGTTCGTGTTGGTATTAAACAGCCCACAAGAAGCCCCCTTTATACGTCGTTCAAGCCGTACAACGAGTTTCGGCTGATCGGCTGACAAATTGAACTTGACAAGTTAATTGAAACAAGATGAGTGATGTAGTGTGGGTTTTGTTCCTTGAAAATCTCATTAGCAAAGCATGGTCGAACTCTATTACCTGTTATTTTGTTTGCCGATTTAATAAAAATACATGTTTTGAAGTAAATTATTATAGGAATTGAGTCGGTATTTTTCTAAACGTCATAAAAATTAAATAGGACTAGGTTCTTAATTGGGTTGAATAAGTTGAATGTTTTTACTTTTATTTTCAGGTATAATCCGATAATAATAATAGTGTAGTACTGCCGTCGGTTCCTTATTCTGCGGCTGTCACCACCGGCAGCTTGGGCCTTGTCCCGCTGCTGGCGCCACCCTAGGTTAGGTTTTTTATAATGTGGTTGTGGTTTTATACATTTTTTGCATTGTTTTGTAAGTGCTTTTATATTTTATTACTTTTATATTCATATTATAAAGGACCTAATCTAAGATCAAAAACAAAAATTAATAAAGGATATAGCTAAGTCATAAGAATGAACAAGTGTTAATATTTGAGCCAAAGACCAATTCCAGTTGAGATATGCCATTCCCTTCGTAGGTATGTACCAGTGTGATAAACTGATAAATGATAATATCAAATGCGCTCGTACGAATTTATGATGTCTTAACTAAGAATTAATTAGATATTAACAGCTTACAATCCAGAGCGAATGGCAGTTTAACAATTAGTAGCCACATAAATTTATGAGCTTACTCATGCGCAACACGTGCATTCAAAAAGCACAGTGTCCTATATGGTTAATACAGGGTTAATATTACTACTATTACTAGTCTGTATTTAGCTTGCCATTACCTAACCTATTAATTACTTGTCAAGTGCTCTAATGTCTATTGTATTCTAATATGTTTATATCTGTTTAAGAACACTAAGGCTAATCTGGTCACGACCTCTTCTCGGTGACATTGCATATTATATAGTGCATGAGTAATTTGAAATCCGAAAGATTGATGATTTTTATTGTATTGGCTTCTGAGCTCGGAATAAACGGCGTCATCCTGTTTTTCTTTCACTATAAAGACTTGCGAACTATCGTTTTCTCTCTGTGTATGTTATAGTGAGCGGATGCTACGTTATTTTTCACGGTTTAAGCTTTAGGTATACATCTGTAATTAAGTGAAATGTTCATCGAGTCTTGTGTCACGCCGGAGTGTTTAACTGATTTGACCTGCCTGGGCCGTGAGGACATTTATTGTCAGCAGTCGGTGTTGCGTAGTGTTCACATTTGCATTTAAGAAACGAAGATGTTTTACTCGTGAATAATAAGAGTTAATTGACATCTTTATTATTTGGTCACAATTTTCAGTTATTATCCTCCAAAAAATATTAATTAAACGAAAGCGTATTTAATGATTGCAAAACAAACTTAACGAAGACACAATGCTTACTCAAGCATTTATTAAAAACTGCTAAAGTGTTGCGTCAATCAAGTGACAACCTTTAAGCTCATGAGATAAGAGACAAAATTATAGAAAGCTTCTTGATCGATGGTTTAGTATTATAGCCAGCACGCAAACAACTGATTATTTAACCGATAGGCCAAATGACCAAGACGCGAAACTGTGCGAAGAATGAAATTAAGTTTTGTTAAGTATTTTTGCTTGACATTACTATAACGTTGAGTGCTCATCATCATGTCACTGAACCGTTAAGATTAAGCGTTCCGTAATTATTAATAAAGATCTCACATTTGCCTGTCAGAGGAATGAACGTCTTTCAGTAGAGACGGTCACGTTTCTGCCATTAAACTTGCACTTTTCAATGTTAAGAAGACACAATAGCTCGCATCGTTGAGTTTTAATAACCGAACTTCCTACTGTGATGAGAACAATTGAGTTGAGGAATACGACCCTGACATTTAGTTAGTTCGGCTTTTTGTCTATAACTTCTTGGGAAATTGATGCCCTTTCTAGAATTCTAGATACGCATCTGATCTGATTTAAATTGCCCTCGACGTTGATTGTATTTGTATATGATATGTCAAATTAGAAATAGGCTGGCAAGAATGTGCTCGGTATGCTATTACGGTTTAATAAGGCCATAAATGTATTAGTAATACAGCAATTTTTCTTATTATAACTTAAATACAGTTTCCTTGTCGTACGATAAACCCACAATTTCATGTTTATAAAATATATTTTTTATTAGGAATTTAGATAGGTATTAAAGCATATTGATTTCAGTAGATAAGTTACACGAGGCCATATAATTATAAAATCTTCAATAATGTTAGCTGTGCATTACTTTTTAGACTTCCTATTACCTGCTGCTTTTATGCTCTTTTTTCGGGTTCCGTAGTCAACTAGGAACCCTTATAGTTTCGTCATGTCCGTCTGTTTGTCCGTCCGTCTAGTTGTCCGCGGCTTTGCTCCGAGATCGTTAGTGCTAGAAAGCTACGATTTGGCATGGATATATAAATCAATGCATATGCCGAGAAAGTGGCAAAATAAAAACGAGAAAAAAAAATTTGGGTTCCCCCCTACACGTAAAGTCGAGAAGAAATTTAATTTTTGCTATTATGGGGTGCCGTTGCATAGGTCTTCCAAAACGAGTAAGGGCCTTCAAAAATTGTGGACGCATATAAAGCTTCATATAGACTTTCAACTAAAACTTTAGAGAAAATTAGCGGCTAAGCCGTTTTTGAGTTATCGAAAAAAGCTTTCCCATCTTAGTAAAAAATCGTACGAAGGTATACCAGTTTGCTTGTTATGTGCATGATACGTACTAGTCGAGGAAGCCTATTGTGACGGACGGGTAACTACGGAACCCTACACTGAGCATGGTGCGACATGTGTTTGGCCGGTTTTTATTAGCAAGTGTTAATTCAGGTATATTTATTGAAATACACTCCTTAAGTGTAGTATATGCATTAGTCTTCTTATTACCAAGTAGTTACTTCCTACTGTAGCGAGTTGGATCTAACCTTCATAAATATGTATTGGCACGCCCATACATCTTTATTGAACAAGTACTATTAGTTTGCGTTATTAATAACAGGGAAAGAAACCTGTTAATGGGACAAAAGGATAATTGGGTAAAGATTTAACAACATTGTGTTTTTTGTTGTTATTGTGTTGCACTATTAATAGACTTCAGGCTTTGCCCGGACGCAAACTGAATAATGCGAGGACCGCATATGTTCGCTCTCCTGGTTCAAGAATTTCTTCGCGGTCCAATTCTTGTCTACGTCCTACCTTACCGCTATCCTCGTGGCCTCTTGGGTGTCCTCGCCATCGCTTGGGGAATCTTAGCACCCCTGTTTCTGAACCGTCGAACCCTAGGAGCGAATCCGGGATTTGTTTTATATGGGAAGAATCATAATCCCATAATCATTTATGTATGGCAAAATATGGTTTAGCGCTGATATATATAAACATAATCGATCAACAAAGTAGTCAATTTTATGAGTTAATGTACCTGTCCAGCTTTGGCCTTGTATTCTATAAGATTTTCTCGTATTTACTGTGGCAACACCAGCTCACAGTTGGAATTTGAATATTGCTCTGTCATAGACACGTCAGAGTCAGTGTGTCATCAACCTACCACTAGTTAACATCGTATTTCGTCGTTCTCGCTAATTTTCGCGACTTATTGAAAGCACTGCTGCCAACCACGTTTCTAGTATTTAAACTCAGTGTTGTGTGGACGAAGGACACCATGCACATCCGCGAAGTGGAGAATCCGAGGTCTAAGTTGGACGACTCAAGGTAACGGTTCTGAGCTTACTTCTAGCTGGCGACAAGGACAGCCAGAATCACCACCAGCGGTCTTCAACGGCGACCAACGATTCAGCCCCACAACTCCCGGACTGAAAGGTAACTTCGCCCTACACTATTTCACATTTTAGTTTTAATTTAATATTCTAATCTTAATATCTCACAACTTTCTTGCTCAACCGGCCCCTAAATTTCATTCCCTATCGCCCCCCTTTTTCGAATTACAGTCCACTCTCTCGCTATTGAACAGTACCATTAAAAAAAACACCAATTATGTATATTTAACTTCAGTTAATTACTACCTCATTCTTCAGTGATGAATAATTCGTTGGTTATACGTAGCTATGTAATCATGTTTTGACAAGACTTAACAATGGTATTTGAAGTGCATTAGGCATGAGCTCTAATGAGGTCAATTATAGTTACATAAATATCATTTGTAAGGCACTTGAAGAGGGAAAGTCGATATTAAGAGGAATTAAATAGGTATTTGATTGTAGGCTGTACCCTTGGAACCTCGCCTAATAGGTTATTTCTGCTTTAATAGCTTCAGTTGACATGCATGTAACAGACATGTTACATCTATAAAGTTAGTTTAGTTAAGTCCGAAGTTATTTATTTGAAAATTATTTACATTAATACTTACAACTATCAGTTACTATCACCTGTGTTTGTAGTTATTCGTGATCACAATATGACACAATGCGACCAATTTAGTATAAAGCCAACTGACGCGAATAGCATTCCATTCGAACTGATTTAATTAACAGTTTAAATGAAGGTTCTTTGTAGCATATTTTCCGGTCGTTAACGCAATACATATAGATATATAAGTGAAGATGTGGTTTACTTGCGAGTTATTACCATTTGATTGATCTAATGTTTTACGTTAGACGACTGATTCGAGAATCCTGTAATATGAAACAGATTCTTCTCGGCAATAATTTTCTTTATTTTATTTTATTTTCTTATCTACGTTCGTTTTAAAATATATCTTATATTAAGTAGATACATATATTGATTTATTTACTTTGGATTCCATTTGTAGAGTCAATAATGTACAGTCAGCTGCAGAGAGAGGTATCAGTGTATGCAGGGGGTCACCTCTCTCTGCATCTGACCGTACATAAAAGAACTTTGAATTTATTGTTACAAATTAGTTACAATTTATGATCCTCCTTAAAGTTAGTAACCTCGACCTTACCATCATCATCAAGTTCATCAACTGCATAATAAATGTGGTCAAATAGAAAATCCCGGTTTCTAGTATTATTAAATAACCATAGTCTTATCATATCAACTATAATAATTATTTATTCGCCGTCACGTGAACGCTATCAGTCGCCCTAAATACGCCGCCTTATCACCGCCGCCGGGCCCTCAGACAGTGAATACACTTTTACTATTACAAGGATCTAAGTACGAGATACGTACTTGGTTTTGAGGCTACCTAATAAACAGTTTTATAAACAACCGCTTGGCTTTGTTTTAATTTATCTACACTTGCGGGCAAATATATAAACATTATGAACGCTGCCGTGCCTAATCTTAAAATATATTTATTATATTTTGCATTGTAATAATTTGTATGCGGTGCCAAGTATTATACCCTGGCGCTTGTTTAAGTATCACAGAATCGTAAACTCTGCATTAATATTATTGCTTAAGCATTAACACGTTTTGAGGTTGTTAATTTTTTAATTGCTTCGGCTCATCGTTTTTAGGGTTCCGTAGCCAAATGGCAAAAAACGGAACCCTTATAGATTCGTCATGTCCGTCTGTCTGTCCGGTTCTGTCACAGCCACTTTTTACCGAAACTATAAGAGCTGTACTATTCAAACTTAGTAAGTGGATGTATTCTATGAACCGCATTAAGATTTTCACACAAAAACAGAAAAAAAAACAATAAATTTTGGGGGTTCCCCATACTTAGAACTGAAACTCAAAAAATATTTTTTCATCAAACCCATACGTGTGGGGTATCTATGGATAGGTCTTCAAAAATGATATTGAGGTTTCTAATATCATTTTTTTCTAAAATGAATAGTTTGCGCGAGAGACACTTCCAAAGTGGTAAAATGTGCCCCCCCCCCCGTAACTTCTAAAATAACATAATGAAAAATCTAAAAAAAATATATGATATACATTGCCATGTAAACTTCCACCGAAAATTGGTTTGAACGAGATCTAGTAAGTAGTTTTTTTAATACGTCATGAAATTAAAAAAAAAAAAAATTTTTCTTCATACCCATACGTGTGGGGTATCTATGGATAGGTCTTCAAAAATGATATTTAGGTTCCTAATATAATTTTTTTCTAACTGAATAGTTTGCGCGAGAGACACTTCCAAAGTGGTAAAATGTGTGTCCAAAGTGGTAAAATGTTGAACAAGATCTAGTAAGTAGATTTTTTTTAATACGTCTTAAATTATACGGAACCCTGGAACCCTTCATGCGCGAGTCCGACTCGCACTTGGCCGCTTTTTTCTTACAGATTTCTTACAAAACTGACTGCAATGCATGCTTATCGGACTTTCATTAAAGGGCCTTCTGTACTTATACAAACTCGCTACGTTTAAAACTTGTTAATAATAATAAAGTGTATTCTTATAACATTGCTTGTTTTTGTTGTATGACAAAACGTTGAGATAAAGAGTACCTGGTACCAAAATTGAATAGTCTGTTAACATTTGAATGCAGCAAAAAGAAATAATCTTTATCCGCGTCAATGTCACTTTTTCTAAACCGAGGGGCGACAAACTAGCGGCGTAACTTGTTGGTACAAAACGGGCACTTTCTTTAAGTTCTTACTAGAGATTACATGTACATGGCTGGACTAGTTCGGTCACTTTTCCTATCACACGAATTAATGTCTTAATTACAGCTGTCGCGTCGATATGTCGGGTCTTCGCGGTGACGGCGAGTATTGTAATGTACTCTAATCAACGACAATTTTAGGGTTCTGTACCCGAAGGGTGCCATCACTGAGCCTCTGCTGTCTGACCGTTCATCCGTCCATTAGCGGCCTCTATCTCATTTATTTAATCATATGGCATAACATAATACAGAAGCATATAATATCGAAAAATTATTCAATGTCAACACAAAGACCAGTCAGCCATTGATGGCTTCATCGCACAGGGAGATCAGGTCTTCTGGAGGACCGGCAGTATAGCGCAATATGGGGCACCAGTGCCGCCTCGGAAGGTCCGATCCTTTTATTTTGGAGCCAGATGTAATTCCAGAGTCTAGTTTTTCCGCCATTAAGGAGTTCCACGTCCTGGACCATTCACGTTGCAAGTCGAATTGGCCGGCCACTAGTTCCTTGGCGATGTTGTACGGGTGCTTCTTTGATTTTAGGCGGTGGTGAGCGGGTGCTATAAACTCTGCATAAATAGGGAGACGAGGGTCTATCTCATGAACAGCATACACAGTAGGAAAAATCCCTGAGTGTGAATGTGTTTCTGTTGACTGCTATACTAAGTTGTTAATAACATAATAAATATATAATAGAAATATCATAAAATGAAAAACAAAAAGGGACGTTAATACAATAAATGTGATTTTTATGAGGTGTTGAGAAGCACATAAAAATACGCAGTTATCAAGTACTGTGGTACGAAACCCTTCGCGTGCAAGTTCTTGCTGCTGCTAATGTTAAAGTTACATTAACATTAACATTTTTTTTTTTTTTAATTTATTTGAACCAAAAGAAGATTACAAAAAGCCTTAAACTACTAATCTGCCAAACTGCAGTACAGTTTGTTGGCAGAAAAAAAAAAAACTAAATCTACCCTCCATCAACTAGTATTGTAAATATTAATAACTATAGCCGCTTTTGCATACGTATGTATATTGAAACCTTGGTATGTTAAAACTTAAACTTCAGAGTGGTTATCACATACTGTTATTGATCACAGGTCATTGTATTATGTAATTCAAGCTAACATTAACATTGTAAATTAAAATAACTGCTAAGTTTAAGCTAGTTATTGGTTTAGTTTAGTCGCTGTAGAACCCTTGTCAATAAATGATTTTACACATATAAGCGAAACAAGCCTGTCCATAGACCCACCACAGAACTTTAACATTAGCTGTTGCTAATGTTAAAGTTACATACATCAATTATTTTGTCATCGGTTAATAATTTAGAAAAGTGGTAAGCCTTTTGGTAGTAAAATACTGTGATGAACAATTATTAGTAAAGTTTATGTGCATTGTTGGAAAACATCATTTTTAAACTTGAAAGTTATTTTGATTGATTGATTGACTAAAAACTGTACAATTATGCTTAATAAACTAGAATAGATACACACAACACACACACACACACACACACACACACACACACACACACACACACACACACACACACACACACACACAAACAAACACACACAAACACACACACACACACACACAGCAGCCAAATAACACTAGACCGTAGCAGTTGCAGCTAATATATTCTAATATAAGATTTTCAGCGACGATTGAAATTTTTGAAAATACTGTGTAATAGAAAAATATTACATTGGATCTTTAGTAGTTTTTTGCACCATAAAATTAATTTTGCTTAACCCTAATCCTTCGTTTATCGGAGTAAACCTACCTAACGCTAAGTAAGAGTGCTGAGATATTTGATCAAGGAATTGTGTGTTTTTGCTCGCTACTCGCAATTATTGATTGCTACGTGTTTGAGGCGCTGACAGTTTTTTAGAATCAGCAGCTTTCACTGGACTACGGCGAGGCACGGCTGCGGCTAAATTGATTGAATACCTAAAGTCTGTCCACCATAAGATATTTACGTGCATGCTTTAAGACGGAAGATTAGCTTTGCGATCCTTCTCGAAATATCCATTTCGGGAGAAAACGATTTCCACTAACTAAATTTTAACAAATCGCTTTGATTTTGATGTCGATCGCTTCAGCATTATTAACAGCATTCTGAGTTTATAGTTTTCGCTTTAATTTTATTTTGTATTGCACAATTTTGAAAAAAAGGAAAACCTATAAACCTAGTTTTTCATTGTGTCAATAACATACAAAAAGTCATGGAGAATGGAAAATATTTAGAAGAGAGAAACATTTTCTATATTTGTATGGACGAGTACGTAAGATTTTTTTTATTAGTTTTGTACGTTTATAAATTAATCATATTAAAATGAATACGAATCGAGGTACTTACTGAAGTTTTTTTCTTATAAAAGACATACATCAGCATCAAAAGTAGCGGATGAAACAACGCGCCAAAAGTATCTGATATTCCGGATAACTTCTCCAAATGAAGATAAATTTCTAGAATTCGCGTTCAAAAGTATATGTATCTTTTACAGCTTTTGTTGTTCTATATTAAAGACATCACTTTTTGTTAAGCTGTTACAGATACTTATGAAGCGTTATTTGATAGTAGGTAGTTTTGATGCTGACTGTACATCGGTCGATGCTATCTACACGGGCAGATATATGCGTGGATACGCCTTTATGATATATGATAATATGATTCATGCAGGATTCATGTATGAATTAATTTTCGTTAGGAAGTAAATAATTTTCGCACAAAAAAAAATCCTAGGTTGTTAACTTACCTAGAGACGTATTCTGATTGTCAGGTTATGAATTTGTTATGGATGGATATGATCTATCAGGTTCAAGTGACAGTGAGTTTTTTCAACCTTCAACCAAAATAGAGATGGGTAGGGGTGAGTAAATACTGAGTATTTACTCAGTATATACTCAAAGCACCCGATAAATACCTACTCGTATTTACTCATTTAGGTGAGTAAAAACGATTGCAAATAAAATATTTAAAAAAAGTGTGATTTAATAACTAAATTGTTTTTTATTGAAGAGTGTTAACGTATCTTAACAATATTTACATATTAAAAAGCATATCGGACGCTTAATTTTTGAAAAAAATAAAGAGTAATCATCAATGAGAGGCAATTTGTGATAATGCGTAATTAACAATTTTGTAATTTAATAAGTAGGTATTTACTTTAAAAATATGGGACTTAAGTTCTATCAATGTTCTAGATAATTGCATGTCGCGCAAAAGTACGTACGTGCGTTACGCTGCACTTAAGACCTTTTATTAAGGGTTCATTTAAAGAAAACTCAAAAGTAAATACTCAGTATTTTCTCGGTATTTACTCCTGAGTATTTACTCACTACCAATCTCTAAACCAGAATAATATTTTATATGGTAAAATTGATATCTTCTTTCTTACTGACGAATTACCTGAAGAAATATAAAAAGCCTCTACTTATTTCTGTGAAACCTGTCTGGTGAAACCAGAACATAATTATGACACTATACATGTTTACACAAAATGTTCAAAACAAAAGCAAAATGTTGTCGGTAGATAACGTTAATGTAGTCGCGAACGTTCAACCTTCCGTAGTTATTTTGAATTTTGCGTCTTTTTCTACTGACAAATGTGGTTAACCAGACTATATACTAGTATACCCTTTTACTGTGTTATAAACATCCGTTTTATAGTATAAATTTACTAAGCGCACTAGACACGCAGCGTCGGGCGGCCTCCTCCGCAGGGCTATCGGGGGTCAGAGGGCTTGATAGTGAGCCCTCGGCTGCTTGAATTAACTATCGGTAACACATAACTATATATATAACATTCGAATAAATTGTAGCGTGTTTTTCAACCCTTAGACAAATTTTACGAAATGAGTTGGTATATAAATTGGTTATACAATAGTTGATCGTGTCAGAAGGGAGCTGAATGGTATATTCACGGCGTGGGCGTACATTTAATCCTGAACGAAGCGGAGGGTTCGGCAATTCAATCCCGAGTGTTAACAGTTGAGCGGATTCAACTGTTAACTTGAATCCGCTCAACTGTTAACTTGAATCCATCCAAGGTGGAAATAATTTTGCTACCATGTGACACATACTGCTTTTCACATCACCTATGAGGAAATTATTATGTTCCAAAATATTATTTAAGCTTAAGAAAACTGTATCCAAAAAAGAAATAAAATCGTGTCCTAGAGCAGAAAATTTACACGTTGATCCCTCCTAGCAGGGAAGAAAAACCCCTTTTTCGAATGAGTAATGTGAAAATAATTTTGGTACCATGTGACACTTACTGCTTTCCACATAACTTCTGAGGAGATTATCCTGTTTCAAAATAATATGTAAAATTATAAAGCCATTATAATCGATTATGTGCATACTATTTCTATGTTTAATTGTGTTCATATTTTATACTGGCAATTTATATACTGAAAAAAAAAAGACAATTTGATCTCTACTAGAAGGAAAGAAAGAGCCCTTTTCCAAATAAGTGATGTGAAAAACAACTTTAACTATAAAATCAACCCCAAGGGTTGGTTGGTCCCACATAGTAGGTAAATGTTGCTCAGTTTGGCTTACAAATCTCATAATGAATGTTGCTCAGTATGACCTAAAAACCTCGCAAAGTATATCAAAAGGTCGAAAAACATAGCGTGTTAAAGATTGATTGGAAAGCATGTGTGAGATGGTCGTGTTTGTCCTCTATTCCTCGGTGTCCGGAGTCCGGCTATAAAGATAAGATATTAAGTAAAGAGCAATAAAAATATTTCCAGACGTTTAATACATAGCACGCAATTATGCGGCAGAATGAGATGGTCTTGCGAATGCACCATATGTTTACCTATTTAATAAATATACATATATATTATGTTATAGTTTTTAGTTTCATGACGCCATTGGTTGTAACTGTAATGTCATGGAAATATGTTTGTTAATAAATATATGTTGCCTCCTTGCGCTCAGGTCCTCCTCAATTACGTGCTATATTTTTTGTCGCACTGTATTTAAGGTATTGTTTTGTAGTCATTGTTACCGTACAGTCGAGATGACAAACCTAATAGAGAAAAACCACTTGATTTAAATATAAGTGTGTTTAATTTTTGTGGATGACAACAGTCAAATTATAAAAGCGTTGCTATAGTAAACAACCAGTAAAACGTATAAGTCTATGACGCATGTAGTTTACATATGTTCTAACAGCACCCCTTAAACTATATGTTCATAGTACACATCAAATACAAATTACTATTATCTACTAAGCACTAAGCATATAAAAATCTCTAACGAAACGCTGGAACCTTTCAATACATAAAGGCTTTGTTAAAGCATCGGCCAGCATGTCGCCAGTACACATATACTTTATTACCAGCACACCATTTTCAACTATCTCGCGAATAAAATGATGTCTAACATCAATATGCTTAGTCCTTGCATGAAACATGTGGTTCTCAGACAATTTAATTGCAGATTGATTGTCATTGTAAACCACCACTTTGACATCTAACTTCAAACATTCCGACATGAATGCCCTAATAAACAATGCCTCTTTGCACGCATCAGATAATGCCATATATTCACTTTCCGTACTGCTAAGGGCAATTGTACGTTGTTTACGACTCTCCCAAGAAACTAAAGAATTGCCTAACTTAAATACATAACCAGTGTAAGATCGACGATCGACTACACAAGCCGCCCAGTCTGCGTCCGCTGACCCTGTCACATTCAACCCACTCTTCTCATACTTGATGCTGTAGTTCATCGTACCCTTCAAGTACCGAAGCACGCGCTTCGCGGCTTTCCAATGAGCTTCCGAGTAGCAATCGTTAAACTGACTTAACATACTTACAGCATGCGCGATGTCAGGACGCGTACAGACCGCGATATACATAAGGCAACCGATCAAGTTTCTGTACTCGTAGTCTCCAGTCTTTTCAGCTTTCTCAAGTTTCAAACCAACTTCCATCGGTGTTTTGGCAGGTTTACAGTCAGTCATCTTAAACCTTTCCAATACTTTGCTGATATAACCAGACTGATCCAGAATGATTTTTCCATCTTTCCGGCTGACGTATATTCCCAATACACATTTCGCAGGCCCAAGATCCTTCATAACAAACTGTTTCATCATCTCCTCTTTTACCGCCTTTTTCTCAGTTTGATTATTGCTGAATATCAAAATGTCATCAACATAAAGGCCGAGAATGACAATTCCATTGTTATTCGATCTAACGTAGACACACGGCTCGGACGCCAGTCTCTTGAACTTCAACTTTTTCACAAGAACGTCGTTTATCTTCTCATTCCATGATCTACTGGCTTGTTTTAACCCATAGACAGCCTTCAGCAAGCGAAATGCTTTCCCTTTGCCGCTCTCTACTCCAAAGCCTTCAGGAATTTCCATATAAACCTCTTCTTTCAAGTCACCGTTTAGAAAAGCTGTCTTGACGTCCATATGATCAACTTCCATATCATATTCCGCCGCCAGTGCCAAGAGTAGTCTTATTGTGGAGTATCTCACGACGGGTGAGAAAGTTTCGAAGTAATCTACTCCATACTTTTGTGTGAATCCCTTCGCAACCAACCGAGCCTTGTATTGCAGGAGCTCTCCATTCATGCCTCTCTTTTTCTTAAATATCCACTTGCACTTGACAGGTTTCTTCCCCTTCGGCAAGTCCACAAGTTCCAGACATTTGTTATCTAAGAAAGACTGATACTCATCTTGCATCGCTCCCTTCCACTGCACAGACTCAGGACCGTCGAGTGCCTCGCGCACGGTAGTGGGGGTTTCCGCGCCACAACTCGAGCTGGTGGTGAATACCGAACAAAATGCCTCCTCGAAATCGCTCCGTCCTCTCGATTCCTCCGAATCCCAAGAAGACAACCCAGGAGCGTACTCTTCATCTGAAGTACTGGTTTCATCGTTTTCGGTATCATCAGCGTCCTGGTTCTCACTCGCAGGCTCCGACTCTTCCGCGACGTCAACGCATTCCGCCGTCTGCACTCCTACATTTTCAGATTCATTAGTAATGACCATGTACGGAGTCGGCTCGTTGACCACAGGTTGCTCAACCGGGTCCTTGTAGAATTTGTCCTCTACAAACACAACGTTACGCGAGAATATACATTTCGTAGGATGAGTGGGATCTACGAGCCGATATCCTTTCGTATTCTCGCAGTAACCAACAAAAATGTACGATCTACATTTCGGATCCAGTTTCTTACGATCCTCTACGACAGAGTAAGCAACACAACCAAAAATTCGTAAATGGTTCAGATTTACCTTAGATCCCGACCACTTCTCCTCTGGAGTTGCGCCCAACACGGCCTTGGTTGGCGATCTGTTCTTCACATAAATCGCGGTATTCATTGCTTCTGCCCAGTATTTCTGATTCAAGCCAGCTCCCTGCAACATACACCTCGCAGCCTCAACAATCGTGCGATTCGCCCTTTCGACGACCGAGTTTTGTTCTGGGCAATGAGGAACTGTCAGCTGGTGTCTGATGCCATGCTGCTTCAGAAATTCATCAAACTTTTTATTTACGAACTCGCCTCCCCGGTCACTACGCAGAATCTTTATAGTTTTGTTTTTTTGATTCTCGACTAGGGTTTTGAATTCTTTAAACTTACCAAAAACTTCGTCTTTCGTTTTAATAAAATAACTAAACGTTTTACGCGAAAAATCATCTATAAAAAGTAGCATATATCTCGAACCACCGTACGATGTTTGCGGCATAGGCCCGCAAACGTCAGTATGTATGAGCCCTAAGACTTCAGTCGCTCTCGTAAACGATTTCTTTGGAAACGGTAACTTAGGCGTTTTCCCTTCTATGCAAGAAATACATTGTTTAAACTCGGAGTTATTAAAGTCAATGCCGTTGGCCATACCTGATTTCAGTAGGTTCATGCTTCTTGAATTCAGATGACATAGACGACGATGCCACACATCTTGAGAGATAACACTACGTCCAGTCCCCACGTTCGCCGCGACATGTTCAGCGGACACAGACTCAGACGATCTCGGTTTACTATTACGCGTGTTCGAGACGGTTTGTAATTTGTAAAGACCCTTCTCACATTTTGCAATAGCATATAAAACATTTCCAAAATAAATATTACAAACATCAGAAACAAATACGATTTTAAAACCTTTTGACGTCAAAGCGCTGACAGATAGCAAATTACATGACAAGATCGGAATATTAACTACGTTACAAAGAGTTTTTATACCGTCTTTAACATGCAGTTCAGTACTGCCACGACCCGCACTACAAAGCCTTTCGCCGTTCGCCACGGTGACTTCCAAGCTCGTGTCTGAAACGAAGTCGTCAAGGATGTCCCTCCGGTTGCAGAAATGGCTCGATGCACCCGAATCGACGTACCAGAAATCCTTCTGCACATCTACCGACAGTGCGCTCAGCATTTGTGCCGTTTCTTTGGCAACGGGTCCCTTCGTCTTCCTGTTCTCTGGACAATTCTTGGAAATGTGGCCCAGCCTTTTGCAGCGGAAACATTTGACAGGCTTTTCGTCACGTCGCTTCGCCACCATCACGGAACCACTACTCGTGTCCGTTCCGTTAGCCCGGCGCTGATGTTCCTGTAATAACTTTTGCTTTACCAGCTCGCTCGACACTTTGACACTGCAGTTTTCTAGCGCCATTATCAGTGGGTCATAGTCAGATGTGAGT
This sequence comes from Cydia pomonella, assembly GCF_033807575.1. NCBI lineage: Eukaryota > Metazoa > Arthropoda > Insecta > Lepidoptera > Tortricidae > Cydia > Cydia pomonella. The sequence continues at coordinate 18,314,211 of NC_084708.1, read as the reverse complement.
CCACTTAACATTATCACAGCTAGAAACTCGTCGTTCAGCGGAGCTTCGATGTCGGTTAATTGTTGTGCGACATCACATATCTTCGTAAGATACGATTCCATATCGGGATACTCCTGGAGCTTCATCCCAAACAACTGCCGCATTAAGCCCAGTCTTCGGCAAAGACCCCTGTCTTCATATGCAGTCTGAAGACTTACCCACGCCTCCCGTGCGGTAGTTGCGTTACGCACGTGCGTGATGGCCACAGGGTTTATGCTCAGACAAATGCGAGCCAGTGCTTTCTGTTGCTTCTTTTTATCGTCGCAAATAGGTTTCACACCATCATTGCTCTCGACGCACTCCCACAAATCTTCTTGGATCAGGATCATCTTCACCATGAATTTCCATGATCCGTAGTTCCCCATGCCATTTAATTTATCAATAGCTGGAACAATAGCCGCCCCCGAACTGGACGTCGCCATTTCGATTTTGGAATTTCGTGCGCAGAATTTTCACGACATAAAGAATAACGCACACAGCACTCCGCAGACGCTCACTTCACATTAAGCGACTGTTACCATAAGCTCTGCTACCATAATAGAGAAAAACCACTTGATTTAAATATGAGTGTGTTTAATTTTTGTGGATGACAACAGTCAAATTATAAAAGCGTTGCTATAGTAAACAACCAGTAAAACGTATAAGTCTATGACGCATGTAGTTTACATATGTTCTAACAAGCAATAAGGTTGTGTGACTATATTATTGGAACGTTGGCTTGCTAAGATGTTTGTGAACAATCAACGAGTGTATCAGGCCTATTCAGTAGTTATTCGATCTGTTTCCGATTTGATACTATCAGTCAATGTCAAAAAGGGCATCTCTTCAAACAAAAACGTCACTATTGCCACTGGCAAAATATTACCGACATTTTAACTTACACTACCTACTTATAATTTTTACCTTACTATATCTGGTTGCATGTTTGAGCCATTTGGGGTGGACACCCTCGGGCCCTGGGGACCCGGAGTCCATTGTATATTTAGAGAGCTTGCGAAGCGACTCATTGATGCTACGGGTATAGGTATATGCAGGATAAGATATATATGTAGATTGAGCGTCACTAAAATGTAAAATATTGTTATAACTTTAAATATTATCATCATAGCAATAAAAGTTTCGCCTATAATAATAATAATAATAACCGAAACCAACCCTCGTGCGTCCGATACGCAGCCGCCGGATGCTACTGCCATGACTGACTTTTGGCGTAGCATCTGGTCGGTGCCTGTCGGACACACCGAGGGGAGTTGGATGAGTGTTGTCGAGCGTGAGTGCGAGTCCATCGAACCTATGGGGGCAGTCACCATCAGCCCCGATGACGTAAGTTGTGCCATTCGCAAGGCCCAGAACTGGAAAAGCCCTGGGCCGGATGGATTGCACAACTTCTGGCTAAAATGGTTTCGATGCTCGCACTCGCGCTTGGCAGCACAATTTCAACAAGCCCTCGAGCTTGGTTCTCTCCCATCTTCCTTAACAACTGGTGTCACCTTCCTGCTCT